>NC_051157.2:36294840-36894840 GCF_013339745.2 Dermacentor silvarum
ATTACCGAGATTGTCGGCAACATCAAGACAAGAAAGAGGAAATTGCAAAGGTGAGAAACTAGTGTCTCTGCTATAAACTACATAGAAGTTTGCTGTGAAACACAAGGTTGTGGATTCAATTCGCGGCCGCTGCAGCTGCATTCGAATGGGGGTAAAATGCAAGGACACTCATATTTATAGGCATATTGAAGAGCCCGAGCAGTTGAAATTATTTAGGGTGCTCTGAGGCTTGCGAGTACATTTACTAGGGTTTAGAGGTCCGGACCTTCATTTAACACAAGGACTGAAGAGTCAAAAATATCATGTCAGTACACCTTAAAACCCATAATTAGATTTTTGGTTTTGTGTGTGAAGCTTTCTCTGGAAAGACCAATTGGAAGTTGATGGTTTTGCAGTGAACACCTGTTAAGTGTCTATTACATGGTTCTTGGTTCTCTGAGCATGCTCGACCAGTAACCTTGCCTATGGAAGTGCACAGGGTGGGAGGAGGTTAAATTAAAGGCGTGCTGTTGGCACAGTTTTTTCGAAATCTTTTACAATTTAATCTGCTTCTAGGTAATGGAAAATTATTTCAACAAATACTACTTTGGCAAGAGCATGCAGGAAGGCAGAGCAGCAACAGCAATTTATAGTGTAGCATTCTGGGGCTGTTATGCAAGGATTCTTTTCCGTCTAATCAACTTCATTATTATCACCCGTCGCAGCGCGTGGCTGATACTGGCAATAACAAATCAATGCCTCCTTTACTAGATGCCTGCCGTGTCGCTAGTTTTCCCATTGGAGCGGAGGTTCCCGTAGTTCAGGGTAGTCGCGGAGAGACGGCGCTCGCTGCCGACCCTACTTCCTGTTGCGGCGGAAGTGACGATTACGAGGCTGGCACGCGCTCGACCAATGGCTTGACGAGAGGACCGCGGGTCCTGCCTCCGGGATTGCAAGAGACGCCACTGTGCAGGGTCTACGTGGCTCAAGTTTGGAGCGGCCGCCGCAGCTAGCGCTCGCAGCCGACCCCGGTGGAGGAGAGGAAAGAGGAGAGGGGCAGGAACCAGCTTCTCGGCTCACGTGGCAGGCATCTTCTAAAGGAGGCATTGAAACAAAGGCTTGGTGCCATGCCAGCTAATGAGAGGGGCAAAAATTATATAAATGAGAATAATCGCTACATAATACAGCCCTGAATTAATACAGCCCCTGTATTATGTATTAGCATCCGACACAGGGTTGAAGGGCATAACTATTCGCTGCACGTGCACAGACGAGTTTTTTTTCTCAACTGGTCAAGTGTTTATGTGCACACATAGGCTATTATTTATGAGTGTTAGTTGTTTACCTCACACTTTTTAATACCCAGAATATGAGAAGCTATCCTTGCTTCATGTAGTGTCATCCTGTCTGCTTTCCATCTGTGCCTCAGTGACCTTCCCATTGCATTATGTTGCTGAAGGCAGAAAAGTGCAGTACAGCCTTTGCAACACTTCTTCACCAGAGAATCTAAAATCGTATATGTGGCCTCAACTAGAGCCGCATCAATCAAAGAGGCCAAAGAAGTGGCCTTCGCCGCTTCACAGTCCTTAGTGACTCTAAGAGCGCTAGTCTCAGCTTTATGAGGGCAGTGCGGGACTAAATACAGCCAAGATCCTGAGAAAGTTTAATAGAGAAGACAGAACCAAAATCAATGTTGTCTGGGTCCCCTGCTCATTCGGGAAATCCCGGCAACGAGGAAGCGCATAAAGTGGCCCAAGGGTTAACCGACCCCCGATAGGAGAGGTATTGACTTCCTACAACGAACTTACTAACCTATATAAAGAGGACAGGAGAATGTACCCTATACCACACAGCAACTTAACGAGAGCGCAGGCCACTATCCTCCGCCAAATTCAAACTAACACCTTACCACTCCTCATCGTTTAGCGATCTTCACTGATGGGGAGGTTGACCCAATATGCAAAAACTGCGATAAAAATGCATAGCAAACAAAAGCCACATCCTCTGGGAATGCGAGGGCCTTCCCCCACCCAGAGAGCTTCTGCCAGCTCCCTCAGAAATGACATGGGAGACCCTAGTGCAGTCCCCTGAAGAACAACTACAAAAGCAATCATTGCCTGGGCAGAAGCGGTCGCCGCAGACAAGCGGCCACCTACAAAGTCCTGAATTTCTCTTTAATAAAGTTGTTTCCTCCTCCTTCACTTCACCACTGTGCACAAGGCAATTGTAAACCAGCAGCAAGGTGAAAGGTGCTTGATAGTGGCAGCTGGCTGCTGTCTGTAACTCAGCTGCTGAAAGTTGCACGATATCCCTGGATATTTATGGCAGCTCCGTGTGCTGAAAGGCAAGATGGGAGTGAAACTAAATTGTGACATTTCTCTTTTGTTGTCACTTAAAAATAAATGCGGTAGTGCTTCAATACTGGCTGCTGAACACGCTTTAGCAAGAAAATTCAGTGTCTGATTGACAAAACACGCTAGCGTGAAAACACGACATGCATTTTAATTACCTACCACCCATTTGTACTTCACCATGGTGTAGTAGTTACCTCTACATAATTGCTATTGCATATTTCAAGCACCAGCTCATATTGTTTAAAAAATCAACAGACTTGTGCAACCTAGGAGAATCACAACACAATATCCAGCAAAGCTGTTATGGTGCCATCTTGAATGGAAATCCTATGTTATGAAATTCTTTAAATACCTGGTCCTTGCACCATTAAACCGCTTACATCATTATCATGAAATTCCTAAACTCTCTCTGACTTTCAGGTTTTACTGGATACTAGGAGTCTCCAGAAGGAATTAACCAACTGACTGGGAAGCTGGACAGAACCTTTACAGTCACAGATGAGCTAATATTTAAGGTTGGTCCTATCATGAAGCCCTGCGTCAATGTATTTGTGTGTGCATACCTGCATTGCTCCGATTATACACATGCATTGTCTTACAGGATGCCAAGAAGGACGAGGCTGTGCGAAGGGCCTATAAATACCTTGCTTCAGTGCATGAGGTATGTAATCAGCTTTGTTTTCTCCTGTTCTTGTTCTGCTTTTTTAAGCTATGGGGCAGAATTTACACAAAGTAACGGCCAATCACAGATTATCTTTCGGACAAATATGGGCTCTGTTGACAGAGTTTCATCGTGCCCTTGCGTAGTAGTGTATACTGAAGTACTACTCTCTTTTGAAATTGACGCGAGATTGTATCTGCTGCTGCTGTCAGAACAGGCGACTACAGATTTATCAAGCTGTCTAAGCAGCTATTTTCTGTGACTCCCTCGTTTGTAGAAATTGATGGAAATAAAATGATTTTATTGGGAAAGGTTGCATTATCATTAAGCTATAAATGAAGCTAACAATAATTGTGAAGCCCCCACCACACTAAAGGAAAAGCAAGCACGGCATGCTGCCGCCGGCAAAACACACCTCGCAGAAGCTGCCGCACAGCAGCTTTTTCTTGCCGCAGGAGGGATCGGTCCTGGAGGAATTTGTAGCGGCTTGCCACGAGCCGTGGACAGAGAAGACCAATGAGAGCGTGCCCGCCCGACCGCTCGATTCGCACTCACATCTGGTGTCACTCGGACGCTTATTTCGCACACGTGCCTGTTTTGGTAGGCTTGGTTTGTGATTGTTTTTACAATGATGAGGCAAACCAAGATGTCCTGATGGAAAGGCTTTCGGAGACGGTGCGCCAATATCCAATTCAGTACAACAAAACGAAGCCTGAATACAAGGACACGGAGGCTACACCTAGTACCTTTTTCTTTTTGAACACGGCAACGCCGCAACAGAAGGGAGCACACCAGCATGATTATGCTCGCAGTGGCAAAAATGTCATCATCATCACCTGTCATAACTTGCGTTAAGAATGAGTGCTGAAGAACGTAAGCACAGCACCAAGCTGTCGGCACACAAAGGAAAAAGGGTGCAACATCTTGCACCTACATGCAGAGTAAAAGAGAGGAAGTGAGATTTTCATGCTATCATGTGACTACCGCAGCGGCGCACCGCCTGCAGCAGCAGCATTTTACCACTGGGGGCATGCCGCATGCGTTTTTTCCTCCAATGTGGATTTGCCTTTATAAGCTTCCCCAAAGCAAGGTACACTGATTGTGCAATGCTCAAAGCATTTGCACATATTTTGTTTCTAGAGTAATAGTATCAGTAAAGGTCCAGTATCATAGGATGCGACGATGAAACTATGACATACATCTAGTTATACTAAGTACCACAGTGGCAGTGACCTTTGCACAAGCACCAAAAAGCTAATGAACATGGTTTTGCCACTTGTGTGGAGGGCCTTTGCTCTTGTGTCTGATGAAAAAGAAGGTAGCTAACAAAATACTAGGTATATGTTGCTTTTAAGGTCAAGGCAACTTGGGCTGCACATGCCACCGGTGGCAAAATTACTGATAAAGGACATATGCATTAGAGTACAGCATGCCCAGATACCATGAATACACCACACTTGTCAGTGAACAGCTTTAAAAAAATGCAGCAAACTCTTCATAAAATGACATATCCACAATTTTGCCACAAGCATTTCAGAAGGCAATGACGCTATGGGGGTTTGACAATGTAAATGCATCGCACTGGTTTCACAAGACAATTTCGTGCTTCACGCTATGGAACAGACATTTCGACACATGCATGTCTCCTTAGATGTGTGAAATTTGCATAATTACTTCATTAAAGTCAGTAACAAAGTAGCTTTTATGTGAACCACAATGCACACTAACCCTAAGTTCTTCAATGTGTCTTTCCTTTACAGAATTCAAACCAGCTTTTGCAAGCAGTGGAAGAAACAGGGTCGATCACGCGGGAAATGCGTGACCTGGAAGATCAAATAGAACAGGAGAGTCAGAAGAAAGTCACAGCTAACTTGGAGAGGATTACGGCCGACTACAAGCAGATGAAGCAAGAAAATGCATCGCTATTAGCGCAGCTTAAAGGTCAATAACTGTCGCAGAAGTATAAAATATGTGCAGACATTATTTTTGTAGTTAATTTATATATTTCCGCAAAATAAAGAGTACTATAATACATGCATCAAGGAACTTTGTACAATATTTCACCGTCGTCGTCATAGTAGCACTTTCCAACCCTATGCACAGCTGAGCCTTGATTCTTCAAGTGAGATGGTATTGTGATGCGCCTTTGCAGCACTTCTTCATTGTCTGCTGAATACTTGTAGTCCTTTGCAATCTCATTGCTTGCTCGCTGTGACCTTGTGTCATCTCTTTTATACTTAAAAGCTTCAAGAATATCAAAAGTTTCATCATGTTTAGTAGCGCCCTCTACTGTCAAGCTGCTGTCTTTGCCCTGGAGCGATGCTGATACTGTGTCTGAGGCGTGTTCACTTGCGCTTACATGCTTTGCAGTGCTGAAATCCATGCAGTGCCTTGCATCTTGCTCGGGCTTCTTAATGGTTGCAGCCTTGTATTCATCTATTCGAACATGCATTCCTTGGCTGCCCTTTCTCTTGAGTGTCGTTGCAGCTGCTACATCGTCTGTGTAAATATCCTCATACTGTTGTTCAAAGCTTGCCTGTTCATATTTTTTGTCAGGCACTCTCTTCTCGGGGTTCTTCAGCTTTAAGTAGGGGGCAATAAGCTTGCTGTATTCGCCAGGCTTTGTAGAGTGACGTGAAAGCTCCAGTGCCTTTATGTCGCTTTGTTGGTCCGGCATGGGAAGTGTCTTGTTCCCATATGCCTGGTCTTCCTGAAGCTTTCCCTCCAAATACAACTTCTTCGTGGTTGGCGAAATTTTTTCATCTGCCTTGCCTGTTTTCAATGCCTTCCACTTGAGCTGTACGTGGTTGTCATGTTCCGCTATCCTTTCAGCAGTCGCTGTTGTAAATCGGGATTTCAGCAGCTTCTGCAAGTAAATTGCAAAGAATTGGTGCTCAGTAACACTACAAAATGTGAAGGCAACAGAAAGTGTCAGCAACAGAGTTGTGGAATTGCATGATAATAAAAAAAAAAGTTACAAGTAGTGTTCGTCTTAAGACTGCGTGTGCACGCATGTACGTGTGTGTGAGAAGGTCACAAGAGCTGTGCCCCTGTACCATTTATCAAAGCTTGCAAAACTGCCGCCGGCCAACTGTAAACATGCATGTATGCCAAGATTCTCTGTCCACTTCAGGCAACAAACTGGCAAAACTTTTGCATGCCTAATTTGCAATTTTATTGCCTGTGACTATCCAGGCTTGTTTGGATTTTTTATCACTGCCCCAGTGCACTACAGTACGTAATGATATGGACTCCCTAGTAAGGATCATCACCAGTGTGTGCTACTTTCCACACTTTTGAGTTGTGGCTTCTCGCCTTTGTTGCCAACAAGATTGAACATCAGCCTCATGGCAGGTGAGTATTGGCAAGCACAGTGCCAGCCCAGAGGCTGTGCTTGCATTTTACAAATTATTGTACATCTAGCTGTAACTATTAAGTGCAAGTTCAATTCACCAGATCTGAACTATATTCATTTTGACTCATTAACGTATCCCAGGGCTAAATACTGTTACATGGAAGAGTCAAGATCATCTTCGAATGGCACATAGCAGAATTTTTAATACTATTTCACAGTAGTTCAGGTCGACCGTTCAGCTTCTCTCTCATAAATCTATCTAGTCAGAAATCATGCTTCTGTGGGTATACGATGCAACATGCCTCACATACTATGCAAGACAGTTGCAACACACGCATAGCAGTGTTGCCAACCACAGGGCATTTTCGCTGCTTGGTGGGGCTGTAGGGCCATCAGACAATTTTTCTATGAAACGTGGAGTATTTTGCCCTGCCCTGGCATTTTTAAGTGCTCTCAAAAGTAAACCCTTGGAAACTTGGGAAAACTCACAAAAACTGGCAAATTGTACCCACTGAAAGTAAGAATGTGACGTTCAACCAGTATGTTTTTGGTTGACCTACTCGGGAATTTTCAGGATGATAGGGGAAGATGACTGTCATGTATAACTTTGTCCAACGACGAGTGACATCTATCCTACAGACACAATCTTTGTGGTTACTGGAAGATGTTTACTTATGAGTGAGGACTGCAAGTGCTGCAGACACGCTGCGTTATTGGGAAATTTTTGCTCGAGGCCAACTCAAATTTCACAATTCAAATACATGTAAAACGCAGGTCTCTCATTAGCCAATTGCTGGACCAATTTGAACAGACCTTGTTGCATTTGAAAGAAAAAGCTAAATTTACCGACTGTAGGAAGCAGAATCTTGATATATCCATGGTCTCATAGCTTTAAAAAAAAATGCCGGAGATAGGCAAGTTAAAACAACTGAAGCAGAAAGTTTACAAATTTACAACACTGCACTGAGAATGGATATCGTACTTCTATAAACTGCATCCATTAGAGCATCTTAGGCAGTCAAATGTGATGTGGTAATTTTAAGCATATGTAAGATTATTAAAATGTTCACGGAGGTTTTGCAACAGTCCCTCTGACAAAGTAGTGGTGTACTTTTTTTTTTTGCATATTTTCAACAATTTTTGCCAAAAACATTTATGGTCAATAAAAAATGTGCCTACAGTCGGTAGATTTCAACATTATCTTTTACATACAACAGACCTGTTTATCCGAGAAGCTGTTAGCCAATGGTATCGGATGGAAGATAACGCAGTGCCAAGAACGTCTTCCACAATGTTCATCGCGCGCATAAACTGCTCGATAGCTATACTCAGTCTATGTTACTTTGCGCTTTGTTATCTGCGTCGCTTCGAAAGTATGATCTTGCACACAGCTAAAAGCCTTGTGGAACTTCAGTACGTATAAATAATAATAACTAAAAAAAAACTAATCAAAGGTATCGACGTGCTTACCTTTGCTCCCCGAACGCTCACTGGGAAACATTCGGCGATCCTTTCGGCCGTCCACTCCGACGGATCAAGGATGTGCAGGTAATGGATTTGCTGTTTTGCAGCCCATGTCAATAGGTTCGTTTCCGGTGGAAATATTTCCTTGAAGTATTTCCGCCTTACGACCGCTCTTCTTACTTTCTTTCGTTCAAAGCGGAGTTCACTGGAAAATAAAAAGAATGTCGTCAGCATGCGCTACTACGTGCCTGTGCAGAGCTGCGAACACGCGCATTAATAAGCAAGCACTTACTCCATATGGCGGTCGTAGTAATGTTCAACGTGTTCCAGGACAGTTTCTGGATCTTCCTCTATATCATCAAACTCGTAACTGCCTGAGAAGTCGCTTCCCAATGGCCCGCTTCGTTCCGGTTCCTCCAACTTAACCGCGAGCGGCTCAACTTTCTTGAACGGGTTTCGCGTTTTAGCGTGCCGATGCCGCACAGATTGTGACATAAAGTTGGCTATGCCACCTCGCACAGCGCAAGAACATATCCGTATCATCGTCGATAACTAATAATTTCGGCTAGTTTTACGATTTAACTGAACGAAAGCAACAACAAACGCGCACAAGCGCGCACACACGTTCTGCTGCACTCGCCTAGCTAGTTATGAGGATGATGATGCTAAGCGATTGCCGCAGCCACAATATACAGTTTCGGTTTCGGTATTGCGTCCAAAGGGTGCACAGGTTGGCTTTCCTCTAAGGAGCTAATAGTGCTTGCTCGGCTATAAATCAAATGGCTACACTTTCGAGTGAAAAAAGAAAATCGGCCAGTGAAGCTTTTATTTTGCAACAGAGCCTGCTGTGCTGCGCACGCCGTATTTATTTTGAAACTTGCAATAATTTCGGCTCAAGTTGTGCATTAAGATCGCATTTTGTGTAACAATTGTCAGATTTGGCACCTTCACATTCGCCATTACTTCGGTACAAATAAAGATGGTGTTATCGTCTGCAAAAAAAAAAAAAAAAAGCAAAAAAGAAGCGATAAGAAACTTCTCCCCAGAATTATATGAACGTGACAGGCGAAGGCCTCAGTTGTAAGCAGATGTAAGCATACAAAAATGACTGCATTCCGCCCTCATGACTGAGGCCGCGGCCAACGTTACTAGCCGCGGCAGCCGTAAATAGAACCTGCGACCTCGTATTCAGCAGCAGAACGCCATAGCAATGCCGGCGGTTGCCTACAAGAATTTACGCACCACTCTGCTGACGCGAAAGTAAATGTATTCTTTGTCCGAGCAGTTTAATTGTTGCATTTTCACGGCGTTATGCATGTCGTTATATAACTTTCCGTTCACTTTAATGCAACGCACATGCACACGCGCGCTCGGCACACCGCAATCCTAGGTCTTCACCTTATATTTGCCAAATCGTGGTGTGCTCGATATGTGTACTTGTTGCCATTTGTGAAGCAGCCTGGCGTTTACTTTCTCGCGATAGGCCTAACTGAGTCTAGAACGTCAAAGAAACGCCGGAAGAAGGAATAAAGTACAAACTACAACGCCGTGGATCTTATACCCCCTTCCCTTTCCTAAGGTGCTGATTCATGCTCCCTAAAAGCCTGCAGAAAATAGTTACCCTTCCCCTCCAGTCCACATTCACTATTTCCATCTCTCTCTGCTTTCTTTCTATACAAGTACGATTGTATGACTGTCGACCAGTTCGCTCTTATTCCCACCTTTGAATAATTTGTTCCACTGAGAGATGGAGGCGTTCAGGGGGTAAAGATCGTGCATTGTGAACGTTGCGCTGAGAAAAAGAAAAGAAAAAAAAAAGAAAAAGGAAGGAAAGAAAGAAATTGCAGGAAAAGAAGAGATGCGAGGCAGACAGGACAGGTTGTGCCGAACGCATCAGATCATTTACCTTCGACTCCGAGCCAGATAGATAGGGCCCGTGCATGGGCCCGGAGAGAGAGACATAATTTCAGGGAGTTTATATGGGTACGGTTTGCTACCAGGCATGGGAATAAAGAAATGGAGATGTGTAGAAAACGTATAAATCATGTATTTAAAGAAATTCGTGTCCCGTTTACATGTACGAATTAAGGGGCGTTAATTGTGATAATGATGTCTGAATTTGGCGCCGATAAATCGTGTTTCACATTTCGCCGCCTAGAAATTTGTTGTCGAGTGACACGGTGTGAATTTTTTTTTCTTTTTATGCATTTGTCACTCGAAAATGTTGTGTGACAATCTACTGTCGCTTGTGCAAAGTTTTTTTAATAGTGTGCATACGCTTACTTGTGGGCAATATGCATTATTCAAGCCGCTCCTTATGTAATAGTGTCATATTAGTTAGACCTGCTTATCAATGTGAATACAGCTTTAACGCTCTTACCCCTTGAAGCACTGCCTGAGCGCTCCGAATCCTTAAACCAGTCGAGTATGGCGTTTAATTTATCGGAAAAGTTTATGCATACACGATGATACAGGTAGCACGATGACTGTCTTCGATGATCGCTATACTAAGCGCAAGACCAACGAAGTTCTTTGGTTAGGTTTTCAGGAACTGATACAACCACCTGATCGTGTGACGTATGACATTCCCTACCATTACAATTGCATATATATGCTAAGGCTCTCGCGCGCATGGGAGCTAGGCTGTCACCAACGTTCTTGCTGTCACCTGCAACGTTACGCATATGTCCTGCGCTCAGAATATCACCTGCAGCAATCGGAGGCGCTACTCCCGTCTTGAGAATTATGGTATTTCTCAGAGCAACCCAAAGGCTATGAGATTGACGCCTAGTGGAGGGCTCCGAATTAGCTTGGACCACCTGGGGTTATAGCATGCAGCCAAAGCACATATACGGACACGAGCGCCTTTGCACTTCGCAGCCGGTGATCGAGCCTGCGTCTTCAGTACTTCCAGTGACCATATCTATACAAAGATTTTCAAAAGAAATTATTCAATTCATAAATGGCCCAACCAGACAGATTACTCAGTTGGAATCTTTAGTTTCTGTAGCCTTAACACACGTGCATCATTCGTTTGTGACTTGTAGCAAGAATACCACCGTATGCAGCATTATATAACTCGATGGCAAAACGCTGGCACGAGGTTCTGTACTGCAGGTATATTTCGTAGTACGTCAATCGATTTTTAAGGACCGCGTTGGAGCGTTAACCTAGCACGCAAATTTTGACCACACATGCCTCCTGGCGGTACATATATGCAGCAGGCGGCCGCCGAAGCCGTCGGAACCTGCAGTGATCGCGCACTGTTACATTGAAGGCTGGTAAGTAAAACCACCGTTACTAGATGAATAAAACTGCGCATAGCAAGCAAAAAAAAAAAAAAAGAAAAAAAAACCTCAAACCGAGACTGCACGAATCTTTCTTTTCTTTCTCCCTGTCTGATACGAGAGGAATGCCCGCGTGAATGAAGACGACAAAGAAAGGAATCGCATCAGGCGCGCGAGCTGAACAAGCGGCCACGCGCGCCGGTGTCGCCCACCCCGCAGAACCAACGGCGTCGTGATGCCCTGCCGGCCGACGACGACGCCTACATCCCAGCTCGGTCGTTGAGGCGGGCATCGAGGCAGGCCAGCGAGGAGAAGGTGGTTCGGGGTGCTGCGCTGCTGTCACCGGATCGCCACCCTAGCGCCTTTTCTCGTTGAGCAGCAGCCATGAACCGGGTCGGGACATTCACCAGCTCCGCGCACCATCGCAGCGGGAGCAGCGCCTACTTGCAGCAGCAGTCCCACGTCTTCGGCACCAGCGGCCGACCACCGGTAGTGCAGGCAAGCGGCTCGACGCACATCCTCGTGGGACTGCTAGTCCTCATGAGCTGGGTGGCCCTGGTGAGGGTGCGCCGGCGGCTGCTGAGGTTCGTGTACCGCTACCTTGGCCTGTACCTGCCGCCCACCGCCGGAGACGACAGCACATCCCAGCAATCCCACCCAGTCGCGAAGAAGGCGCCCAAGAAGGCGCCCAAGAAGTCGCTGCCCAGGGCGCTTAGGAAGAAGGCGTCCGCGTCGAAAAGACACCTCGAGATGCAGCCGGACGCGGCGTCTGAAACGCAGACGCAGCTCGACGCTGAAGGCAGGGCAGCAGCAGCTCCTGCGGCCACTGGTTGCATTTTGGGAGGTCCAGACGACGACGACGATCTGCAAGACTACGAGATCATCCACACAGGTGACGCCTTCGGGGATGACAAGGAGCATTCGAACTGACGCCTGCCCCGCGTGACAAATTTGGCGCCGCGCTCATCGCTGAAGCGAAACAAGAACGTGAAATCTCTTGGAGATGCTTGCGGGTGGAAGACGACCCGACTGAAATTAATAAAATGTTTACTGCACAAAGATGTCGCTGAATAGGCTTTGACGACACTTTTGTGCTTTCTTCTAAAATTCGTGTGTGTGTGTGTTTTAAAGATTAAAGGCAAGCCAATCGGATTCCTGTAACGGTCACTTTCTTTACTTTCGTTTTAGAGCATACGACTGCATGACAGCGCCATCGCATCGAACTCACGGCATTTTTCTTTTTATTTTCTCTTCCGACCGCGTGAGCGGAAAAAAGGCGAATCTGCAGAGACGCGTTGTCATCGCCATTAGCTGATAACGTTTTTCGGTAGCTGCAACTTGCTTCCCTCGCCCACTTGGTTCATTACCGCTGTCGACTCGCTGTCGGACGGTTTGCGCGCCGCCGATTTTCCAGATAAGTATCATTCTCGGCTCGCCATTTGTGCGTTTCCATCTTCGGCGTCTCCGCTGTCTCGCTGATGCCATCTCGCAGGCAGGCCACGGCGCACGACGTTAAAGCGTTCGAACAGTGCGCTGGGGCGCCGCGGCGAACGACGACGGACTTTCGTCATGAACAGATGCGACCGCAGGAGTGCGTCTTCTGCCGACTGCACGATGGCGACTGAGAAAGGTGCGCAGGAAAAGATGGCGTCTAGTGGAGGCGGAGCGCGACCGAGAGCTAGACAGCAACCGGCGCCGAAGACTGTCAACGGAAAAACTTGGACGAGCAGTGCTAAACGCAGCGGCGAAGGCAAGTTCGCAAAATGCTCCGTCGCGTCTGCTGCTGCTGCTCCGAGCCCGGCAAAGAACGACAAGTCTGGTGCGTTCGACTCTCTGCTTAAGCGCGCCCAGCGAAGGCGGAGCAGTAACTCGAGCGAAAAAGCGGCCAGCAAGCAGGGCACGCGTAGCGACGTCGGCGACGACACCAGCCGCCAGGAAGACTTGAACGATGTCAGCGACAAGTCCAGGAAGCCGAAAGAGCCCGTCGAAAAGCAGGCGGCTCACGAGGACGACGTCCAGCCGGATTCACCGTATTACGACAGTGGGGAAAGCAAGAACCCAGCTGCTGACCCTGTCGAGTATACGATACTTGCCAGGCCCGAAAGACAGCGCGCTGCTGCTGAAGTCCAAGTTCCTCCCCCACCACAAGGGACTAGCTGTGAGGAGGAAAACGTCTCGCTGCCCCCACGGGACGTGCAGACGCCTTCGAGAGACTTGCGCTTCAAGGAGAGGATTCGGCGCTTCCCAATGGGTTCTTACGCGGACACCGCCGGCGCATACGCTCCCCACTGGTTGGGGCCGTCTCAGGAAAGAGGTTTTTACGTGCCCGACTGTCGCCGCCCCACGTTCGCGCCGGTTTCCCGAAGTGCGCCCGGCTGCATCGCCGACGAGCTGAACTGCCTGAAGCTTGCCGAAGTAGCGGTACACCCAGGACTGCACTATCCGGAAGCGTACCCTGTGCCACCGCCGCCTTCGCCTTTGGTTCCGCCCCCCGTCGCGCCGCCGTTCCCAGGTCTCGGATACTTCGCCGACAGGTTCGGTGTCGGCAGACGGCGAACCCGAAGCTTCCCTCGCAGACTGCCCGAGAGAAGGCTGTACGACGCACACGGCAGGTGGGTGGGCCAGGAACGGCGGTCGCAGCAAGACTTCGACGAAGAGGGCTGGTCGCTAAGCCTGCAGCATCAACCGTGCAGGGACGGCTTCTGCTCCTACGTCGGCACCAGGGAACCGAGATCTCGTTTCGACTTGCCCAGAGGCTACGGTCGCCGCCACTCTTGGTCCCACACGGCCGTTCCCGACGACGACATCGAGGACCTCCTTCCGCTGATAGACAAGCTTGCGGTGGACTACGCCAACTCGGACTCCTCGATTGAGGGCACACCCGAAGCCGTACACATTCCCGACGAAGGGTCGTGGTTTTCGGTGCTTCCTGAAACGACCAGGCCGGAAGACCGCTTCATATGGTCGCCGCGACGTGACTTGCATCGACCCCGGTCGGTCTGGTCTCCGATAAAGCCGATACTCGGCGGGTCTCCTCAGGATGGCCTCCGAGAATCATTGACGAGAGCGAAGTACCGCTTCAGAACCTACACCGAGAACGCGTTCCATGGGAGCGTGGATGCCATTGTCGAAGGAAGACGTTCAGTGTCCTGCGAGTTCCCGTACTTCGACGACGACGCCTCGACCTCCTCGGTTGCGAGTAGTGGTGAGGCACACTGCACTGGCTGGTCACCCTGGAGTTCCCAGCTGCCCACAGCCGACCTGCTGAACGTGTCGTAGGCTCTGAAACGCCGTGCCTAATATGCGAGTACCGACTGACACCGAGCCAGTTCTCAGAACGTGTCGATGAGCTCGGGCTATTTCTAAACCCTTCTGGTACCATGATGCAGTACATGCCTTTTTTGGCGTCGACGCTTCCTTTTCCTTTTTTCACTCTTATACTGCGGCAGAACGCATATTCCAGCACGAATTTAGTGCCATAATGTAATTTTTGAAATAAACGTTGCTGAAAAAAAAAAGTGTGCGCGTGTTCGTAACTGTCGTACTATACACAGCTATAGTTTAGCTGCGTCATCTTGAACAAAACCTACGCCATCACACGTGGGCAGCTAAATATGAAGAGTGCCTAGGTTTGGCATATTTGAAATCGCCGTTTCATATATGAAGTTAGAAAAATCTCGCGAATAATTTTACTGGTGACAATGCGCTTGCAAAATATATACGAGGGACTCGGCTAACGGACGTATCAAATGGGACGAAAGGACATTTATCAGGACTTTTGCGCTTGGGTGCCAAGCGCATGCGTTGCCGGTCTCCCGAGTGCTTTTGAGCAGGTGCCGTATCGTAAGGATTGTTTCCGGCGAGTGGCCGATACCGGCGATAAAGGGGGCACACTTTTGCTTTGATCGGTGGTCTTGATCGGCGGCCTTGATCGGCGGCATTCATTTGCGTGGAAGACTACAGTCACCTCGGAGAGCCTTGGTAAACTAGACACGCTGGACGGTGCTGCCACGCCGTGAAAACAGAAGGAAACTAGGCACACAAGCGCTTGGAACTATAACAAAGAGAGAGCGGTGCGAACGTACACATGGCCGACGCGGGTCGCACAGCGGCAAATCTTTGAGAAACGCTTATCTACCTGAGAGTCTACTGATCTTGAAAATGGTGCCTATTGATATATAATCTACTGAAAATGCATATCCAAGTGATGAGACGTATAAGCTTTTGCATAGAATGAAGCGATTTTGCATCAAATTCGGGAGCTGAGTTTTTGCACACGCATATCTGTTGACGGACACGAAATATGCATAGTACCCTAGCGACAGCTTCGCTGTAAAAACATCGTCACCAGATGCACGTATGAGTGTTCAGTTATTCGTTCAAGGAGCGAAGTCTTGTACAGTAGCGCGCATTGTTTTAAAAGAATGGATACAGGGGTGAATGGCCAAATAATAAATTGCTTTGCCTAAATCGAGACGACAAGTTCGCACATAGGCTGCCTAAAAATTTACTATTATGAATTATTGACTGAAAAGTGTTCAGTGGAAGTTATCTTCCCCGTGCGTATGCCCATGAACTGGTGTCACCTGCACATCAAACGCAGCTCCTTCGCAGTAGAGTCATTCGGAACACACCT
The DNA here is from genome assembly GCF_013339745.2 of Dermacentor silvarum. Classification (NCBI taxonomy): domain Eukaryota; kingdom Metazoa; phylum Arthropoda; class Arachnida; order Ixodida; family Ixodidae; genus Dermacentor; species Dermacentor silvarum. The sequence goes on from NC_051157.2 coordinate 36,310,577, forward strand.
CACTCCCATCGTTCTCTCTCTTTTGAGACAACACTCTCCTTTGAGTGTTGTTGTCCACTACATATTCGAAAGAAACGAATATTTGACAATGTCTACTACCGAATTCTCCAATCAAATACAACTCTAGTAGCAAATCTCGAATACTCGCACACCTGCAAATAATCGCAAACAGCAGCCGCGCGAAGCGAAAGGTGTGCGCGTTGCGAAAACATCGCTAATTTTCGAGCCGCGCCCATGGAATGATAGGCCCGTCGATCTCGTTTGTGCGACTCGTGACGTTCAAATTCCCCTGCGTGGTCGTCCACGGTCGATACAATCAAACGGCCAAGGCCTGTCAGCCAACCAAACAGCCTTGTCAGCCGGCGAGTGCTTGTTTGGTATGCGTTTGCCCCTAGGCGTGCCGGTATGGCGGAGTGAGGTCGCGCGTTGGTCATGCCGTCTCGTAGCCGAATCGGGCTGAGTCACTTGCGCTTCACGAGATAGCGATAACGCGGCCTAGAACGTGCGCTCATCACCGCAGGTTGGTGGCATGTGCTGACTCAAGGTAGAAAACAAGCGCGTTTGCGCCAATATACGATGACTCATTCCATTTCTCCGGGCTACGTATCCCGGCTAATGAAGCAGACGATGGAAGCGAGAAGCGTTCTCGACCGAATAATCGTACACTTTGAGCTAGCTGCTTTATTTCTACTGAGGTGGAAAACTGTTTTGCTTGGAAAACGTGAAAAACGTTTTTCCACGTGAAAAAAAGTTAGGTTCAGTGCCTCTATTTCAGTTTATTAGGCAAAACGTCAAGTTTGCGTCACGTTACTAACGTTACGAAAGCAAAACGGAGCTATCGGCGCCATTTTGTACGCGTCGCGCCTACATCACGCCTCGCAGAAAATGTAGGAATGTCCAGAATAGAGCCCCTAATTTAGGCACCTCGCCAGAAGCACCGCACCAGGTATTCTTTTATTTTCACAGATATTAATAGATTTGTTTGGCTCTTTTGGCCGTTTTCGTGGTAGCTCGATGGTACGACGGTGGTCGGACTTGGGGGAGGGGGGTGGAAGAAGACGAAATGCGCCGAGGGAAAGGGCGCGTGATTACATGGTTACATGGTCAACCGAATTTACAAGAGGGGCGGTGCGTGAGTTCGTCGCGGGAACATGAGGAAAAGCGCACGTGCTCTCGGGCAAGCGAGTGGCGGGGAGGCTGTCGCCCGCTCGCTTGTTCGTTGCACTTAACGCTGGCCTTACGGCTGCGGCCATCCCATCGGGGAGAATGCGGCGGTCGAGAATCACGCACACACACACACGCGCACGCACGTACGCACGCACGCACGCACGCACGGACAGACAGACAGATTGACTGAATACAGCACGTTGTTTGCGATTTACTTAGGAATTATAATTTTAAATAGGCAAAGAAAGTTTCAAAAACTAAAGTCCCTATATAAGAAAAGTACCGCCATCTACTCTTTCCTCCGCCGCCTCCTCTCCTAAAGCGCTTGCTTTTTTCTTTACTTTTTGCTTGCGAAAGCCAAGTCGACGGTGGCGCACCTAGAAAGTCCACGTTGAAGCTTTCAGGCCGGGCGCGCGCCACCGCCGCCGCCGGCGACTGCGGCTGCGCAGAGGACTTTCAACATGGCTCTGAGGCGGAAAAAAAGAAAATATAAAGAAGTGAAAAGCGCCCGCTATCATCGTCCAATCGGAGATACAGGAGAGAGAAAAGCGGCGTTTATCAAACGATGGAGGTACTTTTATTATATAGGGACTTTATCAAAAACGAGTATGTAGCGCGGCCTCGCGGTGAAGTCTTGGTACTTCGGATGCAGCATATGAGATTACTGTACGTAAGTCGGCTGTTATTAAGTACTTATTGCTTAAAATTGCAGTTCGTATATTATTAAGCTTTAGCGCTTCGTTCCATGCGTATTACGAAGTAATAAGCATGGCTATCGTATTTACAGCAAGGACAGAGACTCCCGCGGTGGCGGCGTCGATCGCTATTTCGTACGTTACAAGACTACCGGATATTACGGGCGTAGGGCGTGTTTTGGTGAAAATTAACTTTGCTGAATTGCGTTTGGTAATTTGGAATTGCGTTTGGTAATCCGCTTTGAGTGTCCATATAATTGCTATCGCAATAAAAAATGTCGTAGTTTCACCCGAAAGGCGAAGCATTAATTGCGATAGCAAATTAGTAGAGAGCTATACGGAGTAAGGATAGTAGTTTATCAGCTGTATAAACGTGGACATGCAGCAGCACCAGCAACGCGCAGAACTGTTGTCGACGCCGTCGGTGTTTTGCCCGCGTTCGCACCGAACGCGCGCGGCGTTGGTGACTGTTGCCGGTGCCTCTGGGGGCGGCTCGGAGGTTTTCGGAACGGGACACTCGTCGAGCAGCGTCGGAAGTATTTACCACCTTGTCGCCTCGCAACGTTTTATTGCGACAGCAATAAATAATGGTCATCTGTTTTGCCTATCTTTGACGCTGGGCGTCCGGTACTTCCAGGTCACTAACGACACGAGCGTTATCAGCGTGACATAGCATTATCGGCAGGAAAGTAGCGAGCACAGAGTTTTCAAGAAAGAAAGCGTAAGCTCTAAACTGTAAACTGTTTTTAGAGTATATGTACTCTAAATACAGTTTACCGATCTAGAACATTTTGTTCTGGGATTTTACGTGCCAAAACCACAAACTGATTATGAGACACGCCTTGGTGGGGGACTGTGGATTAATTTTTGTGCCAGCTGGGGGTTCTTTAATATGCACGCAGTGCAGGGTACACGAGCGTTTTTGCATTTCGCCCTCATCGGAATGCGGCCGCCGGGGACGAGGTTGAACCCTGTTACAGTTTAGAGTACTCCAAATAGTCCTCAGGGCACTTTACACCATATGGTCTATACATAGCGCCGTCGAGTCCGTGAGGGCAGTATCAGAATCTTCTGCTGCTGCTGATAATGATGATGGGAATGATGATGATCCTCAAAACATGGCACGTACCCACAATGGAGCCAAAAGTTGAGTGGTTGAACGAACAGATAATGATGACTTCAGGAAAGTCTTTTTTTTTTTCATTAGCCAGCTTCACACACTTAACGTCGCGAAGACTGATCAAACAGTGGAGCTGGTGGCTTATACTAGCTTTTACTTAGCTTTAAATTGGCTTGCACTTAGCGTTAATTTGAATTTTACAGCGAAGCTGTTAATGGCTCACTCATCGATGGTCGCGTCCGGATGCAGAAAAAAATGACAGCAGATCCACGAGGTGAATGATGATGAGTGGGCGAAGCTCCGGAGGGAATCATCGGATCTCCCGCTTAAGGGGACGCTAGCACAAACGCGTTAGAAACGTGCAGTACTCTTCAAAAATGAGTGAGTCGTGGTTCAAGCGAGCGGCGGTTCTTTCGGAGAGAGGAACCCCGTACTCTCTCGTTCAGTGAGCCGTGACGAACCGTTCCGCGGCTCGCTCAGGAGCGAGCCGGATCTTTAAGGCCGCTCTTTTAAAGAGCGAGTGAGCCGTGGTTCAGTAAGTGAGCGGCGGTTCTTTCGGAGAGAGGAAGCCCGTTCTCTCTCGCTCAGTGAGCCGTGAGTCGTGACGAACCGTTCCGCGGCTCGCTCAGGAGCGAGCCGGATCTTTTGAGCCGCTCTTTTAAAGAGACAATGAGCCGTGGTTCAGTAAGTGAGCGGCGGTTCTTTCGGAGAGAGGAAGCCTGTTCTCTAATGACAGCAGATCCACGAGGTGAATGATGATGAGTGGGCGAAGCTCCGGAGGGAATCATCGGATCTCCCGCTTAAGGGGACGCTAGCACAAACGCGTTAGAAACGTGCAGTACTCTCTAGTAAGGGGGAGCGGCCACAGCGTCTTACGCAGCCATTTACACATGCCGGAACGTTCGCTGATGCAACACTTCGAAGAGGGTCTTCCGTGTCTTTAAAGACAACAGCTGAACGTACAGTTTACGTCCTGGTCTTCATTTGTGCTAATTAGTGTAGTCATGAAAATGTCGCCCATGGCATCCACTTCTGTGCATTTTCTGAGCGTGTATCATTAGCACGTCAATAAAACGAGGCCAATGAGCTGTTGTGTTGTAATAGAACTTCATTTCTTTTTTTTTCTTGTTTTTGTTCTGGCGCATGATGACATGATCGCCGGTATCGCGCGCGCGCTCAAGAGGAGAAAAAAAAACGGAAAAAAAAAGAAAAGTACGTGCGGAAGTTTTGTTGATCTTTCATATGATTTTTGTATTGTACTTCAAGAAATCCTTTCGACATTCATTTTGCATGGCGTTACAGATCACTCATATTATAGTGAGCGTACGTATGTGAATGAATGAATGAAGTTGAAAGATAATGCACAATAATATTGCGTTCATATTTTGACGAAAGTTGATTTTAAATTTGTACTACTAAAACAGAAAAGCTTCTGCAATGATGATGAAGCTACATATATTTTTAGAGAAGTACGTCGTATTCTGTCTGTTACAGTCTCATAATCATTTCATCCCCAATAGAAAAGAAAAGAAAGTTTCATTACAACTAAAATTCATGCTTTTAAAATGTGTAAGAATATTATCTAAACATAGCGAAAATATCAATAACACGGTTATTAAATTATGCATATATCGTTTTTTCAAAGCTAAATAACTATAGAATATGCATAACACAGGTTACACATTTAAGTGAACCGGTGAGCCGTTCAATTGAACCGGTTCATTTCAGTGAGCTGAGCCGTTCCGAGCTGCTCACTGAAGTGAGCCGTTTTGCCCATCCCTACTTACGACTCGCAATGGCCCGGCCGCGTTAAAGTCCCTTGATGTAGGAAAGTACCGCCACTCTTTGTACTTTGCCGCCGGCGCGCGACCTCCTCGCCTCCTCCTCGCCCCTCGCGACTCCCCTCCGCGACAGACGGCCTTGGGCGCGTTTTCCTGCACGATTATTGGTCTCCCTGCCGTTGCGCTTGGAAACGAGCGGAGCTTGCGTTTTGCTTGTGTTTTGCTTTTTCGTTCGAGCCATTTTGCGCCTCAGCTCGGCTGGCTCGGCGTATTGACCCTTTTCGCGGCGATCCCGTGGGCGCTGCCATGTTTGATCACGTGGTGACTCGTCCATTGCTTGCCTCAGCTGCCTCCATTGCCTCCTTGATTACAATGGAAGTGTACGACGCCGGCGCGGCTTAGAAAACCTGTTTTCGGAGATATCGTAGACGGTGACTAGGTGGACGACACGAAGCTTTGATCACAGCTTCAGAGAACATGCACAAATGCTTTCGGAGCTGATTAAACAATGTCCAAACGGCGCAAGCAGCGTATATGGTGTTTGTTATAAAAGCGGGGCTCAATATGTATTTCAAGCTATCCAAACATTCCGCTCTTGAATTCAGTCAGGATTAGTGTGTTTTGCTCTTTGTTCTTTATTCGGCAAATATTTTGAAGCAGTGGCTTGTCAGTTTCTGACTCAGAAGTTCCTCGGGGCGGCCACTCTCTGATTATTTTCTGCCTAATCGCTCGCGGGTGTGCTCAGTTCCGATAGATTAGTTCTTGCTGCGCACAAGGCTTGAAACGTAGCTGTTCTGCACATTGCAACACCTTGTAGCAAATGCGTATTATCGCGAGTAACTCGCTTACTCTTGTGGACCATGATGAAACATTCAGCTTCGACCATTCGTGCGCTATCGATGTAGTACCGTCACTTATTGTGCGTACATAGTGCGCATATATTCAAGTGTGCGCCCATTCATTTATTCTTGACACGTTGGCGAAAGAGTGGGTGTAAGTTTCCGTGCTGGTTGGGGTAGATGTGTGTAAATACTGTGCGTGAAAGCTACTATGACAGGAGGCGGCGCTACTCCCTTTATCATTGTTTAACGAGCAGTACTCATCCTTGCCGACGTAGCGGGGCTGAAGCCCTTTCTTTGAAGGTTAGCAATACAACGCAGGCGGATGAGGAAATTTGTGTATCCTTGAGGAGAGCCGCACACCTCGAAGTGCCGGTAACACGTTCGGACAGTTGCTGCAGCGGTTCGCGAACTTGGCCACACAGATTCATTCCATTCCTTAAAATGCCAGTCACTATTTTTGCCGCCAACTTCTGCACACGTCTTCAATCCACATGATTCAATCTAGCATGATTGGAGCACAGTGTGTTAGCGAAAACTCAGTTGCATTTCGACAGCTGATCGCACAGAAGCAAGGTAGAAGCGGTAATGGTTTCGTATTCGTGCGCGGTCGCTGAGGAGACGTATGGCGCGCCGCCGGGAGCGCCATCTCGTTTCTCTAAAACAAACTGCTCCGCGAAAAGGGTCAATAGAGAACGTCGCGCCGTAACATTGCACGCTGTTTCGAGCACTGTCTGCTGGCGCTATGCCGTGCGGCTGCGCATATAACTGCAGCAAGAAGCGTGATGATGGCTATGCAGTTTTTACGATACCGCAAGCAAAGCGTGATGGCTTTCGCAAAGTATTGGTATGCGTGTTGCAGTGTCTACCATGAAGTGATGTGGTGGTGACTGACTATGAAAGACGTAAAGGGGCTCCAGCTGCCTCTATTAAGTCGAATGCTTTACCTAAGCCTTCGAAGAATGCTTAGCAGTCAAGCGTCAGACTCGCTACGCCACTTATACCAGTTATGCCAGCTTTTTGTGTGGCATATGAAGCCAAGCTCACGAATGTTCACTGCATATATACAGCTATTTTGTAAATGTCACTTGCGCTTTTCACCAACTACACTCGGACAGAACTCAAAACTTTTTACTCATTTACCTTCAATCCGGTAAGTGGCAGCGGCCAATATTAGTGATGTTGCGGTTAATGGCATTTCGAAGAAGCTCGTACCAGCCAACTGCGATGTCACGCTAGGGGATTATGCAGGACGTCATGACAAACGGTCGATACCCTTGGTTGGAAGACACGCTTTGAGGGGTGTTTGCCACTTCGTTCTTGTGCTGTATCCAAGTATAGAGCTCTTAAAATTAAGGACTCGATTGAGCATGCGCGCCCAGTATGAAACGAATCTCCTGAGCATTCGCGCATGGCATATTCTTTGCAAATAGTGGCTCGGCTCAAAAGAAAACGTGGTATCTCTTACACCTGGAGTGTTGTTTTGATCGCAACAGAGCCGCTTTTTGGAAAGGACAAGCTCTTAGCGCAAGAACGAATTGCCCGTCAACTTTCGGCCGCACTGATACTGCTTTATCATGTATTAAACGGTGTAGGTTTGTGCCATGGCGTAATGTTACTACTGTTGTTTTCTTGAGCATGTCTTTTTCTCAGCTGCCATCCGTACTGCATGGCATATTTGTACACTAGCATTGTTTCTCATTCTGAATATTATATGATACTCTTCTACGTTATCTATATCTTGTCAAATAACGTTTTTTGCACATGCACGAAAATAAAGCATCTTACTGACCATTCTTTTTGTTTTTTGTGTGATAAATGTTTTTCTGATGTCTAATCAAAATCACAATTTTAACTATCCTACTACATAATTTAACGGTATGTTGGTGTGAGTTGTGAACTATCAAAATACCTTTTCCAGAGGCGTATCTTTTGCCTAAAAATATAGAATGCCTTCTCCCATAGGTATACCGAGTATTTTTTTTAAGCTTCATTGACACCGACGTCTAAAGAATAATCTGTAAATACCTTTCCTCAGCTTCTGTTATTGTGGGTGATGAGTGGCTGCCGGCACCGCTTCATCGCACTGAAATTGTGCAACCGTCCTATTCAATGCAGAAACCACAGCGCAAAAGCTACTTTGACATTGAGACAAACACATGGACGGACGATGCTCTCGCCAGTAATTCATTATAAGAAGGCACACTGAATATAATACCTGCGGTGCACATGCGTGCACATACAAGAAAAAACTGCCAAACATAGAGCGATCTGCCACAAGCAATACTAGATCAGATGCAAAAAGTAAAGCAGCGTATCATGTGGCGGAAAAAAATAACTGGAGTATAGAACTCGCCTCAAAGCTCCTTTTACATCAGTGTGTGTCATTCATACGGCTTTAAGATGAAACCAACCTCATCATAAACGTTGCCTTCAGCATTCTCCATGCTGTTATCACCATTTTTCAAAATATTCTACGCCACTGGGGCGCGCAACTGGCCCAAAATAACGCGCCTCCCTCGAATTCTGCGGCCCGTCCGCGGGAGCCCAGGCGCAATAGCGTGCCGTGCGCAGCGCGCGCAGCCGGCGGGCGAGGAGAATTGAGGAGGAAAGCGCGCGCGCGGAGGAGAGTGTCGCTACTTTCAAGATCAAGGGGCTTTAGGCCGCGTGCCGTTCGTTCGGAGGAACGACGCAACGATCGACGGGGAACTGGCGACTCAATCTCCCACTCACCCAGCTCGCGCCTTCTTCCTCACTCACCCTCGCCGTTCTCCGAAAAACTGCGCGCTGGCGCGCGCTCCTCACCCAGGTGGCGCTTTCCTCCTCTCTCACCCTCGCCGCTCTCCGAACACATCCACCTTAGCGCGTGCTCCTCACCCAGCTGGCGCCTTCCTCCTCTCTCACCCTCGGCACTCTCCGAAAAACTGCGCCCCAGCGCGCACCTCCTCAACCAGCTCGAGCCTTCCTCCTCTCTCACCCTCGCCACTTTCCGAACACCTCCGCGCCGGCGCGCGCTCCTCACCCAGCTGGCGCCTTCCTCCTCTCTCACCCTCGGCGCTCTCCGAAAAACTGCGCCCCGGCGCGCACCTCCTCAACCAGCTCGAGCCTTCCTCCTTTCTCACCCTCGCCGCTCTCCGAACACATCCACCCCAGGGCGTGCTCCTCACCCAGCTGGCGCCTTCCTCCTCTCTCACCCTCGGCGCTTTAAGAAAAACTGCGCCCCGGCGCGCACCTCCTCAACCAGCTCGAGCCTTCCTCCTTTCTCACCCTCGCCGCTCTCCGAACACATCCACCCCAGCGCGTGCTCCTCACCCAGCTGGCGCCTTCCTCCTCTCTCACCCTCAGCACTCTCCGAAAAACTGCGCCCCCGGCGCGGCACCTCCTCACCAGCTCGAGCTTCCTCCTCTCTACACCCTCCGCCGCTCCCCCCCTCTCCGAACACAATCACCCCAGCGCGTGCTCCTCACCCAGCTGGCGCCTTCCTCCGCTCTCGCCCTCAAGCACACTCCGAAAAACTGCGGCCCCGGCGCGCACCTCCTCAACCAGATCGAGCCTTCCTCCTCTTACCACTCGCCGCTCTCCGAAACACCTCCGCGCCGGCCGCGCGCCCTCCACTCACCCAGCTGGCGCCTCCTCCTCTCCTCGACCCTCGGCCATCTCCCGAACACCTGCCGTCGCCGAGCGCGCGCTCCTCACCCAGCTGGCGCCTTCCTCCTCTCTCACCCTCGGCACTCTCCGAACATCTCCGCGCCGGCGCGCGCTCCTCACCCAGCTGGTGCCTTCCTCCTCTCTCACCCCCGGCGCTCTCCGAAAAACTGTGCCCCGGCGCGCACCTCCTCAACCAGCTCGAGCCTTCCTCCTCTCACACTCGCCGCTCTCCGAAAAACTGCGCCCGGGAGCGCACCTCCTCAACCAGCTCGAGCCTTCCTCCTCTCTCACCCTCGCCACTCTCCGAACACCTCCGCGCCGGCGCGCGCTCTTCACCCAGCTGCGCCGATTCTTGGCGTACGATCGGCACAGCTCAACGACGACCTTAAACAGCTCCGCTGTTAAAAGCACGATCTGATTACGAGGCACGCCTTAGTTCGGGAAATAATTTTGATCACCTGAAGTTCTTTAACGGGCATCTAATTACGCGCGTTCTTGGATTTCGCTTCAGTTAAAGTACGGCCTCAGCGGCCGTGATCAAACCCGCGATCTCCAACTCAGCAGCGTAATGCCACAGCCACTAGGATACCGTGACGGGTCGGCTTCAGGAAAGAACTTGAAAATGTAAAACTAATAAAAGAGCAGCGTGTTATTCAGAAGTGAGTACAGATGAATGGACGAATATATTTAAAAGAATTAAAAAAAGAAGATTCATTCAACAGTTTACAGTGGAAGGAATTTACAAATTTATAATAGGAATAGATAAAGGAAAGCCAGTATTAGCCTGATGTAGGTCTTACTGCTTTAATGAAGTCACGCACAGCATCAAACACATCCCCGTGGCCGAAACCTCGTGCCGAGGCCTCACAGGAGAGTATAATACCCTGCAGCACTCTGCCACTAGCATTTCTCCTTCTTTTTTCATCGTCGAAGGTTTCTCCCGCTACAGACAATGGCCTGGTAAGACTACACTGACGTCCGTTTCCGCCTTGCCCGAAGGAACTCGCTGGCGCAAACGGAGACCGGCCAGCTTCGTAATGCCGCAGCAGTTCACATTGCATGCAAAGCACGGGGTACAGATGTTATCTGCATGCACGACGTGATAGAAATCCGTACGGTTGTTTTCCAGATGGGCTCCCGGACAGTCGCAGTACTGGTCATTCTGCTTCTTTTCGAACATGGTAAGTAATGAAAAGGTTAGCCAAACTATCCACCAAGTACATTTGCAGAATGTGGCGGTCGTCATTAAGGTGTGTGGACAGTACGGACGGTGTAGCGTAACGGCCCGAGCTAGCTGGTATTCCGTTTGAGTAACGTCTGAGCACCTAATGAGCGCGAAGGAACAGAGAGAAAACAGGTATATGTAAGCGTTACCCATTAAAAAAATGGTTGGGAGGAACACGTTTTGCCCTGTGCATTTTCTTCGCCTCTCATATTTTGTCTGTGATTCCGCCACACCGTGTGTAAAACATACCTCGTAGCCGAAGCAGTGTGTCACTGCTTGCGCCAGTTATATACAGAATAAGTATAAAGCGTATTCGCTCTAATGTGCGATCAAGCTCGAGAGGCGATAGCCAATCTTTTGGTGACTTCGTTCTGCCTTCCACAACCGTTAGAATAGCCAACGGTACTATAGAATTTACTACGCGTTCTTTATGCCCTCCGACATTCTTTGGAATACCTTACGCAGGCTTTTTAGGTGCCTGCGAAGGCCCCTAATTGATCTGAGGCCAAAATTACGAAGCTTTTTTTTTTTTTTTTTGGTCGTTGGTCGATTACCTTTCTTAAGTTTTGTTACAATGATAGGTCGGTGAATGCATGCTCTCATTGCTTTATCTAGCATACAAGCTTTGTGTAACGCAAAGCTGTGGAAATCTTATTTATTCTAACTGACCCCGGATGCCTGCAGGGCTGCACGCGCTTCATCTCGATAACCCTTCTACTTCGTCTATAACCTCTTGACGAGAAATATATGATGTCTCCGTCATGGTATTGGACGAAAGCATTAGAGAAATGATTCTAGGGACGGTATGATGGAACGGTTCCTTTCGCTCAATTCTATTCTTTTCTTATCCACTGCTTACACGACCGGCCTGTTCTGGTGATAGCGCACCAGGGAGGATTCACGAAGCGTCTAAAAGGAAAAAAAAAAGAATAGAATCGTTATACTTTATCCTGGCACTGGTATCATTATGCCGCAGCTCGTGACTAATCTCAACTTCTCCCTTGCCGCTGTCCGTCTCCGTCTATTCCTCTGCGTCGTCGTACGGGGTCGATCTAATATACCTCTCATAATTTATTTTGCTAAGCGCCTTATCCTTGGTCTACTGTCTGTGCGGGCGAGAATATCAGCTCCGACGCATACAAGACCTATAATTCTAACCGTTGAACAAACAGCTGTACGTCTTGTAAAGGCGTCGTTAAGTTTGCCTAGGACTCGTTTATACTCCGACGTCTGGCGTGCTTGCTGTGAGCTGCCGAGGAATGGGAAGTGCTTGGCCGATATACGACAGCACCGCAGCGCTGGCATTAGATATTTTTTTGTATTTGTATTTGTACATTTGTATTTGTATTTGTATTGTATTTGTAAATACAAAATAATAAAGAAACGCTTCGAGCTGGCTTTCGATGCATCAGGCCTGGCAGCCCGGTGCGCTTGACGACTAACACTGCGTCGGAAAAGAACCGCCACCCACTAAGGTTTGGATCCGAGCTGGTTGGTAAGGCAACATCTTTGAAGGGAACAGAGCAAATGACGGGAAAGGCGGGTAAGCCGTAGCGGGCGCATAGCGTCTGAGCGCACGGGTTTGAAGAGTTGTGCGAAACACACGGCCTGCACAAGGAAAACCTCTGTTCTTAATCTAACGGGCCGCATGCTTCGACTCTAGGAAAATGCGACCTCTGCGACATCTGTCGGCGAAAGCGAGACAGCGCGGTCCGGATGCCGTACAACCAGCGCTGGCACTTCGACGCCGCGTCGTTTCTCTGCCAACCGTTCAACTTCTGCGACGACGAGATCACGGAACGCATGAAGGGCCGCAAGTCAAAGGCTGAAATCAATTGCGGAGGTGAGACAGCGAAGGCACACCGAATGCAGTTTACACATGCACCGTACTTCATACCCAGAACGAATATTTTCTCTAATCGCTTCTGAGTGAACTTAGAAAAAAAAAGTTAGCGACAATGTGCAATGTATTGTGCGGTCTTAAGAGGATATAGGGACCTTACTTCCTTGCGACAGATCAAGGTGCTTTACTTCCTGGAGTAGAGGTGGAGCATCGAATGGAGCAACGTTTAAGAACAAAGGGGATCAAACAGTTTCATAAGCCGCGCCCTGCGAAGCGATGTTCTGCATACGTCACTTAGCGGTGGACAGCCAGCACGCTGCGACGTTGGCTGCGACAGCTATTGACCCTTTTCGCGGAGCAGTTTGCTCTAGAGGAACGAGATGGCGCTTTCCGCGGCGCGCCATACGTTGCCTCAGCGAATGCGCACGAATACGAAACCATTACTGCGTCTACCCTCCTACTGTGCGATCAGCTGCCGAAAATGCAACTGGGTGTGCGCTAATGCACTGTGCCCAATTCATACTGCAAAGTGTGTAACGATAAAGGGAGGACGTGTGCGGTAGTTCGCTGCAAAAATAGTGATTCACATATTAATGAATGGAATCAACCTGTGTCGCAGCTGCTGCATAAGGACTGCCTGTGTTGGCGCCCTTCGCGATGCACGGCTTTCCTCAAGGATAAAGAAATATAATTCATCCACCTGCGCTGTATAGCTAACCTCCAAAGAGAGGACTTCAATTCCGGAACATCGGCACTTGGGAGTGAGTACCGCTCGTTACAAATTGAAGTAGTGCCACTTACTGGGATTGTAAGTTTCCCGCACGTTATCTACACACATCCAGCCTTACTCGTACGAAAACTTACGCCCACCCTATCGCCAACGTGTGAGTGAATAGGCGCACACTTGAATCAATGTGCCGGAGCATGAATGACGGCGACTACACCGACAAGACACGAATGCTGGAAGCTGAATGTTTCGTGACGGTCCACAGAGTAAGCGAGGGACTAGCGATAATACGTCTTTGCTACGGGCTACCACAAAGTACAGAACATTTAAATTCCAAGCTTTGTGCGCAGCAAGAACAAATTTATCGCAGCAGAGCATACCCGCGAGTGATTATGCTGAAAATAAACAATCAGATAGTGGCCGCACCGAGGAACTTTACTGAGTCAAAAATATGACAAGCCACTGGTTCAAAATGTTTGCCAAATAAAGAACGCAGAGCACACTGATCCCGATTTAATTTATAAGCGGAAAGTTTGGACAGCTTGGAATACATTTCTAGCCCCGCTTTTAGTACAAGCAGCGTATACGCTGCTCACGCCGTTTGGGCAAGGCGTAATGAGCTCTGAAAGCACTTACATGTCCTCTAAAGCTGTGGCCAAAGCTTCGTGTCGTGCACGCAGTCACCGCCTACGATATGCGTCGAAACGGAGGTTTGCTGCGCCGCGCCGGCGTCACGCGCTTGCATTGTAAACGCGGAGGCAACGGAGGCGGCTGAGGCAAGCAATGAACGCATCACCACGTGATCAAACATGGCAGCGCCCACGGGAGCGCCGCGAAAAGGGTCAATAAGCACGGAGCCGGAGCGCGCTGGTTGCTATCTGCTGGTTGACGTAAGCAGAATGTCGCCTCGAGGGGCGCGGCTTTACGCTCGCTGCAGCCTCCCATTTTCGGTTTCGTGCGCTCTGATAGCCTAAATTCGCCGTGCCACAGTTCCCCGGGTAATTGCATTTTTCCAGATTAAAAAGTTGATATGGCTTATACCGAGAGTTTCCTTCCATTTCCTAATTACGATGAGCCCGCAGAAACTAAAAGTGTAAAACTTAATAATGTTTACAGTGAAGCTGTTATATTCTCGGTTCCAGGAGATCGCGTCCGGCAACGGAAATAGAAAGATAGACCGGAAGTAGATAAACTATTTTGGGCTCCATGTGCGTGGTGTGGTGGTTTGGCTCCATGTGTGTGGCTGCTTCCAGCCAGCTGTGCCTTAGCACAGGTGTGAAAACGGATGATGGATGGCGCATTGTTAGACCCCTCGCCACCGCCAATGTCTCTTTCACAAGTGTCGCTTTACTCGGCGGCGGCACGTCCCACCAATCGTTGTGCCCCTTTGTCTCGTGACGTAGAGATCGCGCTAGCGCTGTTATCAGCAGTTGCCCTTTGGACTCGCTATGGGATGGACGCTCGTTTGACCACATCTTCCAGGATCATGACGTTAGGATCCTGACGATGCCGTGCAGTGTGCCGTGGCTATGAACGCTGCGGCTCATACGTTATAGTCGGATACAACTTTAGAAAGCAGCGGCATCTGCCCTCTCAATAGCAGATGCATACGAGCCTCCACCAATGGGCGCGCACTAAAGACTTGCGTCATGAGCCGGACGGCCGGTGTCCCCGCTGACGGAGAACATGGTAGCCCGCGCTTCAAGCCGGGGCGAGTCGCGTCAGCGGGTCTATTTCTTTAGTCGCAGAGGAAATCGGCTGCTGCGCTTCGGTCATCTGGGCAGGGCCTCTCCTGTCTTCTTAAGTTGTACCCGACTATAGTCTATGACGATGGGGCGGCCTTGGCGCAGCAAACGCACTACTTGGCCATCGCGCCGGGCGAAAACAAGACGCCGGTGTCCTTGCTCTTTGACGAACATGCCGAAGATTCTCAATATAGTCAATAATGATATTATATAAATTCATTATAGCAATATTCACTATAGCAGACCCACCATAGTCACCGCTTCGCTGGCTTCCATCTTCACAGTAGTGGAAGGGCTCTGATTTTTTAACTAATAACTAATTATCACGTATCACCCGTCACCCCGTGGTCCGCACCGCAGACGACATGTCTCTGCAGAAACCGTCCTTTTATTTCAGAACGCCTATTTTTTTATGATTACTTAAAGTGTTCGTACAAACACCCTCTATAGTCGTGCTATGGTACGGGGCATATGTCTTTTTTCAATAGGGATATCAATCAATCAATCAATCAATCAATCAGTGAACGAATCGATCAATCAACGTACAGGCGCCACTAAAAAGTATGGGCTCGCTGTTGTGCACCGCTGTTTTCGATTCAGGCGTGGACTGTTTCGAGTGGCTGTACGAGTCGCTGAAGAAGAGGCAGGCGCAGGAAAGCGACCTGCCCAAGACTATGCTCAGCCACCACCAGTACCACGCGCGCCACGAGACAACAGCGCCTCCGTCGGCGCCCAAGCAGCCCGTCTTCACTGTGGCCACCAGACAGAGCGAGGCGACGACCACCCAGCCGACCTCCACTGTCACGGTCAGGACCATAGTCAAGCAACCTGCCACGTCGCAGGACGAGGCGCTGAACGAACCCGAAGCCCCTTACGAGTTTGGCTTGTCCAAGCCCGAGGCAATCCATGTCCCTCTGGGTGAGCGATGCAGCGGTGCTCGCAGGTTTTACTCGTTTACTTCACTTGATTTTATCTCCCTCGCTTTTTTTCATTCCTCCTTGCCATCTCAACCGGAGTAGCATGCCAGGCCTGTCGCTAGGCCATACTCTTCAGATATCATTAAGCTTTCTCTACTTACAGAAGCAAACAATATGCATTCTTCCTTACAGGAAGAGTGTTTGTGTTTCATATACAGGGTGTTTCAGCGAACACTTTCAAAAACGTTTTAAAGGTTGCCTGTGGCAGATAGCACAATTATAGTTCATGAGTTGGTCTACTCGAGGAGGCGGACATTACTTGAAAAAAAAAATGAAATGCATAATCGACTAATTAAGAAAAAATCACTAATTAAGTTTTTAACTAATTACCATATGGCCCATATTGCAATTTACAAATTGTAGCCGTGGAGTTCGCAAGGCGGATCCACTTGGAATTAATTCTCAGGACGACACCAGTTTCGAGATATTAATTCCCGAACTTTCCGGCGAAATGCATTGGCGTTCCAGTTACACTGTCTTAGCAAAACGTGGTTTTATGCATTGAAGCACAGAAGTAACTGGAACGTCAATGCATTTCTCCGCAAAGTTCGGGAATTAATATATCGAAACTGCTGTCATCCTGAGTATTCGTTCCAAGTGGATCCATCGCCTTGCGAACTCCACGGCTACACTTTGTAAATTGCAATATGGGCCATAAGGTAATTAGTTAAAAAACATAATTAGTGAGTTTTTGTTAATTATAAGATTATGCATTTCATTTTTTGTGCTGGTAATGTCCGCCTCTTCGAGTAGGCCACCTCATAACTAGAATTCTTCTATCTACCACAGACAACTTCTAAAAATTTTGAAAGGTATTGCTGAAACGCCCGGTATATTTGCCTTGTGAAATATATGTTGCATTAGTCAAACTGGCATGTCAATCAACAACAGTTTGCGGGAGTTGTTCAGGTAGTAAGGTTGCATACTCCATCATTAAATGTCGACGCATATAGCCTCCAAGCTAACAGGACAAGTTATGCGAATCGCGTACACCGTTATTTTTTTTCACAGCTTCAAAAAAATTCAGAGCCTTCTCCTGTCGAGAAAACGGCGGTGAGCGAAGCTTGCGGCAAGACGACGTTGTCGCAGGCGTTTCGCTTCGTTTGCCCTAAACTCAGGGTCGGCGGCTCTTCGCTGACGTTTGGTCTCAACATCGCGCTCCCGCAACTGGGGGTCCGCGCCTCTTCGCTGACGTTTCACCTGAATTTCGGAAGCCCTCACGCTAGAATCGGACGACAAGCTTCCCTTACCCCCATTTTCTCGACAGGGGAAGGGCTGGTGATTTTGTCTCTTTGAGTCCCACGTATGACAAGGGTAGTTCAAGGGCGCGTTACAGGTCCCCAAAACCGCAGGGGTATGTGCCATTGTGCTTGGACCCTTTCTGCACTATCACCAGGATCGGCCCACTTTTTAGCGTGACACCACCACCACCACCAACAATTGTGAGCCTATAAAGCTTCGCTTCAAATAAATAAATAAATAAATAAATAAATAAATAAATAAATAAATAAATAAATAAATAAATAAATGAGAGCACTAGAGCACCAGTCTAAGGAAAATAATAAAACAAAGAAAAAGAAGTGAAACTTCGTTAGCTGGACAGATTAAAAATCTGCATGTAGAGCGTGCTTATTTGTATCATATTTCACGTGCAATTACGTCGACCTTGTCGTCTTTAGCGTCGACGCTCGGTTGTCCCTTTCTTATTTTTGAACAAGAGGCCAGGGGCCGCGATAACGGAGATAGTGCAGTTTATGGTGCGACGGGGTTAATGTTCGACTATATTGGTGCTAATTATGTTCATATATACCTTTAATTTTACCTACTCTACGGCCGGTTCTCGCATCTTGTGAGCTCCGCCGACGCCGCCTTCCAGACATCACAGCTTCTTCCGAGCCCTGCCTCGTCCAAGCAAACTCGCTCCATTTCTCAAAACTGTGCGATATGATGGCTTTGCCTCAACATATTTATATCTACGGTGGTGCACCCTTTACAGGGGTATATCGAAATTGGGTAATCTTCGACTATGTTGCCACTAATTACGTCCGTGCCGTTAATTTTACATACTCTGCTACTAATAATCGCTTCTTGTCTTGTTGAGACCTACGCTTTTATACCTCTTTTGTGACTCGCTACGACGTTCTGGAGGAGCGAAACGCTTGTTTTTCTTTTCTCGAAGTAGTTACAAGATACCCAGATACCAGATATGCTAGCCCGTGTGAAGTCAGTTATAGTACATTGTATTCAAAACACAAACAAGGACATGAAACGTGAATGCATAGATACAATATCACTTGCCCTACTAACGGTTATTAAGGCTTTCAGAGTAGATTGCTGTAATGAGCTGTTACTTCATAGTCCAAGAAATGTGTGCTTTCTGCAGTTTGAAAAGACGTCGGTACTCATGAGAAGGAGTGACATGATAACGAGAGAACGGCGGGAAGCATACTCTGTATGTTCACTAAGTGCCAGGACGCTTGCATGAGATAGCTTTCAATTTCTCGAGGCAAAATGCAGAATTTTTGTGCGCTGATTGAACGAATGCGTGTGTCTACAGATGTAGCGCACATGAGAAGTTCATCGTCTGCGCTCATGGCCTAAATGCACTCATTCACTTTCTTTACGGCCGTTCCTTTATCTTCTTTATATTAATCGGGCAAGGGGTGGGGAGCTAGGCTCTCTGCGCATTATTGTAAACGTAATTTCCATGTACAATAATTGGTAGTAAATTTACGCGTCAGAACCCGCGTTTACGAAAAAAGAAGAGGAAAGAAATAGAAACTATGAGAGAGAAAGAGGCAGCTGAAAGGATCACTGACCGCTAAATTTTTGTTTGCGACGTTTATGTTGTAATGAGTAGGTACGTAGGTGTCTGACAATCACGGAATGAAACCATAAATGCTCCAACGTGACGAGTAAATAATGCTAGTCAGCAGACCCGAGGCACTCGCCATGTCGTAGGCTTGATGGACACGAAAACGGATTCGTAACGTAAAGCGCGCTGGAGCTCTGGCGAATGGGAAGGATGGCGAATGGAAGCAAGAAGGGATGACGGCGTGCAGCAAGTTTCGATGGCGTGAAGAGAACTGTAGAATCGTAGAAAGCAGCACAGGAAACGGGCACAAGGGCGGTGAGAAAGCAGGGATATCGGTGTCGGCGGCGACGAACACTCTAGCAGAAGAAAGAGGCAAATCTTCAGAAAGACTTCCGCAAAATGGAGTCAGCGCAAGTTCTGTACTGGCACAATCAATAACTGCGCGATTAGAAGAGAGGAAGTCCCATCCTAGAATGATGGCATGAGAGCAGCGGGGAAGAACAACAAACTCAATGTGATATAAACTGTCTTGTATGGCGACACGGACGGTGCAAGTTCCTACAGGCTCAATTGGCTCAGCGCTTGCTGTACGTAGCGAAATAGCGGAAAACGGCGTCGCGACCTTTCGGAGCGTACGGCGAAGCTGGTCGGCAATCACTGACACCGCGGCACCGGTGTCGACAAGCGCGTGAACAGCGATACCTTCCGCATAAACTTCAATGATGTTCGCAGGGGATAAGCGAGGGCTTGAGCAGTTCGATGAGATCGCAGTTCTTGCCTCCGGAACTGCGCCTTTTAGTTTTCCTCCAGAGCGGGGGGGGGGGGGGGGGCGGACAAGGGGGGACAGGGAACGTCGACGGGGAGAGGGAGACCGACGAGTGGTGAAACTTCGAGGAGCAGGAGACGAGGAAGCGAAGTGCGGAACAGGTGGAACATAGCGGGGCTGAGAGTCAGGTGTATTCCCTTGGGGTCTCGCAGTATCGGGAGGGTACCAACCCCGCCGGCGGCAAAATCGTGCCACGTGGCCAGCAAAGCCACACGCGTAGCAGATCGGCCGATTGTCCTGGGTACGCCACGGATTGTGAACAGGGGGCCCAGGCTGGGGTGCACAATGTTGAGCCGGACGTAGGGGCTGCGGAGGCGCGCAGAAGTCGCTTCTGGGCACGTAGTTTGCAGCTGCAGAAGGCGACGCGTAGAAGCCGCTTGCGGGCGTGTAGTGTGAAACTGCAGGCGGAGGTCTTGGACTGGCAACGACGGCAGCGTACGTGAGCGGAACCGGCGCTGGAGGGGGCTGATGAGCGAGAGGTAGTGCGTCGCTCACTTGGTCGTGTATGACCCGACGTAGTTCCGGAGACAAGGAGGACTCAGACGACCGGGTAACAGGCAAAAGGGACAGTTGACGCGCCACTTCCTCTCGAACAAATTGTTTGACTTGGTCGAGGAACGCGGAGTGGGCGGGAGCAGCATTGAAACTGTCGGTGAGGGCCGAAATCGTGTCGTCCGGCGCGGCAGCTCGGCGCGTAGTGAGGCGTTGTTTGCGGAGCTCGTCGTAGCTCTGGCACAGGGTGATCACCTCGTCAACCGTTCGAGGATTTTTCGCCAAGAGCATCTGGAAGGCATCATCGTCGATGCCTTTCATGACATTCTTTATCTTTTCACTTTCTAGCATAGTGGGGTTGATGCGCCGACAAAGGTCAACGACATCTTCAATGTAGCTGGTGAAGTTTTCACCCTTTTGCTGAGCGCGACCACGCAAGCGTTGTTCCGCACGAAGCTTGCGCACAGCAGGGCGACCGAAGACCTCTTTGAAATAATTAGTAAAAGCAGTCCAGGTGGTAAGGTCGGATTCATGATTCCGGAACCAGAGATGAGCGACTCCAGAAAGATAGAAGTTGACGTTAGTCAGCTTATCCTTGTCGTCCCATTTGTTGTGCGCACTTACGCGGGCGTATGAGGAGAGCCAATCCTCGACGTCATGATCATCGGCGCCACTGAAGACAGGAGGATCGCGGTGGCGTAGGGCACCGGAGCAGACAACAGGCGAAGCCTGGGGAGGATCGGGCTGTTCGGCGTCCTCAGGCATGGCAGAGACGGGAGGGAGCGTCCGGCTGCGGAGTTCCAGGTCGGTAAAGGGCCCAGCACCTCCACCAAATGTAGAGAGGCACTCTAGTGTAATTAATTAGAGCGTAGAGCACTGCAACGAGAGGTTACACAGCGCAGGCAACACAGGCACACGGCTTCGACCAACTCGTCGTCGTCGTCTTTCTTGAAGCAGTGCATACTGCTCGTTCTTCTTCAGTACACTAGCGACGTTAATTATGATCAATTTTAACGTCCCTTCAATGCGCGCGCCCCCAAGTCATAAGAAACGAGCGCCGCACCACGGTGGTAGCAACTGACCGGGCAGCAACACTCCAATTGCTAGTAGATACAGCGTTCGACCGCTGGCGCCACGCTGCGCCGCTCGCGCGTACCGCGTTTCTAGGTGGTTTTTTTCGCCGAGGGCGCTCGAACGCAATCATATGGTTCGCATCAATGCAACCCTTGGAAGCGTGGCTGTATGGCTGGGTGGTTACGGCGCTCTCTTCGGGATTATGCGTACGCTGGTTCGAATCCCGCCCAGGCCAGATTTTTTTTTATAATATCACGCTTTTCCTTTTTTTCCTCTGTTTGCCAGTGCGGTCGCTTGAACCCCGGTGCCACGGCGGCAGCCGTGGTGCCGGGCGCCGACGCGAAGCGGCGGTCGTTGGGGTGTTGCGGAGCGCAGCGTAGCAACACCCCAAATAAAAAAATACTGCTCCAGTCAGGTACACTGCTCCCTCCCTGATAGTGAGATTATATTTGGATCATCAAAACAGTGATGCGTTTATAATACCACCGATCCCAACAGCAGGCTAGTCACCACCAGCCCAGCGTTTTCTCCGTCAACGCCTCCTCCGTTCCAACGGCGGTGGCTAGAAACATGGTACGCGCGAGCGGCGCAGCGTGGCGCCAGCGGTCGAGCGCTGTATCTACTAGCAATTGGAAATACGCTACCGGGCACGCGATCTCGTACTCAAAAACCGATGGCGCTGAGGAGCTCACGTAGTTGTGACGGGACTGTCATTTCAGAAATCGCCCGACGTTTGTGCGCAGGCGCGAGTAAAAGCGGGTGCGAGAGAGAAAATCTGGCGTTTTGCTCCATGAATGTCCACGGAGGACAAGTTTCTTTGTTCGTTTTGTATGCGTTTGTCACTAGGCGTACCGGCATTGTGGAGCGAGGTCGCATGCTGGCCGTGCCCATGCGCGAGTTTGATTACGCTCCGACGCTGGCTGCCGGTACGGTGAGCCAGGTGAAGCAGCGGCACTGACACCCCATTTGGAGATCGCTGTGTCTAAAGCTACGTCGGACGTACGCGAATCCAACGTTTTCAAAGGTGGATCTCACTATGCCGACATTTTAATAGATATAGGCTTACCCTTATGATGTATGGGTCGACGCACACATCGTTAATCATTTCTTCCATATATACACGTAAATGAACTGGCTGGGCCGAGATTGTAACGGGCTATCTTGTTTCTTTTGTTTTTTTTTTTTTTGCGCGAAGGCTCATCTCCACATATCCGTTTATTCAAGCCGTGAATCCGCGTCAGCACCTGCATTGGCCTGAGTAGTAATGTAGCGCCGGACCAGCGCTTTCCAAAGAAATGATTGGACCTGGCGCGCCGCTATTGTAACGGGCTATAGGCTTAACTGTTTTTTTCCGCGAACGCCAGTTGGCGCATATGTGCGTTTATTCATCGCGTGAAATGGCGTCAGCACAATCATTAGCATGGGCAACGATGTGTGCGTCGACCAATCATTTTCCATACAAGTAATTGAACGTTGCTTGACCGAGATTGTAACGGGCTATAGGATTACCTATTTTTTCCCGCGAAAGCCAATTTGCGTATGCTTATTCAGCGTGTGTATTGGCGCCGGCCCAAGCATTAGCAATGATAACGTATGCTTCGATCGCTTTCCATGCAGGTAAATGAACCTGGCTTGACCGAGATTGTAACGGGGCTATAAGCTTAACCCCCCCCCCCCCCCCCCCTTTTTTTTTTTTTCCGCGAAGCAACAATTTGCTTATGTTTGTTCATTCAACGTGTGAAATGGTGTCAGCACAAGCATTAGAATTGATAACGATCTATGCTTCGATTGCTTTCCATACAAGAAGATGAGCCTGGCTGGACGGAGATTGCAACGGGCTATATGCTTGCCTTTTTTTTGCGCGAAAACCAATTTGTATATGTTTGTCTAGTCAGCGTGTGAAATGGCGTCAGCACAAGCATTAGCATTGGTAACGATGTATGATGGTTCGATCGCTTTCCATTCAAGAAAGTGAACCTGGCTTGACAGAGATTGTAACGGGCCATAGGCTTAACTCTTTCCGTACCGTGCCCATTGGGCATGGTTAGCCCTCTATATCGATGGTTTGAAACGCCCCTTTCGAGACCTTCCGCGCCGCTCACGGACATAATGTGCTATCGGACTTGAAGGAGGAGAACTATATTTTTTTGTAAGCAGTTCGCTTTTTTCCCGCGAGGCAGCGATTTTTAAACGCGCTCCGAAGTTTCGCGATCGTCAAAGGATAACGAAAAAATGGCCGCCAGCTATCGATGGTTTGAAACGCCGCCTTCGAGACCTTCCACGCCGCTCACGGACACAATGCGCCATCGTACGTGAAAGAAACTATATTTTTGTTTTCTAATTTTTAAACGCGTTCCGAAGTTTCGCGATCGTCAAAGCAGAGCGCAAGAATGTCCGGCTCCGGAAACGGCGCGCGCGCTTCGCGAGATCGCAGATATCGCGATTCCGCTGCCTCTGCAGCTGATCTTATCGATACATAAAATAGCAGTGAGTCAGAGGACGCTGACGTCTGAAAGTGACGACGACGCAAACCAGCCCGGAACATCGGCGGCCGCAGCCCGGCACGCCCAACTGTAGTGCTTGCAGTTAAATTTTTGTAGCGAAATACATGGGCAATGAAAAATCTTGATTTTTTCCGAGATAGTGCCTAATAAACGGCAATACATTTTGTATATCTCAATTTTCGTATCACTTTTTTTCTTAGTAGATACCAAGCATGTCTTTACAAACTTTGTTTAATCTTATAGCACAATCTTGATTTTAACAATTTATATCTTTTTTTATGGCGTACATATCGTTAATAAAACTTTTATGCGTGAAAAGTGCATTCATTTTGCTTTATGTTTACCTATTACGTTAAATATTGAGTGCAGTAGTTTCTTCAGGAAAAAAAAAAAACATCTGCCGTAACATACAAAAAAAAAAAAACACCTATTTTCCCCATGGTAGGGAAAGAGTTAACCTTTTTTTTCCGCGAAAGCCAATTTGCGAACGTTTGTTTATTCAGCGTGTGAAATGGTATCAGCACAAGCATTAGCATGGGTAACGATGTACGAGTCGACCAATCGCTTTGCATGCAAGTAAGTGAACCTGGCTAGGCCGAGTTTGCTACAGGCTACAGACTTACTTATTTTTTCCTGCAAAAGCCCATCTGCTCAAATCGGTTTACTGCTTGTGCAAGTCGGCGTCGGCAGGTGCATTACCACGGGGAATGATGTATGCGCCGAACCAGCGCTTCTATGATAAGTGATTGGATGTGGCTGCACCAACATTTTGCCAGGCTTACCTTTCTTGCCCGGGTAGGCTAATCAGCACATATCCATATATTCATCGCGTGAATAGGTGTCGGCAGGTGCATTAGCATTGTTACTGATGTATCCATCGAGCCATCGCATTCCAGAGACGTGAGTGGACACAGCTGTGGCAACATTGTTACTTGCGCTTACCTTTTTTTTTGTTTGTGTTGGCATTTGCTTTTGTCTGTACATTTCGCCGTCGCTGTACGGCGTAAAGCAAGACGCATTATGACCCGCCCATATATAAACAGGCTGCAATCTCTCATATACTTAGGTTTAGGGGCGCGTTAGAGAATCCCGGGTGATTACAATTAATCCTAAGCCGTGGGGCTAAGTCACCCGCTGTAATGGCGGTCACATTGCCATGCATTTGATTCTGAAATTTGGAACCCTGTTTAGTGAGAGGAACCCGTGTTGCGCGTATTGAGATTCATCAGCTCACAAGCAAAAGCGTTCAAAATTATTACACGAGAGTACAATAAAAATATTTATTATTTTTCTATGCATCTAGTTTTGGCTTTGTCAGCAAACGGACAAAATATATAGCTCGCATGATTAAGTATGTCATTCCAAAATCAAATGTCAAGGCTTCAAATCAAACTGTCACTATATTCAAATCAAACTGTCACTGAAATGTGCAAGCGCACGAAGAATATTTCAGCTGAGGCGCAGCAAATCTTAAGGAAAGCGTTTTGTTTTCGGAATAAAGAAATTCTGTGTGTTCTGCAGCGTGAGTTGGCGTGGCGTTACCTGTTGCATGCCGTAGTCTCAAGGCTGGACGGAGCGAGAAAAACAGGAAAACGTACGCACAGCAATATACTAGTAAATATTAGACGAATATCTTTGCACTACAGAGTAGGCATAGAAATGCGAAAACTACCAGTATTAATTACTGTAATCACTGCAATGCTAAGTACCAAAAAAAAAGAAAGAAAGAATCAAAGAAACTCTGGCCATCTACGATACGCTACTTGTTTACAGACAATATGGTTCACAGATGGTGTGCGAATGCACAGCTGATTTGTCGAAAAAAAGTAATTAATAGACTTAACATAAATACACACTATGTATAATCCAAAATCAATGGATAAGGATGTCGAAACGTTCAGGAAAAATAAAGGCACACTGGGCTAAACGGTTTTAGACGGCAGAATGTTCGAGGCTGAGCTAAAAAATTGCCAGGGATATATCTTCCGCAACACGTGAAAATAGAGGCAATGCGCACGTTGGGATTTCGCGCAATCTGCCTTCTATGGCCGCTCCACGGGTGCCAGGGCCCTCGGCTAACAGCGCCACCTTTACACCTCAGCGGCTAACAGCGCCACCTCAGCGGCACACAGCGCGGTCCGTATTTCTCTCTCTCTCTCTTCACCGTTCATTGGGCCTAGCTGCTGAAAACTGGGCCGCGCAAACTTGGCTGCGCAAAACTGGAAGGGCCGCAGAGCGGCGTTCAATTGGATAATAATGCTTTCGCATACACAACTCATAAAAAGTGCTTACTAACTGCAAACGTGCCTCGATGTGACCTTTGACTCCCTCTTTCTGCGTACGTTATTCTCATCTTGCTGCCTCCCCATTCCACTGTTTCGAATTTCCGCTCTGGTTAACCTTCCTGCCTTTCTCCTTTTCTTTGTCTGTCTCTTGGTTCGGATGAATCACTCAAAGATTATAGGAGTACTTTTATAGGAGAAAAATTTCGAAATACAGTTGGGTCAACGTTAACTAGAACTAGTAACGTTGAACTGGATAATTGCAGCTTATTGGGTCTTTCAGATTGCTGTTCGTAGCGATTTAGAGTTAAGCTTATAGCTACTGGAGGCTTGCCTTGTAAACGCTCGCTCGTACTTCAAAGTTGCATGTTGCATGTACCTATACTAGACCCATTTGAAACTCGTTCAATGCCTTCCTCCTGAGCGTCATTAGCCTTCTTTGTCTCCTCTGCCGGGAACAGTGCCAAAGCATAGCTCACACCGCAAGCCCGAGCTGTGCACGCTGAAACCCGACCGTGGCCGTCGCTGGCCGTGCTCCCAGCGCTGGTACTACAACATGGAGGAGAACACCTGCAGCACGTTCACCTTCTGCGGCCAAAAAGGAAACAGGAACAACTTCCTGACGAACGAGACCTGCTACGAGGAATGCCATGGTGAGACGATGCGACCAAGCATAAAGCCGGATAGGTAATAACTATCGGCACCTTGCACCGACCAGAGGGCGCTCCGACGCTCTCAGTTGGCTCTCAGTAGTGGCGCTGCTATCGCTGTGGAATAATGTTGCCACTGTGGAATGTGGAATTATAATGTGAAGATATCTATCTGCCCAGCGGTCGGTTTAGGCTCCTCTGGCCTCCTTGAAGTCCTTGGGTTCAGCGATAGCAGGTGGAAAGTAAACATGTCCGCAACAGAGATTTGTAAGAGGCGATTGGAAGTTCGGTTGTAGAAAAGTGGGGAGATCACAAACAACTGGAGGCGTACAAAAGCAAAGCTCCCGCTAGTGGTTCAGAGAATTGATACTGGGTTTTTTTTAAACATAGGTAGGACATTAGACATAATATTACCAAGAGCTTGGTAGCGCAACCCACCACCCCGTTTCAATGGGACGCTCATAGCATCCGTCCATGCAAGGCTTCAGTGTAAAGTGCCTGTATACTGCTTTGTCGCCAACCTCCTTGCTTGTCGCCTATAGCACCATATTTTGTTGCAGTGGGCCGCATGAAGATGAGCGAATCTCTCGGTACTTGTTCCTTAGTTCAATAGAGTTTACAGAAAGCCAGGCCGTTCAAAACGATCCGTGACCGCTTCATGCTCGCAATCGATGCTCTGCAGGCTGCCCTAGGGCCTGATAGCATAAAGTTGCTTCATTTTCCATGGAGGGCCTTGTTATTTTTTTTCTTTCAGGAGTTAAGGCATGACATCTGGAACAATGCACACTTATTGAATTCATTACATAACCTAATTTTCTTCACGTAAGTAGATCACTGAACCGTTTCAGTATGTCTGCCGCTAGACCTAGATATTTACACGTGGGTAAATAATATTCTCTACTTATAAACAGTTATTATAGTCTGCGCAGTGCCCCGGAAATGGCCGAATGGCCGGAGCATGTATGGAATTTTAAATGGCAAGTTAGTCTCGTAAGTTTTAATTCAGGCAGCCGTTATGAAGTGCCACGCCAGAAGAGTAAAAACTGTTAAATTAATCCATCTACTATCATTCTTTTTGTATGCGTACATGAAAGCGTCCATACTCGTAGCAGACACCGACTCATGTGCTGGTACCGAACGCAGTGAAGAATGAGCGTGCATCACGCGACTGCCACGTGAGTGAGGAAAAGATTGCCTAGTCCGATGTTTCCGAGACTGATGAAACACTTTCCATTGGCGTTTTCCCGCTTCATCTGGCCATGGTCTGGCTATTAAGAAACCGCCACTCATAGGGTGAATAAAGTGTGCTTTATTTTTTTTCTTTATTAATGAAATATTAACATGTCTTTCTGAAACGTTCTTTTCAGATGGTAGTCATCGCACGCAGGTGGCAAGATAGACGCCATCTCCGAGCAGCGCTGGGCTCGCAAGTGTTGAGGATTCGACACAAGGCGGAAGCTGCATTGTGTATAAGAGCTATTTGCAAGAATTGGATCAATTAAACAATATATAATTTTTGCTTACTGAGCAAAACTTGAATGAAGCGAATCAAGTGCGACGAACGTGTAATTCATTTATGATTTGTGCATGATTATAAATAAATGAGAAAACAATGATGATAAACTGGAAGCCACAAGGGTGCATATAATTAAATTCTGATTTTCCTGGAGTGCCTTCGCAATTGTTCGTGAAACCTATACAGTCCGCTTACAGGGTACTACGTAAGTAAAGTGACGTGGTCGCCTCCTTGGCATGGCGGTGTAAATTAATGAGACACC
Source organism: Dermacentor silvarum (assembly GCF_013339745.2). NCBI lineage: Eukaryota > Metazoa > Arthropoda > Arachnida > Ixodida > Ixodidae > Dermacentor > Dermacentor silvarum. The sequence goes on from NC_051157.2 coordinate 36,338,765, forward strand.
TCAAATTTTGGCTCTGCACTGACACAGTTGGAGCGATACACAGCGAAGCTTTCAGCAAGCCTCAAAAGAGAAAGTCAGATCCTACTGGTTCTGTGATGGGGACTCCGTAGCAGTAATACAATAGAAAATGGTATATTATGTAGCTAGCGTCAATTGTGCTGCTCTTACATACGAATTGTATATTGGAACACGGACCTGCGACCACCATTTCGAATCATAGTCACTTTTCATGTAAACTGCGGGACGAAGGCCTCTACCAGCAGTCTCTAATCACCTCACAGGATCAAAAAAAAAAAAGGAAATTTTACATGACCAGCTTTGAGTAATCATAATAGAATAACCGAGCATCACAAGCGCTGACTTTGGCTGACTTCTGCCTGATGGATGCAAGTTCCCTTGTCTCCAAGCTGAGGCTTCCATTGTTCGTCTGCCTGTTGTTCACTTCAAATCTACATCTTGCTGTGACCGTTTTGTCTTCAATGAATGGCTGATGAGCTTAGATTAAAAAAAAATGTTAGTAGTCGGAATGTGGTGCTTGGCTTCATCTTAATTGCCCGCCTCTAGAATTCTAGCCGCTGCAGTTGGCGTGCTAACAGCGCAGCGAGTAAGCCTACCGATACAAAATCTGCACAAAAACACACTTTGACGTTCGGCGATGGACGTCGTGCCGGCTTGCGGACCACCGTTGGGACCGAGCAGAATGTTTCACAGCGATAGTTTGCGGGCGCCTGGTCTTGGAGCGCGCTCGAGGGCGTCGTTCAGGAACCGCAGCAAGCTCGGCGGTAGCGTCCTCGCGGCCTGCTTGGACAGCGTCCAGAAGAGGACCCGGCCAACCTGGGAGCCAAGGCCACCGCCGGCTCCCACTGGAGGTCCCTGCTGTACCTGCGTGCGATGGCCATACGGTTTTGTACATACGAACTGGTGTTCCAGGGCAATGATAGTTCTCAGTCTAGCAAAACTGACCTCTGTCCTGAAGAATTTTCACCTTTCTACGGATTACGTGCATGTTGTACAACGTACCTCGTCGCGTCGCACTCAACGCGCTAATCGATTCAGGCGCGTTGACGGACGCGAAATGCTCGTAATTGTGTGTTCTTGCGTGCGTGCGCACGTGCATGTTTATTTGATCATTTTCTCCTGTCAGTTATTTTAACACGAAAGTGTTTTATGCCGGGGTCCACCAAGACTTCACTGACGTAATACGTCATAGAACATAATACAAAGAAAGAAACCAGAAGAAAAAGTTTCACAAACATGCAAAATTTGGAAATCGAACCCACGACCTCTCGGTCCGCGACGATAGATCGCCGAGCGTTTAACCCATTGCGCCACAAACGCATTTGCAGAGAGCTACACAGACGCGCCTTATATATCTAACACTCCTCCGTGTACCCGCGCTCTTGCTCGGGGCGGTGCCGCCGCCTACGAGCAGAAAAGAGAAGTACTGCATTATGACACTAACGCGCACCGACAGTGAACGCTTCGGTGGTATCAGCACTACGACGCCTCGATGCCAGCATTCGAAGGGACGCTGGCATCAAGAAGCACTACCAACGCCACCTAGGTGGCGTTCACCGTACTCAGCACAGCGGAGCGTGGCCTCCGCAATTAGCTCTGAAAATGTTTCTGAAGTTGATCGCGGAGGCTGCAATTACGACGCGCTGTACGCGCTGATTTGACTCGGTGACGATTCAGTTACGTGCTTTGTCTTGCGCGTTGTATTAGTGTGTCAGTTACGTGCTTCGTCTTTCGCGTTGTGCTAGCGTGTGCAGCGTAGTGCAGCTTCCATATGCACGACGGTTGCTCATGGTCATCGACGTTGGTAGTCGTGATGGAGGAGACGTGCCACCAGGCGTCAGCGTGGGTGCATCAACGCCTAAGGGCGCTTTAGCCACAAAACACCAATAGACATTATATATCAATGTGCAATAAACATTATACTACTTCTGTGAAGACAGGTTTCACTTTCGTGTTCTATACCGATTCCTATATAAGAGGGATCAACCACATTTTTTTTTATTCACTTGACAGTCAAACGGTGTAGAAACGCTGGCGACGAATGTTGCCAACATTTTTGATGTCAATCAATCAATCAATCAATCAATCAATCAATCAATCAAATGAAATCTGCGCTAGAGCAACGATTATACTTTTGAACCCAATTATTCGACAGCCTTCAATCAATTACTTAATCGTTGAATTGGTGCCATTTATTTCCGCGCGTACCGTACAAAAGAAAAAGAACCTATGTGACCAAACTGCATTGCATGCTTGCTTGAAGTAGAGACTGTGGAAGTGAAATTTGTGAGGGTGCAGCAGTGGGCTATAAACATTGCGGTGCTACGTGAAAGAAAAACAAAATATGGAAACGCCGGAAGAAAACAAAAATGTCGGTGGCCACCAAAATGTCTTCGATGACCCAAAAGCGGATTTTTGGAATGCTCACTGCGAACTGCGCTAAGAAATTTAAGCGTGTTCGCTTGACTCATTTGAGATGCCTGACTTTAGCCGATTCATATGAGTATATCGATCATGGTCGAAGAAGTCAAATGAACGACAATGTAAGTGTGAGATTTGGTATTGCGAGGAGTTCTACCTTTACGCAGTGAAAATACGCTCAAAGACTTGGTAGCAGCGCGTAAGAAAAATGAAAAGAGGTGCAGCGACAAAAGGTCGACAGAAAATGTAGAGCGCTGGTTTTCAACTGCAAATACATTGAAAAAAAAAAATGTCAGAAAGTCACGTGGTTACAGAAGAGACTCAATCTTTGCGCATGGTATTATTGAAGGCTTGCTGTTATTTTTTTCAAAGTTAATACAGTTGAAGACCAACGCTCTACCTTTTCTGTTGTCCTTTTCTCTCCGCGACTCTTAATTTTTCTCACGCGCTGCAACATGTCTTTGTTTAAATTATAACTAGCCCAACTCCCTGCCTTGAAGTACGCTAAAGTACAGTACACGTTCACGTAAATGTGTACTCTCCGGGCAGGTTGGTGCGACATACTGCGCGATTAAAGAGCGCGAAAAGACGACCACAAACAACACTTACACACCGGAGCAGTCCTGGTCCAATATGTAAGTGTTCTTTTTTGTAGTAATTTCGTGCTGTTTAAACTTGCGAAAGGTGTCACTGCGCAACCGGGGGCGGCGAAACGTTGCAAACACATTGACCACTCGCGAAGTGTATCGGAAATGGCGAACGCAAGTATTAAACCTTCGTATAATCGTACGTTCTTTCACGTGGCACTGCACCTCGACTCCGGAAAGTGGATGGTGGCAGAGGCCCTTGGCTAACGTGGTGACGGTGTGGCAATAGCGCTCCTCGGCGATCAGCTAGCGAGAAAGTTAATTTACTTCGCCAGGCACTTTCGACCGTCTACTCGAAGGCACTATAGAGTCGTGATAGCCGAACAAAATTGTAGGAATCGCTAAGGAAATTTATCGAAACGCAGCACCCACTACAACACGAGGGGAGGCACTGTCCTGCATTCGGCGCTAAATTGGCGTAACTTGGTGTAACAGCAGCAGCGACACCTAGCGCCTTCGGTTACAGCCTCCATTACAAAAGAGAGGCTGCTAACATAGTGGAAGGTTGGACCCCAAACAATTTTCTGATTTTTTCAGAAAACAAGGCCTTGTTATTTCTATATATGTTATTTCCTTAACATTTCTGGCTAGGACAGCGTGGTGGCCACCTCTTTCGAAAGGGGAGGGCCATATTAATCATCATCGCATGGAGTCGATAGAAAGGGCATCGAGTCAATGCTCGTTTGCGAATACGATGGTAAGAGGTGATGTGCAGTAGTAACCAGTAGTCAGATCACCTGCTTACCAACACTTCTTCAGATGCATAGTCAACGCTGGAATCTTCGAACTTTGTGAACTGGAATTTCCCGTTGGCTTCCCGGAGCCGCGCTGCGGTGGTGACCATGACGTCATAATAGACGACGTCGCAACGACCGCTTCCTTGAAGGGGGAAGGCCTCGTAGAGAGATCCAGCCACGGAGTACTGCATCCTTCCGGAAACCTTTGGAACTTGGAACGTCAGGTGAACCTTCAGGTTTTCAGTGTCCGCCCTGAGGTTGGTGATTTCGAACGTGGAGAGGTTCCGGATCTGTAAGGAATCGGTACGAAAAAATCAAACAAACCGGGAAGCAATCGCAGAAGAAGAAAAACAATAGCAGAGTGAACGAAGCCTGTGTAGCAAGTGATCGTGCTGCCATTTGGGTCCGCTTGGAATTTAAATATATCACTCCTGGCAATAAAGGGTTCTGCGTGTTATGTCGATAAAAAAAAAAAAAAAAACTGTGCAGTTGTTTCCCGTAACGCAACGGGGACAAGCTGCTACGCATCAAGGGGCCTATTTTTTCCTCAGATTGACTGATAACGCGAATATCATTTTAATGAACACGCGTTCATTCTCGCCATTGATATTTTTCACCCCTCTCTTTTGTACCACCTATAGGTGGTACAAAAGATTCTGTTGCAGATGGCTTAGCATTTTAAGAGAATGAAAAATTGCCAACACTACCACTCATACTTAGGCATATTTGCGAACTCTAGGGACAGAATCCTATAGAAACTGGCTGATATTCGTTCGCGAAACAATACCAGGCTAAATGACAAATTAACAATCAATTATTTGTACTCTTGTCGAGCATTTTAATGTTAGTACCAATCAAGCTGACGATTGTGTCAGTGCTGTTCTAGAATGTCTAGATGTATGCCGCTGCACGAAAGTGCTTATTTCGATTTAGAAAGAGCGCATCTGCACTTTCCAAAGGATTTTTTGGTTGTGTGCAGCAGCGATGCGTTGAAGCAACGACAGTTCATTTCGAGTGTACTCAGCGTTATCATTTTCGGGGCCATGTCGATTTCTTCCGGCTAAGCTTGCGCTCAGGAATTAAGGAAATAACTTTACAATTAGCGATGCGCGCCCAAGTCGTAGCCTGGCCGAGAATGGTGAGAAGGCTCTTTGGACGTAACGTCAGAAAAATCAATTTCTTGGGTACTCTTCAAAGTATACCGCATTACTTAGTGTGTAGACTGCCACGATGTCTCCGCCTATTTCCTCCCACCTCCGCGACCTCGGTTGTCTGTGCTAGCTAGCCCTGTGAGGCACAAGAAATCACGTCACTCATGGGCGTCTATTATGGGCCTGACAGTTGCACTCTTCGGCTGATAAGGTTCGCTTTTGCGCGTGAAATCGATCGCAATTCATTACGCTGTAAAAATTACCAGCGTCAACTTTCTTGCATTTCTGAAATAAGGTTATCAGCTCCTTCAAGTGTTCCATTGGGTTAAATTGCACGCCGCTTTTGATAAAAATGTTAATGAGTATAATTTGCAAAATTACTTGTCTAACTACTACATCTATTCATCAAGTAGAAACACTGCGGTAGAAACACTCAAGAGATAATAATCTAATTATGTCATCTTCCCTCTTTTTAAGGAATTTCCAACCGATTTCGCGAAACACCCGGTATAACCATCTACTTATTCATTGTGAAACGATGAGCGCCGACAGCGCAGTGAAAAGAAACAGAGGTGAAAAAACACTCATATTTTGCCGACAATTTGTCCTGTACAGCATTAACGTTTTTTTCTTTTTTTTTGCTTTTCTGGTTTAGATGCTTGTGGAGGCTTACACGCGCAGTGACTGATCGGTGGTTTACCTGAATGTGGAGCAGCTGAAAGCGAAACGCGTCTCCTCCGAAGATGGAAGACATGTCCGTGGGAGGAATGTTGAGCGGGTCCATGGCGGATATTCCCAGGCTAGGGTAGCCGGTGAGCATCACGGATCTGAACTTCTCCAGCTTGTGGTGCAGAAGGTCCTCCATGTGCCGGTCGTAGTAGGCACTGTTCGGAGAGCGAGCCTCTGTCGACAAATGAACGTGATCAGCATGCGAATATATTCAGATTCTATCTTGTACTGCCTGTCAAGGCATTTATCCTCGACAGATACTGCGTAACAAAACGTCATTTAGGCGGCTCAACCAAAGCAGAGATGCTCGCACGAAAGTACAACAGTGCTGAAGTTCCACTGATGCAGTAGAAAAGTTTTCTTCTAAGTGTAGCTTGCATATATTCCAGTACGCCGGCAAGAAAAAAAAAAAAATAAAGTAAGCGGCAGTACACACAACTCGCTAGTGGAAATGCATTCGTTGAGCGGGCTCCGAGATAAATTAAACGAAGCAATAGATGTGTTTCAGCGCAAGCTTGCACAACTGCTTTGCTACGTTGCATCAACTGGCTTCTATTTGTTAATTTGCTTACCTCTCTTCTATGGGGAATTCTAGGAAGATGTTTGAAAGCTCCTGCTTCGCTTACGGTTTCCAGGTTTCGAAAGGCGTAATGCATTTTGAGAATAAATAAAAGTGGAGACTGACGTTTCAAATTCATGATATTTAGACAGAATTTCTTAGGAAATGTCAGCAGCTATAATTTCTTTACTTGCGTGAACTTTTTTTTTTGTTTTTGGTGGAATTTCCTCAGCGTAAACTGAACTAAAAGTGGAGAAAGAATTGCAAGCCATGGGCAGTTTTAATTTAGAAAAGTAAGCGACGCTATAGTTTAGCTTTCAATACAAAAACATACGAGAAAATTCACCAAGGGTATTATTCACGTGTACATTTTTCCTCAGTAATTACTAACTGCTAGATCTCACGCGCGAACTCAAACTCCTGGCTGATTTTGAGCAATTATATCCATGTATAAACTAAATCTGGCAACCTTAATTGGTAGATGCATCAACGGTCTAACAGGAAACCCACTACAAAACCTAACCAACGCTTCCTCTACCGGAAAATAGGGGTAAGCGAAGCTTGTCCTGGGTGCACCCAAACTAACCATGACGCGACCGCTGCGACGGAGAGAACGACGTCACTGACGGTATGCCCGCAGTCCGCAGTTGTCGCTTGCGTTCGATGCCTCGAGTTTGCTTGGTGGCGTGGTGAGCAGCATTCGCCCGCCCCGTTGCCGCTTGCGATTATTCGAAATTAAATTGCTACAAAATTAAACATGTCCGTTACGTAAGACAATGAAAGGCTCATACCCCCATAAGCAATGGCTCATACCTCCGTAAACGCGGCCTCCCCGTTACGACGACAGAAGTGAAATTCTACGCTGGAATGATTAGCGGCAACGCAGCCAGCTGTGGAAGCAGGCGACGACGACGAACGCGGGAGAGTGGCACGAGCGCGCGCCGAGCACGAGCCCACGAGCCAGCTGCGGAAGACGACGACGACGCTCGAGTCAATGCTGATGATAACTTTTGCGTACACGGACGCCACCGAAATATGTGCCTTATAACAAGCTTCGCTTGAAAATGTGAATGGATGGATGCGTTAATGAACTGAGACAGCTATTGCCACTGCTATTAACTGCCACTGTAGTCTTAACTAGAGGGACATAGGTTAAGAAAGAACGCTTTCATGACTACGTAACATAGTTGCAACCTCAGCCACTGTCGTAGCATGGTTGGCGGCGAAGTGCAGGAGTACAGGAGCACAGCCGCTGGATAAAAAAAAGCACTTTTTTTTTTATCCAGCGGCCATGACAGGAGCATGACACTGATTTCGCCCTTGAGACGAAGCGTTCTGCTGCCCTTTACTCAGTGTATATCTAATCCGAAGAAGACGTGAGAACTAATGAACTTCGCTTCAAGCACTGTACAATTCACCGTGAGTACTCTTCTATCTCAATATGCGTAGGTCGGATTTCTCATTCGAATGTTCCCGTGGCGGCTGTGCAACTGGTTTTCGGCGCGAGCTCTATGTCAGTGCTGTGCAAGGACGAGGTTGTGTAAGAGTAGATACTCACCCCAGCCAATCTCCTGGCTTCTTGCATTTGCGGTAGCTAGCACCCAAATGCCGAGCAACACTATGCACACCTTCATTCTGAAAACAATCGACAAAACAAGAATTAGCGGTGTCTAGGTATATAGTGGCGTATAACAATTAAGGGCTATTTGCGTTAACAAACGCGCATTGTGCGACTAGATTTGCATTTCCAACACGCAAATTAACGTGCCTTCTCTTCCAACTACATTGCTGCGAGAAGTAAAAAAAAAAAAGAACAAAAAAAGACACGTGCATTAGTCACGTTTAGGTGTCTTACAGCTAGGAGAGAAAATATTAAAGGTTGAGCCTTCCATACTGATGACGACGGAATGTTTGCATGTCTTAACAAGTGCACACGTAAAGACAGGACGAAAGAAGGCATACACAGGACAAGTGCTAATTCCCGCGCGTCTGTCTTGTTTCGTTCTGTCTTGAGGCGTGCGCTTATTGAAACCTGCAAATATGAACCAACTAGCCCTGCCAAACGTTATTTAAAAAGGGAGGATTTAACGGCTACGCTAAGGCTTATACGACTTGCAAATTCTCATGCTGTTCTAAAGGCTTTCTTCGCAAAAAAAAAAATGCTTTTCTCATGAATATCGGCACCCACTGTTGGAGCCAACCTGCCCTAGTTCAGTGGCTAAGGCGCCGCGATGCTGAGTTCGATTCCAAACGCGACGGCCGCATTTTGATGGGGGCAAAATGCAAGCATGCTCGCGTGCTTCAATGTAAGGGCACGTTAAATAAACCCACGTGGTCAAAATTAGATCCGGAGTCCCCCACTACGGCGTGCCTCATAATCAGATTGTGGTTTTGGCACGAGAAACCCCAGAATTCCATTAAAGTTTAATGGGTGAAGCCGGGTGCTTCTTGTGCCATAAACAACAAGAGAAACAACAAGAAATATCTACCGGTAAACAGTCAATAATACGAGTCAGTCAGTTATTTCGGCCCGGACCTGAAATACATGATGACCACCTTAAGTGCCTGTCGAGAATTCGAGCTACATATTCACTAAATTAGTCTCACATAACTGCCTTCCGCGAGTGACCATCAGCTGTGGCGATCGTCCCGTCAGCAGGATGATCGCAATCGCGAGTGGCGGTCGCCCTGAACACAAGTAAATGAGAAAATGTTTTACGCGAGAGAAGTTTTGTAAGCGCAGCTGGCTTCGTTCTACCGTGGTTTCTAAACACCCAAGACCAAACTAAAAATTATACCCGACACATTTCTCAGTAACGCTTAAGCCGTGAATACGGGGAATAATGGCTTCCTTGACTAGCTTCACAGATAATTCGATGACTCTCAACAGCGTCTACGTGCGAAGGCATACGTTTACATACCTTTCTCTGGCCTCTAGATTCAGAACTTGGCCCATTGCGCAGAATCACGCGCTTACGCTTTCGGAACGAAGCAAAAGCTGTGCATGAATAGCAGGAACGGAACGAAAAGCAAGACGTAAAAAAAAAAAAAAAACCGAGAAGAAAGGAAGGCCTAATGAACAAGACCACCTGCTACGTGTAATTACTTGTAAGCGCGATGTGACACCTCTACGCAGCCGGCCGCTAAGCATGCTTTAGCCACGAAGCTCGTTGCTCGAGAGGCATTTACGCCGGTGTCACATATATTAAAGGCAATGAAAGCACAAAAACGAACAGTATAACTGTTCTTGTTTTGTTCATAATTCGACTTTCACACTGCCCGCACAAATTAAACGCTCTTCTTTACATTACAAAGTAGCGTAACTGGTACCAAAGTGTTTATCTTCGCAGCAAACATTTTTTGGGTAAGTCGTCGTACGATCAGCTGATTAACGAAGAGCGCAAATTAAGACGACACAGAGCCTGTCCTCCCTTCACTCCCCAGGCGCTGTGTCACCAACTTCTTGACATTGCAATGCTCAACGCATCAAATTTTGCTACGCTGAGTTCAGTTTCATACATCAAAATTCTGGTGGAAGTGCAGAAAACTTAACGTGTAGTTAATAGCAACGTTTTGATACACTGGAGCAAATTTTCAGTTGCGCATAGTTCATCAAATCAACTACTATTTATTAGTTTACTACACTATGCAATTACGTTTTTGCTCCAGTAGCACTCCATTCTTTTTTTGTGCAAGTACACTCTGGATGGGCAGAAACGAATGTGAACATGTTCTAATTTTTCTTGATGTGCTGCGTTTAGGCATTACCGGGTTAAAAATACAATCGTATTTAACTTAGCTGAAGCCATTCCGTGCGTGGCTATTATCTACAATCTCTACTAAGTTCTGGGGTTTTACGCGCCGTAACCGCGACCAGGTTAACAGGCACGCCATTGTGGGGGACTCGCGATCAATTTTGACCACCTTGGGTTCTTTAACGTGCAACGAACTCTATGTGACTGTCTATATGTAGGACGTCGTGCGGGTCGACCAGAAATGAAAATCTGTACGACGCAACGGCCGCACAAGGAGCAGCGCGAGGACGGTGCGTTGAAGCTTTAGGTTAGAGTTGGTCTCGTACACGGGGCGTTCCACTCCACCAAAACAAGGGCTACACGTTAGAAACAGTTCTGCAGGCCTGCCAGTACGCTTCTCAAACGTCGCAGTGGTCGTCTGAGTTGCGGTCGGTAACTGTTTTTGCCACTTCGTGACTGAGTTTCGTACGCTCCACGAACGCTGCTATTCGCAAGCTGCGCCAAAACTGGCTAGGCCGTCGCGTCGCACAGATAGCCATTTCCGGCTGACTCGCACGACGTCGTGCACATAGACACAGTCAAGCCAAATACATGAGTGTTATTGCATTAATTCGAACCCGCGACCTCAAGCTCAGCAGTGCAATGCCATAGCCACTTGACTACCAAGGCGGGTCTCGAATCAGGGCGACACTTGCATCCGCGAGACATCCAGGCCCGGTAACCCATAGCAGCGGCGTCCCAGCAACCTTGTCCGGACAAGGGCCACTCACCTTTATCGCCGATGCCGGTGTCTCGCCTACTGCGTCTCGCGTTGCGTGTGGTCGGTGAATTAAAGGGAAGCAGGTATGGGCGTCCGGACACGAGACGGGAGCGTCGGAAACTAAGACAAGACAAAGTTGAGGAGGTTGGTAAATACTGCGAGGGCAAAGCAAAATGCAAAGAAAGCAAACAGAGAGCCATTGAACCGGTTTCCTATCGCTACACGTCCCTTCTATGTGAAGCTCTCAATACTGCCTATAGCCCCAGGAAGTGAGATAAAGAAGGAGCGAAGCTAGAATTCAAACTGATAAAAGAACGTGTACTACGCTTGTATAACGTAAGCCTATAGACCTGCTCGCTCCGATAACTCACAAAACGGACGCTACGCATATAGCTTGGAATGCAGTTGCGATATGTGCGGTGGCTTGTTCCTTGAGTGACGTGATATGATTAAAGTTGACCTAAAGTTGACCTAAAGTGCACCTGCGCAGGTAACCGATATTCTGCTACGGGACCGCGCAATGTGAGCCTTCTGTGTGGGCACGTGCGCGCGATCGCATGCCTGGTGGATCGGTTTCAAGTGCGATTTGTGGTTCAAGTGTGAACAAACGCTGGATTGTGGCGTGCGGTGTCTGCGTCTTTTCTTCGTGTTGTGTTTATATATTGCGCTGGTAACGTGAACCAAGAATCTAGAAACAAACTAGCCCGTTTACAGCTTCAGGGAATAGCGTGGTTTGGCATGCTTTTACAAAGGTGTTTCGTACGTGTAGCCTGTTTATATCTCTCAGGGAGGTGTTTTTACCTGTGCTACTTACTAGAATTCTGGGAGATGCCCCAGCATAAATGCGCCCTTACCCGTTGGTTACGCTGCTGGCTTTCAGATCATGAACATAACGCTACCCCGTGAATAGAACACGTCAATTTGTCTAGGCTTTTTCCATAGCTTTTATCACAGTTGACATCTCTGTTAGTTACTTCATCCTGTTTGTTTTCCAGACAATGCATCTGTGTAGGCTACGTGAGAGAACTACGTATTTTGGAAGACAGCGTTATCTGGGCGACAAAAGGGGGAAATCGAGGTATTCTGCGCCTTTCAATGCCACCTTCGCTAACGAGGCAGTATCAGGATTTAGGTTAAATTATGCACCACTTGGTATGATGTGCTAGGACAACCAAGTGGGCGTTCGCCTAAACTTCCAAGATGGGAGCTTCCCATGTGCTATTGTCAACACATAGCCTCCAAAATCGGACACCCTCTATACCGTCGCACCTATACCAATCCTGCATGGTGGCCGTGAACAAGCTAAAGGACGATGTAAAGTACGGCTGGAGCGGGAATTAACGTTTCAAAAGTGAAGTTGCAGAGGCCATCTTACCATGGGCATCGAGGCAGAGGGCGGCAGTTGCACGAGATTTTCACCCTATATTACAATTCACAAGTCAGGCTATAAATATCCTCGTCGTTTTCTTACTTTGCGACCCCTCCCCGACTGTCATGACCGCAGCCGCTGCTGCTGTCTTGCCGAATAGCTCGCAGCAAAAAAAAAAAAAAAAAAAAAAAAAAAGAAAAAAAGAATTACGGGCCCGATGGTGGGGATCGACCCTCGATCGCCTAGCACAACAGCCCGATGCTCTAACCTTTAGGCCCTATGGTTATCGCGCGTATACTTCTTTATGCCAATACTGACTAGTTCTTTGAGATGATTGCCGCGTGTATCACATTGCGTAGCACGGCTGCGCGAGGCCACATGCGCGCGCGCCAGCTTCCTTTACTCCAAAGACACAGGAATAAAATGTAAAAATTGATAGCATTTCATTAGCCGCTTCACGAAAGCTTAGGTTCACATAGATCACCATATGTGCGTTGGATTTGCATATATTTTCTTTAGTTTTTTTTGTCATACGAGTGACAAATTAACACCAAAGCCATACTTATTATCCACCATGACGTCCACTTTCACCAAAAGTGCGTTTAGCAGCCAACAACGAGTTGTTAAGCGCAAGCGTACATGCCCCGCCCGCGAAATCGGCGAGATTAAATCGGAGGCCGCCGAGCTGGGAGAGGTCGAGCGAGCGCCGGAGGAGGAGGTCGCCTAGAGGGAGAGAGGAAGAATGCTCCGGGGACGTATGGACGAACGCGTGGCGGAGAGGGGAGGAGGAAGGAGGCTCAGTGTCGCGGAGGAGGAGGGTTGGTGGAGGCCCGCTGGGTTCACCTGTTGTTACTGACTGTGCGCTATGGATCTACCAGGTTCGTCTGGCATTCGAGAAGCCGAGCGAGGACGGAGCCGCAACGCAAGCGGCGGCAGGCCGAGCGCGAGTCGACCGACCCCGAAGTCGTCGGGGTCGGTCGAGCGAGGGTCCGTTGCAGTCTTTGACTTTGGGACCCTCGTCTGTATAGTATCATTTACATAATCATTGTATTGAATGGATAATAAACTGAAACTGAACTGAAGCGCCGGGTACGAGGTTCAACAAGACCGGCAAAAGGCGCGGGCTAGGCGTGCCCAGGAGGCTCCCGAAGAACGTGCTAGGCGGCTTCGACAATGCGGGTATGTCAAGCAAGACCGCATAGCTTAGGAACTCCGGAACAGCAGACATACGCTTGCGCGTAACTCGCGTTCACGAAGTGAAACGTAATCATTTTAAAGCGAAGCTTTCTTTACCTTTTCTCTTGACTTTCCGGGCGCTGCTATACTACGCGCCACTGGGTTTCTTGCAACATCTCCATATGGCGCTCACATCCGCGCAACTCTAAGGCCCTTACGCATCTCTAGAGTTACTGTATATGGCTCCCATATGGCTTCCTGCGGGAGCCATACACAGTAACTCTACGCATCCCTAACGCATCCCGGCCGGTGCCACTGCGGCGGCGTTTCACTGTTTGTGCGTATGGCACGTGCTGTGCGTGCGTTCCTATGCGACAAAAATGCAGGTGCTGGGCTGTAGAGGTCGCGTGGTGGGCGGTGACAGTGTAAACATTACAATCGTGCACAGCCTGAGGGAGCGCTTGGAGCTGGCGTCTCTGCCGGCAGCCGTGGTGGTGAAGCACGCTGCGCTGCCGCGTCCTTATGTCAAACGTCCGAACACTCCTCTCCAGCAGCCGAACGCGCAAGAGCAGTCCCCTTGCTGACTAGCCGTTGTTGAGGAAATGTTCTTCTGTGCACTTCTGCCACAATGCGATGTGCCACGTGAGGCAATGATAATGGTGCGCGTGTGAACGCTTAGAATTGTTCCCTCGCTTGCCGCACACATAGTGGCACATGCACAGTGCCCCAAGTCGACCAGATGTTCATTAAAGAGCAGCGCATATTCATGGCGCAGCTCGCTAAAGCGTTGGCGTGAAAGACGTTCATTGAAACGTGCCACCTACCCAAGTCATTTGTGGCGCAGCCTGATAAAGCGTCGGGTTGCTGTGTGACGTGGGTTCGATTCCCCTCTTACTTTAAATAATCTTTTTTTTTTGTCATTGTAGAGTCGCACACACCTACTGGCACCAGTGCTCCAAGTTGGCGTGAAAGAGTTCTATTGAAAAGCGATGCATACTCGATCAATCTTGCATCTACGTGACCCATGTCGGCGGGAAATAGGTTCGTTGAAAAGTGGCACATAGTATGTAAATATTGCCACATAATCACTGATTCAAGTTGGTCCGTTGGTTGGTTTCGAACCCTGTTGCCTCAGCATGAGCCTCCCGATGCTCTAACCATTCGACCACGCACTGACTACACAGCGACCAGTTTGGCAGGAAAACGGGTTGATAAAAATGGGTGCGGCTTAGCTCAGCTAACCCTGGATATGCAAAGCGAAAGCTTGGTTTAGCCTGGTGAAGTCTGGGTTTCACATGGTTAATTAACCTTTGATTTATCTGTAATTATTATACTTAGGTACACACTCATCGTTGAGCCAGGTATAAATTAATCATCATCATCAGCCTATATTTATGTCCAATGCAGCACGAAGGCCTCTCCCCGCGATTTCCAATTACCCCTGTCTTGCGCTAGTATAAAAGTATAAAAGTTGAGCAGGTATAACTTATAAGCCAACAAGTCCAAGCCTTTTGCGAGCCGAACGGCTCGCTCTTCCCCAGTTTCCGACGCTAGCTTCGCGCGCTTGGCATTCCGGACCCTCTCCAGTGAAGCAGTTCGCCGGGCGATATCCGCGGGGTGGTCAGACGGCGGCGGGCTCGGCCCGGCGATTCACGTGATGCGTTGCCGAGGCTACGGCGCAGCTGCGGTCAAATGAAGGTCAAATTGCTGGCGACGGCGAAACTCGGCTCAACTAGGTGAGTAAAGCTTTCGCTTTAAAAACATATATAAATAGACAGATAGCTAGCCCCCAGAAAGTCCGTGAAGTACTCTAAGAATGCTAAAGCATTAAAAAAGTACATTATCATGATGCGTCAATGCAATCACTCTCTTCTTTCAGCAACGATACAAACGACTGTCTGACGCACTTGTCGTCATTAAAGGTGTATTAAATACGCTTCGGCTATCCCCCTATTGTAAACGAGTCGTGATGCCGATAGAGCATGCACGGTGGTCCTTTCAAACAGTGGCTGGCATCCACACACGGTGCAGTGCTGGACCAAACAGGAACAAGGGGGGGGGGGGGGGGGACATCGTAACCGTAGAGTTTCAAACAATTACTAGAGGGAACTGTGTCGCTATAGTGCCTACGGGAGCTGCATGCAAGCAGGGTGGTTTCGCCAGCATGAAGGGTGACATTTATAGATGTGCCTAAACTTCATCCTTCTGGCTTTAAACGGCTTCATGACTTTGTAGACTGATCATTTTCAAGAAATTACTGCGTTATAAATAATTAAATAAAGATTGTTAAAATTGTCTGACGGCAGGATTCGGATACAGCACCTCTAATACAGACGCTCGTTAACGAAACCACTACGTCACCGACGCTTGGACAAGCGGAACCGCTGTAATAAGCAGCGATTATGCGTGTTCGCAGTCTTACTGCCTTTTGCACTTAAAGAATAATAGATTGATTTGAAATTTAGGCCAATGAAGGCGGATAAAGCGTAATAAACAAGCCCACAAGCCCGAAGATCAGAAAAAATCCATGTACTAACCATAATTCCCATGGCGACTGAAAGATCGCAGCGGCAGAGTTACATTTAGTAATTATTGTATAAAACTCTGTGATCGTAACGGATAGCTATGTTCCCGCAGGCGCACGTTTAGATGTCCATTTTTCTTTTTTTTTGTTCACCTGTTCCATTCGACACTTAAGATTCGCGTTTTCCCAACGAGCCTCACTTGAAAATGTAGCGCTTTGTGTGTGCTCCTTCGTTCGTGTGTGCAGTTTCGTCGCACTACCGGCACTGCTTCAATCATGCATGTTTTGGAAGAGTGAAAGTACAGTAAACACCAAAATTTTGCCGACCCCCGCGAGCCCCTGCTAGACTACAAGTCACCTAGTCGTGCGACAACTACCATGCTCGGGCGGAAATGCGCCCTCTTGTTCGCTGAAGTGTCAATATTTCCGCGCCGCGCAACGCTTTTTTAACAGCGAAGCTGTTTAAGCCGGCCGTAATGTGTGCCGCGAGCCGCGAAACCTCGCCGAGCTATGACGTCACTGCGTTGCCTAGCAACCCCATATCAGCTTGTGCAATAGCTTCGCACTGCTTAACAGCGGAGCTGTTTAAGCCGGCCATAATCTGTGCCGCGAGCCGCAAAACCTCGCCGAGCTATGACGCCCCCGCATTGCCTAGCAACCCCATACCAGCAGTGCGATAGCTTCGCAAGACTCCGCGCCTATACACTGCGTGCAGCACGTCTGCTCCGCTTGCCATAAACGTTGTGTGTAGTAAGTGTGAAGGTGGGGTTGCTAGTGTGCGGGTGGTAGTAGCAGCCATGGGGAGACCGAGGAAGAAGCGCACTCCCGAGGAAGAGGCCCCTTTCCGGGAATCACGCCGCTTGGCCAAACAAGAATACAATCGCCGGCGTCGAGGTGATCCTGCAGAGAGAGCCAAGGAAGCCTAAGCCAAGCGACGGCGCAGAGTCGAAGCTGCGCCTCGCTTCTCTTAGCTCTGGCAACGCTCCTCCGCCGCCGCGCCAGCGATGGCGTCACTGAGCGTTGCATAGTGCAGCTTGCAACATCGACACCGCGTTCCAATACCAACACCGCGTTCCAGCAGACCCGCTCCATCAATGCGGTCGCCTAGCAATCAATTACCCAGCTTTTCCCAGCTATGTCATTGCTTCGCGCCGAATTCTTGCTTTGCTTAGTCTTGGCAACACTTGGTGAAGCTTGGCCACGACGTCACATTGATTTAAAGATTAAAGACACACCCTACTCTTGTAGAATTTGCACTGAGTAAATGTAACATGGGACGGCCGAAGAAGTACAAGACTCCCGAAGAAGAATCCGCTCAGCTGGAAGCTCGTCGTGCCGCCAACCGAAAACGAATGCCGCGATTGCGTGCTAATCCGGAGTATCGCGCCGAAGCCGCTGCTGCTAAACACGCCAAGGCTAGTAAAATCTGGATCGATCACCAGCTCCGCTGTTTACTCCAGCCTTGCACCACTAGTGCAAGGTGCCCACTTTTTACTTCCTCGTTCTCATGTAAAGCGGGCAGCTCAGTGGCACGCGGCTGATATCCGCTTAGTGACAGGCAGCTGATATCAGTTCCAATTTTACTGCTCTCGAGTCCGAAGAGCGTCGCCATGGTTGCCGAATTAAGAGCGCGCCGCGTGAGGAAGAACAAAAACAACAGAAAAGCCTCGTGCCAAGCAAGAAAATTGACAAGCCAGTGAACAATAAGAGGACACATTTCCAGCCTGGTGCTGCTCTCGACGGCCGCTGACGCACCGGAAGCGTAACGGAGAGTCAATTTGGCACGCATTTGCGTTGTGCGTAAACTTTTGTGGTAGACTGTATCTCATATCCATTTGAACTACTAATACGGTGTTCTCCACATAAAAAGAAAAGAATGATATAGCCTCACCTGTTTACGTCGACGGCAGCGGAGATCGATCCACTTGAAAATTTCTTTTAAATCTCCATAGCACAGGTGATAGACTCTATAGACTAACACGAATGTTTTGCTGTAGGGGAAAACAATGTTGCGGTTATTTTTTTAGACATGCAAAGTTCCAGAAAAAATGTGACGATCAGACAGCACCGCAACTTTAGCAGACACTGGCTCGCGCATGTAAATATTCTTTGTCTGGTATCCATTGATAATCATCATCATCGATCCCTTTTCACTGAAACTTACCGAGACTCACAGTTATGTATTAAAAGTGAGTGAATTCATTAGCTAGCATGCCGCCCAATGAGTGCTTTACGCATTAGGTAAGGATGTTCGAAGCTGAACGTTTCGTCCCGAGCACAACGCAAAGGAGCGACGAGCACTATTACATACTTCTTTGTCAGCTACTACGAAAATTCAAAGTATGGATGTTCGAAGCTCGGCGTGCCGTATAAACTAATCAGTGGCAACTGGAACATTCACAAGTGAGTGGGTAGACAGTGAGTAACGTATTTGCCATCGCACAAAAAAAAAAAAAAGAAGAAGAACAAGACTACCTGTGGCTTCAAAGGCATTGGCTATCAAGAAAATAAATGATGAGGCAAATGACTAATTCTCGTTTATTAAAGCGGCTGAATGTGTGTACCACTGTTTTGGGAAAACAATTCCTAGCCCTGCTTTTATGGTGCTATGGTTGCGCTCGTGCTCGGCACGCGCTCGTGCCACTGCTCCCGCGTTCGTCGTCGTCGTCTTCCAAAGCTGGCTCCGTTTCCGCTCATCATTCCAGCGTAGAATTTCACTTCTCTTCTGTAATCGTAAGTGGGAGGCCGCGTTTACGGGGGTATGAACCATTCATTGTTAGTGTCCTAACGCGCGCTCCGCCGGAGCGTTAGGACACGTCGTCAGTTGCTCCTCTGGGTGTGGTTGGAGAATGACGTGCGTTAACCTAAGGTCTAGGTGCCAGCGCCATTAAAGACACTTAAAGAGAACGTTAAGGTCGCCTACAATTTTTTTCTTTTTAGTACGCGCATCGCACGGCATTGCGCGCAGCATTTGGACGAGGCGTAACGAGCTCGGAAGGATACATATGCGAGATTTACATGTCCTCTGAAGCTTTGGCCAAAGTTTCGTGTCGTTCACACACTGAAGAAACGGCTTTCGGCGCCACGCCAGCGTGATGCGCTGCAATCAAAAACAGATGCAACGGAGGCCGGCTGAGGCAGGCAATGAACGCCTTACCACGTGATCAAATAAGGCGGCGCCCACCGGAGCGTGGTGAAAATAGCCTATATAACATTGATTTTCCATAGTGCATGGAATTTTTTTTTTCATTTGCGGGAACTAAGGAAATAAAGACAGTTTCTGAGTATGTAAACATTTTTATTCTTTTATGAGTATAGATTAAGTACAAATCTCAATAATCTCATCGCGACTCTTTTTCACAGTCATGCCATCTCCCACAGCGTGTTATCACACGGAATATAGATGCCACGCACGGTCTCATATCAGTTTTATGTACACGTTCGGGCGCCCGCCGCATTGTCGCGCATGCGCGATATGTCGACGGGGGGCCTCCTGTTTCAGGACGTCGAAATACGAGACAGCGCGCAGCAACAGCAGCAGCACACATCGAGGAGACATCGACCGACAAGCGTGGTGGCATGGTACGTATTCTCTGTTTCTTTCTTTTTTCCTTTTGTAGCTCTGTTTCCCACGTCACAGGGGCAGAGTAGTTTGCGCCAGAAGTAGAGACGCCTCGTGAACACACACACACACACACACACACACACACACACACACACACACACACACACACACACACACACACACAAACAAGCAACCTCGCACGCATCAACTGTCACGCACACACACACGTCAACAAGAACTGGATCCAATGGCGTGCCCTTCTCGCCAACCGAGAGACCGCGGCTTTTGGCACCTCTAAGCGACAACTTGTTCCACAACCGGGATGCTGATTCCTGCCGCAAGCTACGTGCCTTGTCCCCAAGGAGCGTTTGTCTCCACCATACGAATAATCACGCTCGAGCTTCCGCAGTAAAGGTGCTCAGAGATTGTTCTCACGACTGTCAGCCACACAGTAGTGCCGATACATATACATATATATAGTCCGTCAAACGATGATCACGTTGCTCTCGTAAGACCTGGGCCGAGGAGACTACGGGGCTGAACGCTCCTGCACCGAAAGTCTTTTCTTCTCAGCAGTGATGAACTGTGCTCGGTGATTTGCATGTTCCAACAGCTTTGCGCATAACGTTTTTTTTCTAAATCGGGAGGAGAGCACTTCTAGCGATTGTTTTTGGTCAAACTGCCACCAATCGTTGGACATTTAGAGCTTAAAGTGAGAGAGCAAAAACGAGGGGGATAAAGCGCTTTCCACCGCTTCTGGCGGCACTGACTGGAACGAGTGAGTCACCTAGCGGACCGTTCATACAACGCTTCGAGCTCGAACCACGCCGACGTACATAAAGCTCTGTCAACACTTAGAGGCGGATGCGGAGCGATACTACATCGAGACAGAAACAGGGCACGCATACGTCGGTTAACACGAACCAGAACTAGGAGCCGAAAAGACAGCTTAGGATACGGAGATTTCAAGGTAAGCAGTGGGGGGGAACAGAAATTTAGGGAGAATAGGTACAGTGTACAGAGGACAAATCAAGGGACGCTCTCATATAAGGCACTTCATGTCACAAACCAACAAAAAGCAGCACATTTAGATACGCACATCGCTCGCTGCACACTCACACCGCCGCTTGCCGGCTTTGCGGGGCCAGCAGAGGAGCCAGAAGGAAACCCAACCAACACACACACAAACGAGTGAAACCACCGAGATCCCGAAAAAGCACCGTCAGAAATGTCATTCACGCCCCGTTCGAAACACTTAACCACTCGAGAAAGGTGGAGAGCTCACGTAGTTTGACATCGACAAAACCACGTAGGAAGGAAATGTACAGCGTGTCCTTGTCTCGTGTTGTCCAGAGGACACACCAGGTCTAGGGCACGGAATACCCTGAAAATGGACCGAGAGTTTGTTTTGCGATTCGCAACAGCGAATCGCAGCGTTCTGACACAGAGAAAACGAAACGACACCTTGTTCTTTCATGGACTGGGTCGAGGACATATGGCCTTTTTTTTTTCTCCTATGTACAAAAGGTCTGATGCGGCTCATTTTTACAAAAAAATGCCCATCGCGTTAAAACGTCGCCACCTTTTTGTTTGTGAAGCTCGGCAAAACAAAACTGCAATTGAGCATGGAAACAGGTCGAAGAAGGATGGCAGTTGAATGCTATGAGCCTGCTGTGGGATGAAAGTAATAACATATGTATACATATATGTATAATATATTACAAAAGAAATTGCACACCGTTGGAAACAAGTGAGAGCTTGTCATGTGATAACACATGTGGGCCCTTTACATTAGTCATAATTAAAGTGCATCATGACAGCTGAGTACGAACAATTCATGAGCGCTTCGGCCAAAGTGAATGCACAAAAGCCAACAAAGGGTTAAAAAAAAAAAAAAAACACGCCGAGAAAATCGGTGGACTAGTAGTGACAAAGCCAGATGCTGCCTGCGCACCTGTTTTTTCAAAACACAAGAAACAATAACAAAAGAGTATTTCCTTCAGTCACACTCTCGCGAGTGGTTCAGGCAGAAGAGCGGCAAAACGCTTGAACGATGGGCAGTCCACAATATGTTTCGTCTTCCCGCCTTCCGTCTATCTCTCGTGGCGTGCACAAGCCGGCGCTGATTTCGACGGCTTCGCTCACTGCGCACCGGCCGAGACGAGAATTGAAAATAGAGACCTATGCCTTCGCTAAAGAATAGGAATACGGGCGGCAGCGACCCTAGGCGTCCGCCTTAAGTCGGGCTCGGCGCGTCTTGCCCCTGCGTTTCCTCGAGCTCTCCTTGCGGAAGGACACGTTGCTCGGGTCGTCGGCCAGTTCGGGGTACTTCTCGATGTCGTGCACGTCCGTGCCGAAGTACCGCGCCACCATTCCCGTGGCCATGAGCTCTTCGCGCTCGCCCTTGGTCCAGTCGTTGGAGCCCTTGTGACCGTTCCTGACGAGCTCCAACTCCTGGGTCCAGGCGTCGTCCACGGCGCGTCGGCGGGCGTGCCGCATGAGTCGGTGGCGCTCCTCCTGCAGGGACGTGCCGTAGCGGATGTTGAGCACGACGCTGGTGCTGTGCATGCGGATGTCGACTTGGCCTCGGGGGCCTCCGACGCCCTCGCTCTCGACGACGTGCTTCGTGATGTTGAACATGGTTCCCAGGCGGCCCAGCTGGACCCAGTCCTCTTCGGCCTTGGACAACTGAGGCTGGACGAAGAAGAAGGAGTCTTGGCCGTGCAGCGAGAAGTGAATGTCCACCATCAGGGTGTCGTTGAAGATGGCGACCATGACGTCGCGTAGGATGGGGCTCGACTCGCTCACGAC
Source organism: Dermacentor silvarum (assembly GCF_013339745.2). NCBI lineage: Eukaryota > Metazoa > Arthropoda > Arachnida > Ixodida > Ixodidae > Dermacentor > Dermacentor silvarum. The sequence continues at coordinate 36,360,987 of NC_051157.2, forward strand.
GTGCACGGCGGCGCGGTGGGCGTCGCCTCGCGAGAGCAGGATGCCGTCGCCCAGCACAGACGGCAGGTTGGAGACGCGCGAGTTGATGTGCCGCTGGAAGCTGCTGCTGTCCAGCTTCACTGCCGTCTTGGGAACGGTAGAGAAGCGGTAGAACTCGGCCTGCACGATGTCGGCCATGCAGCTGAGGCCGGAGATGACCGGCACCGCCTCGGGAACGGGCGCTCCGACACGCGTGTCTGGCGGGCACCGGGTCTGCGGCGCTACCAGCACTCGTCGCATGTCGTAGCCCAGGGCCGCCATCCAGGCTGGCAAGTCTGCGCCAATAAACGAAGGTGGTGGGAATGAAAACGAGGTTATGTGCCAGACACAACAGATGAGCCAAATTAGTTCTGATAAAATCGCAGCGCTACAAGGGAAACAAAAAGGTTAAAACAATTGACGCAATTCCTCGCAAAGAAACCTTTTTTTGAGGTTCCTGGGTTTTTCGTCCTGGGGTTCAAGCGGTGATCGCCGTCAGACAGGCGCGCTGTCATTCTACCAACTGTGCTAACCGCGAACCGCAGCTGGCAGCGCTAAGTACAATTAATTTAAGCACTTGCAACGCTGGAAAGGTGAATTAGCGTTCTGGCCGATATGCTTCCGTTTACACACAGAACACTGGTTGTGTTGAAATTATAGTAATTTTAGTAGTCTGTTAATTCAGCCTCACGCCGTTAGGCTCCAAATGAGATCAGTGTACATGTAGTGAAACTATCCGGCATGGTAGTTTTCCCGAGCTGGCTTGCCCGCGAGTAGGAACAGCGTTCATCAACAATTTCTGCTTCAAGAGTAACCATTTCGGTTTTATCTATACTACTGTGCAATGAACAGACAAGAAAAACGTTTCGCTTTCATTTAAAGAAATAATTGCAAGTATCGAAATGACGGTACACTGACAATAAGGTCCTGAATAACTCGCGGATTACTGCATGCTGACATTGTATGTATCGCTAAATGTAAGAACAACATGGGATAATTGATGGAATACCGTATTTACTCGCGTAAGGCCCATGTATTCATTTTTTTCGGAATTTAGTACGGGCCTTACGCAAGGCAGACGTATGGCTACTCATTGAAGCCTCGATCTGCGCTCAGACTGTCATGCAAATACAACCACTGGCGGCCGACTATGAAGACACAGTCGTGGACCCATTTTTTCGAAGACGGACTAGTGCCATCTTGTAGCGGCTTGCGGGAATTAACCAATACGCGAGTATGCGCGTGACGTTTAGTGAGAATGTTTTTCCGAATTTTCGCGTGCCAAAGGGTGGGCTTGGGCCTTACATGAGGAAAAGCCTTACAAGAGTAAATGCGGTATTTATATGGTAGAGTTCGGAACGTGCGACGGTATATTTAACTTAGAAGAGTGTGGGTGTAAGCCCGTTGTTGATTCATGATTGGGGAAGGTACCGCGAAAAACACACGGGAGGGAGAAAGAGACAACACGAAGTGGTATTTTTAAGACTGTTTTTTATATGCGACCTAGTTAAGACTTTCAGCTTATGTGATGGATTATCTTCACTGCATTTCACCAAAGTTACAAGCCGCAAAAACAAACATTTGAGCACAATGTACAAAGCCGATGTTACGTTACGCGGCAAAGTTCGTGATGACAGCATGCAAGCATGGCTCAAACACTTACCGTTCAGATGTCCACCATCAGCCTGCGCAGGGTTGATGGGATCGTTACCGTGGAATCGGTACAGGTGGATGTCGTAAGGCTTTCTGCAGAAGCGTCGGCATGCTTTCCCAGTTTGGTGTCAACCACTGCACACCCAGGGCGTCGTAAACCCTTCCACCGAAGTGTATCAGCTGAGTCACGGGGTCTCGCAAACCACCCTGGAAATCAACGGGCAGGAAGAACTCCGGATTGGAGTCGTAGGTCACTTTGCCAAACGGATTTCGCTGGATCTCCTTGATGATGGTTCCTTCAGAGCTGAAGACGGCGACGGGGGAACCGAGGTGGTCGCAGGCTACGTAGAACTTGTTGTTTCCTTGTTGCATGTAAATGAGGTGACCCAGCGTGTCGTAAATGAGCACAAACGTGAGCGAGTCCTTCGGGTAATGCATATGCGTGATTGCGTTGGGACGCTGAAGGTCGGCGTAAATGAACTGGGTGATGTTTCCCCTGTGGTCCTTTCGCGCTATGAGCCTGTTCTGCGCGTCGTACACGTACTGAACCTCGTACTGGTGCAACTCGAAAGCGTGGATGAGTTGACCCATCGCGTTGAACTTGAATTTCTCCTCTCCTCGCTGAACAATGAACCCGCGAACGTCCACAAGGTAGAGCTCGACGTCTCCGTATCCGATGAGCCTGTCCCCGTCATCGTGTCGCAGGGAAATCTGTCGCGGTCCTTCCCAGAGGCTTTTCATGTTCCCATTAATGTCGTAGATAAATCTCCAAGACTGTGCCCCGGACACTTCTTCCAAGAAGCCATCGACAGTGTAGGTGTAGTTGGTGGTATGGCTGGCATGGTCCTTGCCTATTTTGGTGTGGGCGTGTTTGATCCTACTCCTGTTGTCGTACTGCAGGCTGAGTGAAAATATCTCTTTGTTCCAGAGAGTTATGGCGAGCACCACCAACCGTCCGTACGTGTCCGTGCCAATAGTCTTCGAATACTGCCTGGCCTCGTCTTGAATAAATACGCTGTTCAGCTTGGGCCTGTGCACGAGAAACTGCTGAACTTGTTCTAGCGTTCCGGACTCGCTGTTGTACCGGTATTTGGTCGTGATGGTGCTCTTTCCATTGATCTCTACCTCGACTGATGAGAGCCGAGGGTCGTACTGGTACCGGAACTTGGCGCCGTCCAATCCACTCCGGCTGTTGTAGCGGTGACGTTCCTCCTTGAGAAGTGACCCATGGTGGCGGTAGTCAACCCTGAAGTCCAGCCCTGGGACGTTCTTGGTGATGCTCTTGATGAGAGCCGTGCTGTTGTGGTAGTAGAAGTCCGTTCGCTCAGGGCCGCACAGGATGCTTTCCAGCCTTCCCTCCTCGGTGTAAGTGTAGACGACGCGGCCTTTGTTCTTGGGGAAGAACTTGGCCACTACCTGCCCGCGGTCATTGTAGTGAAGAACGTATGGATGGCCCACGCCTGGTGCCAGGTACAGGAGCTTGTAAAATCCTATCGATGTCTGCGTGGCTATCTCGTGTTTGTGTCCGTTTGGAGTAATCACAGCTTGGAGACTTCCGGATACATCGTACTGGAGTATGTACCGACTGCCACTGGGAAGGATGATTTCCGTCGGCTGAAAACAAATCGGGAAAGAAACAGAAGTGATGTAAGCATTGCACTATAGTAGGCAGACGGCGCTTGTTCAGCAACGTATTGCATTCATTCAAACATTTTTCTCCCTGTGCAAAGAAAGTGCTCTTTTTGCACTTAAGTGAAAAGCCTGTAATTGATTACGAAGGAGCTGCAACTACTACATAAAGATACTGTTGTAAACACTGCAATTCCCACAATAAGGGTGGTCTTCTCTTCTTTATTTCCACATATGAGCAGTATTCCCTAGGCTATGCTGTCAACCTCAACAGTTTTTCATGCCGAGCTTCGCTCACAGTGATCTTCTCAGTGTAATCGGCGGCTATTCTAAACAAACTGAACAAGTACTTGCCGCTTGACACCCAGAAAACTGTTCCTCTGAACAGCATTGTAATACTGCTACTTCCGCCGGCACATATAACAAATGAGTGTACTGCCACTTGTTTTTGCTCAAGCTCAGAGTCGCTCGCAACGTTTGCGAAGTCATCTGGCCGGTCTAAAGTGCGAACTTCCGCTTTTGAATGATTCTACATATGCGGTGTTGCCATTATCCTGCCGTATGGCCACTAAATCTCAAGATCACCCTTTCTTCAAATGGTGGTTAGCCGTTCTTGATGGTACGAACTTCTTGTTGGCACATACTATTGCAAACAGTGCGAGAACGGGTCCAAGAGTGAGGAAACATACAACACAGCGCCCCTGTCCGGTGTTCCCTTTAATCTTGGTTCCGTTTCTGATGCTGTTTGCAATAGTACGGTCTTTCTCTTTCTGACTACGCTGCCCTTGGTAGCTAGTGAGCATTGTGACAGCGGCTTCGGGGTTTACGCCATTGCGTCGACGGTTTGAAAACACGGAATCTGATGTCTGATGACTTGCTGATAGTGTATACTCAGATATTTGCGCGAAGCGTCATTGTAGGCAGTCAGGCAGCGCCACTCACCACGCTGATGGGTCCGTCGTCGTACTTGTACATAATGCCGCTTCCGTCCGCGTAGCGGACGTCGGCCAGACGACCGCGAATGTCGAACGAGTACTTCTCGCTGAGCTGCCCGCGCTCCCAGCGGATCAAGCGGCCGAATCGGTCGTACTCCAGGGTCACCGAGGTCACGTTCTGCGTCGGCTGCCAGCTGAGCGGGTGTCCCAGGGAGTCGTAGCGAACCGTGAGCAGAGCCAGCTGATTGCGGTCGTACAGCGTCTCGCTGTACTGCTGCCTGTCGAACTCGATCGCCAACAAGTTGTCGCCGTTCACCTGCGCGTGCACAGGAAAAGCAGCCACCGGGCTCTGAGTGCCAAACTCGGACCTTTTGCACGTGCCATGAACAATCTTGACAGCGAGGTGTGGAAATAGTCGCTACTCGCGGAACGTACGGTATTAACAAGAATTTAAGTATTCCCCATCTTTTCACAACAATACGCTCCACCCCTCCTTAACACTTCAGGAACGAAGGTCTCGAATTTAGCGCACGACATCACGATAAAAATAAACATTTAATGATTTTAAATAGCTCTGATAAGTCCCCAGTTAAGAAAAGAGAACGAAACTAAACATTCTTCGCAGCCAAAGAGAAAATAGGCTTTACATGCACAGAAATGGCGCTGGTATCGTGAAGGTCGTGCCTCACGCATTAGCCATATAGCTTAACACCAGGGAATGTAATCGCATTTGGTTAGTAAGCACCTTTCTTAGTTAAGGAGCCCGTGGCAGTGATCAGGACAGGTTTAGTAACAAACCCAATTAGTTTTTTAAATAATTTCTAGCATGCATTTGGTGCGTTCGGAGAACATCGTCGTAGCGGGCGAACGGCGCGAATGGAGAGCCGGCCCAGGAGCAATTGAGCGAATACGAACCTTCAACTTGCGGCCGACTTGCATGATCTGCTTCTGACGCGCCTTGCCCTCGCGGCGCAGATAGTAGCGCCACTCGAAGCGTTGGATCACGTCGTCGCTCAGACTGATGCGCAGCTTGGCTGGCACCGGGAAGGTTTCTCCCAACACAGGGCTTAGATCGGTGATGACGGGGTTGGCCACGGTCTCTATATCCCGTGAGCTCGCGTCCTCTGATAACAGCAGGAGGCTGCCATCGGAGGTCTGAGTGATCCGTTCTTCGGAAAGGCCTGGAAAGATTAGATCAGCATTTTAAGGACCGACAAGATAGACATACTTCAGAAACTTATTCTCTCTCTCTTTCACTCTTCGTCCCCAGTTTTCTTCCTATTGTGCATTGCGCTGAACACCATTCATCAATTTATCTTGCGTCACTTTGTACGTTTCTTTGTATTAGTATACGTGTATACTTTAAATGTTTTAGTTAATCTCGTCCGCCAGGTAGGATACCTGATCAAGGAACATGACAGAAAGGATGAAATGTGCGGCAACATAATTCCTTTCACCATTCGATGAGCCTTTAGGAAAATCAGTAACGCATTAACAAAAACGCGTGTTTTCTCCTGTAAAGCTAGATTCTCCGCTAACAAACCTTTTATGTGGTGAAGCAACATAAAAAAAACAAGAGCGCTGTTATAAAAATTCAGTAACAATTATCGGATAAGAATAGTTTTGTTTTTAGAACTACTAATGATTACGGTAGAATTATATGGACATTCCAGGGAGATTTTCGCCGTCGTTGAAACCGTCGCCGTGATGTGTCGTATAATTACAAGTGCGACATCTCATCGCGTGCCCCGCGCCGTATGCTGTGGGTGCGAGGGAAAGCGTGCGAGGGTGAGCCGAGAAGGGTGGTGGCTTGATGAGCGTCGTGTTTCCACGCGACCAGCATTTGAGGTCACTTAACCAAGCGCCCGCTCTAGTGGGTGGGGGAGGTGAACGCGCGGTAAGGTGATCGAGCATGCGCTAGTGGGGGCAGGTGAGCGTGCGTCGGCTTCTGTTGCCCAGCCGTGGCTGCGCATCGCTGTCCGCATACGTGGCCCACCTGCATATCTTGGAGCTAATCTGTGGCGGGTGCAAAGCTAATGGGCGAGCCGATACGGTCGGCAGCTTTATGAGCGCACGCCTAGTATTGGAGGTCGATTAAATTGAGACGTGGTGAAGCAAGAGGCAGCACAAAGCGTTCGCTCTTCGCGGCCGGTGCTCTGTTTGTGTGTGCTGCGTGGCGCCATGCTTGTCATTTTAATTTGTAAGCAAATGTGTTCTGCAATTTATACGGCCGATAAAACTACGACCCTTACTTCGTGTAGTTGTCTGATATCAATGCTTCACCTTTCGGGCAAACTACGACCTATTGTTGAAGTTCGTAAACGCACACCGTAAAGTACGTTTTGTCTGCGCATGACAATGATAGATGTTCAAATGAATAGCGGTCTATTGGTCAGCGAGTTCAGATGCTCATGGCTTGACGGAACAAATTCGAGTCATTTGCAAAATATGAACTAATGCTAATCAAATAACTAATAATCGAAAACCTATTTTACATCATGAAATACCACAATAAATAATTACACACGTCTACATGAAATAAAATTAAGATGGTAGATTACCCTCTTTGAAATATCTGATTGTTTCTCTATAAAAAGGTGACTTACTGGCGAGATCACAACTGAAAGCTGAACTTGGCTAAACTGAAGCAGCAAATTGGCCTGCCGTCTCAGATGTTTGTGCTGTTTTCTTGGATTAAGGTATCATATCGGAAAGAAGAGCCTACAAAATTTGCTAAGCTGAATTGTTCTATTAAAGAGAACGTTTACACCTGCCTGACATGAAATCATCATCATGTTTGTATTATGAATGAGGACGGCGTCAACCTTCTCTTTCATTGTGTGATTGTCTTGTACTTTTGAATTAAGCATAATTGTTCTTTCCCATGAACAGGTAATTCCGACTTTTAGCCCGTTATACCTAGTGGCACGGGCCGGGGTACATTGGTTTACATTTTTCTTTTTAACCCCACCATATTATATGACAACTTGTTGCCACAGTCTGACATGCACAGAAGTTCTTCCAGATTTTAAGCGTTTGCAGTGAAGTGCGCGTCACCAATCGGTCTTTCTCTTTACGTAATTTTATGGCACACAAACCTCCGATCTCGGTGAATGTTGCCATTGTGCTCATTCTTAAACCATACCAATTTGTCCTCAAGCAGCATTTTTTTATTAGGTGTCACTTTGGAAACACCCGGTGTTCAAAAGATTTGCGTCCTTACCAATACGAGTGGTGACGTCCGAGCCCTTGATAAGCAGCGACACCGGGTCCTTGCCGTCGCGTGTGACGGTCACCGAGGCGCCCTTGGTGCTAAGGTTGTACGTCAACCGGATGGTCTGGCCGCTGGGCGTGATGGCCTCCGTGAGACGGCCGTACTCGTCGTAGGCGTACACCACGGAGCGTCCCGAACTGTCGATCTTGCTGCGAACCAGGCCAGTGCTTCCGTGGTAGTCGAACACGGTCTTGAAGTTGTCCGGCGTCACGAAGCTCTGGAGCAACTTCATGCGCGACATCTCCAGCTGGCACTTGGCCCCCTGCGTGTTCTCGATGGTCTTCACATGGTTGCTGTAGTCGCGTAGGATGTAGATCTTGTTCCCTTCGGCGTCCGTCACGGTGTTCAGCTTTCCAAAGGAGGTGTTCACGTTGTACGTGAACGTGTAGATCACCTTGCCAGTAAGAATGTTGCGCGTCGAGGTGTGCTGGCCGTGCCGGTTGAACGTGTACACCTGCTGAGTCTCCGGAGAGTAGATTTCGTAGAGGTGCTGGTCGTTCGGCTTCGGCAGCGACGCGGTGACGGACCGCACGCGGAGGTTGCCCTGGTCGCAGACGTGAAGGATTCCGTCCGGGGTCACGGTTATCGACGAAATAGTGCTCAGCTTCGACGTGGATGCGAGAAAATGGTCTTCGTCGAAGCACTTGCAGTTGAGTTCCAGGCACGAGCACTTGAGCTCGGCGCCGGCGAAGCGGCTGATGCGTCCGTCGCTTCCAAGCACGCGCACACGATTGACGAGCTGTGAATCGGACTCGGCGATGTAGAGGTCTCCGTTGGGTCCAAAGGCGAGGCTTTGAGGGGCCTCCAGGAACACGTCCGTGGCGAAGTCGCTCCTTTCTCGTCCTGCTGTTGATGGGCAGTGCAGCGGCCGGCCGGCGACGATTTTGATCCGCTTGTCTGGCGTAACCCTCAGGACCATGTGGTCGTCAAGAATGTGAAGGGAGTTGTCGAGTGGGTTGATGCTGAGCTCAGTCGGCCATCGAAGGTTGACCTGTGAAGTGTGCAAAAATGACTTAAACTTCTACCCCAGAGCAGGTGGATATAAATAAAAGAGGAGCTTAGAAGCCTACTGCAATGAAAAGGTGAACGAACCAGAAGTTACATGTATAATGTTTTAAACATATCAGACGAGAAAATTATTCGCACAGAAAATACTTGGAAGCCCTTGGAACGTAATGGCAACGTCTTAAAAAATGCGTTATGCCATATGAATAAGACAAAATGATTATTACGCACGTCCAAATCTTACCTGTGTGAGGGAGAATGTTCCTGTGCAAGGAATTGGTTTCCAATGGTTCTTGTGATAGTGGTCTCCGATAAGGGTATGAATAATTCCATTCTTATCCACCATGCGAATGTTCGTGCCATCGGCGATGAAAATTTCATTGTGCATTGAGATGGAAATACCTGTAAAAAGCAATCACCATGAGAAACTAATGTTAACTATGGTCAAAACAAAAAAGTAAGAAGGAAGTGGTTCAATAAATAAGAGAACAGTGATGCAGAAATGCAATGCTGATTTCTACCTTTTGGATAAGCGAGCTTTGCATCCCTCGCTGGTCTACCATCACCGCAGAGCATCTTGTCCCCCGGCAAGCACTTTGCACCGTTTCCAACAACAACCATCACATTGTTTTTCACGTCCGGAATGTCCTTGTAGCTAACTATTTGGAGAATCTGGTACCGCTCAGGGTCCGAGAGGTACAACCTGCCATCAGCCGGCCCGACAGCCAGGTGATATCTGTAGGCTACTTGCGCGGCGCTGAAAAGACAACAGAACAGGGATATGCTCATTATTAATACAAGCTTTTCTTGAGCGTGTGAACTCAATGAAACACCAGCGGGTATTCAGCTCTTGTCACGCAGCAACCATCTTAGCAGATACATCAATACTAGCCATGTCTCACCTGAGCTCTACAATGGTGCGAATTTTGCCATCAGTGGTGATTTGTCGAATGAGGTTGAAGTCACCAACGTAAATGGAGCCGTCTGGTGAAGAAGCCAACGCAACGGGCGCCAGTAATCTTTGTTCTTTGGCTATTCCGTTGCACTGCTGGCAGTGAAGTGGCCTTTGCTGGCCATCTCCCACTGCAGTAAGCATCACTTTGGGCTTGTTCTTTAAGTAAATGTTTGTTCCATCTCCTTTCTGAAGAATGCCTAGAAAGAACGAAGAACATCGCCAAAGTGTTATATGACACCGAAAGCACCAATGTCTACTTAGTACCGTTCCCTACTGCAACCGACTCACCTTCGTGGAAATTGTATCTGTGATGTATGTCCAGATTCCATCCTCCTATTTCCGATATGCTCATGTCATGCCCACTCACTTGTGTCGCTTGCACTTCCCATATCACCGATGGACAGTTGCTGTATTCATAACCGACGTACACTAAAAATACAGGGAACAGACAATGGATTAGTCATTTAGTAAAGAAATATGATAGGGTATAAATTAAGCAAATGATTAGCCCATTTTAATGTTCTACTTTCTTCGTAAATGTTAAACTCAAAACAGGGCTGGCGACATGCTTAGGTTGGGATCTTACCGCAGGAAATGACTCCTTTTTTTCACGTATGCCTTAACATTTACGATAAATTACATGGGGATAGGCATATAGAGTCACTCGAACCGAAAAGTCCGGAATGTTAACTAGGTGGTGCAGATGCATGCGATAATTATGAAAGTTAGCCACTGGCATATATTGGGCGTTCACGTAGATATAGCACTGCATGTCTTAGTTCAGCAAAAAATGTGTTGACCTACTAGATGTCTGGTAACACTCACAAGAGTTAAGATATTTAGGCAATGAAAATATACACCATAAATACTATGCAAATGTACTATTTTGTTATTTATAGCAGTCGCACTGTCCATACGAATAAACGCAGCGTGTACTTACCTGTTGCAACAGCAACTCCATAAACTTTCTGCCTGTAGACGTTCCTGCGGTTCCAGGCATAAGTAAACTTGATTCCTGGGTCAGCTTCAAACTTCTTCTCAAAAAGGATGCCCTCTATCGATATCTTGAGGTGGATCAGCCTCAGAGTCAACGGAATGGTTTCGGGAGTCAGTTGTAGTTGTATGGTGGACAGATAGCCTCCAGCCCTGCTGCTGTGGTAGACGAGGTGCAGGGCGGTCCCAGGTATAGCAATGCTTTCTTGCACAACCTGGGAGAATCAGAGCAACAAAAGGCACAACGACAATGTCAATGGGCGGTCAACCTCTCCGAGAAAGAGATGCTACAGAAGAACGGTGAATCAAGTTGCATCGGCAATTTGTACACACTTCCGATCTTCCATAATAGCGAATAGCTTTCTTTTACCAAGAGCTGATGTTTAACTGGTACGCTAGGAACCGACATAATAGGTAAATTGCGCTGGTGCGCCTCCAATATTCATGCCTGCGTATCTCAACGATCTCAATGTCTATATTACGTCACAGCATCAGCCCATCAATTTCGTTAGACAGCTATCCAATGAGTGTGTAAGGATTCTAGTAGCCAGGGGAGATCTTTAAGCGTACCTGCGATTCGGCTAGGACGGCGCTTCTTTCCGGGCATCCACCTTGGAAACCATGCTTCCAGGTGGCCAGTACGACGGGCCTCATGGTGTCATAGTCATGGTCGGTACAGGCGAGGCCTCTGTTCTCCAGCGCCTTGTTCTGGCTGAGGCTCATGATCACCTTGTTCATGACAACGATTTCGTTCCAAGGCACCATTACAGTCCGCTCGTGAAGATCGAACGGGTCCCGTCGAAACTGCAACGTCACTGCTCCACCACCATTGACCATCAAATCAAACCTGAAATGAGGAAAGAAGCGATATCCTTAAACGAGAGCGGTCGGTAGAGGCCTTCTGGAAATAATGATATCTGGCAGTAGCGTCCCCGCTAAACAGCTGCAGGTAAACTGATCATAATTCATATGTGTGTGCCACGTCACTTCCAGTATTACTCAATATTTTATAGGTAACAATGCGCAGGAATGCGCAATATGTATTGCTGTTTATGAGGAATTCAAACAAAACAGTAATATAATTAATCTAACAGACTGTACTACCCTGCAGAAAGAATGCCTCGCGTTTGAGCAAATGTTTGTTCACTCAAAAGCTTTCGAATTGAAGGGTAAAAGTTTCCTCCAATACACCACGTCAACTCGGTGTCACACCAGAAAATCAAAATTAAGTTTTAGTGACGCTTAACTTGCCATCACGTAAGCCAAATACCACCTCTATCATGACTTCCTTTTTTTCGAATGCTCACATCTTGTTTCATGCAGTGTGACATAAGTTCACTGCTACTACGTTTCCATCACCCACAATTTTTGCCCAGATAATCTGGCAGCAGAATAAGTTTGATCACAGCGGTGAATGCCAATCGCAGCAAAGAAATACATACCACCCAGAGTCTCTTGTAACAGTGAAGCCAAATAAGCCATCTCCGGCAGTCCCAACTCTGATTCCTTTTAGTGGACTTCCTGAGGAACTTACAACTTGACCTCTGACAACTGAGGCCCGGCTGAAATTAAAAATGCAACCGATTTAATGATGACAGGCATTAACAGCTCAAAGAACTAGAATAACATACTGCGAGTATTACAGTGTCCATCAATGCAAGACGTCACGGCATTTATACTGGCATGAAGCAACAAGCACACAAATTTAGAAATTGACATTTACAGAACAGACTTGCAAGGTAGGTTTACCACAGAACGATAACAGCACGTACATGCAAGACATTGGAAATAGAAGCACGCATGCATATTAAGAGATGTTGTATTATCGGCCCTGAAAGTTCCGAGACTAGAGATGCCTTCAAAAAGTTTCTCTGAGGGCTTTTTCGTTGAGCTGAAAATTGACTTGAGCATCGGAGAAGTTGTGGTACTATCCAAACTGCCCTTCAACTTAAGCGCATTACTCGATACTAGCGGTAAATTTCTCCCGCAGTGCTTGTCTAAACTTTTCTAGCTGGTAGTACACGTACAACAAAAGCATGTCGAAGACAGGAATTTGCATAAAGACAGGTAAGTAAGCAAACGTGTTACATTCGTAAATAGCCCATGAAAAGGATCTATTAAATTTTGTGTTAAAGCAAAACACGACTGCCAACAATTAGTCACAAAGACACATCTATCATGCATAAAGCGAAAGAGAGAGAGAGTGAAACACGAACCTACCTTGCATTGAAATGATTCCGTATCAGACTGAAGCAGCAGGTAAAGAAACGAAGAGTTTGGTTAATTGATGCAGAGGAAAAGAGAAGCATGCACGCTGGCGCACAAGTTAGCGAGAGCAAGCTTGCACATTTTTGCATGCACTGCGCCTGAAAGTAAATAACACGAGGGCTAAAGGCATTGCATTAGCGCAGCACTGAAGCATGACAACATTGCGCAGGTTATATAGCATTTGCTCACAGTTGTTACAAAAGCTGGCAGCGAGCTGTTAGCTAGCTGAAGTTCTTGCAGCTAAAAGAAGGCATGCTAGCTGGACACACATGTACAAACCTTGCTTACGAAAGACTGTAATTGTGAAAACATGAAACACGAGGCCGGCGTGTGAGGCGACTTGGTTAGTTTACCTGTCATTGAAAGCGTCCTTTTTGGCGTAACTCTGCACCGAGTCTTCTTCAATGAGGAACTGCATCCTTTGAAAGAAAGAAGCCGTCACTGCCGGCGGCTGTTTCCGCAGCAATATATCCAGCGGGTCGGACGACGCAAAGCAGAGGGGGTTCTTCGTGCAGGCCTTGTGTGAGCAGCACTCACTGTCGGCGCAGTCGGTAAGGCCGTCTGCAGATAAAGCAGAATTCGAAGAACTTGCAGGCAACTTGTTCGACAGTTTGACACAAAACATCGAAAGAAAAAGGGTGCCCCTGGAAACTAAACGTGAACTTTACATTAACACCTTAATCACGGTCATAAGAACATACCAATAACTCAGTTTCAACTTGCAATATCAGAAACACGAAAGGAAACACGCGAGGGCGTGTCGTCCCGCACAGGTATTTTGTAAATGTCCAACTAGTGCACATGTCCATTTTCTCTGCTGCTGAAGTGCCGATTGGCTGGGAGTGCCTGTCTCCTTCTGACGCGTACCTACGCCCAGCCAATCAGCACTTCAGCAGCAGAGAAAATGGACATGTCCACTAGGCGTACACTTATAGAATACCGCCCCTGGATTTCACTACGGACGGCACCATGACCAATGTAATTGCCGAGGAAATATGGCTCGGTAGTTCTCTCGGCTATTACGCTGTTCCTTACACGCAAAAAATAAAATAAAATAATATAATAACAATATAAATCAATAAAGAAAAACAAGCTGCGTGCACGAAGTTCCGCTATCGGTAAGGTAAATAGGGCAGCAGGACTACTGACCATTGTCATTGTCAATGCGGTCGTCGCATGTTTTCTCCATTGGAACGTTGCAGTCTGGACCATCCCAGCCGTTGTGGCACTTGCATCGCCAGTCTCCGTCAGACATGATGCAGTCTCCATGACTGTTGCAGCTATGAGGACAGCCCTCTGCAAGCAGCAGATAGAAAGAAAAATAGGCGGGTGTTACTGAAGTGAGCGTTAATTATGTAAGAAAACAATATCGAACAGAAATAGTATGTAGTGGCAGGCACGTTAATAACAAATGCCATTGCATCTTACGTTTCCAAATATTTAAATTTTACATGTCAAAGATACAAGAAGAGCATTAATTAACCGCAGGCACGAAGGCTAGAGAAGAGACGCGTTGATAACGAACGTTGTAGTATTTGAGATTTCGAGAATAAAAACGGTACTTTAAACGAAGCGACATCTAGGTTATAAGGGACGTCATAATGGATAGGTCCAGATTAAACTCGAATATCTGAGGTTATTTAACGTCCTCTGAAATCTTGCCACCCGCGACCTGGCGATTAGCTTGAGAACGACATAGCCGCTGCACTGCGGTGGCAGGAAGTATGCAAAGACATAAACGAGTGCAAAGTCTGTGTTATAATAAAGCACACAGCCTTTTGCTACGGTTTACGGCAGAGCGCTGAGATTATAGCTTTAAAGGCTATAGGCTTGACGGGAAAGCAGTTTCAGCTAAGCCCGAAATGCAGCGTGTAAAATTCGGAGATGTTCTCAGGGAGAGGGAAGCTGATAAAATTGAACAGAGCAAGACATTTACGCAGTACTACGATGCGATGTACCGAATTGCGTGAGCGGCAAGGAAAACCCTGCTAGTTCGATCATGTTGCCTGACATCATAAGAAAATTATTTAGGCAAGTCTATAGATGCTTTTTTCTTTGAAGTTTATAAGACGCCTGCAGACAGCTTATCGAATTATGGCCTTACACTTTTTGTCGACTAACGTGCACAGATGTATTGTAGAAACCCTTTCGGATGACGACGAATCACTTATGGATTAAAAAAAAAAGCAGGCCTGCAAACAATTCTTGCTTTAGACAGTCTATCGACCTCGCACTGTGAAAAGGACAACTCTATTAAGAGGTGCAAATGTCTAAAAGTCTATAGACTGTCTACTGATTAGTCAAGTTAATTATTTGAGGACATGTTACTGCCTACAGATGCTCATGTTTCAGCCTTGGGGGAGTCATACATCCGGCGCTGTTCGCAATTCGTATACGTCTGCTCTCGGGTAACTGAATAACGAAGAATTCAATTCAGATAACGAAGAAAATGGTGCGCTCACCGAGCGTGCAGTGCCGACCGTTCCAGCCTTGTATGCAGAGGCATGTGCCGTTCTTGCACTGGCCGTGTTCCACGCAGCGGATGTCGCAGAGCTTCTCGTTGCACTTCAGTCCGGTCCAGCCGTCGATGCAGATGCACTCGCCCCCCTGGCATCTCCCATGCGGGCCGCAGTCGAGGTCGCATTTCTCTGAAAGATGGCGCATCGCCAGCTCCCGTCAGAGGCCCTTAACTGGCACACCCGGTGTCACTAGGTAGCCCCCCGTGAGCAAGATCTCAGTATAACTTATTCTCGTCTGCAGTACTCAGTATAACAAGTAGAAATGTAATATACACGTTGTAACTGCTGCTAAAAGTTTGCGGAACAAACGAAGCTCCTTAGCGGCAGCTTTTAATTACAGCCTGGTTGCTACGCAATGACATCTAAAATATGCGTCACCTGCCGCTGCATGACGTGTGCAGGGTCAATTCGGGGCACACGTCAAATATTTGCTGTTAAAATGTGTATACCTATATTCTTATATTTCCTGTTAATATCTGATATGCAAGCACAGATACAGAACATGCGGATGCATTTAATTGCTGTCTGAATTGCTGTACAGATTCTTTAGCGTAGAACTCGGTCACCTTACTGGTTTTCGTAAGCCGACGGCCGAGAAATGGATGATCGAGTGCTTCCGTGTTAACTTATATTAAGTTAACCTCTGTTGTGTTAACCTGAACACGGTTCCGCCGAAATCTGATGACTTTCTTCATATAGCGGACAACTCACAAGTAGCAGTGTACCGGAACTCCTACTGTGAACAACTTACATTGGGGATACCGTCAACAACACTTTCACTACCTGTATTCCGCCATAATACAATTGAAAGTTACGCAGAACAGGGACTGCGCGGGACAGTCCTTTAAAGCCACTCTGAATATATGCAGTATCACATTGTCACCCCTTACCTACGATGACTGAGTGACTTCGAGGTATGGTACACACCACAAGACAAGCCGCCTTTCGTGATTCGATTCGCGATTCCCCTGGAAGCTAGTATTACATCATGTACGCCCAGTGGTCCATCGCGGTCTTGACCTCAGTGTTCGTTACGGCCTCAGAACGCAGCCTCTAGCTCAAACCCGCCTTGGCAGATACCCCAAGCCAACAGCAGGACTCCGAAAACGACATGCAACTGACCTTGGGAGCAATCTGGCCCAGTCCATTGGTCGTCGCAGGCGCACCGCTGAAGATCCAAGTCGAACTGCCCGTGTCCCGAGCAGTCGGGCAGGCAGCGTAGTGCGTCGCTGTCCGGCTCGCTGCAGTCGTTGCTCTTCCATCCCTTGCGGCACAGGCACATGCCGCTCACGCACACACCGTGGCCAGAGCACTCGGGGTCCAGACAGTCCACTGCGGTGGTCACGTGACATACTGAGCGACGCGCATCGCCTCGCAAAGGACTAAGATCCAAAATACCGTGGCCTGGGCTAGTGTTTCTATGACATCGGCCAGTAACGCTCTTATCCATCTGCAGTTTATTCAAGGACTCACCGGAGAACTTCCTATTTTTTTCTTAATGAACAATGATTAGAGAAGCAGACGTGCTGGGACCATTGTACGCATCAGCCTGAGAAAATTGCGATCGACAAGTAACAGAGCTGCTGATGCTGCCCGCAGAAAGAGAGTGCTAGCTTTAGTTTTTATTGATCACACCACAAGTCCGAAGTTTGATCTGTGTCGGCGTGGATAACACAGTTACACGCAGGCAAGCTGGCCGCAAACGCTTCTCTAGACACATTTCCTTGATTGGATTGATAGACGAAGTTTGTCAATGACGCGACTATAAAGAGCTGCCCGCAGCGGACATCTCTACGCGTCCCTCGAGGACCGCTGACTGTCCGCGGGCCACTGCGTGAGAACAGTTAGTCTAGGAAACAGTACGCACTGATCCAGTCGTCTGTAGTCACCCGACCGCTATGCTGGTGCAGTAACAAATGCTATGCACGCGATCCGCATCGCGCATACAGGTGGCGGGAATGGAAGCAAATGCAGTGCACCTACCTTCCTCGCAATGGACGCCCTTGTAACCGGGAAAGCATCGGCACACACCGTCCAGGCAGTCCCCGTGACCCGAGCAGTCGGCCACCTCACACTCGTCTTCACGCAGCTGGCACTCACGACCTTTCCAGCCCGGCTGGCAGACACATTCGCCGTTGGTGTACTGACCCCTCCCGCTGCACAGCACCGGGCACACGCCTGCAGGAAGCAATAAACGTTTCGCTTGAAGCGTCATGGATAGTGCAGGTTTTCATTGCTCGAAGCAACGATATTAGAAAATGTAAGCCTTCACATTAAGATTCTAATTATTTAAAATCTGGTGTTTCGCGTGCCAAAACCACGATCCAATTATGAGGCACGCCATAGTGGGAGACTCCCGATTAATTTCGACCACCTGGCGTTCCTTAACATGCACCCAATGCACAGTACACAGGCGTTATTGCATTTCGCCCCCATCGAATTGCGGCCGCTCAGGTGGGGATTTGATCCCCGACCTCGTGCTTGGCAGCACAACCCCAAAGCCACTAAGAAACCACGGCAGGTTAAGGCTTCACAATGATTTGATGAACGACTCATAAAACAAGTCGAGCAGTCTTCCTAGGTCTAGTGGTTCTTGGGAAATGAAAATTTGATTTTATGTACGCGCCGGAAGAAAATTTTAATTCAGACACTCTTTTCATCGCCAGAAAATTTAAAGAAGCACTTCTCTGCTATTATCACCATATTGACATCATCGTGACCATTGCCAGTGTATAAGTCCACTGCAAGACAAAGGCGCCACTATTTTCCAGCGTACTTCCATTTGCTCCTGTCCTGCGCCAACCTAACCCACACCGTACCCTCAATTTTCCTAATCTCACCGCTTCAACTAACCAGTCTTTGCTGTTGAACTTTATGGTACAGTTAAACCTGGATATAACGAAATTGACAAATTCCCTAAAAACTTCGTTATAAAGAGGATTTCGTTATATGCAGGTTCGGCACGAAAATTCGAAAAAGGAACGCTTACCGTATGTACTATTGCTCAAGATTTACTCCCAATACACTAAAGTTGCGATGAAAAAAAAGTCCCAGTTTCGCCCGAAAGGCGAAGCATCGATTGCGAAGCTATACGAAGTAAGGATAGTACAGTCAAACCTCGTTAACACGTACCCGCTTAATGCGTAATTGCGCTTTAAACGTAGTCGCGAAGATTCTCCCACCCAGCCCCCATTAAACCCCATGTATTGGCTGACCGCTTAAGCCGTAGTCGCACATTGCCAAGCAAAAGGTTAGTGCGTGCTATTTTTCTTGTTTACACGCACAGACCCAAATCGGCTAAATCTCATGTGCGCAGACGTTCGATTCTCGAGTTGCGACGCCCGGACGACAGTCGTCAGCGATAGTGAGCTTACAACATGGCCAACATGACGTATTTGCCGCTCCTACAGCTGTTGCCGATTGCCGCGCACAAAAGCATGGCCTTCGAGATGAGTTCCCGGGAACGCGGAGAAGTTGCCGGTAAGGGGCGCGAATTCGCTGTCGCCGTCGGAGTAGTAACCGCGCAGAAGCACATTTTATTGCGAAGCGCATTTGTGCCGTCACTGTGGACGTCGCTTTGAGGTTCCGTGTAAAGTCCAAACACTGCAACATCGTCGCCGTACGCTGTGTGTGCGAGTGAAAGCTTGCGGGGATCAGCCGACTCAATCTCGCGAGCGCGAGGGAGGAGGGGGGGGGGGGGGGGGGCGGCAGCGCGCTTCCGCGCTAGGCACGGCGGTGGAGGCGAGAAAGGGAGGCGTTTACTTCGGCGGCGGCCGCCGTATCTTGAAACCGATCTGCGATTTGGAAAAAGTATGTGCCCGCGCGGGCTTATCTTCAAAGCGAACTGTAGACAAGGTCAACACCTTGCGTTTCTTCGTAAAAGCACTCCTCCTTGGAATGTTACACCAGGTACTGAATGAGTGGACGCGTGTCGTTTCGCACAAGCGCTAGGCGTCGGTAACGAAGAGCGAGAGACAAGATGGCGTCGTAGCGTTGTATAGTGTCACCTAGTGTCAGATTAGTGAAGTGAAGCGCAGAGACTTGTGCAGTAACCAAAGAGTGACGCTGCCAGCGCGCAAAAAAAAAAAAAAAAAAAAAACGTTTTCTTTTTCCTTCGGCAACATCAACAGGGAAAGGAGAGTGCCGGCTTGGCGGGCTGGGCCAGCTGCAACAAGCGGCGAGATCAGGTTTGAATGAAGGGAGGGGAAAAGGTCACCCCCGCGGCGGCAAGATCGCCGGGTCGAGGGATGCAGGCCCGCCTCGCGCACGCTCACACGTACGCACACGTGCGCTCGCTCTCGCCTCGCAGTCGCCATGAATTCGAGCGCGACAAGCGCGACGCCGCCGCTTCGCATTCCGTCGCGGCGGAGAAGGTGCTTTCCGGTTGCTGCTCGCGCAAAAATGACAAAATTTGGGGCGGAATCTCTAGGTTGTCAGCGGGGAAAATTCGTTAATTTGAGGGGATCTCCCGCTGCCACTTCGTTACGTAGAGGTCTCAAATACATTTTCTTCTATGGAGTCACGGCGGGGAATGCAAAAACTTCGTTATATCCAGGAATTCGTTATAGGCAGGTTTAACTGCATACGCACGTTTGACCTATGAGAGCTGGCAAAAAAACAGCAACGTCTACACGAATACAATTTAGGAATAAGAAATGGAAACTTAGAATCCAGTTTTCAATCTTTCGCAAAATGCCCAAAGCAAGAGAGAGAGAGAGAGAGAAAAAGAGAGAGAGAATGCATAGAAAGGAAGGGAGGTTAACCAGAGGGCGGAGTACTTAACACTACCCTGTTAAACCTGGTGCTCGTTGGTCTCGCTGATTCGTTACCCAAATCAAAATTCTAGATAAGCCCCTATCAAAGAACGTGGCGGTCTACAGGCAGGGACAAAAATGTCGTATATATGGAGCTCAAAAGACGCGCTTCCAAATAGCAAGCACTTACGGTAGGCGCAAGATTCGCCCGCATAGTCCTGGTCACAGTCGCACTTCCCCATGTTGCAGGTTCCGTGTCCATGACAGTCGTAAGGGCAAGGAAGGCTCGATACATCTGGAAGGCGGGGCATTAAACGACAGTTGATGCGGATTTCAGCCTGAGAAGTACACCGATCCCGACTATAATGCGGTGACAAATTTGCTTTTTAGTTCACATGCAGCTTCAGGCGTGACCGTTCAAATCTGGCCTATTGTTACGGCGGGTTTTGCTCCTATCTGTTTATTAAACAAGATCATTGCATGCAAATTAGCATAGAGCAAAGCACCTGCGGTTTCACGTTTCAATGCTTAATAATAAAGAACAAGCGGGCCGATTACCCACGCGCATTGGCCGGGCTGCTCGCTTATCAGAAGGCTTACTGTTGACTCCTACCAAACGGATGAAATTAGACACTTGCGAGAGACATTGTAGTACAAGATTCTCTAACACTGAACATCTGCTCTAATTTCCTCGAATAAGATCATTCGATCAAGCGCTTCTTGTGTCAAGTGATTTACTGTTGGGACCACTGAAGTATGAAACATCAATGTGAGTGACTCCGTCGCAGGACTAACGAAAGGCTCGCGGTCGACGTACCAGTGGCCACGCTGACGAAAGAGATTTCTTGCTGCTGGTCTCCATCATTGTAGACTGAAATGTACCAGCGACCATGATCCAGGAAGTGTATGAATTCCATGCTGAAGCTCTCCTGCTGTTGAGACGGGTGAAGGAAACAAAACAGAACGAAAGTGTGAATACTAGTGGATGTGTAGTTATCGTACAAACCACGGCAACAGGTAATAGTTTTGAGAATTAATGCATCTTTTACGGTTACGTGATATAAAGATTCCTCGCAAACTATATAGCATAAAAAAAGTACACGGTTCTGCTCTTTACCTTGGCAGCTTTAATCATTGGAGTTCGCTCTGCCATGATATAATTCAAAAGCTTCTGGCGTATGTCTGACACGTGTGTTCTTTTAGGGTGCCCGCAAACAACACATAACGCGTAAGCGACCCTTCAATCATATATCCGAATACCTGAAGCCAAGTTCAGAGTATGCCGCGCCGATGCCATTTCATCCACAACAACACGCAAAAAGCGGCGAATTTTCAGAAGAAAACATCAATTTCAAATGGCAGGCGGTCGATGATGGCCAGTCTGGTAACGCTTATACCACGTGCGACTGAAAATCAAACTACATCGGATAATACGCAGGATCGGGCTAGCGCGTAATTTATTGTTGCTTTCAGCGCACTCGTAGATACTACGAGACAAAGAGGACACAGAAACATGAGTGTGTGCCACCTTTTTTTCGTGTAACGTAGAACTTCTTGCTGTGCCAAAATATCACTACTCTGGTCGCATCTCATAGAAGCCCACCACATGGTCTGTAATCGGTCAACATGACGCGTTCCGTGGCAAGATTCGCTATGCGACCCGTTAGTTTAGGTTACATTAGGTTATAGCAGCCAGGTCCCGTCAAGCTGTCCTTAACGACATTTTGCCTTGTCTTCCGCAGCACTTCCGACGTTGACGTCGCCGCAAATAAAATTCGATTGCAATTCAAGGTCCAGTTTGGAAGGGTACGCACCTTGGCCGCCTTGCGGTGTCGCCTGTCCCTCGCCGAGAGTATTTCCGCGAAGTCGTACCGGGTGTGCGTGGGCACGCTGTTGCGGCGGCCGTAGATGCCCACACTGGCGCCCGTGGGCAGCGTGTAATTGAACTTGACTAGTCCGGGCTCCTGTTGATGGAACTGCACGTTCCAGTGGCCGTACGAGGCGACCAC
The DNA here is from genome assembly GCF_013339745.2 of Dermacentor silvarum. Taxonomy (NCBI): domain Eukaryota; kingdom Metazoa; phylum Arthropoda; class Arachnida; order Ixodida; family Ixodidae; genus Dermacentor; species Dermacentor silvarum. The sequence continues at coordinate 36,382,999 of NC_051157.2, forward strand.
TTTGCTGTGGCGTCTGCCCACAGACATGTCGGCGAACGACTCGCCGCTGCTCGGCGGTAACGTCTTGGGAGGCAGGACAGAGGGGCCTGTCGGACGAGCGCAAAAACAAGTCAGGCAGCCGCAGTATATATGTCGTTAGAAAACACACATTCTCGCACCTTTCTTTCTTAGGGCACGACATAACCATTGTTCGCTTTTCGTGTACGGTGTACGTGCATTCCTTGTCAAAAGCTTCGAAGCCACTGTACACGTGTCTGGGCCGATTTATCGGAGCGCGCACTGGGCTACCAAATTTCGCAGCGCGAAAGTAGGAGAACCAGAGAACCATTGATTCTCACTCCTTCGAGCTTCGAAGCCCAAGATGTGTTACATGTGTTACATACAGGAGCCTTGCAATCGTGCCCGGTGGCAGACCTTCTCGCTTCAAAAGTTTAGACAGATACTGCACCTATTTTTACTTTACTTATGCCTGGTTATAATACGTCCACAGCCCTTTACTTTTTCCATTTCTACCCTTTCATATCGCTTGTAATAGTGTGCTGCCTTTCAGTAGCCGAATCCCCGCACTTTTTGGCTACTGCCGCACCTTGTAACAGAAGTTTTTTTACACTAAGACAAGCTGTTACGAACGTGACTGACGGAAGAAATAAAGTTTTGTCAACTTAGCGCGCGGAACGAGCATCCTTAGTTACACCGCTTATGGTTACCGGCGAACGGGGATATACGTGCTGTGGTAAGTTACGAGCAGCTAAGCGATGCAACGCAATTGTTCATGTGCCCACAAGTGCAGATATAGTCACGTCCAGCACTAGCGCATTACGTTCTGGGCTCAGTATCAGCGCCAATAAACCACTGGAGTGGCCACGGAATTGAAATTCGGTGTCGACATAGGCGGTTATTACGGTATTAACAGCGAGAAACACGCTGGTATGTTGGAAGCAAGAATCGTACAGAAATTTATCCAAATGTCATACATCTCTATCTCTATCTTAACATTTCATATTGCTCAACTGGAACACGAAGATCAGTCAGCGAAGCATTTAAATTCTCATTTTGCTGCTAGAGAATTTCGAATAACGCAGAGCTTCTGCTTTTGGTTAGGAACTGCAGTGCATTGTTTGTAATTACTGCTTGCTAAAATGCGAAATCGTCAACCATGAATTAGACATGTTTCTATTTTCCATGGCCTCCCCCAACCAAAAAAAGATGGAACAATGATTTGCGGTTCATTTAGAATATTCATCCAAATTTCTAGCGTTTCCATGCCTCGTGAAAGATTTGGCTTCTTAAACTCACTGTAACGACTGTAACGATGCTAGAGAGGTGGAACTCGTGTTTGCGATAAGTTTTAAGTTAACCTACATTTTTCGTTCTCACCATAAAATTTGCTCATGTACTCCAAGCTCTGACATGACCAATCACGGCTTGTTTTACTGCTTATAAATTTTAGCAAAACTTTAGGCATCACTTGCTAAAACTTTCATACAGAGCTCAGAAACAGATACGCCGAAAGACATTTGCGAGTAGTGCAGGCTATATACTGATCACAACATTGAAGATGTCCGTGAAGGTGACACTCTTACGGATTACAGCACGATGACTTTGGCTAAGTAAATAACGCGTAAGTGTAAAATATATATAGTAGCAATAATGAGAAAGCCGACTGCAATAAACGAAATTCCAAGAAAGAGAAATTAAAAAAAAAAACATGAATCACAAGAAACACACACTGCGTGTAAGCAAGACGTATAAGTAAAAGCACATTGCACGCTAGTTTAACGAAGCGAAAGCTACCAGCCGACAGTTGTGAGAGAAGGAGAAGCGATTAGTACGTACGGTACACACGGTAGCGACGCGCAAGCGCTTTACAAAAGCAAGCGCTGCTCCGGAAAAGCGGACGAAGACAGGACGGTGAGACAAACGTGTACCCGAGAAGCAGACAAGAAGCATGACGGGGTTAGACCAATGCTGCTGGAGGCGGAAGAGACGCAGGGTGCCGACAGGGACGGAAGCGGAAATCGCGAAGAACTCGTTGAGCAGAGCCAGGCAGAAAGGCGAAGCGTTTCTGTTTCTCTCTGATTCGTTCGCATTCGGACATGACTCCAAACATTGGGCGTCCGGCCGTAGAACGCTTTCGCCCTCTCACAGAATGTGTAGGCCCGAGCAGCCGAAGAAGCCTTGCTTGCGGGCCACTCGCTCGCCCCGGCATGCGAAAGCCTCCACTTACCCAGATCGGGAGGCCACTCGGTGGACCAGGCGGCAGTGGTAGGGACAGCTTTCGAATGCCCGGAGCCTCCGGCTTCCTTGTCGGCAACGAGCCGAGGGTCTACGTCCGTCTCGGTGCTGGCATCATGCTCAATCGAGTTCAGGTTAGTAGTAGTGTCCACGTAACCGTCAGTGCGACCGAACGGCATCGGAAGTGAGCCGTCCGGTTCTACCTTTACCAACGGTTAAAAACTCAGAAGCGTCCGCACCAGAGAGTCCCTGTTCGTTCGAAGCCTCTTCGCCGCTATCCGAGGATACAGACGAAGGAGGGGGAGGGGGCGGAGGAAGAAGAGGAGGCAGGGAGACACCACCGCGACCACCGCTGTCCGCGCCCTGTTGAGATGCCGGTAACCCGTCGCGCTCGTGTTCGACCACGTTCTTTTCGAGACCCGTGAGTTCGTCCAAGCTAGAGACGTCGGGTTCGGGACCACCGTCGTTCTTATCGTTATCGGGCACCGACATGGGGATCTCATTGCTGGTTGCGTTGTGATCGGGAGAACCAAACAAGGCCATGGGACGCGGCAGAGGAGGCGGAAGATCAGTGCTAGCCTCTACGGCCCCCGACCTCTTGACCGGGGGAGATCTGGACGCCTGCGAGTTGTCCTGCCACGGAAGCGGGGTGGAATGAGGTGGCTCCGTGCGCTCGTCGAACGAACGCTTACAGACGCAGCGCATTCGGCTCACGCGAGTCGCGGGAGGATCATCGGGAATCACGATTACCGTGTCGGCGTGGAACTCGGACTCGTACGCGGGACTGCGACTGCCGCGGTTTCGCTGCTGCGCGCTGGACTCGGATTCGTGAGGGTGCCAAAAATGTGGCGGCTCTTCGCCGCTCCCTTCGATGATGTTAGTGGGCATGTCAGTCGGCGCAGGAGGAGAGGGGGCAGGATGCTCTAAAGCCGCCCTTCGGCGGCGCGGTCTGGCACTGTCGGGATTGAAGTCGGCGTTCGGGCCACGATTGTACGTACTTTTGTAGCTTTCTCCGCCAGCGGACGCTTCCGCGTCGTCGATGACGACGGGACACCGGTGCTGACCGCCCTGCCAGCTGAGAAAAGGGACTGCTGGAAAATAGAGAAGAATAGAGGAATACGTTGTTATTAAGCGACGGCAGAAAAATGTAAGCTGCAGCTTGAGTGCCTAAGAGTAACGTTTTCATAGACACTTTCGAGCGTAAAATGTTGTCCCCATGACCGCTATCTTGTACGCTTTAGAAAAGCCGACGTTCGGTGTCACCTCACGCGATTGTCCAGGCCGCGCCGATATCGCGGCCTAGGTCAATCTATAGGCCAATCGCGTGAGGCGACAATCTATCTATCTATCTATCTATCTATCTATCTATCTATCTATCTATCTATCTATCTATCTATCTATCTATCTATCTATATCTATCTATATCTATCTATATCTATCTATATCTATCTATCTATCTATCTATCTATCTATCTATATCTATCTATCTATCTATATCTATCTATCTATCTATCTATCTATCTATCTATCTATCTATATCTATCTATCTATCTATATCTATCTATCTATCTATCTATCTATCTATATCTATCTATCTATCTATCTATCTATCTATCTATCTATCTATCTATCTATCTATCTATCTATCTATCTATCTATCTATCTATCTATCTATCTATCTATATATCTATCTATCTATATCTATCTATCTATCTATATCTATCTATCTATCTATCTATCTATCTATCTATCTATCTATCTATCTATCTATCTATATCTATCTATCTATCTATCTATCTATCTATCTATCTATCTATCTATCTATCTATCTATCTATCTATCTATCTATCTATCTATCTATCTCGTTCGACCTACCTATGAAATAGACGAGAGCGATGACCAGAGCCAGAGAGAGGACGAAAGCGGCGATGGCGGCACACTTCCAGGAACATCGCGACGAGAGCGTCTTGCGCAGGTGCATCCGAGAATGCGGGAAGTGGTGACCCGGGCCCAGAGGGTGGCGCACGTGGTTGCGGAGGGGCATGCCGGCTCCCACCGCCGCACCTCCGGTCGCCGCGCCGCCGTAGCCTAGCCTGCGTAGTGACAACACACACACCACATTCGCAAGCGGCAACAGACAACGTCGACTGCAGTGGATACGCACAACTCTAGCTACGCGTGCTTTCAGCTTCCGGCAGCCGTCGAACCTCGATATAACGAATTAAATGAAACAACGAAACAGACATAGCTTGATTCAACACACCTAATACCGACGGTTTGCATTTCCGTAAAGGTTACGTTTCTTTGAGAAAACCTAAACGCCATCTTGCGACGCGATGTCAGCAATAACCAGACGGAGGTTGCCATTTTCTCGGTACACCAGATTACATGCTTTTGATTCTATCAAAGCCCTTGTAACGTTTCACCCTAGCGCAGCGATGTATTGACGCAAAGCATTTCAAAATCCGCACGAAACTTTCAACCAGAGTTAGCTAACCTTCTTTCCAAGCGGAAACTCAACCATATTTGGTTCTGCAAGTTTCAGCAGAAGAGAGTAAAATTACTATAATATGAAAAGACCGCGCGCATCGGATATGTTAAAATGCGAACCAGCGTTCGCCGACAAAACACAAGTTAAATCGCATCTGGGCGCACGCACCTCTCTAGCTACTGTAATGCGCATATAAGCAGAAGGGTGATATTTTAAAGTCCAAGCGGGCATTATGCTTATGACTATATTCATAGGAGTGTCAGGCATCCTTAGGTGCGCTCAATATTCTTGTATGGACGCTGCCAGGCGCAGCTGGACTATCGCCAAGCATAGCTAAACCACTTGTTTGCGCTGCAGCGCCGAACTTCTTGAACAAGCAAGAGACACTTCTTGAAAAACAAGTATGCATTGAGGAGAAATTTTTTTTTTCAGAGATCGGCCGTCGGTGGCGCATATTGAATTCAAACGCACGCGGAAAAAGGATTTGTTTGCGTAGGGAGGGAGCAGCGCTCGCTGAAAATTTAGTTTTTTTTTCTCAACAATTCTGAGATTTCTTCATTCTTTATCAAACTAGCAGAGCGTGTATTGACGTATTGATTTGCAGGTTGTGTTTAAGATGCGGATAACGAGATATATTAAAAGAAGAAAATAAAAGCAAGCAACCAAGAAAGATGCTCGTAAACGCACCTGTCTGGATTCGTCTTTGTCTCGTCCTGGATGATGTTGGACGTCCGAAAGTCTGTCTTGCCTTGCGGAGAGCCGGGGCCCTTGGTCAAGTCTGCAAGAACGAATGCAACGAGAGTACGGCACGTGTAAGGCTAACTTGCACCAACACTCCTAACCGTGACAATGTGCGCGTTCAGGGGTGTGATTTTGCATCTTAACTATTCACGAGAACGCGCTAGTTGGAGTCATCGTCACGACAGTAATGAAAGTAGGAAATTTTACATCCCCTCATCATGTCGACTTATAGGGCTCTCTGTCTATTTAGCCTACTCGCGTTTCGCTTCTCTAATGCTGAGTAGCAGGTCAGAACTTTCATTCAGCCGGAAATGTCAGCTTTCCTACCATAATAAATATATGTCTCTATTGGGCATGGTAACGAGAAAACTATAACTTGCTCACCATTGATGTACTAACCAATAGGGAGCCGCGAGCCATAGTTCGTTACGACAGTCGGGCCTGCTACGTCTGTTTAATCAGGCTTGCAGTCTAAACGCTCTAAACTGGAGTTTTGTGGGACATGTCTGAGGACGTCATTGTTCCAAGGTACGATAGCTGTACGACTGCGCAGTGAATTAGGCCTAAAGCTCAGCACGGCTCATTCTACGGTCGGCTGTATCTGCGCGCCGCTGTCTTCTCGTGCGTGTGTGGGTGTCTGTGTGCGTTCTCGGTGTAAGGGGGAGGGGCGTAGAAGTGGAGAAGGAAAGGGGTAGTGGTGACGCCTCCTTTCACGCGCGCGATGGTTCAACGACGCTGGAGCGACCTGGGGGCTCTTCTCCGCTAAGCTCGGTCGTTGTGCAGCTAAGACAGCCGACGTCGTCGCCAACCAACAGAAAGGCAAGCGAAAGGCTTGGGGTGGCTCCTCTTCAAAGATTCATGGAGAGCCCGGCGGTGCTGCCTTATCCAAATTCAGAAGCGCCGCGACGTACCACGCCGCGTCTCGCTCCCTTTTTTTCTATCTCTCTTTTGTTTCATTTTTTTTAACCATTCCATTCGACCCTTATCCGTGCTAGAAATTTTGACGGGTAGAAGCCCTGCCAGCTGGGAAGAGCGCATCTTCCGCCCAGGATTCTTTACATAAACCCTCCTTTCAACGCGAAGTAAACGAAAATGATGAAAGCAAAATGAAATGCGGAGGAAACGGCGTTACGCTAAAGCTGAGGGACAGAAAATAAAGAGATCCAGCTTATATGCGCGGGGTAGCGCCGCCGCCGAGGCACGTATTTCAGAACGTCTCCCTTAAACGTGTTGTCGCTGGTCCTTACGGTAGTTTTGAATGTTTAATGTCCGGGACACAGCGTACGCCTCGGTGAGACGGGACCGAGAGAGGACGGCGTAAACCCAACGCTGTGGACACCGAACTAAACAGCGAATGACAAAGCCGAAAAACAAAAAGGGTGGAGGATAAGAGGGGGGGGGGGGGGGGCGAAGAAGGGGGGGGGGGAGGTGCGTCAGCAGCAGCAACGGCGTTGGGAGTGTATAGTACTCCGGAGGAAAAAAAAAAAAGGATAAGCCTATACGGTGCAATAAGGGAGGATCGCTGCTTCAGCGCTACGCGGCTGTTCGGAGGCGAGCTCGGATGTTAAATGACACTTTGCGGGCTGGCCGCAGACAATGAGAGAGACACCGTACCGGGCACCGGTTTTACCTGCTTCTTTTCTTGCTCTTCCCGCGCCCCGCTTTTATATTTTAAAACTCCCTCCTTTATCTAGAAGCCATCTTGCTAGCATCAGGTTCATGATCGCATTCCGAAAGTGGCTACACGTCGGCGAGCTGCGGCGGAGCCACCGTAATAGAGAGCGTAGAAGCCTACTCCGAAAAATTGCGCGCTCAAATACAGCACCGTCACGCTCGCTACAAACAAGAATGAAAGAAATGTCGGAGGAGGACGAGCAGTACAAAAAGAACTATATACGCCGCGTCTACAAAGCTAAACAACGTCACGGAAGGAGAGTAAAAAAGAAAAAAAGAGAGACCAACATGAAGCGGGTTACAAAAGTGTTTCAAACAACGTTGAAGGATAGCGAGGGGACACCATTAGTGCGCGCGCCTGCGATATTCCGCCTGGCGAGCGTGTGGCCTTTTTGTTCTCTCGTCTTTTGTCTTCTCTCGTCGTGGACACCCCGCTCCTGCTGCTCCTCGCTCTCTCTCTCGAGTTCAGGAGGTCCGGAGCAAAAGTCGAGGCGCGGGGCCATTATCCGCGTGGTTGATGCTGCCTGCTCGGCGGGTTTCCAGCCCCGCCGAGCTAAACTGCGTGTGCGCGCCCCGGGCAGCAGCAGAAGCGGCAGCCACTGTAAATTTGCTCCATCCCTACCCCTTCGCGTACGAGCGCTTTTTAATTTTCTTTTAACGGCGTTCGTATTCCTTCGGGGTCGCCCGGAAGGGAAGTGACTACGAGCGAATGTGCGTGCCACTGTAGAATGGCCTGCGGCGGCGGCCTCTGCCGCCATTGTTTAGTCCAAGCGTTTTGGACGCTCGAGGATCGGATGAGTGGAGCCATTGGATGTAACACAGCCCCCACCCGTGTACCAACAATGAAAAGCCCCACCCGAAAAAAATAATAAGTCAACGCGTGCGCTATACGCGATTGTTCGCCCTGCGTGAAATAAAAAGCAAGTTTGTTTTATAAGCTGTATTCATTACGTTAGATATACGGCTGCGGTAAGACGCTTACGTACTATCGTGCCGGAGAATAAGTATCATGGTAGTCCTTGCAGCAGCGGCACACTCGTGTATGTATACTCTTCTAAGCTCTCTTCATGCTTGGTTTTTTGAACTTGTCATCTTTCTTCCGATTTGATTATTTCTTTTACTCTCTAATAGAATTATACTTATTCTTTGCACTGATTCATAAAGCTTCTTGTCTGAAGCCTCGCGTGCGTCATATGTACGTCTCAGATGTGCTCTCAAACAAACATTTACTTGAGGTGCAAAGTTTTACAGCGAAGCTGTCTATGGCTAGGAGATGGGGTTTTGTGGTGTCCGCGCGGAAATCAGCAATGGCTCGAGCGTCGTCGTCTTCTTCCACAGCTGGCTTCGTTGTGCAAAAAGCTATCATCATCAGTAATGGCTCGAGCGTCGTCGTCTTCCATAGCTGGCTCCGTTGCCGCTCATCATTCCAGCGTAGAATGGCTCCACCGATCAGCGTAGAATGGCCCCACCGATCAGGACAATAAATATGTTCGTACCTTTGTTCAAAATTCTGTGTCACCCCTGTGTCATGCACTAACAGCTTCGCTGGTCACCCACCTTCACAGAGTGTAATGGCTCACGAATTTTTTCACTGACTCACGCGATTTTGTCTGAACTCTAGCGTGCCATATGTTAACCATGCCAAAAAAGAAAAATTAAGCAGAAGAAGACGTAAAGGTGCGCACTAAAATCTTTTAGGCCACAGCCGTCATTAGCCGAGTTCACGCCAGATGGCGCTAGAATGTTAATGGACCCCAAACTAGCCGCCAAATCTATGGGCCCAAACAGTATTGCGTATTGTGTGTATGTACTGAATCCAGTAAAAAAAAATGACACCCCGCATCAAACACAGAGACATCGCTAAGGCGCGTAGTGTCTGCGCCTTGCTTGCGGAAGTTCGTCAACGTGAACCTGAAGCGTTAAATTAAGAATAGTGCGTTGTTACGATCGGCCAGCGGAGGTGGCCAACTTCGGGCCACTTCTGATTTTCTGTGACGAATCGCTTCGTGAAGCTGAAAATACGTTCCACGGGAAAGACCAGCGGTGACACCCTGGCGAGACAAGCTTCAACGAATACGTGGTTGCTGGATGTCACCCGGCCGATGACCACGACGCTGGGACCAAGGAATGCCTGGGAAAGTGTGCTCGACGCCGTTTCGTTGCTGCCGCTGCTAGCCGCCAAGGCCGTTCGACAGACGAACCCGCTAATGACTGGGCCATCCCAGGAACCAATACGCACCAGACTAGGTCAAGCGTGACACCTCTCGTCCACGAGCGTCCCCTCCGTTCTTTGTGACAATGAGCCGTGTGCGCCCGAGGCTACTTTTCCAAGTGTGTTCAGGGAACAAAGGTGTCGGAGTGTTTTTATGCACGCCCTCGTCCTCAAGGCGGAGCCTTCGGAGACTTCGGACGCTCCTGTTGGAGGAACCTGTGACCGCAGGTTTCCCTGGCCTAGGGATCTAGGGAGGACAAGGTGCATTTAAGCGGACGTTTTCGGCTCATCTGGAGTGTGCTGTTCCATCTGCTCTGACAGGCAGATGGTGCTCTCCCAGAACGATACAATCTGCTCAGATGTAGTAGCGCTGACATGCTACGATGTACTGCGCTCCGTACTCCGGCCAGGAGAAGTATCTCCTTGTTGTGTAAATAAGTTTGCCTATCCTATGTAAATAAATCCCCTGTTCAATTTCCCCTACCTCTCGACCTCGTACTCTTCACGAACGAAGCGATTCTCGTCAAGTCTGCTCGGACGACGGCGTGGGCCCGCTAAGCCTGCGTTTGACGGCCCGGTAGAGTAGGCTAGCTACCGCTTACGAGAAGCAGCGGCCTCGTATAGGTTAGTGAGCAACCCTCAGTTTGACGTCGGACTCCGAGACCACAACTCCCGAATCCTACAGCGTACAGCCTTTGCCAAAAGTATACAGGCAACTCCGCGCCTTCGCCATATATGTTGTTCGACTGTGTGGTGCAGTTATCGTGGCGCTCCTGACAGCCCAGACCTTTGAGGTGAGTACAAGGGTTATTTTCACTCCACAGGGCGCCGCAACTGATAGCATACCACAGGAACTCCCTTAAGGTAGCCGTTTATTCAGCTTGGGGGTCGCACGCAACATAGCCCGTACACTTTAGACAAAGACTTTACGTCAGAGGCCTCATGTGCAAATAAAACCGGCACTTGTTATCGCGAATCATTTCAGTTGGAGCGTTGTGCGAATTCAACAACCTTTAGTTTTCCCTATTGCTATTTGAAGATGAGTAGCAGTCACCTTTGTGGGGTGACTGAAACACTGAATCTCCTTCTTGCCCTTTCATATCAATAAATAGAGAGAAGGACACAGTGTTCGCGTTGTCCGCCACTGGATGGGAAGGAAGAAAAGAGAGATTGACTAACCGCTCGGAATGAAGAGTGATCCCGAAGGTGTCCGTGCCAGGCAGGAGGTGGGCTCGTACTCTGCAGGATCTTGGTCCTGTGCGAGCATGGACTGCGGCGCCGTAGCCGCGGGAGGCCGGCCGCCACCGCCGCCTGTCCGGCCCATGGACAGGTTGCGGGGCGGTATGGCCGGAATGCCTGCATCGTCATCAACAACATGGTCATCGTCAATTTCCGAATAGTCTAGATTAGTCGACACCGGTTTCGACTGCAGCGTACGGCATAAACGCACGAATATAAGACATGAAGGACGCAACACAACACAACACGACTCTTCTTTACAGCGAAGATTTCTAGGCCAATTGTGGCCACTACTGTCTTGCTGAATAGCTCATACGCGGGACAGTGCTCGTACAATGAATCGGCTTATAGTAGCCCCGTCTGTACCACACCTACAGATGTGGCGGTTGCCGGCTCTGTTCTCTATAGAATTACGCAATGAAATAGCAAACGATATCCATATATACTTAGTGCAACGAATATACACCTTCAAGGGCGCAATTAAAGCGAATCTTTCTTTATGTATATATATGTAAAAGATGCTTTACTCGCTGAGGGACCGGCCTTCGTCGGAGAGACTGGCCTTCGTCCACTCCGAAGGCCGGGCCATCGACCGAGACGTCAGTAAAAGAGTTCATACCGTTCGTGGCTTCCTTGTTTGAAGCTGTGCTTTCGGGTTCAGCGCGAAAAATCCCTTTATATATAAATATAGTGCTACAGTAAATTGGGCCGATCCTGGAGATGGCATGATGAAAAGTCGGAAATGTTCGTCGATACCGGAGACAGCGTAATTCGCGGTGGCGTGGATCACGCGGGTCGCGTAGTAGGGGTTCTTCCACGTTGTTGATTTCATGTACAGCCGCTTCATGAAAACTTCGCTTTGCCTAAATTACAAGATGACCGTCGGAGTTGGACAATCTTTTGAAGAAGGTGACCACGAACAGGACACGTTCAGAGAACCGGAAATGTACCTGAATAACGTTTTCTTCTGATTTAGTTAATGATTACTGTAGCATGCAGCATACACCAAGTATAGGAGGCAACCCGACACATGGCAACACGACAGTCATGTGTGTCCTTCATGCCCAGTTTGTAGCTTTAGGCTATATACTACATTAATCAAAATTAGGCCTCTACAAGGCCTCTTGCAATGTCTTCTAATCACCGCTGACCCTGAAAATATATAAAAATGTTGCATGTTAACCATTACGTCGCCACCGACACTTTACACCAGCACATGAGTAGAATATATTTGGTTACTACAGTAATAGCTCTGTATCTTCTGTAGTTAAACTCTGCATAACCAGGTGGCGCCACCAACCCGGCCACTCACGTTTACGTCTCCGGTAACCCCGTATTCCGTAAAGAGCAATACGTTCACGGATGCGCTAAAGCTCCCTAATGACTCCTAACGCGACGTGATCAGGAGCATTCCAACAGGCCGATTGCGTGCGCAGAAGATGTCGCGCGCCGCGCGCACTACTGCCGCCAAATGACAGAAAGCGTGACGCACACCATTTGTCAGACGGGTAACGGTAAAAAGAAGCCCTTAATCGCTCACTGATGTCGTGGTGCACGCTTTCCTTTTTCCATCACAGGATCGGCAGCTAGAGCTTGGTCAAACGAATGGAAGCGACAACTGATTATAAAAAACAGAAAAAAAAAATGTAGCGGACTAGGCAGGTGCTGGTTGTTCTCTCGGCAAATCGCTTGATCTTCTCCCTCCTCTGTCTCTCTCTCTTTCAAACGCACGCACGCACGCACGCACGCATTTCTCATTTAATCATTGAGCGCAGCCCCCGAAAGCCCCCCCAACTCAATCGCGAACAACGCCGGATTACCATCTCTGCGCGCCGCCACACCAGCACTCTTACATTCGCAGGGAGAAGGCGGCGGCGGCTGCAGCAGCAGCAGCAGCAGTGGCAGCAGCAATCAAGCTTAAAACAGCGCAGCACTTCGAGGGCTCGCGCGCCCGCGCTCCAAGAGCGCGAATCGAGCGCTCAAAAAAACGCCGCTCGTACTCCCGACGCCGAAGCTCCGACAGCGGAGGACCTCCACTTCTTCCTGCGTTTCTTTCATTGCAGTTTTCTTTCATTTCCCGCGCCACAGCCGTTGCTTCTTCGTCTTTGGACTTTCCGAGCCATCTAGAGCCTATCCGCTTCGCGTGAGACCCACTCCTGACCCCCCCCCCCCCCCCTCTCTCTCCAGTTCCCTCAGAGCTGAGGCCGAAGTTTCGATCATCGCTGCGCTTCGTCTTCTCGATTAATTTCGCCCGGCCCTCATCGCGGGCTCTCGAAAGAGATTTTCTGCGACAGCGCCCGCCGCGGACGCTTTTCCTCGCCTTCTTCTTAGTCGGCCGACGCGGAAGCTTTCTTCCGTGAGCCTGCCGCCGCCGCCGGGCCTTCGGGGCACTTCATCGTACGTAAAGTACGTATATATAGCGAGAGTCGCACGCTGCGCGAAATTTCGTCTCTCGGACGTCGTGGTCCCGAACTTTGCTCTAGAACGTGCTTTAGCGCTGGCTGCACTCTCCCTCGGCTTCGCGTAGCACTGTGCCAATGTTCTCTGAGGAAAAAGAGCAGCATAGCTGCCGTAGAAATAACAAAGAGCAAAGAACGAGAGACGACGACGAAGAAGGGCCTCGGGAAGTTTTTTAGGAAATATCAGCGGGTGAAGCTGCAGGACTGTTGTTCACGATGATTTACTACTTTCGTGGGTGAGTAATCCGTCTAAACGTGTGCTTTTTTATTTGCTTTGCTTAGTTATCTGCCTCGTTTTCGGTACATACGACCTCTGGAGAATGAATAGAAAATCGAGGTTGAGATGAACTGAGGCACGGTAACGGAGGGGGGGGGGGGGGGGGGCGGAGTAAGCCGCGCGGAAAAACGAAGGGTGCTGGTGTCCGCGCTGCGTACAAGAAAGTGTACGGTCGGCAGGAATTACAACGTGAAAACGGACGATTCGGAGCCCAGCCGCCTTCAGAAAGGTTTGCGCGATCGTTAATCTTTTCGAGTGATGAAAGAGGCAGTCCAAAGGTTTTACGCAATGCGCAGGTCGGTAACTGGAAAACCTTGCATGTCATTTGCACTTACGATGCTGTTTTTTTTCTTCTGTATATGCAGTTTGAAGAAACAGAACTTACGAGGGGCACATCGCGAGAAAGCGCTCCGCGACGGCCCAGACGAAGGATTATTACGGCAGAGCGATTTTTCAATGAAGTTATTGTAACTTCGAAATATGTACCACACGCATGTACACCCTGTCACAATCCCGTCGACCTCGCTGACTTGGTTTGAACAATTGCATTGAACTGGCAAATAGTATAGCTTGCCCACTGGTCACGTTAGTTTTCACGGGGCTCTAATGTCCCTCGCAACTCTAGTCAAGTCAGCGAGGTCGACGTGATCGTGACAGGGTATACATATGCATATGGTACATATTTCGATGTTTTAATAATTTCATTCAACAATCGCTCTGCCGTATAATAAACGTTCGCCTGGGCCATCGCGTTGCGCTTTCTCGCGATGTGCCCGTCGTAAGTTCCATTTCCTCAAACTGCATATACTGAAAAGAAAACAGCATCGTAAGTGCAAATGATATGCAAGGTTTTCCAGTTACCGACCTGCGCATTGCGTAAAACCTTTGGACTACCGCTACACCGGGCGTGCATTCTCACACCCGAATTTTTTTATGTACCAAGATGCCACGTGCCCAGCTCCACCTCCTCCGCCACTCCCCCAGTCATCCCTAGTGAAGTACGTTTTACCAGTTTTCCTAACCAAGTTTTCCTATAGGGAGCATTCATGCTCGCCTTGTTAAGCATTACCATTCTCGCTGTTTCGATCCTTCATGACCTCCGTATTGCTTCACACCATGCGCAACACACTGCACTTATAAGACGTCTTTAAGCTTTCCGATGGCCCTTAGCCACCTGCTGCCGAGGCACCGCGTCAGCGCCGTGTCAGTATAGTTGCCGCACGGTAGCCAGCCGGCACCTGCTGGCACGGCTTCGCTCTACCATGCAGGGGGGCACCGACAGAAGTCGTTGTAATCGGCTCAGACGCGCCTCCAATCCACCACGCGGCCCCCCTTCCTAGCATGGCGACGGCAGCCCGGCAGCCCGCCGAGCAGTTTCGTCACCACTACGCGAGCGAGGCAGCGTGGCGCTGACGCGTCGCTCTCCACACGCACGCACGCGCGCGCGCGCGCGCGCGCACCGGCTGAGCCGGACAAGCCCGTAATCTCCACGGCGCATTTACCTAACAGCGTAATTAAGAAAAGACGCCCGGCTAGCGAGCTTCACGGCACGCCACGGCACGGCACGTCCAAAACAGGGATACACCGACCGGCCCTGGCAACAGCGCCGCCGCTGCAGCTGCCTGCCTGCTCGCACACCCATCCGCCGACGAGCAGCGCGCTTTTCCATCAGGCGCGCCGTGCCTGCGTACTTGCGCTGACGGGCGAGAAACAAAAGATGCAAGGCAGAAAACGAGGGCGCGGTGCGTGAGAGCCGCTCCACGAACGAAAGTGGCATCTGCTGCTGCTGCTGCGGTGCACTGCTGCCTGCGCCGCAGGAGAACTCTTTTCTTGCTCGGCACGCGAGCGAGGACAGCCGCTGCGAGGCTCGAGAGCGGCGGTGTATGGGGCGCCGGCTCTCTCGGTTTCGGGATAAGTGTCCGGGCCATGTGTCACGTCCAGGTTCGCCCGGCGAGCTGGTAGCCGCCGTCGCGACGAGGCCGTGACGTCTTCCGCTTGTGCGGGACGCCTCCTGGCGAGTGGCGTCGGCTAACGCGTGTACGCATTCGTAGTCCCTCTCCGTATTAGTGAACTTAAAACATGCTTCACTGTAGAAGGGAAATTCGTACTATACCAAATAGTCATCTCACATAAGGAAACGACCCTCTTCAGATTGCGTGCATTGTGGCACCCCGGAAGCTTCTGTAGAACATGTCCTCATAGAATGTCCTCAATTTGATCAGCATCGTGTGTGTGCGTGTGTGTGTGCGTGCGTGCGTGTGTGCGTGCGTGCGTGTGCGTGCGTGTGCGCGCGTGTGCGTGCGTGTGCGCGCGTGTGCGTTGCGCGCATGTGCGTGTGCGCGCGTGTGCGTGTGCGCGCGTGTGCGTGTGCGCGCGTGTGCGTGTGCGCGCGTGTGTTCAGCTACGATTTCGGTACAGCTAGCTCTTCAGTAAGCCAAACTTCTCATATTGTCACACCTAATAAACACCAATAAAAATATCCACGTTGGTTGTTGCCGAGATGAACACGATTTTAGGGAGGTGAATCAGCGCTGCAGAGAGAAAGAGAGGGAGCAGCAGAGAGCAATAGATGACAGAGGCACTGCGTCGCCTCTGTGTTCAGTTTTTCTCTACTCCTGTCTTGTCTGTAAGCACTGTTTCGCCTTCTTGACGTGCCAGATCAGCGTGACTCAACACTTTGAACCTACGAATTTTCACCCCCTTCAACTTTCCGTAACTTAAAAACTTCACTTCGCTTTACTTACGCTGCTATACTAAATTTCTGTATCTCACAATAATTTGTTTTTCTTGAGGCCGAACTAAACTGCTATTCCTCACGCTTTGACAGGTCTTCAATGATGAGACGCTGTCATGAGTACAGTGTACTAGAATAGGGGCAGTGTGCTCACTGCCATATCCCTGCGCCGCGTCGCCGCGGCGCACTCAAGGGGCCTCTTCGATTATCCGTTCCTGACAGTCCCGGACTGCCCGAGACGGTGCTTTCAGCCAATGAGCGTCGCGTATGCAGTCTTTCGGACAGTCCGGGACTGTCAGAGATGGATAATCGAAGAGGCCCAGTGTCGACTGCTCCGGCGCCCGCCAGAGGCGCTGCCGCCAGTTTCTCCTAACTTCCCTCGCTTGATATGGAGTACGTTCTGTTGGATCGCGACGTTGACCGTTCTCCCTCAAGGGCTGCAGAAGATAGCGCCAACCTTTCCTTTCTGAAAACTAACCACTTAATATCGACGTTGTCGGCTCTCGACTGCAAGTCCCGCCGGCGTTTTCAGCAGTATCCTCTCTGCTTGCTCTCTGCTTGACGCTTTACTCAATGTGCACTCTTAGTGAGTGAGAATGGCTAGCCGCCGTCGAAAATACTGCTTTGAACCCTAGTGCAGATCTGCCTACAGTCGTGTGAAAGATGCACCAAAGGCGTCTTTGCTCAGCGTTCCACGTGATGAAGAACGGCGAAAGGAATGGGAGAGGAACCTCAACCGCGCAGATAAGACACTGGAGGAATCTTGCGAGTCTGTGATTTACACTTCGAACCGCGATTCATAATTAGGGACCTGTGCACCTTATAAATATAGAATGCAAAGAGGTATGAATTCCTCGTGACAATTGCCACTGCTATCAGAAAACGCTGTTCCCACGATTCTTCCGAATTTACCACAGTACGTGACGAAGACGACACCGAAGCCCAGGAACAAAAGGAAATGGTGTGAAAGGGACCAAGCAACCGCGAAGAAAAGCCGAAGCGCACTATAGACAATAGCTATTCGGAATTTTCACCGGCTGCTCCCGTCTCTACCGGGATCATTCTTTACTTCGTTGTAAATAAACATTGTTAATTATTGCAGAAATGTACATCCGTGAGCAAAAGTATACGGACCAGGGATTGCGCAATAAAGCTGATTTTTTTCAACTGCCTGCGAATGCAACTTGAAATTGAGGACTGCAGTCCAATCTTGGCATTGCGAGCTTTAACGTGTACTGGTCAATTCCACTTTATGCATGTTAATTACAAAGAAATTGAGTTTTTTCGGCGACCCTGTGGTCTGTATACTTTTGCTCACCGGTGTACCTGGTATTTTCATCCTTTCGATTTCATGTCGCATTAACGTTACGAAAGATGTAATACATAAATAACCAGCTAACCAGGTTAAATTGTGCAGCAGTGATACCTAAATGTTTAATTTCGTGAATAGATGGGGCAACGTGAAAATGTCTAAGGCACTGCACGCCTTACCTGCGAGAAAAAAAAAAAAAAAAAAAACTCGAAGTGGTGGTTAAATTCGGCGCGGTGGTGCTGGAAACACGGATGCGCGGTCGTTGTGGCGAAACCACACTGACCATTTTATCGATCAGCTGCAGAATAAACTCGAGTGCCTTTTGCTACCGTGACTGCAGCGGCCGTATCAAGCCTTTAACAGAACAGCATGAATAGCAAGGCTAGTTCATCCGTGCCTCCGGCTAAAAAAAAAATCGCCAACCCTCTGTAGATCAGCCGCAACAATAGTAATTTATTTCACTGCACACTGCGAAGGTGCACCAAAAGAACTTTCGTGCGCTGCACGTCGTGCATTTTACTTTTATACGGTGAAAACAGCAACACGCGATAGCTGTTTTACCGCGACGCGTAGGAAAGTTTCAGGTGACGCTGCGAACCGCGCCACTGTCGGCGGCGACATGAAGTGCGTCAAGCTCTGCCGCGTTGTGAGCGCACTACAACTCTTCTAGTACACTGTAGTCATGAGCTTAACTCTGTTATTTAGATAATACATTTGTTGTCATAAGAGAACGCGCGCGGGAACTCGTTGTATGTTCCACGTTCACTACAGTTAGGCAGTACTGGGAAACGATTGATAATGAGAAAATGTGCCTGTTTCGTACTAGTTACGTTTCCTGATAATCTGTGTGACTATGAAGAGGCTTCACGCTTTGTTGCTATTTGTGTGTGCATTCACCCTGCTGTAGGCCCATCCATGAACAAACAAACAAACAAACAAACAAACAAACAAACAAACAAACAAACAAACAAACAAACAAACAAACAAACAAACAAACAAACAAACAAACAAACAAACAAACAAACAAACAAAATTAGCTATAGCGTCATTTGTTTGTTACTGCCAATGTTTGACATCACCACATCTGTAGTCAATCAGTAGACCGATAACAGCGCGTCCCGCCCGATTTAGCACCCCGTGTGCTTCCCCACTTAATTTTTTTTCACGTTTTGTAAAATTATCTAATGACCTGCGTTTAGACGCTATTCGGTTAGATTGGCAGATTATCTCTGAGTGACGTCAAGAGTATGTTCGGCGTAAGCAATTAATTATTTGCAGACTTATTCACGATTCAAAGCCGAGCTTCCATTAGTCAATCTCTCTCGCACGCAGCATAGCGCAACGAAGAGTGTAAGCTTTTGCGACGTCCACTTCTATTTCAGAAATGTATAATAGCACCGAATTCCACAATCATTAAACGAACGTTCTCTATTGCCTCTTTAAAGACAGAATCATGATTTATTCTGATTATATTAATCATGTTCGACGACATTAGTCACTACAGCGACAAATGCACACGTCAGCCCATCCAGCAATTTCTGCTATAAATTTTCTATAAATTTTCTACAGACTTTCTATTTTGCAACACCCACCAAAAACTCCTAGGCTTCAAAAGTTCCGCATTTCTGTCTCTCTTTCTTTTTGATTTAAACTTTTCAAGCACTCTATTATGCATAATTATAATGCCAGAGAAGAGGAGTGGACCGTACCTCCTGCAGTCAGCACTGTCAGCTTAGGCACGTCTAAAAGCAATAAAAAAAAGAAAAAAAAAGCGAGAAGGTTGCGAGGTGAGCAGAACTTTTCAGGAGGTACGGCGTTTCAGGCGTTTCGTAACCGCGACCACGGCAGTCCTTGAACAAAAGATACGCCGCTCGGAAAGACCCTTACTTGAATAAATATTATTTTATAAGCGACCGCCGAAAACTCCTGCAGTAATGCATTAAGGAGCGACTCCAGATCGGATTTCACTATTCTCGAACCGCCACGAAAGATGAAACGAAGAAAACTGCGAACTTGAAGCCACCTGCCACACTATAGGCGCTTACACGCAGCTGCATCTTGAGAAGAGTAAAAAAAAAAAAAAAAAAATGTAAGAGGAGGAAGTGACCGCGCTAACCGTACCGTGCGCGAACACCACGAGAGAGTGCCGGCGCTCCGAGAAAGATGGTGTGGGCGGGTTTGTATGCGTGTTGCTTCTTAACCCTACCCGAGCGAAAGCTGACGCCACACCCGCCGTGCTCTTTGCATGTGGGTGTGCTCGGATAATTACACCCCTGGCGCCGGAGGCTAATGATGGCATGGATACCCCCACCCCTTTCTCCCGGTTACCTTTTTCCACCATGCCCTCGCCAAGCATACGGTGCGCAATTAGGTGGATTACGGGCCTAAGGGGTCGCGTATACCGCGGCCTCCGGAGGGCTACAGCTCCGCACCGGTTATGCGATAATACGAAGACGTCGTAATTGTCAGTACCGCAAGTCTCTTACGACCCGGGCTCCGACAACTCCAGCGGTCCCTGCCGACGACCTCATCGTGCTAGTCTTCTTTACATGTACTTTGCTGAACTATAGTGCACCCGCTGGCTGTTCGAACACGCAAACGCGCGCACACAAACACACACACGCAGACACACACACACACACACACACGCACACATACACACAAACACTATCTCTCTCTCTCTCTGAATGAAGAGAGTGCTCCTGGACGTCGGCAAATACAAGAAGCCAAGGCCCACAGGGACGCGTTGAGGTCTCATTACGAAACGCAACACTACACTCACTGCGCGACGGAGAAAACTTCCAACGCGAGCCCCCTTGAAGAGGAAAGTGTTCTTTCCAGAGAGAACGGCGTTATTACTACACGCATAGTATATTTATTTGCTTCCATTTCCTTGGCGAAGCGCAGTTCGCTCGAAAAGCGTAAAAGACTGGACGGACTTCTCGTGTTGCAGGTCCTTGCGTTTCACCGCTGAGAGGACGGGCCACGCTGTCGTTTCCGGTGGAAAACTCTGATTACGGAGATGAGCGCGGCGTCGTAGATGGGGCCAACGACACGGAAAAATAAACAGAACACGAAGCAAAAAATAAAACGATAAAGGGGTACAAAAATGACGCGGTATTCTGTGAAAGACAAGCTTAAGAAGTTGTTTGCTCCCAGCTTTTTGGAATGTCGAAAATTGAAGCTCTTATTTCCCCGTCTAAAGGACACTGGACTCAGAGGGCGAGATCGGGCGGAAGTTTGCGAAAAGCAGCGCATTACAAAGCAAAAATAATGGTTGCCTGAAGTGCATAATGAGTGGAAAGATAGAAAGAGATAGAGCCCGATAAAAAAATAGCATTCTGAGTTTGGAGGAAACAAAGTATTCGCTGTTTCTTTAATTATCATGTGAACTTGGGGTGGCTGCGTTTATGATGCCGAAGAGAATATGAAATGGAGCTTGAGGCATCGTGTGTCAGTGCGTTCGCAATGTCGTGGCTGTCAAATGTGAAGCATATGTTTATATTTACTGGCGCGCGTCACGTAATTTCTTTGTTTACTCTCATAACGGCTTCTTCGTCTCGCGGACCTTGTACTAATGATTGATTAACATCCTCTGGAAAGGAAGTTGCGAAAGCCTCAAGAAATGTGCACATGCAGGAATGGGCACAAATATAAGACGCTGTCACAGTGTCTGCCACACTCACACGACGGTACCACCACGTAGATCGCAGTGAGTTCTTTCTCGCGAAGGCACTCAGTCTTGAGTGCTGCTGTATCTCTCCGTAAATCAACCAAACAACCATCGACACGCAGAAAGCATTATGAAACATCGTTCGAGTGCACAAATAAACACGGAAGAGAAGAGAAATACAACAAGAACGCCGGTTTTCAACT
The DNA here is from genome assembly GCF_013339745.2 of Dermacentor silvarum. Taxonomy (NCBI): domain Eukaryota; kingdom Metazoa; phylum Arthropoda; class Arachnida; order Ixodida; family Ixodidae; genus Dermacentor; species Dermacentor silvarum. The sequence continues at coordinate 36,404,249 of NC_051157.2, forward strand.
TCAACCGGCGTTATCGTTGTCTTTCTCTTATCGTCCGTGTTTATTTGTGCACTGGAACGATGTTTCATAATGTTAATCACAACCAACTAGCCCAACTGTTCACGCTTAGCGACTCGCAGAAAGACAGCACCACGTTCAGAACAGTACAAAAGACATGGACCAGTCAGCAGACGACACTGCTCACTCGTCCGTTTTTGTTTTTTGCTGTTTTCAGTATGGAACCTAACCGATCAGCCCAAGCGAAGGGACCCATAACTGAAGGCAGACAAGGAACTTGTGTGGTGTATACGCACGTCTGCTTTGGAGCACCAGCGTGGTGTCTCGTGCGAGCGCGAGCTCGGATCCAGTGAATGTGGCGTCGGAGCGGTTCTCCTCCTCGTCTTCTTCGTCGTCGTCGACCTCTTCCTCTTCGTCCGGGGACTCGGATCCGGACGAGGACAGGCCAGCGGCCGGCGGCGGCGCAACCGGCCGCCCGGCTGCCCTACGCTCCGTCGTACACTGCGATACAAGAGATGTGCGCAATACACGTGAGGCTCACGGAGAAGACGCTCGTTCAGGGGCGGTATTCTGAAACAATCCCCTTCGGCGATACTATCGCCTTGGCCACGCCTCGGTCAACGCGCGCGCTGATTTGCTGTTTTAGCAAAATTGGATGAGCTGATTGAGCACGACGTCATCCAGTTTTGCTCAACCAGTCAATCAGCGCGCGCCTGACGGCGATAATATCGCCGGAGTGGATCGTTTCAGAATACGTCCCCACGAACGCACTCAGCCCATTTCATCCATGCAACAAGTCTCGTTCCCCCCGAACTCATATTCAAGCGACTGCCTCACAGAAGCCGACGACGGCCGAATTACAGGGGACATGCACAAGCGCTGACTTGCAACTAAAGATTTATTTTCAATTTACACCCACGAGGAGTTTGACCTGGAAGTCGGGCCGACCCAGACCGACACGCGCGGGTCAATCCAAGCCCTCCCAGCCGGGCTGACTCAACCCGCCCCGAGGCTACCTCGGCCCGACCCGCTAGCTTTTACATCAACTCGACGACCAATTTCGTGCAAACTATACGCTGACACTAGAGCTGGCCGCTATTTGTGCGAGAGCTTTCCTCTAGTGTACATCTTTCTGTTTCCCCTTATTCATTCCTCAATGTCAGGTAGCGAGCCGGATGTTTTCGTTCGGTTGTATTGCTAGGTTTTCATTTGTCACTTATACCTGGCGTTTATTTTTATGCGGAACGCTTTCTTTTAAAAGAAGCTGCATCATACCTAGGCTTCTGCCGTTTTTGCAGATTGACTACGTCACTAGGCGGACATTAGCAACAAGAAAGGTATCAATTATAATTTGTCTAATTAAGAAAGGTGTGCTAAAACGTTTTAATTATTTGCTTATAGGCCACATGTTGTAACTGCGAAATTGAAGCGAGCGAGTAGTGAAGTCTCTGCTTAGCAGAAATCTTAAGACTAGCGTCACTTTCGAGATATGCGACCTCAAAAGGTGCAACAAAATACAGCGGCATTCTAGTTAACAGTATCCCGAAAGCGTGTCTTTAACATTTGGGACGATCTTAACCGGAACGCCAAGACATTTTCTTAGCAAACTTTCGGCAAGAATATCTGGAAAGTGGTGCTGTTCTTATGATTTCCACGAAGCAGACAGTACTTCACTACACTTCGTAATCAGAACATTTGTGTTATATTAGAGATATTATCGTTTAGTGGCGCACCGACGGAAGGGGGGGAGGGGGAGGTTTCAGGTGTTCTAATCCCCCCCACCGCCACGTCGTGTCCAGCCCCTCCAGTCCAACGTGTACCTTCCGTGCTCTGTTCACATTGTCATTACAATTCAGGAGGTGGCTTCAGGTCGAATTTTCCGGACTAACAAAAACACTATCATTGTTTTGTATTTGTTCATCCGCTCTTAAATTCAAGGATGGCCAACCGCGTGCTCGATGGCTTTGCGTTGAATTTCACTTATTATTAGGCATTTTATTTGCTGCTGGATTCCTCTGGCTAAAGCAAGGAAATTGTATATTATGCAAAGTGCTTGTTTCCCCCCCCCCCCCCCCCCCCCCCTCACACACAAAAATTCACCCCCCCCTGGCAGAGATCCTGGGTGCGCTACTGTTATCGTTAGAAATATTCTTGCTGCTAATGACAATCTAGCCACGTAGCCCTATCTGCAAAAACGGTAGGGGCCAGGAGATGACAGCGTTTTTTTTTTCTTTTTAGTAAGGAAGTATTCCGCATCACAAGAAACACCTGGCATATCTCTCTCTTTCAGCAGAGAGTAAATTATTTACAAAAAAAAAAAAGAATATCGCAGATGTGAGCTCGCCTGTCATGCTGATCCAGATGACGGGCGTAAGAGGAGCTGCATACACCGTCGATCAGTACGCCGATGACGTGGGCTTGCAGTGCATGTGTGCTCTAAAAGGTTATACTTTCTCAAATCACATTGACGCTGTGATCCCCGACTTCTTTAAAAGCGTAATTGCTGACTCGAGAAGCTCCGTCGCTGTCTTAGGATGTGGTTCACTCTAGTTTCGAGCAGACCGCTTCAAGTGCGAAGAGAACGCGCCCTGCGGCCATCAGCGTATTTCTCCGACTTTAGCGACAGAACGAGCCCTACAAACGAGTTCGGAGAGTCTACTCTTCGACGGCAGCGCACGCGTTAATCCATTCGTAACGGCGGGAGAGTTTCGGTAACACGTGTCGCCAGCACCGCGGGCAAGTATACGTGCAGCTAAGTGAATAATTAAAAGGGCCGTGGCGGCGTACAGATGTAGATGAGCGGGGAAAGGCGTGCAAATGTTCGCAGGGCGAAGTTACCTGGCGCGCGGCGTGGGGGCGCTGCTGCTGCCTAGCCTGGTGTCCGCCGGCAGAGGGCGGTGGCGGCGGTAGCGACGAGTACTGCTGTCTCAGAGCCGGGGGTGCCAAGATCCAGGGCCGAAAGCCCCGTGGCGGGTCCGGCGGGGAGTCGATGGTGGCGCCGCACGGCCCCGACTCTGGGGCGAGCGATGCTGCTCTCCTCTGGGGTGTCGCTGGCGCTGCTGCGTGAGAAAGATGGCATAGATCAGGCGGCAGCTCGCGCCACATCATCTCTGCGGCGAGCTCTAAATCACCCACACCAACATCGCAGTGACCGCAACGGCAGGAAAAACAGGGAGAAAAGATAGATTTTTTTTTTGTTAAGGAATGCTTCAGATGTTTGCCTGACCGCAAGCCTTGCATGCTACTCTATAGATAAGGATCACCGGACTAGACGCAAGACTATACCCGCCGGGGTGGCTCAGTCAGCTAAGGCGTTGCGCTGCTGAGCACGAGGTCGCGGGATCGAATCCCGGCCGCGGCGGCCGCATTTCGATGGAGGTGAAACGCAAAAACACCCCGTGTGCTTGCGTTGTTGTGCACGTTAAAGAACCCCAGGAGGTCAAAATTAATACGGAGCCCTCCACTACGGCATGCCTCATAATCAGAACTGGTTTTGGAACGTAAAACACCAGGAAGAAGAAGAAGTAGACGCAAGACCTTAGTCACTTCTTCCTTCATCATCACTCTTTTTTGTCATTTTCCTTTTTCCCCTCTGCGGAGTAGCAGGCCAGAGCATGCTAACTCAGGCCGACCTCTTTTGCCTTTTTAATAAATTATCTCGCGTCCTATAGATAAGGAGCGCCTAAGCTAACGTACTACGTGATGCCTGCGGTAAAGAAAAGAATAAAGAAAAACCGCTGTTCTAACGCTACGGTGGTAAATGGCGCTGGTTAACATTTCCCTGACTAATCCTGTACAGATACGCTAATCCACAAGAAAGTGGACGGGAGGATGGCCGCCGCGAATTAAGCTATAGCTTAATTCGTAAAGCACCAGGTGGCGCGTAATGCTGGAGATGTATCGGTTCGGCTCCTTTCTGCAGCAAGTTGTCATTTCATTCACGAACCCGTGGGTTCCCATCCAAAGCACGGTACACGAGCTTGTTTTTGCTTTTCGCACCCGTCAAAGTGCGATCGCCGCGTCATGGTAATCAAAACCGCAACCCCGTACTCGGCAGAACAATGCTATAGCAGCTGAGGTGGGTTTCGCGCATTTCCACTTCGTTCCACGGAAAGAAGAAACAAGCATCCGAAGTTTACCGAAATATCGCGCGAGCTATATAGCTGGAACACACGACTAATAGGAACTAAACGTCGTTGGTAGAACGCGACTTCCTGCTTTCGTACTAGGTTAACATATCGAACGCTGCTCCGAAAAAAAAAGAATAAAAAATTATGTTGCTCATCGAAGTATAGCGTCCACAGGCCTTTGTCGTCGGCGCCGAACAACGGGAGCGCAATTAGGGACACTCTCTCGGGGTCTCATTAGAGGCGGCGAAAAATGGCTCGTCTCCCACTTCTGGGGCCACGAGACGCACTTTTCAGGCCGATCCGCATAATCCTTGCCTCCGCTTCCGCCGAGGAAGTAGAGGAAGTAGCAAAAAAAGAAACAAAAAATGCCGCTTGACAAATGCGCTTTCAAATAAAGCTGGCGGCCTTGGCGAGTCAGCGCGGAAACAATCACAATTTGCGTTGAACGTTTGCTGCTGGCTGCCGTCACCGCCTCGCGCCACCTTTTTAGCAATTTCGCTCCATATACGCTACTTCTCTTCTACTTCCACTCTTTCAATTAAAGAAAGAAAGAAAGATAGAGAGACAGGAAAGAAAGAATTTAGCACCAGGACAGGCGTGAGCAGTGCGTGCAGCAGCGGCCGCGCCAAACGTTCCCAATCGAACCGGACCTCTTGACTGTGTATGGTTATTTTTTTTCTCATTCCGCCGCTTATAGTGAACGCGAAAACAATGGCGAAAGCAGCGAAAAAGCAAAAGCACAGCCGCTGCCGCTGCGCGTTCCAAGGGTTCAATCAAATTACACACGTGTGGGGTTTATTCATCTCGCAATCGGAAAGTTGATTTCTTTGTTCCAAATTCCGCCGCTGCTCGACCGGCCTCTTTTCCTTTGTGCAGCGCGCAGGATTCGCGCTTGTACGGTGGGGACCTCCGCCACCCTCTCGCCTGCTTCGTTATCCAAATGGCCTTTCGCTAAATCCGCGGAACAAAGGCCGCACACGGAACTTCTCTCGTCGCTTCTGCTTTCTCCCATGTCCTTGCTTTTCACGTTTTCTTTCTTTCTTTCTTTTTGACGTGCATCGTACTCGTTGGCTCTTTTGTATCTCCCAGTCACATCCTCTCACGGTTTGCCGCCGCCCGCTTCACGCAAACCTGCAATGAAATAATGACGCGCCTTCCTGCTGCACGGCTTCGCGAGCAGCAAAATGAAGTCGTTTTTAGACCAGACTTAAAAGAATGAGCGAAGCAGTAAGAAAAAAAGAAAGACCGATGTTTTTTTTTTTTTTTTTGGTCCGTGAAAAAAAAAAAAAAAAAAAAACAAGAAGAAACAGAGAACGGAAGCAAGGGCGAGGAAATACAATTTCCAAACGCTCGGCAAAACGAATCAATCGACCGGTTCTTTTGTTACAGCGCGGGCGCGCTGTGGAAACTCGAGCGATCACCGGCGAATCGCACGCACCAAGTGTATGGTGAATGTAAGAATGAACGCTTATTGAAACGACTATCTATGCAGCCACGGGTCACGCCCAGGATCCTAATGAGTTAGGCTGCATGCGCCCATGCATATAAGAGGCAATATAATATATATTATTTTATGCCTGTCTAAGGTGGCTGACAATGTGCTCGCAAAATAAAAAAAAATCTTGCGGAATGTATACGTTCCACTACGTAGACAGTACGCTCACTGCATCGTAATCCTTGCTGATGATTTTACTTTTCGACAGCGACCAACAACTATGCGAGAGAAATTTGAAAGTCGAGCGACTATTGGTTAGTACATGCTTAGCCCATTTAGAAAGAACAGGACAGATATCGAGAAGGCAAGAGAAGACAGGACTGCCGGGCTACGCCCGCCCGTTCCAAAAACGTCAACATCACCATATAACCACCAAGACCAGTAATAAAATCACCATTTACGTTCTGTTCTGCTCAATAAAAATTTCCCTTGATAGTCAGCGTTGTTCTACTTCGCCTTACTGTAATTGCCCTTCCTAAGCGATACGCCACAGGGTGGTTCTTAATTTTCGCAGATATTTTTCGTCTTTGAACTCAGAAACAACGCAAGCGCTGGTCTGTGTCATCAGCTCGCTTTCGACTCGCAAGCCATGAGCCCAACCCACAATTCAAGCATACACGACTCCGGCAAAATCCCCCTCCCTCCTTCTCTCCCTCCTCCTCTCCCCATTCGTTCCAGCTAGGAAGGCACTTGTCCATGCGAGTATTTGCACGAGGACAAATGATGTGCCTGACTGAACGAGTGCTCAAACTACGCGCACGCACACACACACAAACCCAGGCCGGGCGCTTCGAGGCGGCCCACAATCTACATTCATTTCGGCCGCCCTCGCGGACAGGCGCTGGGAGAAAGCAGCGCGCTCGCCGAAGTGCGACGCGCCCGCGAAGCCACTGCCGAATGGACGGTAATACGCCGGCCGTATTAATGACGAGGCCAATAACAAATGGTTGGCCACGACGTATAGCTCGCGGCGAAACAAAATCACGAAACAAAGTCCCGAGCAGGAAGACGAATCAATAGGGTGGCGGCCGGTACGGGGCAGCGCTTTGGATAGCTCCATATATAGCAGCGTAGCAGCGGCCTGTCAGAGGATGCGTATGCGAGCAATGGACTTCCATGGGACGGGCAAAAAAATGCGCGGGCAGCGCATGACATTTTGCCCACTGAAACAAGAAGCAGCTGCGCGGACGTTGACAATGAAAAACGAAGTGCGCTTTGAGGGAATATGCGCGGCAGTTGCGCATGTGCGAGCGCGAAACGATGGAAACATAGATAGATAGATAGATAGATAGATAGATAGATAGATAGATAGATAGATAGATAGATAGATAGATAGATAGATAGATGCGCGAAGAAATGAAATGCGCCTCGAATCGCGGAGACGTGTGCAGTTTTGTTTGATTGATAGAAGTATGGATGGATGGACTGATTGACTGACAAATTGATTGACTGACTACTTGATTAATTGATTTATTGATTGATTGATTGATTTTCATGTCCCAACGCACGACATGGGCTGTGAGGGACGCTGTTGTGGGCTCCGTCCGGATAAATTATGACCATCTTGGGTTCGATAACGCGGACCTATATCTTTATACACAAGTGCTTTTATTGCGATAGCAATTATATGGACACTTCAAAGCAGATTTCTGCCGTCGCCGTGAGGTTCCGTATGACGTCAACGAGGATGAAATCGTCGCCGCACTCCGGACGCTGTACGTGCGAGTGAAAGGGCGCGAGGGACGCGCGCTTTCACGGGGAGCGAACGCACGTCGGAGAGCAAACGCGCGTTCTGCGCCGTGCTCCCTGAAGGGCTGCAGAATTAAGCGTTTCTTTCCTCCTTTCCATATATAGAGAGCAAACGCAACTTTTTCCGTCTCGCGGAAGGGTGTGAGGGGACGGGAGGGAGGGAGGGAGGGGAGGCGACGTTTAGCTGCGGCACCAAATATGTATTTATATAAAAACGCCGCGCGCGTTCGGTGCGAACGCGGGCAAAACGCCGACGTCGTCGACAACAGTTCTGCGCGTTGCTGGTGCTGCTGCATGTCCAAGTTTATACAGCTGATAAAACTACTATTCTTACTCCGTATAGCTATCTACTAATTTGCTATCGCAATTGGTGCTTCGCCTTTCGGGTGAAACTGCGACAAATTTTTAAAAACATTTTTCACCTATGTAAAGCTGGTAGTTGTGGCCGCGAGTCGAATCAGCGACAGCGTATGATGGTAATCATTAAGCCTTGCCGCAAAACCTTGATTCAGCAGCGTTGGACTGATCACACGCATTTCGTTTCCTTGTTCACTTTTTTTCAATGTAATTGTTCAGTCTGTCTGCTCTTCATTAACGCTTACGACTGCTTTGTGAGCATGGTTCCTTTGCTAAAGGAGAGCTGATGTCAAAGGTTTTCTAGCGTTCCATTGAGTACTGCACAGGTTGTGAAATTTTCGAATAAGACTGAACACGAAAATCGATACAGATATAGGGGATTACAATTTTTAATACCGAATATTCTTTTCTATACCGAAATAAATAATTAAAGGTAAAATAGAAAAACGGAGAAAGAAGTGGGGAAAGACAGTCCGTTGAACCAACCAGTTTGCAAACGCGCAATAGATGAGGGCTCATCGCAGTGTCTGCGATCTTGACAATGAGAATAAAAATAAAAGAGGCATCGCAAGCTGCTTCCACTTAAAACGTTAGGCTGGTTACGTAAGTGCCTGTTCGTATCCCTCCGAAAAGAAAGGAGATATGTATGGCATACCACAAATCGCGTTAGTGGACGAAACACGGCGAGCTCCACCCCAGACGCTTCGTTTAAATCAAGATCAAAATCTGGAAGGAACTCAAAAAGGAAGCTTTGTTGGTTAGGTTAGGTACAGATTACCACGCTAGAAAAAAAAAGTCAATTCAACCTTCAGCCAGCACCAAGAGATTCTCTCTTCTTTGCAGTGACGATTTCACCTGCAGACAGTATTTTTCCAGGAAAAAAGATTGCTCGAACAGTGAAACGATTTTGGTTTAGTAGACTTAACAGCGGCCCACTTGAAGCGACCGTAAATAACCGCCGCACGCATGGCATTCCGCACACACGAGCAGGCACTGCTTTAAGTCACCGTCCATAATATTTAGTCACGGCCGAGCTTCAGAATGAATCGAATATCGAATTCTGGACTCAAATACGTCGTTCGCGTTATGAGTTTTCGAGACACTCGCGCACCTCTATTTGTTCGTTCGAGATGCAGTCAGTGGTGAACCACACCTATTCTTGAATACTTGCTAACATTTCTTAATAACACAGCTTCACTTTCTGAGGCTGATGATGATAGCCTGTTCTTCCGATTGACTTACATAATCTTTGGAGACCAAGAACGATCGAAGGAAATGCCGACCAACACGCGCAAATAACCAAGAGCTAAATCGAACAAAATCACGTGTGCTGGGTGCACAGACAGACTAGCGACGCTCTTGCTTAGTACTACTGCTACTACTACTACTACTAATCAATCATCAATCAAGTTTATTTAACGTACCCAGGAACAACCCCTATAAGGTCTGAGTGCTGGCGCACGCATACATTAAAAACCAAAATAGATTAAAAAATAATGGCGATGTTGGTGCGCTCGTTTTCGGATGTCGAAATTCCGGGTTCAATACTGACGTATTGACTCAATTCTGACGTCTTGCTTCAATTTCTTTCCATACATTTAATTGATATTTGGAAGGCTGACATGTTCATGATCTTTAGCAGCGTATATTACGGCGACGCCGAGAAATGCCGCAGGAATGTCCTTATAATAGCAATTGCTATACAATATTTAGGAGAAACTCAACTGGCATGAGCTTTTTCGAACGACAAAAATTAATATCTTGGGGCAAGTTCTCGCACTGGCGAGGAATTGAAACAAAGCTTTGATGAATTTGGTGTGCTCCTTGGACAAAAATATGATGATAATTATGATGACGATGTTGATATTCTGTAAAGACCCTTTATCTAGAGAAAGAGAGAGAGAGAGAGAGAGCGAGAGAGAAGAAAAGGCAGAGAGACATATGCATTTAGTCGGTAGGGCAGGCATAATTTACTACTGCGACTCGAAAGGAGCGCAAAAATCCTCCTATATGTCGTGTACTGCATGATTCGCAATGCAGTGACATTGGCAGTAAGATGCCGCCATCGTCTTCCATTTCCGCATTCCTGGTGTTCAGATCTCGCGACTCCATTTTGAGAGTCTGGATTTCAGGAAACGAAAGCGCTGAGGCTGAAACAATAATTGAGAGAAGTAGAAAGAAGAAGAAGAAAAAAAAAAGATAACTGCGATGACATTCATGAGAGCGAGAGTGCCCGACACCATTCATGAATTCCGCACATGCGGCCGCGGCAAGCATATAAATAATATTGCCGTGTAGAGAAGCTGCGACGCAAAAGTTTCTTCGTCATAATTGCCAACGTAAAATTTCCTCCACGAGTGAAAATTTTCAGTTCGCGCGCATAAACTTAAATGTTTAGGCGTAGCCCAGCACTACGTACAGCGCTTAGCACTGTACCTAATTTCACGTTCAGCATTCAAGACTCGATTGCCGAAAAAAAAAAAATAGTACAGGAAAACGGAGAGCGTGGAGATAATTAGCGGCTGTCCCGTTAGTTTATTCGCAAAGCAGATTGCACGTTAGGCGGCGCACGCACAGGTAATATGGGCCGTAGGTACGGGTGGAAGAGCCCATAAATCTCGCATTCATGGATCCGTTATACGGTCTGCGACGGCCGCTAATTCGGCTACCCGCTGAGGCGTCAGAAGTGAAATTCCCCGTGCCGGCTGGCGCATACGTACAGTGCCGAGTTCTGATAACGCGTCGAAATGGAGACTTTTCTCGCTGGTCGTGGAATTATTGTTCACTGACCGTATTCAACAGAAATTAAGAAAAATAAAACGAATACTTTATCCAATAAAGCCACGTTACTTTTTTTTTTCTGGTCACTCTTTTTGTTATTTTAATACTGAAGCGCATCGCGTCATTACCTCGCGACGATATTTGTTTATACAGAAGTACATTTTTTTATAGGCCGATGAAGAAAAATTGGGGCGGAAAAAGGATGTCAATGAAAATGGCGAATTGAAAGCTCGAACGTGATTTTATGATTATTGAAACTCCACCAGCCGCCAGCTCGGTATATTGATCGCGGTCTATTTGGACGGGGGATTCCTATGTATATCTTGCAGTAACTGCATCTGCTTTCAGTGTTTCTTTTACGAAATGAAATAGGATATATAGGTACACAATCTGAACCACCTTTGTCGGATTGGTACCGATGCCATACAGAAAGTGCATTGAACTGCAAACGAAAACATTTGCGTAGAGACAGATGAGTGACCTGGAAATTAGGAAGGCAGGTTTAAGGGAAAGGCAAATGAACTGAACCGGAGTGAGCGTATCTGTGCGCTCACACGTTCTCGTTATGGAACGTGTGAACGCGCCCAGTCACCATCACAAGTGACTCGGGCGCAGAATCGTGGGGGCGAAATGCAGGCGGAAACCTTGTCACGTGGTCAGCGACCACACTATAAGCGTCTCAATATCTGTAATTAAGAGTTTTGTTCGCACTGTCAGCGTTTGGTATCCAGTCGCGCAACGTGTATTCTTTTGCACAGTAACCATTCCTCCTTACCATGTACGGGCTAGAGAATATTATGTCAGGCCGACTTCTCCGCTTTTTCTGTAACAAGTTATCTCGTTGTACGAACCCCTCGTGGCACTCCAAGCTCACTCCAGGGTGCTTCTCTTATGATGTTTGTTACGTGTATGACACATGCAGAATTTCTCTGGTTGATTGCTTGGTTGATGAATTGTGATTGATCTACCGATCTATCTGCGCTAAAAATTTGCTTCGGTACTTTTGCATGCAGCGCTGTTGCAGAAGTAGTACGTCCGGGGCTATATCTTTACACGAATACCTACACGACAAGGTATTGCTGGATGTGCAGCGCAACCCTGTGTTTTACGATGCCCCCGTTTTATGGAGCGAAATGCTCTCCATAGTTAATGCATGGCTCGCAGGAATATCACTTTGTATAAAGAGTATAGTGAAAGGAAAAAAAAAATAAGGAAGGCAAATGATTAGTTCAGCGCACGATAACAAGACGACGAAAGCGCCACTCTGAAACAACGCGACGACGCGCCCTATAGTTTCCCGCTACATTCTTCGCAGCGTTCGATTCCTGGGCGCACCTCGCCAAAAGCCCTCAGCGCCACTTCGGGAAAACGTCCCAGGTGTGCACGCGTGTATATTAGCAGCCAAAAGAAGAAGGAGCGAGCCGATGAGGAAACTGCAAATCAGTGAAACACAATAAGAAAGAGAGGAAGATGGCGGCGCGAAACAAAGCGTCTCGAGCCAAGACAAGCGACGTGCCGTGTGGCGCGCACAAAGCGAGAGGCAATCTTTGGCGCTCTTAATTACTCAGCCAATCGGAACGGAGTGGTAGCGCCTGCGAGACGCCAGCAGCACTGCCTTTACCCATCAAACCTGGAGAAAGAAATATAAAGGAAGAAGAAAAGCGGGCCTCAGACGGGGAAGAAAGGAAGCCAAGCCAATCCGAGCCACTCACGAGCCACTCAGTAGAGACGAGCCATAAGGAGAACGCCGATGAAAGGAAAAGACGCTAATGGGAGGGCGCCTTTGTTTCTTCGCCGACGCTAACGAAGCGAAATAAAGCGGCGCACAGGCGCTGAAGGAGGCGGCAGCAGCACATCTTGGATGGAAGGCGCTGTCGCTCCAGTGCAGATTGAAAGCAACGGCCAGGGTGCACATCAAGGCGCGCGTTCTGCGAGTCATTTCGCGAATCTTCAGCTTCAGTCGCCCCCTCGCACTTTACCAATCGCGGAGTGATGAGGAGAGGGGCACTTCACTCATTAGCTGCGATACCTGCGCCCTTCGTATAACAAATTCTGTCTCTCATTCCGCGATGCCTGTGTGCGGAGCAACGTGTGCGAATCGCACTGATCGCGGAAGCCATTTTTGTAGCGCTCAGTGGGCAAATCTTAGGCAGTGCGCGAGAACAATGCGATATATTGGTCGTTTTCGCGAGAAAGAAAAGCGACGAATTCGTGCAATATGGCCGTCTGAGAGACCGTATGGGGAAATCCCAACTTTCATCGCGCCGGTAAATGCGTGCGATTAGTCAATTTGGCCGCCAATTCGTAGGAAGTATAGTATATGCTGGTTTCCTAAGTCGAAGCGTCCTGCGTCTGCTGGGCCACAACTGACGTGTGTGTGCCTGTGTGTGTGCCTGTGTGTGTGCGTGTGTGCGTGTGTGCCTGTGTGCCTGTGTGCCTGTGTGCCTGTGTGCCTGTGTGCCTGTGTGCCTGTGTGCCTGTGTGCCTGTGTGCCTGTGCGTGTGTGTGTGCGTGCGTGTGCGTGTGCGTGCGTGTGTGTGCGTGCGTGTGTGTGTGTGGTGTCTCTCACACACACACACACACACACACACACACACACACACACACACACACACACACACACACACACACACACACACACACACACACACACACACACACACACACACACACACACACACACACACACACACACACACACACACACACACACACACACACACACACACACACACACACACACACACACACACACACACACACACACACACACACACCACACACACACACACACACACACACACACACACACACACACACACACACACACACACACACACACACACACACACACACACACACACACACACACACACACACACACACACACACACACACACACACACACACACACACACACACACACACCACACACACACACACACACACACACACACACACACACACACACACACACACACACACACACACACACACACACACACACACACACACACACACACACACACACACAGAGAGAGAGAGAGAGAGAGAGAGAGAGAGAGAGAGAGACAGACAGACAGACAACGCCAAATTCGCTTGAGGCTTACAGAGAGACCGAAGAAAAGCGGATAGGCAGGGAGGTTAACCAGAGGGGAAGGTCCGGTTTGCTACCCTACGCTGGGGGGAGAGGAGAGGGGGAGGTAAAGTGAAAGGAAAGTACAGATAGAGAAAGAAAGTGAGCACAGATGCACAATCACAGCAGGCTTTAAAGTATCGTACTGGGGCAGAGTAATCATTCTCTATGCAGTCTTGCTCATTTTCACTTAACTGCCGCTATTCGCTCCAACCTGCGCCATCCATTATGTTCAGTTTCAGTTTCAACCAAGTTAAAAAAAGAAAGCAAACCCAGCTCATGTGAACTTGACAAGTTGCGCCCTGCCAACGGCTATGACAGCCCATGCGAGGACAAAAAAAAAAAAAAAAAAAGGAAAAAGGAAAAAAAAAAAAAAAAAAAAACGCTTTCATTTCGCACGGAAAGTTCTGTGGGCTCAGAAAGCCCAGTCTTCCTTGACGACGACGAAGACACGAGCACGGAAAGAGGGTGGGGTGGGTTTGAGGGGGGGGGGGGGGGGACGCAAACATCGCAATACGAGCATCGCTTGGCAGGGGGGGGGGGGGGGCGAGGTGGGGGTTGGGTATCGTCCGTTCGCCGATCTCCCGTGGCAGCAGCGGCGGCGGCAGCGCGCAATGACCCGTCCCGCGGCAGCGAGACGGCGTCCCCCCCCCCCCCCCCCCCCCGCCCCCTTCGCCCCCGCTGCGAAGGAGGACGAGAGAAGAAGGAAGTGTCAACCAAACTTCCCGCTACGCGGGGGCTCCGTCAAAGTCTCGGCTCCTCTCGTTTCGTTACCAGGGAAACGCGCGTTCGAACGCGTAATGAGGAATGATGCGGATACCCCCCCTCACCGCCCGTCTCCGAGCCACTGCCCATTCCGCCATTCCCCCCTCTCCCTTTACACGCGCCTCATCCATGACACCTCTCGGCGCTTCCTTCAGCATCAACGATGATGCATCGCATTGTCGTCCGGGGGCCGGAGCGGTCGCCGCTATAAGCTCAGTCCGGAGGCGGGAACCCTGCCGTTTATTGCGAGGGCCTAAACAAAGCCAGCACGACGGGAGAGTGACTGGGGATGCACAGGCAGAGAGAGAGAGAGATTTGGGGAAGGGAGGCAACGCTCTGGGAAGGACCCGAATATATACGCTCCGCAATTACTTGGTCGCGCGAAACCGGCGTGTTTGGAGGCGCATCACCCCGGCAGTGAACGCTGTCCGCAGTGCCAACTGGACGGCCGCTCGCTCCCAACGCATCCCGTGCAGGCGTTGAGTAAACAAAGCCCCGGTCGCCTGACGGAAGAGACGGGCTGGTCACACTTTTCTGTTTCGTTTGTTTTGAGATCGGAGTGAAATGCGATAAGAAGCTTCGGCAATCGCATAAAAGAGGTACGTACACAGACTGGGATGCAAGCAACACACTGGTTGAACGGCCACGGAAAGCGTTCGCCCTTACAGGTCGAACGGTCTGTGGCACAATCCCACTATGGGTGATTGACCGGCAATCCTGTTGCAAGGGCGAATTATAGATTCAGCTATGGAGACAGAAAATACTATTAATGATTATGTCGGGAAGGCGCCAGCAATGATGCACTGAGCTCTAGTGTGGTTGATATCGCTTTCAATGTAGGCAATGGCGCGTACCCAGTATAGGGGGAACTGTGCGAAAGGCGGGTGGCCCTAACAATAAACAGATGCGGTAATTCTAAACGAAAAGAATCGGGGAAAGACAAAGTGGAAGCACAGCATAGATAGAGTTCAGTAAGGTGTCCATCTTGATCCAATCAAACAGTACCTAAGTGTATAAAAGCTACCACAGCTTAAAGGACCCGAATGATCAAACTTCAAGCGAATCGGCTATGCGATATTTCCAAAAGTTCTTTAATGTAGAAAAAAATAATAAAAAAAACGTTTATAGGACTGGAACAATACTGCTCAATAGTGTCTGCTTCATCATACAGTGGGTGGAGAGGGCGCTAGACAAGGCCCTCGAAGTATAACACGTTCACAGTGATTTTTTTTCTTTCGCAATTCAAACAACATGAAGGAGTAAATATATTTGATAGCAGGGTTGGTCAGGTACGGATGCATTGATACAAACTGCGCGACAAAACTGGACACAACAAAAGAAGGGCACGGAAGAGCGCTTTGTATCAATGAAACCTAATTAAAATTAAATAGTAGGCGTATGCGCAGAATTCTCAGCTGCAGCGACATCTCAGAAGCCATTGCAGCGTAGTTTGACAAGGTTAGCCTCCTTTTATTTAAGTTCATTAAACAAATAACAGGAGGACAAGGCGATTCAGGCTTGTCAGCAGAACAAATGAAGTACAAAGTAAAGGCGTGTGTGTGTGAGAGAGAGAGAGAAAGTTCAGCGAAACATTAGTCTATGTGCAGGCTCGGCATACTACCGCAGATGCGCATGAACGAAATGCATTCGTCGGAAGCCGCGAACAGACCACAAAATAAGCACGAGGCCCGGGCTTCTGGTCGCTGAAAAAAGAATGAGGACGCGAGGCTAAGGGCGAAGTTGAGATGAGGGGGAAGGTCGGCGGTGAACGTCAAGAACACGCCACACACGAACGCGCAGGCAGTGTCACAGCCAGGGCTGCCAGCAGAAGCCCGGGGCGCTGTTTATTTATGCTCCACGCAAGGAACCCCTTGGCAATGCTCACGCGATAACGCGTCGGGCTTGCTATCACCGTGGCTGATTGGTCGCCATGGCGACGGCAGCGCAGCTCGATGGACACGCGTGCAGCCGGATTGAAACAGAATAAACACGACACCGCCGTCGAAGAGGAGCGCATCTTGCACGCCATCGAGATAAGTTTCGCCCCGCTTCGACGCAGACGAGGATTTCTGCGCGATGGCCATGAGCTTGAGTGCTCGTGCGATGAGTGAGAGACGGCGAGAATGTTCAGAGAAGCAAGCTGTAGAAACAACGATGACGCCCGACCGCGAGAAAGAAATAGAAAGAGAGGAAGCCGAGGGTGCGAAATATGAACGTTTTTGCGTTAAGGACCCCGTGGGAAAAGCAATCTCTTTCTCTGAAAGTGTCGCTTGCGTGTATCGCGCTCAGCCACCCCACTAATCACCCCTCTCCCCGGCTCTACACACAGACATGCCGACCAAAGCTTAGCCTGCCCCGCGCGATGTTCGGTCAAAGAGAGATCCCCGTGACGCCACAAGCAGCTGAAATAATAATTCGCGAGGAGACGGGGACCGCGGTGGGGCATCTGCGGTTCTGTGATGGTGTTGCATGAACTAGCATTATTCGCTCTGAGGCTATTAATGCGCTGTCAACAGACAAACTTGTGATGTGGACTGGGTAACAGCAATTCATCATAAAGAGAGACGCGTCGTTCTTTCCGAAAGTTTCGAAACGAGTGGTTGAGTGACGAGAGCCGTCCCGAGACCCTGTGGCCGGACCCGTGTAGAGCTCCCGAGTTCACGAGATATATATTAGATTAGGTGACATAGATAGAAAGATAAAAATAGATAGACAGATATAAAGATAGATAGAAAGATAGATAGATAGATAGATAGATAGATAGATAGATAGATAGATAGATAGATAGATAGATAGATAGATAGATAGAGCTGTGGCACTGCGGAGAAGGCATTGTGTAAACGACCATTTTGTATGCGACCTGGTGTGCATGACCTGTGCGTGGGAGGCATGCACTCTGAATCATCATCATCATCATCATCATCATCATCATCATCATCATCATCATCATCATCATCATCATCATCATCATCAGTCTATATTTATGTCCACTGCGGGACGAAGGCCTCTCCCTGTGATCTCCAATCACCCCTGTCTTGCGCTAGCTGATTCCAACTTGCACCTGCAAATTTCCTAACTTCATCACCCCACGTAGTTTTCTGCCGTTCTCGACTGCGCTTCGCTTCTAGTGGTACCCATTCTGTAACTCTAATAGTCCACCGTTTATCCATCCTACGCATTACATGGCCTGCCTAGCTGCATTTTTTTTCTCTTAATGTGTCCATTAGGATATTGGCTTTGCCAGTTTGTTCTCTGATCCACACCGCTCTCTTCCTGTCTTTTAACGTTAGGCCTAACATTTTTCGTTCCATCGCTCCTTGTTCTCTCGAGCTTCTTTGTTAGCCTCCAAGTTTCTGCCCATATATGTTAGCACCGGTAGAATGCAGTGATTGTACACTTTTCTTTTCAACGACAGTGGTAAGCTCCCAGTCAGGATTTGATAATGCTATGAATACAAGTAAACAAATGAGACCATTTTGTACAGCCCCTGAGATTCACCGACTCGATCTCTTTTCTGCGCAGCGCACACAGCTTCTACTGTGCTGGAGATTACTTAAATTATGGGGTTTTACGTGCCAAAACCACCATCTGATTATGAGGCACGCCGTAGGGGGGGACTCCGGATTAAATTGGACCAACGTGCACCTAAATTTAAGTAAACGGGTGTTTTCTGCATTTCGCCCCCATCGAAATGCGGCCGCCGTGGCCGGGATTCGATCCCGCGACCTCGTGCACAGCGGCCCAACACGCTGGAGATTACTTTCAATACCGAAAGCATGAACACAGCGAACAACAGCGAAAAAGTGTTGAAACCGAATATACAACAATTTCCTAATCGTAGTGTGAAATAGTGAAAAAGGTAAAGAAGTAGAATTAAATAAACTTCAGAACTTCCAATGTGCCATATGCCGATAAGCGGCAGTTCTTTCTTTGCGAGCGACTGCTCTTCTGCCCTTTTCGAGACCTTCTTTTCCACTTCAATATGAAAACACGCCAGAGCCTTCATGAAGTCATCCTTGAATGTCACATTTGTTTCAACAGCAAACACATAAATAGAGACTAAAGCACCTAACAAATGACAAAAACATTGTTGGCGTAAACTCGGGAGCTCACATTGTCTAAAAAGAATAAAGAAAGGAGAAAAGTTGTACCACGTCTTCGCAGAGTACGCATATAGAACTCAAGAAGGTCTGGAAATAAGAAAAAGCGGAGAGCCAAGACACATAACGCGAGCGGGATAACTGGAAACGCGCACGAGGAAGCGTAAAAAGAGACGCACGCACAACGCGAACTTTCCAGCGCAGTCGAAGCACATGTTACGGGGGTGATGCCCAAGGGTGGCACAGCCAAGAGAAGCGGCCTTTGCGAGCCGAAACTGCATCCCCCCTTCCACGATACTCTACGCTATAGCTGTATACCGCTTACGCAAGGAGACTTCAACTTGGGGAGAAAACTTCACTCGGCAGCGGCGGTCGCTCGGTCGCGTCGCGCCTGCTCCTTTGCATATTTATCCCGGCGAGTTCGTCGACACCATCGCAAACTTATGCGCTCGAGTCGTCCTCCGTGCCACGCTCGACGGGCGGAGAACAGTTCCGAGCACTTGGGACTCGCGGCTGGCTGGCAGCCGCCCAAGCTGCTTCCCTGGGAAGCAGCCGCGCGCGCGCGCAGTCAGACACAGCGGCATACATTTTCCTCCCGAGAATAGACGCCTGCAGCGTCCTCCAAAAGAAACAAATCTAGGACGGAAGGCGTCGGGAATTAGCCTCTTCCGCCGGATTTCCAGAGGGGAGAAGAGTTCGAGAGCATCGCGCAAAATGTCACAGAAAAGAAAACAAAAAGAACAGCGGAGTCCCAAGGAGACTGCGCTTTCGAGATCTATCGGAATGAATCGAGCTCGAGTCCGACGCATGCCCGCGCAGTCATTTGGAACTGCTGACAACGCGTAGAGACTACGCTATGAACGGCGCCAGATACACGGACGATGATTCAGACGTCGATTCACTCGTCCGCCTGTTTTGCGCATGCTCAAAGTAGAAAAATTTTAAACTAACGCAAGTGACCGTATTTTGAAAAATCGGCGGCTCTCGGGCTAGCCAAACAACTCCTGCATACAAGTTTTGCGCACTGCGACTCTAACATCGCCCGCCCTTCTGAGACCCCGCATAATACATTTACAAGTTTGTTCTTCCTGCCGACTGGTGCGTTCCGATCCTGAATAGCCTATAGTGTTTGCTTAAATACGATGTTTAAGTACGCGCAGCAAGCAACTACTCGCATGGCAGACGTACCATGCATATGCAAAGTTTGTTCAGACGAAACAGGAAAAGGTTAGCATAATACGGCGGGTAGTTATATTGATACCGCATCCTTAGTTGCGACAACATCTCACAACATTTCAAAAGTACATTAAGCGCACTTTTAGTAACGATAAAATTATTTCACACAAATTAGTGGGCATTTTTTAGGAAATCTGGTGGTGACAGGACAATTTGGCTCACATATGGTGCCCACGCATATGGCTTCAAATCCAGGATTCTTGTTTTCGGCTATCACTTCTGATTTAACTAGGAAAATGATAAATATGTCCAACGGTATGTACGAGAAGTCTCAGGAGGAGTCAAAGGAAGGACGGCGCTAGCATACAAAAGCACGCAAAAAAAAAAAAAACAATATCCCCTGCTCTTATTGAATGTAAGGCGTGTACGTTGTCGCGCGATGTGAAGCAGCGTCTGAAGTGGACATCGATAAATTGAGACGTCAAATCGGAAACAATTATTCAGTGCCTTATACTGCTCAAGTCATCGCCTATACTTTATATACTAGCTACCCGACTCATATACTGCCCAAGTAAACAGAGTGATACCGTAGGCGACCCAGGTAGCGTCATTTTCGTTAAGCGCCTCTCAACCCGGCAGGGCATTGGTAACTATAGGCGTTCGTACTCACACCTTTCATCATATCTTACCTCAGCGAGATTGTGCAATGGCTCCATGCAGTGCGCATGCTGCCAAAGTGGAAGGAAGGAGTGTCACTTGTATCATCTCAAGCTCACGCTGAAGAGCCTCTTCGACACTCAGAAATTAGAATTTTAGGCGTACCTCTTTCGAGAGTGTGACGTTCGACAAAAATAAAGGGCGCGCAAGGTTCACCTACCTAAATTCCTTCGTAGCACAGCGCCAATTATGTTCTGTTCTGAGCAGAATTCTGAAACCCCCAAACTTCATTGCGAGGGACAAAAGCGCGGGACAAAAGCGCAGCTACAGCTTTATATAAGAAACTGCATGCTATACAAGCCAGAACGAGAGCATACGAAAGCAACGGGCTAATTTCGTCCAGCGAAACATTGGAACCAGCTCTCAACCCCTTTGAACCGGCTAGGCCGGAGTACATCGAAGGACGCTCGTACAGACGATATCGTACTCGAAAAAAAAATCGGAACTTACCAGAAGGAATGAGCCGCCGGCGATCGAGAGCCATTGCCGAAAGCCGCGAATATGTTCGCAGCCCGTCTCCCTCGCGCGCGGATGCACTCCTCGCGATATCCTTCCTCGGCCGACCCCGACACAGGAAGCACTAAGCGCGGCGACCAGAGAAGACGGCGAACATCTGCGCGCCCGAAAACATCGCAAATCAGCTCGGCGCCCTTTCCCGGCCGCGGCTAGCTATAGGCACGGGTGCTTATGACTGCGCCGCCGCCCTGTTCTACACCCCGGGTCGCTGCTACGAGCGGGGTCATCCACAAGAGGACCCTTTGTGACCCCGGCTTTCCGGTCGAGGCGAGACATTTCGCAGGCGTCTCCGCGGCGACAAGACTACCGCCCGTTCGCTTCTCTCTCGCTCTTCTTCCGTCTGCTTCTTATTTTGCGCCACGCAATCACGTTCTCCAACGAGATTTCTGAATCGGTTCTGTGGCCAGCCGTCGAGAGCCGCTTGTAGAGAAGAATAAAAATGCAGAGGGAAAGTCGAGGGCAAGCCAATAGCGCGACGAAAAAACAGCGGCAGATTGGCTAGACCACGAGGATTAGGACGATGGCATGGTGACGACTCGGAAGACGAGAGAGAGAGAGAGAGAGAGAGAGAGAGAGAAAAGATTTACTATTAGCAAACACGGGATCGAACCCTGAGAGTGGGGAGAAATGAAGATGTCCTTTCTGGTGTATCAGCCTTCTACCGAGAAAACACAATGATGACAAACGTGGCGATGATACCCGAAAAAAAAAAAAAAAAGACGCAAACAAAAGTTTGTTGATGTTCTGCTACTGTTTGCTTGCCAAGGCGGTGTTCGCTGCCACTTTTATTCTTAAGATGTCTTTTCTGACTGCACCTCTACCCCCTCCCCCTCTCGCAAAGCAATGAAATGAGGCGACATGCGGTTATAAAACAAACAGACAAAAAACAAACAAACAACCGAATGAATGAATGAATGAATGAATGAATGAATGAATGAATGAATGAATGAATGAATGAATGAATGAATGAATGAATGAATGAATGAATGAATTGTCATCACTGTAATATCCAGTTTCGTTTAAAAAGTTGTGAGAACAATAACTTACGCTATTACGGAGATCTGCCCCAGCCGGGGAATTTCTTTCTCTTCCTTCGTTTCATTTCACTTCACAGCAGTTTAAAACAGCGAGCTCGCAAATATTAGTATATATTTTTAATTAATTATACACTCTAATGACCCCGGGGTGACTGCAGGTTGTGCGACGTCGACTGACATCTCACATGGGAGATGTTATTCGCTCTGCTTAACAGTTTGTCCGCGTATGCGTCGTAGATCACGTTCGTTGACTAAAGAAGGCGTGTACCACACTGTCCTTAGGCATGCGTAATTATAAGGACTCGGGGGTTATCAATTGCTTTTAACGAATTAAGGTGTACGTAAATGAGCACCGCTATCCTAATAGCGGTGATATTTCAGGAGGCACTATACTATGTACCGGTTTGCGAACTTGTATGTATTGACCGTGTCACGCGAGACACCAACGACGACAATTTCAGGCACGTCAAAGCGAGTCAGAATCTCATAATAGCCGCCGCTGTAAAAGTCAACCAGAAAACGGCAAACAAGGTCAGGCTTAACGTTCAGCTTAACCTTCCGCCTTCCGCATGCGCAGATGACTTGTTCTGCACTGCGCTAAAGCACACCATGGAACAACCGATTTACTCGATTTGGCAGAAAAGAAAATATATGACCGTGCTTCGGAAACTTTATCCTATAATGTCTGTGTTGGTTGACACGAGCGCAGTTTTGCAATAATCATCTGAAAGTCCCTGCAACTTGTTTGCAAAGTCCCTGCAACGTGCTGCAACTTGTTTTGAGGGAGCAAAAAATACTAAAGCCCTACTCAAGCAAGAAGACGGTTCACATGGTCGCGTTATTGTAAATATAAGGGGACATACACCGGCAAACAATTAAGATAGAGCGCACTTAATCATAAGCGGATCCCTCGAGCTTATATTTTCTTTGGATGTTTGACAGCAAAAGATGTGTATTCAGTGAGCAAATATTCGTGAACGGACTTACGTATGCTACCGGAGCCGAAAGACACAAACAAAATTCAAAAGGGTGAAGCAATACTAGCGTATCAATCTAGTTTGCGTATCGAGGGGACAATCGCTTAGCAACAGTGGCAACATAAATACAACTGCTCGCGCACAATTTGCATCTACAATGAATGGAACACGCAAAAGGCAGGCTTCTGTGTAGATTCGCCGCAACCAATGAACACACAACGAAAGCGAAGTGGCCAAAGCAAAACCAGATCTGCGCCTGCATGATAAAGGAGAACGCCAGGCCATCGATAGCGCGAGTCTCACTGTCCGAACCGAAAAACAAATGCTAATGAGACAACGCTACACACTATATACCTGCAGACACTATATGGTCTACCTTATATATCTCAATCCGCCGAGGAGACATGGAACAGCATCGAACTTTCCTGCCGTGCACCCTCACACAGAGCAGAGCCACGAACGCTTCCCTTCGATATTATGCAGCCCCATACAATCCTCATGACTCGGGGGCGAAGTCGGCGTGCGCGCGGCGAGGCCCCGAGGCAAAGGAAATCTATACCGCGCCCGTGGCCATCGTCCGCGCTGTCTCACTTATTCGGTGCAGGGTCGATGTAAAGCTGTAGCACGTAAACAGATGAGCGCACACATTTAAACGGCGCACGGTTGAAATCAAGCCTCGGGTGCATGGGAAGTGTGCGCAACTGCGGAAGATACAGGTGAACGCCAGTAAACGAGACGCGGGAGAAATGCTTGCACAACGCACTAACAGCCAAGTATAGGGCTGGGGAATTCTTCTTGAACCTTCGGGAAGCACGGCGTCGGTGAACTACGCCAGTGTGCGCCTTAATTAAGCGAGTTAGCGAGAAGGAGCAACGTTAGCGACGTTTTGATGCGAAAGCGTCAAATCTCTCATTGAGCGAAAAAGCCGGCGTCCTGCGTCTGTAGCAACAAAACGGCACATAAGTTACCATTGGCTGCGACGCCACGGCACCAGCCCGCCTCGATAGAGCAGAGCGGGCGAAAGGGCAGTAGCGCGGGAAAGGGAATCACCGCGACGCCAAATCACCCTCGCTCTCGCTCTCTGAAGCATGTGTTACCCGCGCAAGCTCTCGCCTGCGTTCTAACTGCGCTTCGGTAAGGCCAATCAAAACGCGCCAAGCGTCTCAACGTGCCCGCTTGCCCGCGAGGAGTTCATAATTCAAGGGACCGCTCAGCGGCGTTCAATTGGACATTAATGCTTTCGCATTCACAACTCATAAGAAGTTCTTAGGTGTCCTCAGATTTTTTTAAAGTTCGTGTAATGACCGCCATCGCAACCATCACAACGTGTCACGTTTTTTTTTTCTATTTATCTCTCTCTTCACCAGAAGATTTAAAAAATGTCGCAGTTTCACCCGAAAGGCGATAGCAAATTAGTAGAGAGCTATACGGAGTAAGGATAGTGATTTTATCAGCTGTATAAACTTGGACATGCAGCAGCACCAGCAACGCGCAGAGCTGTTGTCGACGCCGTCGGTGTTTTGCCCGCGTTCGCACCGAACGCGCGCGGCGTTTTTATATAAATACGCATTTGGTGCCGCAGCTAAACGTCGCCTCCCCTCCCTCCCTCCCTCCCGTCCCCCCACAGCCTTCCGCGAGACGGAAAAAGTTGCGTTTGCTCTCTATATATGGAAAGGAGAAAAGAGACGCTTAATTCTGCAGCCCTTCAGAGAGCACGGCGCAGAACGCGCGTTTGCTCTCCGACGTGCGTTCGCTCCCTGTGAAAGCGCGCGTCCCTCGCACCCTTTCACTAGCACATACAACGTCCGGAGTGCGGCGACGATTTCAACGCCGTTGACATCATACGGAACCTCACGGCGACGGCGACGACGACGCCGACAGCAGAAATCCGCTTTGGAGTGTCCACATAATTGATTTCGCAATAATAAGTGGAGTGCAGCCGAGATACGAAACACCTATGGCGCTCAACAAAGCACACAGCAGTGTGCCCAAGCGCTAAAATGGATTTGGATGGGTATATTCAAGGTCGTTTAAACCTGGAGAAGTCGCACGCAGCCTATGCTTGCGCTGACGTAGAAAATATATACATTGTAAAGAAGAAGACGTGCCTCCGTCCAGCAGCAGCGCCAACGCACGGCGCGCTTTGCTCGCGCTGCTGGTTGCTGGTGTCCTTCGAGACGGTGCCTCGCGCTGCCTCACGGTTCCTACTCGTAGCGTCCTTGCAGGAACGCACCGACAATAAACCTGTTGTCATCATCAACTTAATTCAACATTTACATTGTCCACACAGCAGCATAAATGTTTCAGCTGACGCCGTCAACGTCAGGCGTCAATGTATCTGTTCGTCAACAGCCTCAACCCGTCTGGTTTCGTCAACGCGAACGCGATTGTCCTCAAAATGAGAAAACCATTCAAAAATAGAAAATGCTCAGAAAGAGAAAATCGGCAAACGTTGTACGCGTGTAAAACCAAAGGACGCCCGACTTGTTTGATGCATCCCTTCTTTGTCCTTGTGTTTTGAGCGCTGCTCGGCATACATGCTTACGAAACGAACCAACGTAGCCCAAACCAAAATTTTATTGGTCGTTCCGGCATCGTTCCGGACCGCAAATACGATTACGGTAGGTGACGACGTGCGGTTCCCAGTGGTAAGTGCGCAGTTACGCGGCGTTCGTGCTCACCCACAGTGACCCGCCCTCGATTATCACGCACGGACAGGCTTCCGCAGTGCTGCACGAAACTAAGGAGGACGGAAAGAAGGCGGGCGTAGCGGACGCGTTCTGGCCGACGCCAGCGTAGCTTTGCGGCTCCGAAAACCCCGGGCCGCAGTCGACGCAGCCACGCAGGAAGGAAGGAAGGAAGTGAAGAGAGAGAAGAGAGAAAGCAAAACAAGTCCTGGCTCGTCTAATAGACAACGTGCGTGCCCCTCCCCCTTCCCTCCCTCCCCAGCTCCCTATATCGGACTCGCACCCACACCCTTTGTTCATACGACGTTTGCTTTGCGCGGCCACATTAATGCGCCGGCCGAATAGGCGGTTCGCGGCGCGCGCGGGTCTATTGATACAGTTTACGAAATGAAGAATGGCTTCGATCTCGAGGCCGCTGCACCGGTCGCTCTGTGTGTGTGTGCGACGCAGCTGCGTGCGAGGATTATTGGCGGAGCACACGCAGGGCTGGAACACCCCCTCCTTCTCCTCGGCGTCCTCTCTGGCGCGAGCTCCATCTATATTCACAAATGCCTCAGCGGCATCTACAAGTCAAATAGCCTGATATAAGAATGATATTTATCTTTTTTTCCCGTGGCGGGAATGTTTTGCTGTATAGTCGCAGCACGCCAGACGCTACTCACCTGTTCGGCTGAGGCGCTCGCGAGCTAGCTCTTATTAGACGAGCACATTGCATCTCAATGACAATGTGTGATTGTTCTTGCTGCAACTATAGTTCAGTGTTCCACAAATGAAGTCGAGTTTGGTATTGGTTTGGGTGCGAAAATGTAACTGCTAGTACACCACAGAGAGAGAGAGAGAGAGAGAGAGAGAGAGAGAGAGAGAGAGAGAGAGAGAGAGAGAGAAAACATATGAGAGTGGAGAACAAAGCCATCATGAAATACTAGCTGTACAATGTAATGTTCAGAGTACACTTTGCACGCTATGAGCTGTGCTGCTCGGCGCACGGATGACAAGTTACGTAGCTTGCTAGCTGGCAATACTTGCTTATTGGCTCTGCTATAATGAAGCGCATTGTAATGCTCAAGCAGATACCCGTGCACTGCCGTGGAATTCCGGTGCACGGTGTAGAAATTGTTATTCATTTCCATATCATTCAGCAGGGGTTTTCCCCACATCATTAAAATAAAGCAAGCCAATTAAAAACCCAAAGAAATATCTGTTGTAAATATCGGATATTGCGACGTTCTTTCCTATCCTGTCAAAATTTGGTGATGCCCTGTTGTGTCTTGTCTGTCTTGGTACCCTTAAATGTTGCCTCCAGCTTTCCTGCAGGGAATACTTAGGCATCAGAAGAGACGATCGCTAGCCAAAAACAACGTATGGCCCAAACTTTGTTTTCCTTTCAAGAGAGAAAACGCTGCATTATTTTACTACAATACCGCACTATAGGAAGCGCAGCGTTCAGTGATAACATTGCACCCGAAGTTTGAGAGCGGCGGACTTTTTTTCTTTCAAGATCTGGCTCTGCTCAACAGGCTTCTCCTCTCTACAAAAGGAGTAGAATCAAGAAATGCGACGCCCGCACAGACAGCGAGAAGGTCTCGGCAGGGCGCGTGTGGCGAGATTTCCGCAGGAACAGAAACTGCACACGTCACGGGCACCAAAACGACCGCAGGAACCTTTGTCGCAACGTGGGGGATAAAAGGGAGAAAAAATCAAGAGGAAGTAAGGTCGCTGCAGAAGAGTATCACAGAGGGAAAACGGGAAGGGTTGGCGTCGCGTGCTTTCAAAGCCAGGCGATCGCAACCAGCGGGGGCCCAGCAGGAGCAACCTTAAGGAGCACGAGCGCCGCGAGCTCGCAATGTAGCAAGCCACCCCAGAAACGAGCACAGAAAGTAAAACCAAAACAACAAAGCAAAACTGAGGCAACAAGAAGAGTGGAAAGTCGGGATGGTGGGCGGGATAGGGAACAGGCTTACAGGGAAGCGTATACGACGGTGCCCACCACAAAAGGCGATGTCTCGAGAATAATGACGGCGCGCTTCGAACTTCCGGTGGACCGAGTCGGCTTTCTAGCCACGCGACACACGCGAGTACGAAAAGGAATGGAGAAAGAAAGAGGAGGAAGAGACGGAATTCAGGCCTCGAAATCGGAAGGAAGCGAGAAAACAAAAAAATTAGGAGGCGAATAAAGCGAGCGAGTTGAGAGTTATAAGGAGAACCGAGCTCGGCCGACGCAGACCGCCGCCGCTGAGCGGCAGTAAGATCGTTTGCAAAGGCAGCGTGTGCCTTGTTAGAATGAGGCCTATCAAACGGAAGCCCGAGCTGAAAGAAGGAGAGAGAGAGAGAGAGAGAGAGAGAGAGAGAGAGAAAAGATTCGAGAACGGGCACTTAGGCCGATGCGCTGAGCGAACGTCAAAGCAGTGAAAAAAAGGAAGGAGAAAAAGAAACGAAGTAATGTAGCCAGGAAGGAGCTCGACAAGTTGACGGCAAACGAAGGTGAAAACATATTCTCCGGAGCTGACGGCGCCGTGCTTGCCGCACGTCGCTACTACACCACTCGTTTTATTCTTTGGCCGCACGTCTTGCGTGCGTGTGCGTCCTTTACGTCCGGAGCACGCGCAGGAGTCTTCTAAGCAGATAAATACACAAGCGCAACTATGTTTCCAAGCGAGACGACGAAATGAAACATTCCAACTTCCAGGAGAAGGTTGGAGAGGAACGATAAAAAAAAAAAGAAAACGACGCACATGATCAGCCAGAGCTGGAAATGTCAGCCACAGCTGCCGTAATACAAGACTCGCGACAAGCCAGAGCCAGTTTTGGAATAAAGGAGGTGTCCCAAAACAGGCTAGCAAAAAAAAAAAAAGAAGAAAAGAAAAGACATAGCAAACATAAAGGCGAAAAAAGAAAAAGAAAAGACCTGTATTAACGTGCAGTAAAGGTGGTAGCACGTATGCCGCTGCTACCTGCTTCACTCCTTTTAACGTAAGGGTGGTACCGTAGGATGAGGAGAACGAGTGAGTGAGAATGGTGGCTCAAGTCGCGAGGCATACAAGGCTGTGTACCGTCTCTATTTCTTCGGAGCATTTAACGACCGAGCCAAGAGTGTGCGCGCGCAGGAGCACCTCACTGAGCGAGCGAACTCGTTTAGATAAGCACCTCGTCACAAAAAGAAGGAAAGAAAGAAAGAAAGAAAGAAAGAAAGAAAGAAAGAAAGAAAGAAAGAAAGAAAGAAAGAAAGAAAGAAAGAAAGAAAGAAAGAAAGAAAGAAAGAAAGAAAGAAAAAGCAATGGTTCGTGGCCGAGTTACGGCGTGTACTCGCCTAAAAGAGAAGGCTCATTTTCTTCTCGTTTTTCGCGCCCATGATTTCTCGACATGCGCGAGAAAAAGAAAAGAAAGTAAAACAGAAACCGCAAGTATCTGGGCCCAGCCAACACCATTACCATTGCTTACAACTTCTCTTATACGCGCGTGGCTCTCGAAAAAAAAAAAAAAGAAAAGAAAAGAAAACCAGATAGCGGGAGAACGTAACGCAATCGAAGCACAATAATTTCAGTAGGGAGAAGTTATGGCAGCATTAACGAGCGTCTGAGGCGGAGCACCGCACTGATGGTCAGTCATATCTCGCAAATGAACGCGCGGAGCGACGCTGTGCAAAGGAGCACGGCTGCGGTTTTTCGACGCCATAATTAGGATAGACGGTTACGGGTCTCTAATATAATGACAGCGCGCGTCAGTTGAAAAAAAAATTGTGTTATTTGCAGCACGAGCTGTACTAGCGCCGTTAGACAGAAAGGAGAGACAGTGAGATTAGATATAGGAGGACATGAGGAGTGGAGCGCTCCAGCAGGCAGCCTGTGCGATGCACTGTTGATTAGAAGCGAGACGCGTAGCGCGCGTATTCCTAATTGACAGCACGAAATTCGCGGAATGTGCCGGTTTCGTGTAATATATATATATATATATATATATATATATATATTTGAGGGCGCACATTTAATCCTCTCAGCGTATTTCTGGAGTTTTCAGTCAGGGTTTGGAATACGAAGACTCTGTCCGACGACTGTTGTAATTATATACACATCTCCTTAACTCTGCTGGGAAGTTTGATGTCGCCCACACATTCACTTCGCGGACGTTTCCGTTATGACATAGAAAAGACTAAAATTAGCAGAAGCAGACACCGCTAGACAGCAGCAGCGGTCTAGCGGTGCGTCTGAATTGTTTCTTAAATTTCGTTTTGTGCCTGTAAGTTTGCCCCAGTACCGGACTTCATGCTGTTTCTTGTGCTAGTGTGAACTCTTCGATCAGTGATTTACTGTAATAAAGAAAAAAAAAAGAAAATGAGAAAAGCCCGTTTCGATTTTCGAGTTTCCATTTGCTACTCGCAGCTGTGGACGGTTGCATGATAGCATCCGCTGTCATACACCTGCGCGTCATACACCTGCGCGTCAATACCAACTGTGCTTTATTATCATTTTTTTTTGTTCGCTACCATACCCTCATACACGCCATGTATCTTACAAGTGCACCTTCTGCTCTGCGCCCAATACCCTCTACCACATGGTATGGGAATGTGGCCAAAACCCATCGACACCACGCATCACCGGACCAACCATCGAGCAGTGGGAGGCCCAGCTGACAAGCCCGAGCCCTGCAGCTCGCCTCGTGAGCAGGGCCAAGCTATCGGCTCAGGCCCACGACATCCTGGACTAGGGACACCGCCCTCCTCGGACGATTTCACCGTCAGCTGATTTCTGCAGATAAAGTTTATTGCTCCTCATCTCTACAATAGATGCTTGTGATACACAAGACCGTTACGACGGTTCCCTCTGGCGGTCATCCCAGGGACGAAGACAACCGCGGCCCCGGCAGTATTGTGCAGGGCACCCACAAACCATGGTCTTCTTCCGCGATATTACATTGTCGTCATACTTTATATTCTGTAGCTGTGATAACAATCCATCGAAAATGTGAAATTTATATATAAAGAGACTTCGTGTTATTGTAACGTTGGCATTGCTGCCTTGTCACTATACTGACGGCGAAGTACTCTTTACAGGATATCAAAGCGAGAGATGTCGCAGCTAAGCCTGTAAGCTGCACCAGACCCCCAATAATTCTCGATGGAAGTTAGGGATAGCATCACAGAACAGAACGAAAAGACAACAAAAAACAAACAACAACAATTATACCAAGATGCACTAAGAGGCTCAGTGTCATATGGCTCAGAGGCATATGTCTGAACGACGGTAAACAGGTGAGTTCTCTTTCTTTGAAAGGAAGTAATTTTCATTACGCTAAAAATATTTTTAGCACGGGAAGGATCATTAATTAAAAGAAATGGCGTTCTTGTGATTCACCTAGACTTTGTGGCCGCGCACACACGCACACTGGCCACCTAATTCACATCTCACTTAGCTCGTCGCTTCTGTCACCGCTAAGGAACAAAGTCAATCGAGAATGCGTAACATGATAAAAATGCAAAGGAAGAAGGGAAAAAAGAAATGAACATAGAAGTCACGAAGCTTGTTTGCCAACCTAAGTGTTGCGTCAAGGCAACGTCTCTGCCGCAGGAGGCACGTCATCTAGTGGAAGAATAAAGTGGTAAGAAAAGAAAAAGGTGAACGAAACAGTAAAAACTAGCGCGGGAAGCTAAAGAAGGTGACTGCGGCACCGTCGTATGCGGATGCGAGAGGCTCAGCAAAAGAGACGAGCTAGGAGCGCCACAGGCGTGGCCTGAGCCATCGGAACGTGATCAGGGACGCCGGTCCACAGATCGTCGCGGCCGAAACCAGATCGCCGCTGCTTTACCGCTGCCGGGGACCAAGAGTCTGAGCACGCACTCTTTCGCACATACACAGAGAACCGGACAGCGATTCCCCGGGACTAGAGAGCAAAGGAAAAAGAGAAGACGTGCCGAGTGACCAAGAGCGAAACACGTCAGGCCACCCGCAAAAGAGAACAACGCAGGTGCAAGTGAAATCCAGCAACGGTGCCAAACGAGGCGAAGACGCAAGAATAATGCAGAACGACAAGATAAAGAAAGCCCGGGAAAGAAATGAAGAAAGAAAGGAAGAAAGAAGAGGGTGCTCGGTGCATTCTGGAAGAGGCGGTGGAAACGGCGCCAGAGGGAACGGTGCTCGTCCACTCTGCCGAGGTGGACAGACTCGGCATCCCTGAGAAGAGCGGAGCCAGCGTGGAAGAGGCAACAGCGCGCGCGCGAGAAGAAACAAGGTGACAATGCGGAATGGAGGCCAAAGGAAGAAGAGGAGAAAGCAAGAATGGCGGAAAGGCGATGGAGGGGAGAAGAAAGGGCGGCTGGGTGGCCAAACAAACGGGAACGGCTATCGACTGCGTAGCAGTAGCCAGCGTTGGCAAAGCAAGAAGGATACCCTCTGCAGCGCCGAAACGCAGCCTCCCCCGGTGGGAAACGTGCAAATAAAAAGGGACGACAGCGGTGACGCCGCCCCGGAGACCGAGAAGGAAGAAGCCAGCGGGCGCCAAGAACTGCGTTTGGCCCCTGGCGCGTCGTCATTTCCTTCTCTCTCTCTCTCTCTCTTCACGCTCACGAGTATCGGAAAAGACGACGACAACGACGAGCTTCGGTTTCCCACTCTCGGCTCGGGACGTATTCGCCTGCGGCCAGCCGGCCGCCGTGCCGGACAATCGAAATGGCCGAAGGGGGTGGCACTACTGGATCGAGAGCGCGACCAGAAAGACAGAGAGGAGTGGGTGATCGGTGGGAGGGAAGAGGCCGGCCGGCCACTCGCGCTGCTGTGGGCTCGGTGGGACCATCCTCCCAAACGCCGTCGCGGCTCCTCCATCCCGTCGCCCTGCATCGCGTAGCCCATACGGGAAGGACGTACGGCCTAGGAGACAACCTCGACTGCACCTCCCTCTCCGATCCCCTCCTAAGAAAAAAAAAGGAACTAAAGAAAGAAAGGGACGAGACACATTTCTGGGTACGTGACAGTCATGAGCAAGAGACCGCCCGGAGACGTAACGAGCCGCCCAGTAAACCGCGCTAGCGCGCGCACGCAAGAGGGGTTCGTGGCTCTGTCAGCCTTGTGGGTCGACGAGCGCTCGCACACAGAGCCAGGACCAGCTGTTTCCTCCGAAAAAGCGTGCGAGGAGAGCGTAACGGCCTTCTCTTCGGGTGGACACGGAAGATGGCAGCAGGGAGCAACGAAGTAATAAAGACACAAGAGGAAGATCCGAAAGGGAAAACAACGCATTCGAAGGGGGCGAGCGAGAAGAGAGAGAGCGAACGAAAAAAATGTATACTTTCGCCGCTTCCGGCTGGCCGGCCAGCCAGCCAGCCCAGCTAAGACCGAGCATTAAAAGTCGAGAAACTGAACGTAACAGAGGAGGAGGGGGAGAAGAAGGAGACGCGTCGTTCGCTGCAACATAATGCGCGGATATACAAGCTGACCGAGGGCCGCGGAAGATGCTTTATTTTGCGTTCATTCGCTTTCTCCCGCTTTATTTTATGTCGTCCGGCCGATAAACAAGAAAGCGCAGTTTGAGAATAGTTCGTTCGCGGCACACGACCCCGGGAAAGAGAGAGGGGAGAGACGGGTGGCGAAGGCGAAATAAAACGCTCCGGGATATCGACGTACAGTTCAATTCTCGTCCGTCCTTCTTCGCGGCTTTTCACGACACTCCAGTTTGTCTTCATTCGTTATTTTTTCTGTAAGAAGCGCGCGATTGGAGAAATAAAGAGGGCCCACATTGTGTGTGTTACGTGCGCACATCTCTTTATTATTTTATTTTTTAAAGAAAAATCTTAAGGAACATTGTTCTTGCGTTCCTTGTGCGAAAACGATAAAAAAAAGTAACGACGTCTCTGTCTTGAGGGGGACTTTGTTTCCGTCACCGTGTTTATTCTTTTTTTCTCCTTTCCAACTACGGAACACAATTGGACTGAAGAAACGTGAGAAGCCGGAAACCAAGGCTATTTGCCATCCGCAGTTTCTCCTCGTCGAAAATTGTTATTGAGACAATCTCCAGTCTCTCGGCTCAGCGTTTGGTAGCGGACTTCGTCTTTCTAGTGTTCCTTCTCCAATTGTGCTCGTCGACGTGTATTTTACTATCGTGAAACAAGAGGAGAAACACTCTTTCGCAAAATCGAAGT
Source organism: Dermacentor silvarum (assembly GCF_013339745.2). Classification (NCBI taxonomy): domain Eukaryota; kingdom Metazoa; phylum Arthropoda; class Arachnida; order Ixodida; family Ixodidae; genus Dermacentor; species Dermacentor silvarum. The sequence continues at coordinate 36,437,991 of NC_051157.2, forward strand.
TCTCTACCGGGTAACTATACAATGCGACCTGGTGTTGTAGTCGTCAGAACCTATACTATAAGTGTCGCGATCGTCGACACTAACGCGATGCTGGTCGTCTCGTCATTCTCTTGGGCCTTTACGACGGCTAGCTCCGGAATAGCCACATTGTTCCTGTTTTTGTGACAATTTCCCCCCTTCTAATCATTACTTTTGGAGAATTCATTGCTCAGTGGAAATACCAATAGGAGGACGTGCCCTCAGTACAGACCGTCCTAAGCACCGCAACTGCATCATGTGCGCTAAAGCTATCTTAAACTTGTCAATTAGCTTGAATACCTTTAGAACCTTATATAGAACTCGCTAATTTCCGGCCTACATTACGATATACGCCATTGCTGTGAATATAGGGCAGCAATAATTTCTGCTTTTGTTTCGAATGACATTCTTATTGATCAAAAAGATGAGATCAGAATACTTAAATTATGGCTCGAGGCTATACGGGGAAGGGCCAGAGAGAGAGAGAGAGAGAGAGAGAGAGAGAGAGATAAGTATGACTTACTACAGGCGCTTCACGTGTGAAGCTTCATACTTTTGTTAGAATAATTCGTAAGAGCCGGCTGGCCAACGAGAAAACAGTTCTTACAGACTAAAAGCTTTGTGAATCGTCCCCTGGTGTGATATCCGCTTCGCGCTGCGCTACACAAAGTTCGCGCAATTTACAACAGATGTAACATCGGTGATTTACGTGTCACTGGCGTCCTTCATGTTATAGGTTCTACGGCTCATGCTGTTTTAGTCGAAGCAGTCATCCACAGGATGTATTGGTGATGACACAAGCGGTTCTCGTTGCAAGGCAAACAAACACACAAACGCGCACAAACGCAAGCAAAATCAGAGAGAGAGAGAGAGAGAGAGAGAGAGAGAGAGAGAGAGAGAGAGAGAGGCTCTTTAATGAAAACCAAACAAACGATGTCGTGTCAACTGCACGGGACTGACGGCTACGTATATTGCGTGCATGTCTTCATAACTGTCTTTGCACCGAGGTGGTGCCTGCTGCAATTCGCAGCTCCAACGAAAGATCGCTTTCTTTATTTGCTTCGTTATTTCGCGGCGCGTTGCCCCAACGCTCTAGCAAAAATCGTTCCGAGAACCCACACCAACAAAATACATTGAAATAGTCGGGGTGAACATCATCATCATAATTAGGCTAATTATACATATCAATGGCAGAACAAAATCCTCTCCCTGCCCTAAACCAACCGGAATCATCTTCGCAAATTTCCTGATCCCATGTGTAGATACGTTTACACGAACGCGACAGTAGCGTGTCGCATTCTTTAGCGCATCACGGTAATTTCTGTGTGACAGCGTTTACATGCGGCGCATCTGCCCTCACCCGAAACAAGCCGGAACCCGATATTTGGCGATTTGAATTCCGCTGGTGACTGGAAGAGAGCACACGGCAGCAGCCATCCCTCTCCCTCAATGCGACACGCCAGCGTGTACATGCACCGCGCGGGACGACTTACCCCGTCTCAAACTACCCTCCCCTGTCTCATCAATGCGATTAGCCTACCTAGCGCATTACCTACGTTTACATGAAACCGATGCGCTAGAAATACGATGCGACGAGGCACTTGTCGCATTCATGTGAAAGCTGCCACTTTCTATTTCCTCTGCCGTCCTCGACTATTTTCTTGTCACACTTGGTATCTGCGTACTGCTTGACTAAGAATCCACCTGCTACATGTTCTAAGTACCTGCTTTTCCTTTACGACTTTTCTCTCTCTCTTTCCTCTCGGTATCTGCCTTCGTGGCTCAGAGGCTATTGGCGTACTGCATGAATGAATGAATGAATGAATGAATGAATGAATGAATGAATGAATGACTTTATTTTGTGAGCTTTTCAGCGTACTGCAGCTGCACACCAGGTGGTGGGCTCGATTCACAGCTGCGGGGGCCAAATTACAATGGGATCGGAATGCGAAATCGGCCGTTTACCTAGCTAGTACGTTAAAAGTACGTTAAAGAACTTCAAGAGGTCAAGATTCGGTTAACTCTACTACCGGTGTTTCTCATAGCCAGATTGTGGCTGTGGCAAGATAAACTACATAATTTATTTTTAGCTCCGCCGTTCTGCGCCTTAATTTCAGCCATAAATTGATCTAGTCTCGTTTTATACACAATACTCTAGCTTCGCGTAGAAACCGTAACGAAATCGTTATCATTAATATTTACTTTTATCGCTGGTCCTAGCTAACGTTAAGCTTTCTTTGTGAACCTCCAAGTTTCGGACCAATGTGCCAGTGCTGGCGGAATGAAGTGATAACGTGCGTATGCTTGTTTTCAGGGTATCCGTTGAGCTTCCGTTCAATATTATACACCGTTCTCCACGTGCCTGCGATACATTTTCATTCTTTTGAAGATTTGCTTCTCGTGGTCTAAATCCGTCGTGTCTCCTCGTCTCAGACAAATGCACTCACTCACCGCTTGCAGAGGCTCATTGCCAATCATGAAATATTTCATTCCCGCGCAATTAAAGATTATTGTTATTTTTTTTCGTTTAGTGAGCTTAAGAATTCACCGGTTTAGGTCCTCGCTCCATCATCGTCAAATAAACTCGGCGTTAGAGCCGCGAGTGCAGAATCAAGAAAAATCCACACTTTCTCCTCCGAAGGAATGCAATACCTGGCGCCAAAAGGCGCATCTCTAAGAATCTGGCCAACCGCGCTCCTGCGAATTCACGAGACAACGCTCCCGTATTGCCCAACTCCAACAACGCTGAAGCTATAATGTAGTGCACAGCAACAACAAAAATATAAACAAAATATGCGACGCTAGCAACCGGCACACGCTTGCCTTAAATAAATTAGATGAGGATTGAGCAGGCAAAGTCATTCGAGCTGAAATGAGCAAGGAAGACCATCTTACCGAGGCGAGCAGAAGAAAATTACCCGTCGTCGTCCCCTTTTCATCGGCAAGGAGAGCGCGCCCGGAGAGGACGAGCAACGAAACACCAATACGCGACAGAGTATATATATATATATATATATATATATATATATATATATATATATATATATATACATATATAAAAAAACAACTACCAAAGAGAATCAACAGCGTGGAAAGTGAAAACCACACAAAGAGTCGATCTAAAACAATGCACCGACAGATACTTCTTTGGGCGCAGTTCCATCAACGTGAGGGTGTAGGAGAGGGAGGGGGGGGGGACGCGAACGTTCTGTGCCAAGAGGAGAACAAAGCTTGAAGGTAAAAAACAGAAAAGTGAAGGGGGGAGGGGGGGGGGGGGGCTTCAGTCCAGGGAGGGCAGCAGAAGGAAGACGGAGTTCAATTACACCTAGTCTGCGCAAACCGACTGAGACTGGCTATAGACAAAGATTTGCCTTTCTCTTGAACGGTCTCTTTTCATCGAGTTCCTGTCTCGTTTTTTTTAATTCTTTTATTCATTCTTTCTGGCTTTAATCTCTCTCCGGAGCTCTCTCTCGCTCCTGTGGCTGTGTAGACGGAGCCGGCGACAGCACAAATTTCGGCTCCTCCGGAACTCGAAGGGCGAGGAGAGGTGGGCGAGAGTGAAAGAGAATAACCATCGAAGGAAGCCGTAAGGAAATAGTGAAAGGGGGGTAGGAGATAGGGGGGAGGCGAGAGAAACAAAAGCATGCGCCTGTTCGGCCCCGGGATAACCATCGGTGCCCGAGCCACCACAGCCAAAGCCGGAGCCGAAGCCGCGGCCGGGTCCCGCTGCGAGCGGCGGTGGCGGCCGTAGCCACCAGGGAGACGGCGGCACCGGGGCACAGTCCGCTGGCGAAAGGATCATGAATCATTTATTTGTTTCGAGCAAGAAATCTCCGGCAGAGAGGCACCATTCTCTTGGGTCAGAGCGCAGCCGCCAAGAGAAGAAGAAAAAGCGTCTCCGTCGCTGCTGCCTTTACTATGCCGTTGTCCTTTTCTATCCATTTGTTTGTTATTGTCTGTACTTTCTCCGGCGGTGTTAACTTCTTTTGGCTTCATTTCTATATCGGTCCTTAATATTGTCGTTGCTTTTTCCACTTTTCTTTCTGGGATTGCCTCCGCGTTGTACTCCGCGAACCAAATCCCCACACAGTTGTCCTTTGCAGACGGGTGGACCTGAGTGCAAGCGAGCTCCGGTTATCACCGTTCGGAGCTTGCCACTGAGCGCAGTAGATTACCTCGAACTTCGCAATTTTTCTTTCGCTGCTACATCGTTGTATGTTATCGCGTTTGCTTATAGTTTCGGGCAAAACGAAAATAATGTTTATGCAAATTCATGTATGAAGGGCTATAGAGAGCTTGGTGTCCTCTGAGAAAAAGAAAATGACGCCCTATAAAAACAAAAGATCCTTCAACAAACACGCGCTTAATTAGCTGGCTCCTTTAAAATATACAGATACAAAATGTGTGATGCGAACTTAGCGTGTGCGGGCCGCTTCTCCGCTATTCCCCCGTAGTGGCGGCACCTGCCACAATCACGAGTTTAACAACATTTACAGAGTGCATTCTCTTACTAACGCACGCTTCCTTATAGCAGACTTGAAGTAAACGCAAGGCGATAAGTGTGTATACTCTAAACGTTTACAAGCTTTTTTCTTCGAAGGAAAAGATTAATACGTTGTTTTAACAAGGCAGGAAACCTAGGCAGATAAGCCATATTTTACATCACAACGAATTACCGGAGTGCCTCAAGCGTTATCTATAATGGCAGCCAGGACGCAACAGCCGCGGCTAAAAAAGAAAAAAAAAATATTGTGAATTCGAAGCGGCACTGCAGCAGTCAGACACACACGTGTGTGCAAAACGGAGATAGTAGACTACACTGCTACACTGCAAGCGCAGGAAGAGACGACAAAACGCAAGACCAACAGCGGGACGGTCGCACTGGCAACTGCACGTGCGAGCGCAAAAGAAAGACCGAAAATTTAGGACCAGCCTCAGTCGCGCAAACAAGTGGAGGCGTATAGCTTGTAGCTACTCGTGTGCCAGTGACTCGCGCACCAACGTACACCTCTTTACAAATATTTTCTCTACTCTCCAGGTTAGAGAGAGAAGAAGAAAAGCCAGTAAGGTGCTCTGCAGGAAGAGAAGGGTAGCAAACGGGAAGCAGCCGGAGGACTGCACTTTCAAACGTAGCAGCAGCCGGACGCATTCCGCAGAACAACTACAGCTGGCGGCGCTAACGCTGCCAAGCGTTCAAGCGCCCACGCTTGGCACGGAACTGGTTATAAATGATCGGACCTCGGTTCTCCCAAGTGGAATGCAATGTTTCTGCATGCGAACGAAAGAAGGATGAAAAAAAATATATATATATGAAAGCGTAGACCGAGAGAGAGAGAGAGAGAGAGAAAGGAGAGTGAGAATGACAAAGACGGAGAAATAAACAACAGCGTGTCGCTGGACAAACATCAGCCCGCAAGCACCGAGACGAGTATCCGCGAAGCGCTTGGAAGTGGATGGAAAACCAGGAAAGGCGAGGGAAAAAAAAAAAAAAAAACGAGCGAAAGAAAATGAAATGAAGACGAGGCAGAAAAGAAGAAGGTGAAAGAAAGAGAGAGGATGCAGATTGCGGCGCGTGCAGAGAAAGTGGGGGAGATAAATGGAGCCCGCGCGACTTTTGGTGGCCTCGCCAAACTCGGAGAAAACAAACGCTGACCTTATCCTGGCTCGCAGCTGCGCGACCAGGAAGCGAGAGAAACGTAAAGAGAAAGCGAGAGAGAGAAAGTAACACCTCAGGCATGCTTTCTATCTTTTTCTTCTTTTTTTTTTGGTACAACCTGAGTAGAAAAAAAAAAAAACGTCTTTAGAACCGCGCGAGAAACAAGAGAACGAGAACTATACTTGAGGGTGCAAACGGCGTAAGAACTAGCCAGTATAGAAAAAGTATAGATAGATAGGCAAAAAAAAACAAGGTAAGCGCAGTGGACGAACCTCTGGCACAAGATCAAGGAGAGAGAGACAGTAAGAAAATGGGGGGAAAAATAAAGAAACAGGAGGTAATAGAAGAAAAAAAAAAAGAAAAAAAAAAGACGGGAGAAAGAGAATCGAAAAAAAAAAGGGGGTAGATGAAAAGAAAGTTTCGTAGAAAAAATGCCGCGTACTCTGGCGTAGTTTCTCGTTTAGCGAGACCGAAGGAGAGCGGTTTCTGATGGCCGAGCGGCTCGCGCAGTATAGGGCGCTTTCTTTGTCTGGAGCCTCTGCGGCGGAGACCTTAAATGGACTCGCGTCCGCAGCACCTTTCGGGGGCGGAGGCCGTTTCCGAGGCATGCTATTTGGGCAGCGTGGAAGAAAACGCCCGGAAGCCCCACTGCGATGAACCCCGCTTCTCGCGGAAGTAGAAGAACAAAAAAAGCTGCGAAAAGAAGTGATGGCGGGAAGGGTGGAATCGATGCGTAGAACTGGACTCTGGCCTCTCGGCTGCAGTCACGTTAGCTATACTGGCCCCGCGATATCCCCAGCTGTTAAAGCGATACCATCTGTTTGCATTCGGCGTGTAAATGGAGCGAGATGTTTTTATACAAAGACACGGAAACGGCCGCCTCGGAACCCCCCTCCCCTCCTCCATTGGTCCGCACGGTCGTGACTTAGGGTAGTGAGCAATGGTGGTTGAACACGACCGGGTCGGAGAACGAAACGACATTCATTTCGACTTTCTTTTTGTCCTGTGATGCCCATTTGGAGGCCGCGTGCACCAACCATGCAGTACAAATAAGGCGCGAGGTTGACTTGGCAGTTTTAGCATTCCACGCGACACTGTTCGTGCGAGTGTAAATACGTAAGAGAGAGAGAGAGAGAGAAACAGAAGAAAGGGGAAAGGCAGGGAGGTTAACCAGATGGGAAGATCCGGTTTGCTACCCTACGCTGGGGAGAGAGGGAAAGTAAGAAGCACAGACAATAATATTGTCACCCAGCTAGTACAGCTAAAATAGTTGAGCAGCGACAGATTAAAAAAAAAAAAAAAAAAAAAACGTCTGCCTTTAGCAATGACTGATCCTTGGAGAGCGCGCGCGCAATCACGAACTTCGTCGTTCTCGCCTCAAGGGGCCAGTGTCATCACGTGCCATTTTATTTTGCGTCAATATAGAGTCACTCGCGTATTTAGTATCAGGACTTAAAAGGAAAAAAAAGAAGGATATAGCACTTACCGCGCTGATATGGTCATGCTCGGATTCCGTAACACGATTGAAGTGCCTGAACCACATCGTTCGATAGAGCACTTGGCAATGTTGTATGCCTGGTTCGCCCGGATTTATAGTTTGCGGAAAGCCAGTAAAGAACCATGCAGTGCACATTTCTGCAGCAGCTCTCTTCTCCTAAGGCGAGATGAACACGAGAGTGGTTTTCCGTCTTTGCTCTTTCGAAAGAACTGGGAAAGTTCAGAAACCAATTTGACAGAAAACATAGGAGCTATATGCGCGAAATATTTTAATGGTGTTACCATAGAAACGCCGGTCGCTTAGCAGTTTGAAAACTTGATGACAACGACTCCTTTACACGCGAGCCTAACCTAACTTCCTCTACGAGCGCCCCTGTACTGCCTCTATGGGACTCATTACTCTACCTGTGTGGAATTAGACCAAACGCAACTTGTCGAAAACGTAGTGAAATGTACTCGTATAGGATGTAAAGAACTGGCCAGCATCTACAGCATTCTTGGAGTGAATGCACATGTTGCCATGTATTGGCAGCCTGCATTGCACCCCCCATATTAGAAACAGAACCCAACCATACCACATCGACTCATCGGGCTTGCCGTCCCAAGGCAACATATCAACGATTAGAGACGCCGTAGCGGTGGATTTCGGCCAAATCTTGATGCTTGGAGTTCTATGAAGTGCTGTAGAATTTCGGCACACGTGAGCCTTTGTTGCATTACAACCGCATTGCCATGGAAACTGAATGTAAGAACGCTCGGGCAGCGTGCCTTTGGGAGCGCGGTAAGGATTATTTCGGAGGCCCTCCACCACGGTATTTCACGTAGCCCAATGTGCACAATCTGGTCGTTAAACCCCCCAATTGAAAGAAAAAAAAATGCTGCCGCAGCGGCCGATCGAGAATAGAACCCACGAGCTCGTGCACAGTGGCAGACCGGCACAGGCCCACTGAGCCACCGAGGCTGGTTTCTACGGAGAGACAAATAACGGGATCTCGAACTCAAACCAAGCGTTCATATTGGCCCACCCTGTATACAGCTGCAGCGCAACGCCACGCGGTTCGAGTGGGAAAAGAAAGCGTAAAAAAGGAGGAACCAGGAAGGCCACCATATAGTACCACGAAGCGAAAGACCAGAAAGGAAGACGCGACCGGCCACTTGGCTCTTCGCTCTGCCCTGCGAAGACAAATACTGCCGGGTGCCCCGTGGCTACGACTCGGAGACAGAGAAAGGAAGAACCGAGGGGGCGGCTAGTGGGGGTGGGTGGCACGGGCAGAGGGGGGGGGGGGGGGGAGGGGGGCTGTTCGCTCGGCCCATCGTGTCCGGAGCAACAAGGAGCCGTGGCTCCGCCATCTATCAAGGGCGCGGGGGGCGCCGGGCGGAGAAGCACCGAGATTGCGGGTCCGGCTCGATTCCAGGAGGGATTGTTCGCCGCTGGCCCATAACGCCTCTCTCCTCGACGCGTTCCGGCATCTTGTCTTCGGGAGATAGCGACGTCGTCCCTCCCTTCCCCATCTCCTCCCTCCAGCCACGCGGGATGAGGAGCGTAGAGCCCGGCCGGCACTCGGGCGCGAGCGTGAAGAACGAGAAGAAGAAAAGGGGAAAAAAAAACCGCATTCATATTTCGCGCCAGAGACCACCCGACGATTCTTCGAGCCCGTTCTCATTGTCTGCGAGCGCGTTCTTCGCGTGCTCGTCTTTTGTAGCCCACGCTTTTTTCTGTAGCCGCGGCGGTGGCGGTGGCTGAGACGGGACGTGCGAATGCGGAGGAGGAAGTAGAAGCAGCAGCAGCAGCCGTCGTGAAATACGCGAGTGTCTCTCACTCTCTTTTTTTCTCTTACTGCGAGCCAGCTGGCAACGAGAGGAACTCTGATAAGGCCTAGGCGAGCGAGGGTACCGGGAAAAAGGGATGAAGAAAAAGCTGGGCAGTTTGCGCGATTGCGGAGCGTGAAAAATATAATTCCCAGGCGTCCCGTCCCGTCTGCAGCCGAGCGATGCGAGGACAGCAGCAGTAGTGGTGGTGGTACTACAGTGGCGGCGGCGGCAGCGATCCGTATGCCACGCGCGAGATGGCGCCACTGCGCGTTCTGCCGTCCCGTTTTGCTGTTCTTTTTCTCGTCCTTCTGCGTCCCTGCGCGATGTCTCCTCTGCATCGCGCCAAAGCATGCAGAGGCAGCCGCATTCACGTAACTCGGGCACAACCCGACGCGCGCACTCTCATTCGTATGCAGGCGCTCCGAGCGTGATAACTTATGTCAGGCAGGGCGCGATGAGAGCGCGGAAAGGAAATAAATAAAAATAAAAAAAGAGCAGGACTGCGCGCATTTTTGCACACCAACACCCCCTTACACACACACACACACACACACACACACACACACACACACACACACACACACACACACACACACACACGCACACGCACACGCACGCACACACACATATATATATATATATATATATATATATATATATATATATATGTATGTATGTTTTGGTCACGATTTTTCTTCTGCGATACATTTTCCCCACCTTTCATCAAGGACAGACAGCCTGGATGCCAGAGAAACAAGTCGAATATAGAGCCCGCATTTTTACTAGACTTATTTAATGTGACAACGCGTGGGTTGAAGTAAAAGTGGATAGAACATGGCTGGCAAAGGAGTAGAAGGACCGAAGGATTAGCAAAATCGAGAAAATTTAACAAACGCGCAGATGCAATACATTGAACTCAAATAAATGTGGAACGTCATCGTCATTATAATCATTATCATGCCTGCCACGTTGTCTCATCGATTATCACTCAGTCGTATCGGGGAACGAAGAAATATTTAGTCCTCCTCCCGTTTTCTTGAGGCACGTATCCCGAGTACCTCTCTTATGCGAATGGTAATTCAGGCTCAACATTAGTAATAGCCAAATACGCGAGACATTTTTCATACTCGACTTTTTCATAAAGAAATACTCATCCATTGGAGGAGAGAGGAGAGAGAGCGAGGGAGGGGTGAGCAAGTGCTTCTTCTTAACAGAAGCATTCATGCCATATATCCTGTTTTAATGGCTTGAAATTCGGGTCGCCAATCCCGAATGCCGAATTCATGGTAGATTTCCTTACAGCCCTCTTATCGTGTCGGTTACAGGTAATTCATAAGAGCGATATACTCAAAGCCCCGTGCGGTCAAAAGCTGCAAGCTACCTTTTTATATGTATGTATGTATGTTTTTCCTCCAGTGATCCAGTGATACACGCAGAAATATTTCGCTGAAAGACTCATTGCTCAGCTAGTCAAAGGCACACGGAATTCAACTGCCGCTTTCCAAACCGAAATGGAGCGCAATGGGAACGCAAATGCTGACTGTAAGTGCCAACTTCAAAGAACGAAAGAAATTAAGGAAAAAAAAGCGAAACGAACAGAAAGAAAGAAAGAGCGCTGCAAGTAAAGTGCGCCCACGGAAGACCCGAGATGTACGAGGCAAACGGCGAAGCTTTACGGGAAGGGATCAAACGTGAATTCCCAGCAAACAGCGCGTTCGGCACGCGGCAGCGTATCGCGTCACAAGAAAAATGCGCCCGTCACCCGCCCTCCTCCCCGGCGCGTGCAGGCACAGCCGTGCTGAGGGGCATGTTTAGGGATATCGAGCCAGGAACGTGTCCTATCGAATCCCCTCCGCGACCGCACAAGTTTCCGCCGAGAGAGAGAGAGAGAGCTGGCGGCAGCAGCAGCAGTAGCGCGAGAGAGGCGGGGTGTCCCTAGATCCCTCTATCTTAGCCACATACGAGCACACATTTCCGGCATAGCCATATACGTGCGGGGGAGGAGGGAGCAGAGCCTGCCGTTCCGCTGCGGCCATAATCGCCAACGCAAGCAGAGACGACGGCGGCGTCACTCGGCGCTAAAGTCCACGGTGCTTTAGGCCGCGCCAGCCGCGAGTGTCCTATCTCGAGGATGTAGTGCCGCGGAAGCGACCGAGCCGGAATGGGGAGGCGTGATGCAGGGGATGGGCCCACAATAAAGAAAACCTCCTGCCTCCCCCCCCATCTTCCTGCGCGCTTTTTTCTACAGCTTCACGGACAAGAAGACACCAAAGACCAAGGGGAAGGGTGGAGAACACGAACAAGATGGGGGAAAAGAGAAAGCGGGCACCAAAAATACATAAAAATAAAATACAAAAAACAAACGTTCCGCATTGAAAGAGGCCGTCGTTGGTACCCTCTCTCCGCGGTGTGTAATATTGCTGCCGAAAAGCAAACTTCAAGGCTCGGGCGATGAGGATGAAAAAGAAAGCGAGAGTCTGGCGCGCAAGCGGGGTAGAATAGAGCCAAGTCAGTCGGGGTGGAGTGTCTCCCTCGGTTCGCCCCCTCGGCCATCACCCCCCCCCCCCCCCTCCCCGCCCGGGCTCTGCCTCCGCCCCGGACGTCCACATATATCAGGCGACTGGAGTGGAACGTCTACGCGGCCGATTTCGGATGGTGTTTGTGTATGTGTGTATACGCTATATCACAGCCGGTACGTACTGCAGAAGCCGTTGTGCAGCGATCGCTGCGGCGACGCAAAACGCCAAGAGAGGAGAACGGTCGCGCGACTCTCACGTCGCTTTGCGGTCGCTCGAGCTTTAGCAACCGAGTCGTCTCGTCGTCCCACCCTGAACTCCTCCTCCCCCTTGGCTGCCCTTCCCCGTTTTCCCTATTCGCTCCCTGCTGTGTGGTCAGATTTGCATTTAAAGTGCCACTTCGCGCGAGCACGCCAAGGCGCCCCACGTCACACTCGAGCTTTCGGTCTCGACGAGCAGGACTGCGACGCGTTCGTTTGCCTTATTTCGTGTCTGTTTGGCCGCCAGCACTTCGCAGCACGAGCCGAGGAAGAAAGGAGGATCAGGAGAAGTGGCAGCGGTATAGCGCTGACGCGCCGTTTCCTCGCATATACTATAAGACTAGCGCACGCGCTAGCGAGGAGGCGACAGAGAGAGAGAGAAAGCCCTCGGGCTGGGGCTGTGGGCAACGCAGGACGGGGCGCACTCACGCCATGGCGTCTATGAACGCTGCTGTTGCCACTGTCGCTGTTCCGGGGCAAAACGGCCAGAAGAAGCGCAAAAAGAACTGCCGCCGCTCGGCTCTGACACGCGAGAAAATGAAAGAGCCGCGCGCGCGCGCCCACGCGGTGCCAACTAGACTTTCATCACGCCAGAGCGCTTGCAGCGATGAGGGACCCGCAACACCGATGCGAACGAAGCGCAACTTTATGCGCGCACAGCGCAGGCAAGAAAAAAAAGTATATATATATATATATATATATATATATATATATATATATATAAAACGATGACAAGGGAAGAGATACGATGATGGCAGACGGCGACAACGCGTGTAGAAGAACGTCATAGGTTGCGAAAGCAGAGAGAGAGAGAGAGAGAGAGAGAGAGAGAGAGATGCATTTCGTTTCGCAAGCGCAGCGGTGCGAACGCTGCAGAAGTTTGCGGAGGAATGGATGAAAAGGTGTGCTACACCTATTTTATATCCCCACATCTTTTTTTTTTTTTTTTTGTAACTCGGAGCGAGCGCGAGTTTCGCGGCGCATTGTTCGTATTATAACGAGGCGGAAATGTACGGCGAAGAAAAAGAATCAGTCACCATGGGGAAATATAAGAGAAACTATATAGTTCATATTCTAATTGGTTGCGAAACGATGTTTGCTCGGGAAGATGGCGGGAAAATGAATGAAGTCACAGCCTAATGAAGGCTATGGGATGCGACAAGCAGAAATAAAGTGCGGAGGCCCCAGATGACAAATTGCGACATCGTAAACTAGAAAACCAAGAGAGGCTAATTTTGCGCAGCCCAAGCGCACAATTCCGATAGCGCGATCTGTGTTAACGTAACGAGAATACGTTGTCGGTAGCATGTCCGCCGTATCAACGACATCCTGCGAGCGTGTTCACAGCAAGATCAGGCTATAGCTATTTTCACGAATAGTATGGTACTGTTGCTGAGTCGAAAGTACGCACAAAAGCTTCTACGGTAGGACAGGTCGCACATGCGCTAGGTCTATTGTGTCGTTGCACGTAAACACCGAATTCGCATATCACCGTATAAGTTGCGCGCGTAAGTTTGTTAACTTCGTCTTCACAGGATGTCGCCTACATCTCTGCAGTCCAAATACTAGCGACAAACTACGTTTAATACAACTGCGGCTGATGAAGAAAACGTGGTCAATCCATGATAGTCGGGTCCTATGCACCGCTCCTAATGGGTGGCACATAGTGTCCCTGCTCAGTTAACCATCAGTGCCGAACCGAGAGCGAAGTGGAGAACGACAAACACTCTTCAGCGATTTGATAGTTACTGCTTCACGATGCATCCGTTATAGTCCCTATCGGCCAACTTAAACAGAGCTCTTGTGTAAAGTGTGTGGTGGCACCCAGAGAGAAATAAGATGGAAAGCAGAGAGGTTAACCAGGGTAACTGTCTGGTTGACTACACCGCACTGCGGGTTGGGGAAAGGGAAGAAAGGATGAGGAGAAAAGAGAACATTAAAATATTTTGTCCGCACAAGCACGAGGAGGACAAACCAGAACAACAGCAAATTTGCATGCAGTCAGGTCAAACAGTGACGTCTAGCGAACGGGCGAACAAGCAACCTGACGAAAATACAACACCGAAAAATTTGAAAAATCAGGCAGACACAGAGATCAGAGACTGAGACAATATATATATATATATATATATACGACTGAGAAAAGACAAATGCCTTGGGGGAAAAACAAGCATACGATGCACTGTTTGAAGGGCCGGTGGGCGAAGACAAATAAACTATAAATGGGGGGGAGGGGGAGGAGGGGGAGGTGTCCTCCAGCGACAACGAGTTATGGGAATGGCCCTGTGTGGTTTCCCCTATGGTCGCCAAGGAACGCGTTTTCTCTCCACAGAGGTACAAAAAAAGTGAGTAACCCAACTGCATATCCGTAAGTACAGCCCGGGGGAACAACGAGGACAACAACGGACGACGAGGGCCCGGCAGTGCGCGTGCCATCGCGTAAGCAAACATTGTACGGCCCACACACCAAACAAACGGAAGCGCGCAGGCAGGAACGCGCTCGCTCGCATCTTGCTTCGCGGTTGCTTCGCTTCCCCCCCCTCTCTCTGTACCTCTCTCTCTCTCAGACGCGCACTCGGTAGTTACACACGCGCGTTTTTGGCTCGGGGGCGGGCGTGCTGCTGTGCCACCACGTTGCGCCGTCCTCGCGATGGAATGCGCCGCGCGGACGCCGGACCCGCCGGCATTGCGGACGCCGAGAGCAGAAAAAAAAAGGGGTACAAGAGGAGTCCACGAAAATGCCGAAGAGCGCCACCACCAAACCAACTACATCGAGTTATTATTCCTCCACAGAAAAGTGTGGTACGAAAAAAGAAAGAAAGAAAGTAAGTAAGAAAGGAAAAGAAAAACCCGCCACAAGGCGCGTGCGCGCAGTCGTATAGTTCTTCCGAAATGCATGGACGGAACGACGTGCGGGCACCACACGTATATAGGCGCATGGAGAGAGATGCGCGCACGCAAAAGGATGGCGAAGAGTGGGCGCAAACAATCACGTTAAGAGACGACTCGGACCCTACGATCGTGGACCGGCGGACCAACCGACAAAGAGGAACGGTTTTTCGCAGTGGGGGAAGCAGGCAAATCGGCAAATGTGAACAAGACCGGAAGTGGCAGAGAGAGAAGCCGGAAATCTTGAATTATAAATCCGCAAGCACGTGGGAGAAAGAAAAAAAAAAGGACGTTCCCAAACCATAAACGGGGACAGAAGCGAAATGGAGGAAAAGAAATATGTGCCCTCGTGAATCGAGACGAAACAAATAAAATAAAAATAAAAAAACACAACGAAATAAAGGAAGTAATGAAAGAAACAAGGGGCAGACACGAGAGAAGACGTTGTGTGTTTCTACTTGCGCGATGTTTGCATTCTCGAAGGAAAACCCGAGGCTTGCACAGCTGTTCAAGCGGAGCGTGAGATCAGCGGGTAAAGCGCAGAACGACGTTAATATAACAAAGCACAACGAGTATAAGGAAAGAAAAACGCGTTTGGACGACGAGTGCCGGCCCAGGTTCGAGATGAAATGCGGGAGCAGGGTGCAATATTGGGAGCAGCGCGTACTTAGGATGCTCCTATTCTTTCTGTCGCTCTGCATGGCCGTGCTCGGACTCTACGCTGCCGCCTCTCTCGCACTTTCGATCGCAAATATGTGCTGCATATTTTTGCCCCCCCCAATAACGTTCTCGTCGGGGCGCGCTTATACAAGGCCTGTGATAAAGTCTTACGAAAGCAGAGGGCGGAGAAAACGAATGGGGTAGGTTATGTTGTAGATTTGCATTCAAATGTACACTTTACGCGAGGGAAAGACGAAGAAAAATTGTCCCGCAATCGATTGGGATCCACGTTTTTGTTCGCACGTGCGCCAAAGGATGCCCTCCTCTTCCTTCTAATAGTTACTTAAGCCTGAGAAAAATGGGGCGGCAAAGCTAGTCGGACGGAATAGACTTGAAAGTAATCAACAATTAAGTGTGCACAAATTTTGCTTGTTTATAAGGTAACAGTAGTTGAACAAGTGATGGCTGTTTGCCTTTGTTAGAAGACAAATGCATTTTCAAGCGAAGCTTGTATACGCTAGCCTGCGCCGGCGATGTAACGCTAAAAAAAAAAAACCAACTGCTCTCAGAGCTGCCCAGGTGCTCGGCACGCGCTTGTGCCACTACTCCTGCGTTCGTCATCGTCGTCTGCTTCCACAGCTGGCTGTGTGACCGCTGATCATTACAGCGTAGAATTTCACTTCTCTTCTGTCGTCGTAATTGGGAGGCCACGCTTACGGGGGTATGAGCCATTGCTTAAGGGGTTATGAGCCATTCATTGTCTTACGTAACGGCCAGATTTGATTTTGAAGAAATTTCATGGAAATCCATCCAAATGAACGTGCTCGGGAAAGGGCTCATCGTCGACGTGCCGATTCTAGCGTGAGGGCTTCCGAAGCCCAAGCGAAACGTCAGCGAAGAGCCGCGGACCCCGAGTTGAGGGAGCGCGATGTTGAGGCCAAACGTGAAACACAGGGGGTGATATTTTCAAGAATTCGTCGTCCTAGTGACGGCGTTGGTGAAAAAAAGGCGAAGTTTTTCGAACCATAGTCGTAATTCGGTTCACTACGAACCCCAACTACACAGATGGAACACCATCATCAACACCTTCATCTCCTTCAAAGCGTCATCGTGATAAACCTACTTCATTTACACTGCAGGACGAAGACCTGTCCCAGCGATCTCTAATTACACCTGTCTTGCGTCAGCTGACTGCATCCTACACACGCATACGTGGACGTACGTAACACATATGGGGAATAAGATAAGAAAATGAAAATAAATGGATCCCCTGTCCGCGCCACTGGGTACCCAGCGGGATCAAGTGCATGCAGCTACTGCGAATCTCGTAGCGAAATCAGTCATGCTGGCAGTCCTCGCAATGTTAGAGAGCTGGCTAAAGCAAAGCTTCTCCTCTTCCTCCGTCTCCAGAGGCGCAGTAACGAAAAAAAAACAAACAAACAAAGAGGCTACGAACTAGCAAATCAACACCAACTCAACAATATGTTGCAGCGAAGCAACGCAACTGCCCCGGCAATCTTGCAGACCCGTACATCTTTCTTGTTGTTGTTGTTGTTGCTGCTGCTGTTTTGCTTTCCGCGGGGCGCAAATGAACAGAGCACGTGGGCAGTACGCAGGCACGCGCGCGCGCGAAGGAAAGTTAGCGCGAACGGGGAGGCATCGAGCTGCAGGGCAGGACTGATTGAGACGGGAGCGGATGCTGACGTCTCGGCCGCCGGCGTCGGCCGCCCGTTACAGCGTTGCCGTCGTCCGAGCGCCAGGGGAGACGGGAGCGGCCGGCCAATCTAGCATCGTTAAATCCGCGCCACCCTTTTATTACGGCGCGCCAGGCAGAGCGGCCAGGGAACCAGCAGGATCTCCCGGGGCACTGTCCTTCCTTTCCGCACCCTGGAAACGCTGCTACCTCTAGTTGCGCGCAGCACCTGCAGAGGTTAACACTGAACTAGGAATGAAATCAAGTTTCACTGCATAAGACAAGATTGCCCACTGACGCAAGCATTCATAAGTCTTGTCAACTTTGAATTTTTGTAACGTTTCGAAATAAGCTCAGTTGCTGGTCTAGCACCATTGCGCGTTGTTCTCTCTCGTTGTCTGGAATTATCTGTGGCAATTTGCAGAAAATTTCAGCGATGCACAAATCACAGTCCAACCTTCCGTGCTTTCTAAGGTTGCGCCATGAGTTGATGCATCCACTGATTACTTGTTAGTACTGATGCATTTGCGAAGACGGCAAAGCACATCGTTGCGCCGGCTCAAACAAGTTTTTGCCGAGTCCTTCTGCGGTTACGTGAGGTGAGCAGTTTTTCTACAGAGAATACCCAAACTATATTGGCCATATTGTAAAACGGTAAAGACCAGGTTGGGCTTTCATTTTTGTGCCGTAACGTGCACGCTACGTCTAGAGCATACTGAGTATTGGCCCCCGTTATTAAAGAGAAGCAAGCTAATGACACGGAGACGATGAAGAAGAATGATGTAGGCGGTATTGAGAGATAGCTCATTATTCAAAGTTATAATGGGAAGGAAGGCAAACCTCCACAAGTGGTGGTACGGAATGCCACGTGTGACAGCGTCGTCACAAAGCACGGCCGATGCATGCGCAAATGTGTCAAGCTGTTCACTAACTACGCTCCCGCGTAAACACTTACACGCCTTGGTAAAGCAACTCCGCTGCATTTCGTGACTAAAGTTCCCTCCGCAAAGCGGCAAGATATCATAGCTATCAAAAAGAGTTCCCTCGTGGAAATCCGAGCGACGCCTTGGTGAACGTCGTTCACAAGTGTTATGTGGCGCGTAAGCTCTATGCGGCTGCAGTGTCATTGTTAATGTTGCATCTGTTTCCACACTCTAGAGTGGTCAACAACAACGCTATGTGAGGAGCGATGGGTCAGCACATTTGCGTTCAGTAGGGGCAATGAGGAAAGGCGGTAAACTCGTTAGGGAATCACATGCGCCATGCTCTCTGGGCTCCAAGATATAGCGCTACGTTCTACAAAGCCATTAAAACTGTGCCTTTCGAGCTTCCAGCTTCAGCTGTGCTGCATGGAATAACCGAGATGGCGTGCGGCATTTGCCCCAGTCTCCTGCGGCGAAGACATCACTAGGACCGGAAGGCGGTGTGCGTAAGTGAAAGAAGGGAACACAACACGCGCACTCGGGCTGCTCGTTGGCCCTCACAACGCTGGGTTAGGGAAGAAAGCAGAGCGGGTGTGGGGGCGGCACCGGCAAATGAGTTCTGCTACTACGCGAAAAACGTTCACTCCATTAAAAGTAACAACATTGAAATGCCGATCGTGTTTTCTTCGTTAGAGTACTGCGCGCGAAGTCCGTGACTGTGAATTGCGACGACGAAGAGGGCCGCCGCCGCTCTGTAAATTATTTAAAACACGACAGGCTGCCGCCTCTGTGGGTGTGTGAAATTGTGAATCTCGTCAAGTTTCACGACGGTGTGCTCCTACGTAGCGGGCACCTTGAAAGCTGGCTTCTCCGTGGTATGAGGATTTATGGGGAGAAGCCCATCCTCGCTGTTGTTTTTGGTTGTTATTTCTTTGCACATTATTGCTGCACTGTTATTTATTTACACTATTAGCGCTTTTTATTATTCGCTCGCACACCGATGTGCAGCCGTTATCACGGTAACCTGCCAGGTCAGCGTTATCCTTTAATTTTACCAGAGTTATCAAACGGCACTGATTTTACTCTTGTTTTAATGGGACACTAAAGAGTAAATTACAAATCTTAAATACCAGCAATGCCTGTCTTACTGTCACGGAACGCTTGACAAGCCGGAAAAGATGCAAGAACTATAGATCGGTGTCGACGCCACCTTGAAGCTACCGAACTAACTGGTCGCGAGGTCCTAGATGTTTACAATGTCTGTTCGGGACCAGTTATTGTTTATTGGTCAAACAAGCACGGCATTACATTCTCAGTGAACAAATGGCTCCCCATAGCTTGTTTTTAGTCTTTTTTCTTGTTAATTTTGGCAAAGAATGGCTCGATGCCACGAAAATAATTTGAGCTCGTTGACGTGACATTGACGTCGCGATGCAGTTAGGACAGGAAATTCATGAACAAAAACTTTGGCATTTCCCTTGAGCAAAAGCAATTAAACTCTTAAAAGAATAATTCAGTTCGTAGAAAAAAATTGTGTCATCCTATATAATGTGCTATTACATGAACGCCATCCATCTCAGTATTCCTCATTTCGTATCAGTGCTCGTCGTACTCCGCAGTTCTAACTAAGCTTGGTTCTTCAGCGAGGATAATATCATCTTGACGCACAGGAGTCTTGGAATATATGTACTCCTTGGCAATATCTACTTAAAGCTTATTGCTGCTACCAAATCTTGAAATGGGCCGGGGTGATTTCACTAACTTCCATCAGAACAGGTTGCGCAACGTGATTGCCAACGTGCGTGCTGGTGCATTCCTTTACTTGTTATTTATCGTAATTAGCTCCTTATCGCAAGAATGCGCGCCCTGTGACGCAGCACTATCCGAAACATTCAAAAAAAGAAAAAAAAAGGCACCAACGAATACTGCCCCAAGAACAGCGTTCTTAGCAACAAATGTATCCAGAGCTTCATAACAAACTGCTGTCGTGCCACTTTCACAAGCTAGCAGAACCACACCGATCTTGAAAGCAAGAATGCCTCGAACACTTTGGGCAATCTCGGCTCTTCATTTAGCGTTCTCATATCAGATTCCAAGACTTCGGCGAAGAGCAAAGAAAAATACACCGCGTCAAACGCTGTACTTCACCCTCGGGCAGGTAACGGAGGAGCGCGCAATATCGGAGCGACTCAAGAACAAGTTGGTAATATCGGAGCGAGTTACGTAAGCAACGCGCGAAAACACAGGAGCGTCGACAAAACGGCAGTGTTTCTACTCAGGTGGATAAGAGAAAAACAAAATATATATGCGGCGAAACGACGGGCAATATTTCACCCAAGCCACGCCACGCTGCGACATGCGCGCTAACAAGATGACAGGCGAAGAAACATAATACCGAGCGGCACGGCGCGTTGATCTTCGACCCGCTGAAGCATCGGCTTTGGTGCGCCAAGACTTACGTAAAGACGGCTCAATATCACTTTTAGAATGGAACGCTGCGCAACAGGCAGTCGTTGCGTAAGTACACCACCCGAGAGCCTTTCGGAACGCTGATGAAGATGCGAAGGTGCGCTAGGAGGAATATCGGTGTCAACAACGATGATCGACGATAATCTTACGCGGTATTCACTTACCTTTGGCGACAGGCAGGCGTTTACAAAGTTGCGTCGGGGTGAACTGCGGTCCCTGTTCGATTACAGCGTTGAGTGCAGAAAACTTGATTACGGGACTATTCTTGGTTCAGCTGCATTATACCTGTTTTGTACATCAAACTCTCATGGGCTCTGCCGTGTTCAGTGTCGCATGAACTGCGAAAAATGTTATTGCTTCATTCACGGTAGGGTCACAGTAAAGCTATAGCTTTAGTAACTAAGTTTAGTTTTACTTGTATCCCTAGTAATGCATAGAACGCTCGATCACGTAGTCTTGCGAAAACGTTTCGGTATAGTCGACGAACAATGAAATCGCCTCACGGGCACGCATAGTGTATGCATCACCGACCAACCAATCTCTGTGAAATCGGATTAGCGCAAATTTTCACCTCGACTGCGTCTTGCTCTTGTTTGCACTATCTTTACCTTTCTTTTCATCTTCTTGAGATTTCAAATGTGGAAAGTCTATTGCCTCCTAGCCATTCCGCCTGCTTTAACACATGGTGCATCATTCAGTAGCCTTCATGCAAGCCAAAATAAGTGACGGTATTCTTATTCGAGTTTTTCTTTTTTTTTGTTAGGAATTATAGTTTAGGCTGCTAACTATAATACGGCGCAATAAAGGACCCTGTTCGCTTCTAAGCTCACAGGCTTTAGTTCTAATTCATGGGCACCGCGTTTCTGATCTCACCATCCACACTGCGGCAATCTTTCCTTTACTCAATTTTATAAAACTTTGCGATATTCGAATCAATGGATAGCGTCGTTTGCTACACACAAAGACAAAGAAAGAGAGAGAGAGAGAAAGAAGACGAGGCAGTACACACCTAGCGCGAGAAATCCTGTGTGCGTTAACTGGTTTAGTATGAGCCCGCGTACTTTTCGGCAACATTCCCGCGTATGCGCACTACTAGTGCCCCCCTCATTCTCCCCTTAACTCTATTTACATATGTAGGGTCGCAAACCAGAGGCGCGTATGGTTGACCGCACTACTATTCCGTTCTCTCTCTTCTCCTGCAGGCTCTAATGCGCATGCGTACTCGCCTGTAACCATGAATGTACGCGCGTATTGCATCTGCTCTACGGCTATATAAACTTCCGTCATCTCTTACTTTTCGATGTCATGTCGCGTCGCAGAGGTCAGTATTGCATTCAACAAAACATAATGATGAAAATGTTTTTGTTGAATTTCGGCTCGAGAACCCATTAGGTGGACTCGGAAAAAAATAAACAGTAAATTACACTTATAGAGTGCCGAAAACTCGCAGAGAGGGCTGCCCGCTGTATCTATTGTCATCCCGATACTGCGACAACGGACCTGATGACACCAAAGCGAAATCGGCAGGCAGTAGAGACTTTCCATCACTGCGTGGTGCGGCGCTGTTTCATTCGCTCCACGCCGATACGCAAGCGGCCACACATGCCAGTTTAAGGTGCACAGTAGGCGCAGTGGTGGCGCACGTCTGATGCCTCAGGGCACATCGGCAGCCGTTAAAAGGTTAGAGAGGGAGGGAGGAAGAGAGAGAGAGAGCGAGACAGCCAGAGGAGTGTGCTATCCGCTGGTGCTACTGGACATCCTCGGGGCAGACAGAACGGCGTTGGAGTGCGTCCGGACCCCCCGTCCTAATTGCCAATAAAAAGTAAACGCCGGGAATGCCTTCGCTAGCCAGAGAAAGGGGGCTGCGCCCGCGGCCATGGCACCGCGTAGAGTGCCCACCCACGTTGAAAACTTTATTCTTTTTGCCACCTTCGAGCCATCGTTTCTTTTTACCGCGTTGCTTGCTGCTGCTGCTACTGCTGCTCCGGCTTGTGCGCCTGACGGCTTCCTTCAAGCGGGTATCCGATCAGAGGAGCAAAGGAAACGTCCTTCGTGTCTTCTTCCGACTTTCGCTTGCGGAAAGAACAGTTTTCTTCTTTAACCACCCACTTGCGTTTTTGCTCTTCGCACTACCGTACGCACTGGCTGCGACGTCAAAATGACCGGCCGAGCGAAAGTAGGGCAGGAGGCAGAGAAACTAACTTCGGTCTGAGCAAGTACGCGAGAGCCTGGAAGAAGAACAAGAAGAGGCGGCACACGCTAAAGTTGATGAGACGAGCGAGCGCTTCGGGGGTCACGTATGCGGAGCCTGGTGTGTGCCGGACGCTACTTTTACATCGACGTTTGTTTCCTGCTTCAAATTACCTTTGAAGCAATTGCCCTTGAGGCAGTGTGTGTTGTGCTATTTCTATCACCAATTCTTCCTATTTCTTATCATAGGTCGCAACATTAGTAGCTTAATCACTCTGGAGTAGCCAGCTACCGTTGAAGAAGTTTATATAAGTAGATCTCTCTCTATCTCTGCTTCAAGTGCCACGTGCGTTCTACTCCCGAGTATGAACACTCGGAAAGATTAAGGTGCGCATTAGGCGAATCACCTCAGCCTTTTCTCCTTGTCACTTTTTTTTACCCCTTCTTCCTTTGTAACAGGATCAGGGAGTATACAAGGCAACTTATACTTTTACTTTCAGCCTTTTTTTATTAGCCTACTCCTCCACCCTGCTAATCAAATGAAAGCGTACACCCACGACATCGTTTGTCAGCTCATAAGCGCGGGCGCTTCGCGTCATAAAGAAATTCCACCAATCCTATAATAGCACCATACTTTCATCTATCAACGCATTCCAGAAGTTTCGCGCTTACTTCTTACCTTCATGGGGTTTTAAGGGGGGAGAGAAGGGGGGAGTCGAGCAAACACCACGCCTTATTGCCCGCCCCCTAACGACGTAATACGTCCATGTCGTCAGAGCCCGTTTCCGAACCCACAAATCGCCAGGCGTGCGTCACCACCAGCGAGGTTATAAACGGAGTGTGCGAAGAACCAGAAAATAAAAAGAAAGAAATGCATAAGCGTAGCGAAGCAAGCGCCCAGTCCTAGAGGCTCCTCGTTTCAGAAGCGCACCGCGGCTCGGCGTGCGTGAGAGCTTGCCTGCCCGCCCGCAGACCTGGACTGTTTCACGATGGGGCGGCGGGGAGCGATCTAGCGGCTGAGTTGTCACCAGAGAATCGTAAACACATCTCGCCGGCGACCGTATAATAATGTAACGAGCGTTCACGAACAGGCGCGTGGCGCGTCAGGGAAAAATAAAAGTACGATAGGGAAAGAAAAAGGGAAAGATCACGTGACCGCTATGCTTCCAATCCGAATCCATAGGGAGAAAGGGTTAGAACGTGTGAAGATACACATCATGGGGGAACGAAAGGCTAAAACTCCACGCCAGTGACTGAAGGGGGCTATCGAGAAGACCCGGGAATATGGGAAAAGTGGGAGAAAATAGGAGGGGCTCAATACAAAAAAAAAAAAAAAAACCTAAATATAAGGGCGGAGCAAAAGGATCGGGTTTGCATCACGAAGAAGCAAACGAGACAAGGATATATAAAGAGGAGGGTTGCTGCGCGAAAAACGGGACGAGCCCCAGTATCTTGTTGATATGCAGACAGCAGCAGCAGGCTCCAAATTGGGGCTCGCGTTTTATGGGAGTCATAAAAAGGCGGCCCTAATGCATTCTTAACGGCTCGATATCACGACGGGGTGCCCCGAAGAGAAAGCAAGGAGGACAGGAGGGGAAAATGCACGCGAGGAAAAAAGGAACCAACAAATGTACGTATATGAAATCTTCATGTAAAGAGGCACAGAATATAATCGAAAGACGATGGCGGAAGAAAAAAAAGTTATGCCGGGGTCCAGAGGCTTGCGAATATAAAGCTTGCGCTAGCTTCGCTGGTCAGGGCCCGAACACACCAGGTCAGAGGAATCAATTTCCACTTTCACGAAAGGCAGAGGGAAAAAAATTCTCCCAAGCGAGCAATACGGCATTCGGCTGAAAGAAACATTGAAAAGCAACGTCGGATGACGGCGTCCTTCTTGCTGCTTGAGATGAAGGAAAAGCGATCCCGAGGGAGTGGCTGAGGGCGACCAAGCCATGAGAGTGAATTAAAAAAATTTTTTTGAGAGCCGGAACACATAGCGATTGACGACCAGAGAAGATAAAACTCCACTCGTCGGCGGAAATCGTACGAACAAGACTGAAATGCAAGATCACGCATCCGATAACGGTCTGTGCGCCTGTACCAACTTTGAGTGCTGATACTGTCAAGCGGCGTCTGTGGACACATTGAATATGACGAAGTTGTTTGTTCAGCTCCCAGGGATGGTATGTTACCTTTTCACTTTCTTTTCTTGAATTGGCTAACAAGAAAAACCCGTATAATCTAAGCCGTGCTACTAATGCGATACTTCTGTTCCACCTGCATGTTTTGGTTTCGAAACTGCTGACTTCATAAGGCATCGACAGTGTCACGCTGCGGGCGGATCTACAATACCGTACCTTCCGGCTTCGCATCAATGTCAGAAAAAAAGAATTTCTGAAGACGCGTTATCGCGATGAACAAGTTAAAGTCAGTCAGGCGATTACCTGCGCTTCGAACCAAGCGCGTATCGCAAACACAACTCGCATCTCCGGCACAAAGCCGCGCAAGGCGGCGAGCACAGCTGCGGGCTTGAAGCACAGTTACACGACGCGAAGCCTCACCGCAGGGGAGAATCGGGAGGTTCGAGATAGAATTGGGGAGAGGGGAGGGGTGAGGAGGTGAGAAGATGGGGATGGAAGAGGGAAAGAGGATGTGCTCGCCGTGGTAGCAATTGGTCAGGGCGCTCTCAGCGTGGCAACGTCGTCGCTGCAGACTCGCGCTCGGAGCTATGTGTCGCTGTTTCGGTTCGCGCCGCCAGATTCGCACAGCCCTTTCCTGGGATTCATTATTGATTTGTTTGCATGGGGAGGGGCCGGCAGCCATTGAAGGGCGGACGAGCACAGCGCGATCGAAGAAGTGCTTGTCGCTGCTGCGGCCGGCGAGGCCCGTCTTGCGTCATTTCCGTTCGCCTGTCGATAATTTCCGGTGTTTGGCGCCGGCCACCCCGGGGCTAAGAGAAATTTCCGCTCCGTCCGCACGGCCCCGCCGCCGTGCGAGTAACGGTGCGAGCCCGGGCACCCAACCCCATCTTCTATAGTATACGCGCATGTATAGACGTGACCGACCACAGCACGGCTCGTGCGCGCACTCACCGCTGATAGGTGCGCGCGCGCGCGCGCGTGCTTGCTTCGTGAACGAGTATAGAGAACATCGAGAACGAGGCACGGCGGCTGCACGTGCAAAGTACACGAACCAGTGGACTCGCGTCGAGCGCAGCACGTCTGATGGGGAGAGTTGCGTTCGGACACTGACTGCCTTCGACAGGAATATGCCGAGAGCCACAGGGGCACACGTGGTACCTGAAGCACCGCACTAAGCACAAATAGCAACTCTGGTAGCATGTAGTCGTTGTTTGTTATAACATTCACGTATCGTTACTGAAACGTTCAGTATGCATGCGGACCACGATCAAAACGAACACAGTATTCATAATGAAGTGCTTGGGGCCTCCCAAATCATTCGTTATACATGTCGCTGTAAAGGTCGCGCAACGCGCAGCTCACGTAAGAACCGGGACAGAATTATTCCTTCGTTATACAGGTCATTTCCTTGTAGAGGAGTTCGTTGAAGAGGCGCTCGACTGTAGCTTTCTTTGTCTCTTTCGCTCGTTTTCGTTGTCGGTGGTTGGTGGCCGGAAGTTGGAATTTCACCGCCGACTTAAAGGGAGCGTGGGCTCGAGTAGTACAGTTTCGGGGCGCATTTGTTGCCGAAAACTAATCTACACAGCCCTTTGAAATGCACGTGCTGTCCATCTATACACTACCGGGCGCTACAGATATGCTGGCTAACGAATCCGTTCTCTGCGGAATTATCTTATACTATACAACATGCCAATGGACAGCCCTTGAACTAATTGCAGGTGGGTCCAGTGGAAGTGTGCGTTCTACCCTAACCATGCTGACACTTCTGAAGTAGTTCTCCTGTCGAAAAATCTGCCTGGTTGGATTTTTGTTTTCATCTAAACGCAAAAGTAAGAGGGATTAAAATTCCTGGATGCAAATTCTACAGTGTGTCCTTTTTATATTGGTCAATTGGGGTGTGTACACTTCTGGCCTCACACTTTCGGTGAACTCCTACGTGTAGTATATCAAGAGGTTATGCCTAAACACGAAACTATATAAAGGCAAAAAAATAAAGATATAAATAAACGAAGAGACTCAAGGGTTAAATAGAGCATGATCCCATTCAGAACCCTTTATTAGAATAAAGAGATTAAGGGAATTTTTAAAGCTGAGAACCGAAAGAAACGCAAAAGCTCTACATGCTCCACGGATCACGCAACAACTGTCATAGCCAGTTACGTATACACATAGCCTGCAATACATAGTTGTGTACAGAAGTTATAAGTCTATACTTATGAAGTGGAGACCGAGACCGAAGCTCAGGGACGAGGTTAAAGCAAAGCAGGGGGTTTTTCGAGAGAGGACTATAGAACGTCATAGCACTCTGCTAGGGATGCATCGACAACGGCAGCGCTCTTCAGTGTCTATAGTATATAGCTTCACGTATACGGCGTACACAAAAGAGCCCTTCACGCATCGAGTGGGCAAACAGCGCTTCGAGTGGTCTAAGCTGATTACTGCTGGCCGCCGTCGCCGCCGACCGGCGCGTTTCTCGAGAGCTTCGGCAACGACGTGGGCGTGGCGCCACTCGTTCGAGCGAGTAAGCTCCGACGTCTCGATTCTTTCAATCTTTTTTTGTTTCGTCTTTTTTTTTCTTTGATTGCTTGTTCCGTTGCAGTCCGAACTACTGGTGAGAAAGAAAGCGAAAAAAAAAAAAGAGAGAACATTTTGCAGATATATGCCAATCCAAGCAACTGACACATTAAAGACAGCGAAGTTGTATAAGGGAGTGCTCCCACGCTTCGGAAGTTCTATAAGAGGTCTGTTTTGCCACGTCCCGAAATGTGCTCACGACACAAACGGTTCACTATGTCCGCCTCAATGGTTCACAATATCCTAGTTCAGAACTTCTAAATTGTCCTTGGAAGAAGCTTCAAGAGCGACGACCTTCAAGTCCAGCTTCGGGCTGTCCAAAGGGCCTGCGAAAGGGCTGAAGATCACGGTCTTCTGCCCCCGGTGCAGGTGCGGCCCGTGACTACGACGAAGTAGTCCCTTAGGACAAAATAAAGTTTTCCGTCCGTC
Source organism: Dermacentor silvarum (assembly GCF_013339745.2). Classification (NCBI taxonomy): domain Eukaryota; kingdom Metazoa; phylum Arthropoda; class Arachnida; order Ixodida; family Ixodidae; genus Dermacentor; species Dermacentor silvarum. Next base: position 36,465,718 of record NC_051157.2, read on the forward strand.
CGTCCGTCCGTCCGAACTGTTTAGAAAACATGTTACTGTGTACTGCACCGGCTCTACCGGCACCGGCGTCCGGCTGCGCGAAACGGCCTGGTAGGGCGGCCTTGTGATAATGCATCACCGACGCCAGCGTCTGGCTGTGAGTTCGCTCCGACGTAGGCTGCGTTGCTGGCTGTCTTTTTGGCCATTGCAGCACGAAAACTGTTGTGGAACTCACCTTAACAACATCGCTGTAAGTATATCAGAACTTAAATGCCGAAAGGATACTTACCTTCCGAGTGTGGCGTAATAACCATGCTGCGCTTCAGGAGCCGAATTCACAGACCCCTTTGTTCTTAAAAGGCGTTTGCCAGTGAGCGGCCGCCTTCAACAATATGTTCAGCGTCGCGATTGGCTAACACCTGTTCTTACGAAGTTCTTAGCGTAAGAACTTTTACTTGTGAATACGAGCCATGTTTTGTTTACTTTACAGATATGAGTCTGCATAGTAGGGTTTATTCGCTGCAATTGGAAGCAAATGCTTACTCTGACTGTTGCAGTGTCTGCCACCAGAGGTCCGAATTAGAACGAACCATTATTTATTTAGATGTTTCGTACGTTCCACTAACAACTTGAGCTACATCGTATGTCCTCAGACTTACTTCTTTTTAAAAGACCCACAATAATCTAGCTGGCACCAAAACACTACGTTTCTGGATAATTGGCTGTGGGCCAACGCAGTCTGCGAAAGCGCGGACGGCTGTCAAGAATGTAACTCCGCAATTGCGTGGAGTGAAGTAGTTAGTCTCTTCGACATTAAGAGACACGCCTTCAATACGCAAAAGCCATGACTAACGACAAAGAAAGAAAGAAAGAAAGAAAGAAAGAAAGAGAGAGAGAGAGAGTAAGCTACGCGTGCAACGCAGACGATGGTAGAACAAAAACATAAGAGCCGTTCTTTCGCCTTTCAGTGACTAATGTCAAGAAAGAAACGCGACACCTTTGCCAGCGTTTTTCCTAATGTTAGAGAAACTAAGTGTCGACGCGCCCACTTTTTTTTCTTTTTTTTAATGCGCAAGCGCAAGTAAGCTGACCAAGCAAGCGAAGCCTGACAACTCGTTCGATAGGAAGGAAGGACCCCCTCTTTTCTTTCGATCAGGTGTCACGACATTTGCAAGGCGAATATATGGGCATTCTCATCAAAAGCTCGTCTGTCAACTGCACCGTGAAAAGCAATATAAAACGGATGCAGAAAAGCAACTCCTGCCAACCCGCCTCTCTAGTAATGGGATGGGCGAAGTGCGTTCCGCCGCCCTTACCTTCCTGCTCTTCCCTTTCTTTCCTATATTACGCGATTTTTTTTCGCGGCTTCCTTAATCTTCGCGGGAGAAAATTCTGCCCGAGAGTCAGAGACATCAAAAACACAAGACGTCCCCGATATATATATATATATATATATATATATATATATATATATATATATATATATATATATATATATATATATATATATAGTTACAGACATCAAAAACGCAAGACGACTTACGCTGTACGGGCCTAGCAGGCGCTTACTAAAGATGCATCGAAGAAGTAGAGAGAGAGAGGGACGAAATAGGGCGGTCGTAAATCATGCAGGCACAACGACGACGCGGCAACGGCCGGGAAACGAGCGACCAGAGGTACACGTGCTTGCTTCTTTGAGTCTGACAGCGCCGCGCGGGGTCTGAGCGCGCACCGGTGGTCCTCCGCGCAACAAAATAGTCCCTTCTGGGGGGGTTCCCTTGCCACAGCGCTTTTCTGTCTCTGCATTAAAGCTGACGGGACAGTCAAACCTGACGACGAAGACCAACATTACGTGCACGACACGTGAGAGAGAGAGAGAAAAGCTTGGAACAAAGGCACGAAGGTTAGCGAGGTCGCAATCGGTTTGCTACCCAATGCTGGGGAAGCGGTAAGAAAAGGAAAGAAATAAGTCGTGCGCTCACGAACACACCTACAGCGTTTACTGTGAGTTCAGAGGTGGTCGCCGAGCGCAGTTTGCTTTAAAATGGGCCACATGGCTCAGGTAGCTTTCCGTGCGTATGATTTCCATGTGGTGGCTGTTCTTATCAGCAATCTGCCATCCGTCCTATCGGCTCGTTACCAAGGCAGGAAACGTACTTCGAGGTGATCGAAATAATCTCAAGTCCTCCACTGCGATGTCCCTGATAGGGAGTGCGTATAACCTTAAGACATTAATCGCATGATTGAAACCAAGTTATAGGACGAGCACATCCAGCTATGTGTTTCCTTTCTTCACGTTTACATCGTCTGGTCGGCCAAATCGAAGTAATATTGCCGAAAGTTACCACACCAGGATGTCACTCCTGAAAACGGGGGCGAAGAGCAGTGTGCACAGAGCTAAACGGGTGGCTCATTAGTGGCCAGAATTTGGGAAACACGCATGCTCCATGAAGGTGACAGCGCAGCACTATATACGGCTAAGTGTGCAGGTAAAGGATAAAAGAAAAATTAACGACGAATGGGCATGGTGCCATCAGAAACGGCAACTATAAGGACGACCGTTGTACACGCGTGGCAAGGCCATCACCGACAGATGTTTGCTTTCCCGCGCCGCTCTCACGTACCTGCCCCTCCCACCCGGTTTTTTACCCTTTAATTCCCGTTGGTCCCGATTATTTTCACAGCACTCAGTTTCTTCTAGTGCTGGGTACATTGCCCAGCCTGCTTTGCCACGATAACGATGCCATCCTTTGCGCAGTTGTGACAGGAGGACGGGGATACGCCCGCGTGCAATGTAGTTTTTCCCACAACAAGAAAAGAAAAAAAGTGGTTATACTAGCAGACTCCAAAAACTAGTTCGCTTTCATATTCAAGCGTGCAAAATACCGATAGCCAGCTAAAGGCACGTTTCATTTTTCCTTTCGTATGCACTGAAGTTCCAAGGGAAGCGCTAACCAGGGTTACGTATGGTAGAGTTACTAGAGAGTGCGCTTCGGAGCTCCTGAAAGCGCATGCTTAGAATATGAGTTACGTTCCAGCCCCAAATCGTGTGTGTCAGCAAAAACTATGCCAAGCGCACCGCATCTTATTAGCAGTGATTCACATGCGCGGTCTGTCAGTTTGCACAAACATTCTTCGCGTTCTGTGTTACACTTACTATTGGGAAGGCATGTTGTATACACGTCTCGGCTGCACACCCCCCCCCCCCCCCCCCCCCCCCCCCCCGTTTCCCTTCAAAACACCTTTCAAATAACACCCAAAACAAACAAAAAAAAAAGAGAAAAAGACAGCCAAGCAAAATCTTACACCCACAGGGAGGCACAACGCGGGAAGTCGCCGAAAAAGTTATACACGCATCGCTGCCATCGCAATGGCTGTCATAGGGAAAGCCAACCTCGCGCCGTCCCGGGCAAGGCTGGTTTCGCTATAACGTAGTCGCCCCCGAGTACTACGTTATACTCGCCGATGGTGACAGGAACGCGGAGGAGAGCGATTCCGCGCGCATACGACGTACACGTATGAGGGGGCATCCGCGCGGAGGACATCGGAATCGAGAACACGCAGAAGCACGACGCCCACAAACAAACGCACGGTCGCTCCAGCTGCACGCCTCGCACACGGAGTTTCTCAGCATACGTGAACCACACACGTAGACAGGCGCTAGCAACGCAGGCACGCATACGCTGGAGTGCACAAACGCACGCACCAGCCTCGGATCCCTCATATTTTATGCATGCGCGAAGAGAGGCAAGCCTCGGCTGTTTTGTGTCCTGTAGGGCGAGCGCACGTTATACGTTCGTTTTTTCTTTTTTCTTTTTCACTGCGCATCACTTTTGTATCCACTAACCATTCCCTCCTTCCGCTGCTTCGGGACCGCTTCTTTCCGCACCAGTTCCAGCGCAGCGACATTCCTTCTCGCTCTTGTTTCGCGGTGGTTCCGCCGAAGACTTGTCCTTTTTGAAGGGAATGGCGGCGCACCGCCTTTCACGTGTGTCTCCGCGACGGCAAGTTGTCGGCAGCGGCGGGCGCAGCAGCGCTCTCACACTGCGGCCAAGCAGAGCATACGTAACCGAGAAAAGCCACTCACGGGGTACAACTCGAAGGCGTGGAAGCCTGACGTGCCTACAAAGCGTGAAGAAGCGCACGCAGAAATGTCGCAGTGGAACGGGCAGCGACGGCAGACGGCAGTTTTACTTACGGGTACCACAGGCGCTTTCCGTTGCCCAAACGCCATAGGCGAGCAACTTTACTCGTGTCATGCGGAACACGTCAAAGAGACGCATATACAGCGGGGAGTACATACAACGTCAAAACGTGAGCGCAGCGAAAATGCCCGGAATTCGTTTCTCCATTGGGTGCCTAGATGCCTGACTCCGCCACAAGGTGGAGAAGTAACGTTATTTTTACTATAAGGAAGCAGTGTGCAAGCCGTGCGACAAAACCGTGTTTTGTTTGGGGCGATTGTGACATTCCGCAACGCTCGACGCCGCGATGTTGCTTCTGCACGAGACTCACGATACTGGAATGGCAGTAACTCGATCTATTCATGCCCTGCTTCAATGCACCTCCTGGCTGCCAACTAGTGAACACTGCAATGCCTAATATCAAAGTGCGAGAAAATCTGCCTTCTAAACTGTGTTGGCTATTCAGCACTGGACGCCACCACTTCGCTTGTTTGATCATTTGTAACCCAATTTATCGTGGTTCGAGGTATCACGGGAGCTCAGCGCGCACTTTTTTTAATTATATGGTATTTAGGAGATGTTGACGCCTTCAATTGGCGCCGGCTACTCCTTTTCACATAGAGATATGAAAGAAAAAAATTAACCTACACGCATTAAAATTAAAGGTCAGCTCCAAACCACAATAACACAAAGTCCAGTCACATAAGTACACTAATACCACACTAATACTGAAAGTCAACCCAGAAACAACACAAAGCGCTTCGTTGCCTCCTCAGGACCGGCAACCCAAGCGCCTAGACCTCCCGCGCGCCCGTAAGCTAGAGTGTGTGTGTACTTCGAAATCTGCGTATGGAGGGGGGGGGGGGGGGGGTGTTACCATCACTCGCAATATACCTCCTCGCACGTGAAGCCCTCGACAATCGTGTTCGTCGAAAGCTCTCAGGCCTGCGTGACCACACGGAGCGCAGGCCTGACGCTCCGTGTGGTAAAATAAATAATTGCATCTCGAATGGCAAAACGTGTCCCGAATTTCAAAAGACAGACAAAGTAAACTTATAAAGTTATAATGTTAACAGAAAGTCAAATAAAGCCAGTAATGTTCCCGTAGTTATCTTTAGTATCCCTGTTTCCCTTCCCCGGTGTATAGTGTGGCCATCCAGGCGTTTCTCTGGTTAACATGCCCTGCACTTTCCATTGATTTCTTTCTTTCTCTCTCTCTCTCTCTTTCCTGTAACAACAAAACGTTGAATGGTCAGGAAACCTATCCCCATTATTATACAGCCCCACATAATCGCTAGGGCACGGCTTCGACGGTAACTGACTCCGAGGGACAGTGGCCTGATTGCTTTTGAGAAAGACTGTATAGTCACACAAAAAAAACTGCAACAGAGAAGTGAAACCGTAAGAGTTCGCGCAAACCGCGCAAGTCCCTGACTGAACGACGAGCGCGAATTGAGTCGCAGCCAGAGAGTTGAGCAAAGCAGATCGACACTCGCGGAAGAGAGAGAGAGAGAAAAAAACAACAACAACGAAATGAAGACATCTATAGCGAAAGGAGGAAAGAAAGATGGCGAAAGAGGCACTGCAGCCCTGGAGGTTTGTTCGTTGTCGGCCGAGAAGAGACGATTCTCGGATGTATATGGTATATAGACTAGACACGCACACATATACAGCTCCTCCACGTCGTCGTCGTTCGTCGAGTGATCGATACATGCTCGAGAAGACGCAGCTCGGCCGAGACGACGTTGGCAGCCGTCCCCGGGATGACAGCCGGACAGCCAACGCGGCGGCGGCCGCGCTATTACTATATACGACAACGACGTCGCAGCACACTCGGGGGCGAGACACGCGTATAATGCCGACGACACGAAAAGGTATAACACTGTCCTCTGGCCGCGCTGCACGAAAGGGACGACGAGGACCTCGAGGGCCATGAATAATTCCTTCTCGCCGAGCTGTCACACGACGACTGGCCCTCGGGAGGGCTTCGCAGCGACGCGCAGCGGAGACAGCGGTTGTCATCGCCGTATACAGAGCGCCGCGCATTGTTCCACCCGATGTAGGTGTGTGTGTATGTGTGTGTATACGCCGCGTACGATGCGGAGTGTGCGTGTGTGTGTGTCACTGACCTATGAATCACTTGAGCCGCGGCTACCGTTCTCTGGCAACTGGCGACAGCTGGAGCTACGAGTGGGCTCCGGGCTGCGTATCCGCAAAGTGCTCTGGCGCTCCCGTGGACCAGAATCGCCACCGATTTCGGGAATGGTGGCCAGAATGCAGAGCGCTGTATATAGCGCAGTTGACATGGTGCGCCTGGCAGTATACGCTCTTGTCTCACTAAAGCTGTCTCGTGGAACCTGCAAAGCTGTTGGCTATCGGTGGTCGAGCGTATACAGAAGCAACTTTCTGCTACGAATCATAATCTCTGTATATACCTGTTTTTCTTTTATCAATGTATGTCACTGATAACAGGTGCTTAAAGGTATATAGTGACACATGTATACATAGCACAGGATGGACTTGTGGACTTATACATATGCTTTGTGTTCGCATGTTATCTACGTGCAATATAATATATAACTAAACTATACTTTTACTCAGACTCAGCACGACTTTCACTCGCCACAAGACTTCGGACGGACTGAAAAAATAAATTTGTCAAGTGTTCAACAGCCTTGCACGATTTTCGTGTGACACAGCAGAAAAGCAACTTTCATGTCACATAATGAACGGCGCTTTAATTGCTGAAATTCTACATAAGGATGTATCTTGGCGAAAAAGACACGCAAAGAAAAAAATAAGGCAGGACAAGAGATACTTTCTATGTTGTGTGCCCAGCTTGTAATCTAACTGCGACCTCATGTTGAGCCCTGCCTGAGCGCGAATTTGATCCTGCATAGTCGACACGAATAGCGAACTGCCACCGCTTTCTTCGTCAATATCTCATATTGTAACTTAAGCTGGTGTGGTCAGCGCGAAGGTTGTCATTATTTCGCGTTAAAATAACCACCATAAGTCAGCGGTTGCCCAATCTTTCCTCTAAATCAGAACCGTAAAACGTGCTGAATGAGTATCTTTTGATGAAGCGCAAGCTCAAGCAGATAATATATGAAAAAGAAGGCACTGCAATAAGTGACTCCATGTTACAATTTTTCGCCTGCAAGGTTATTCAAACCCAATCATAACGAATGCGAGTTAAGCTAGCTACTCAGCAAGTAAAGTTCCAGCAAAAAGGTTGTAGCGAATCCATGTCACCAAATCGTTTGAATTCATTTCAAAACTGCCCCCTCTGTGAAATCTAAAGGGGATCAATAAGGCACACGTGGGGTGTATACGTTCTCAAACATTCTATAAAAGCTACGCAATTACAAGCAATTTATCTTTGCGCCACACAATCTCGATTTGGAGCCCCTTATAGTTTCGAAGTCGTTTTCCATTTCGCAGAACCATCAGTATAATTGGGTTTTCTACTGTCGAAGTCCTATTTCAGCAAAATTAGCAACGCACATAAATTAGGGTTGAAACAAAAGAAGAACTATCTTCAAAGCAAAATAGTTCAACGCGAATACATTCGGCCACGCCAGAAATGAACTCGTATCTCGGCGTTTGGCGTTTCGTCTCGAGATACATAGACTATTCGGCAAAACTTTCGAAACACTTACGTGATTGGAGCCGGCGTCTTGCGAACAGTTAGAATTTTTTTCGCCCATAGCACCATAGTTTTACCAATGCCGCAAGAAACGTAAAAAGCGAAATGTGATACATATTCAGCGCTGATCAATACAAGCCAGCCGCACATAGCTGTATTGACCAATCTCCTTTAGCGTTGTCCTGGCACAATGAAGTCACATGTTTTGTGTTAGCAATAACAAAAGTTTCTAGATACTCCGCACAATGAAAGCATCATTCCTTCACTTATGCACTAAGTGTCCTTTGTCCCCGATTCATTTCGGCTTATTGGTTAGACATTTGGCGGTGTAGTACAGTGCCTATGGTAATCTGCAGCTGAGGACGATGTCACGGTTTCGGTGCCAGACTGCGGCGGCCTCATTTCCATAAGCGGAGAATGATGAAAAAAAAAAAAAAATGAAAAAAAGCCAAGTTTTTCAGCAGCCTCGAGTAATTCGCCGCGATAAGCAGTTCGTTTGAAGTCGTTCTCCCTAACTCCATTTTTCACGTTCTTGAAATTTTAAAACTCGTATCTGCAGACGTCCGATTCCCTCCATTCAAACGTTATCGCCTTATCTGTTCCCAGCGGGCCATGACGACCACTCAAATTTTAGCAAAACGAGAGTAACGTTACGTTGCGTTAATCATGCTTCAAGTAAACGATGGGCTGAATTCGCGAAGCTTTTCATTCATAAATGCTGTTTGCCGTTGACTGGCTGCCTTCATTAATAATACCTTCAAAACCCAGATTCGCTGTCGTCTGCTCTTCCGAACAATTCTATCGTAAGAACTTGCGTTATCGTAAGAACGTAACCGTAAGAATACGGGCCCATATTCCAAATTATTTAACTACTTATACCAGCAGAAAAGGCCCGTCCGGGAAACCGCAGAGAACCATTTTACCCCAGAATGGTCCAAATCCGCGCGGAAAAATACACTGACAAGCAACAACGACGTCACGGCTGCCGCTGAAGGGCGGGAATATCGAATAGGAAAATGTTGCTTTCATCTTTTCATTCTGCAATTAATCGAGCTTTTCTTTAAAAAGAACACAAAAGGAAAGAATGTTATTAGGGCATACGGTTTCTCATTAGGGTCGCTAAGACGCCGCGCCTTCGAGTAGCTCTCACAATGAACTTGGTACCAAGCACGCTCAGTTATCTGCTTCGAGATCGGTATTCCTGATCGCGCGGCCTTCAGAAGCCGGGGCGTGCTCTTAGAAAGTAAGGTAGGGGACGGCTGGGGGGGGGGGGGGGTAAGGGAAAGGGCGGAGTGGGCGGACGTCTCGTACCTCGGTCGTCGAGAAGCGCCTCCCGACCTGTCGATCGTCTTTAAAGCGGCATGGCCAGTGGCGCCTCATCAGCAAGGCAAAACGTCGAGGCGGCGACGGGACGTCCCCGTCAGCCCCCTCGAGTCTTTCTGTTATGTTGTTGATTTGCCTCTACAATGCCAGCTGTTGCTGTTTACAAGAAGAACAGGCAGCGAGAGCGCATGTTTTGTTGACTCTCGACGGTTGGTTCGGTTCAGCTGTCACGGAAAGCAGCGGACGAACACGCATCGCTCTTTCCAGTCGCAGGGGCCCGAATTCACTAAGCTTTTTCGTTCCTAAGTACGCTTTGCTACTGACCGACTGCCTTCGCGTATAAGATGCCTACATCGCGATTGACTGTTATTGCTCTTACGAACTGTTCGACAGTGTAAGACATGTTTCGGGCAATAAGGGTCCCTAAATTCAATCCAATTTATTTTTCTAGAATACACTAGAACAGTGTATAGAGCTAATAGCGATATTTATTAGTTGCTTATTTAAAACAATACGGCTGAGTTTAAAGCCGACAACAGAATACTTTAAATGGTGACAATAGGAGATAACAGAAGACGTGCGTTGAGTAATTAACGAACTTGCGTAAGAGGAACAGATGTCCCTCAAACGAACCCCGCCGGAAATGCCGCTTAAAGAAAATCTCGATACAACAACGGTAGCAAAAAGCACGTTTCTTTTCCTTTCTTTCTTTTTTGTTGCTTATCTTGCGAGTTAGCCCTAATGTATACCGAGGGCAGCTGCACGTTCAGTAAGGAGACCTTGCGTTGGTTGCAGCATGCCAGCAGCAAAATTCATGAACTCGCAGGAATTGCGTTCTGTCGCAGCAAAATGGTACAACGCTCCGGAAGCTATGGAGGCTTGCGTTAGCCACTGGCGAGTTCAATTAACCAGAGGCTACTCAAATCGTGACGGGAGTCCGTGAAGTTTTTCAATAATGCGACCCGTAATGTGCGACGTAATGTAAGTTGGAATCAGCTAGCGCAAGACAGGGGTAATTGGAGATTACAGTGAGGGGCCTTGGTCCTGCAGTGGACATAAATATAGGCTGATGATGATGATTATGTGCGACGACCAATCGAGCGCATGTCTTCTTGTGTACGACGAGCCAGAGGGAGAGAGAGAGAGAGAGAGAGAGAGAGAGAGAGAGAGAGAGAGAAAGAGCTGAAAAAAAAATCGCATGGAAGGCAGGAAGGTTAACGAGAGTAACTATCCGGTGGGCTACTCTCCAATGGGAGAGGGGAAAAGGTAAGGCGAAAAGGCGCGCAGAAAAACGTGTTTTCTTATATATATATATATATATATATATATATATATATATATATATATATATATATTTTCGTTGGTTTGTCGAGTATGACGACGTACATGGCGATACTGTGGGGAGTTCACTGACTTGTGTGCCAGCTGAGAAAGCCAGATGACGCTGCATCCTTTAGGTGGGAGTCGAGAAGGGAGAGAGCAAGGCGGGGGGGGGGGGGGGGGTAGAACAGGATGGCGTTTGCATGGCATGTAGCCGACGCGGCAAGCGGATTGGCACCCTCCTACCTCCCGTTCCGCACGAGAAAATAAAAAAAAAGAAAGAAAAGGAAGCACGAAAAAAAAAAAAAAGCAGCAGGGTCGACCGAGGCCCACGGCACGCGGTCTGCACAACACGCACACACCAGTGCACAGACAGCGTGCGGGCGCAACGACGCAGCGCAGTTTTCCCGACGGTGCGATCGAAGCAGCGAGGCCGTTGATTCGCGGCTGCATTCGGAGCACGGCCGATGGCACCGCTCGCGGCAATGACGCGCACGACGGGACGACGGCGAGCGAAGAACGGAAAGGGGGGAGGGGAGAGACGATGTTGGCTAAAGGTTGAAACGCTGGGGGAACGTGGGGAAGGGAAAAAAAAAAAGCCGAGCGATCCCGAAACACCGGCGGGAGACGAGGAGGCTCGAAGGAAGGAGGGAAAGAAGGCGAACGGGGAGGAAGCGGAGGATGCAGGAGGGCAGTATCGGGAAGGCCGGCTTTCTTTTCTCTAGTTTTTACGGTAATTTTTTTTTCTTTGTACACGGAATGCGTTCGGTGGAATGCGGCTCGAGTTGGCGCCTGCCGAGTGAGCCAGCGGCGAAGTGAGTTCCCGTGGCTGCGTGAGTGCGCGCGCGCGCGCCTCTTCCATCGGAATGCGATGCGGCCGGGAGACAAAACAGGAGCACAGAGGGCATCGCAGGCGAGACAATGCGGCGATGAGCGGAGTCTGCACCACGCCGCGCGGTTTTGGGGCTCCGTGAGACAGGAGTCAGCGGGGAACGCGCGTCTTGAGGGGGGCGGGGGATTCATAACCGCGCGCTTATGGGGGGTGGAGAGGTGCGACAGCTGAGCGAGACAAGAAAAAAAAAAAATAAGCAACTTGACAAAGAACGGGGGCAATATGAACTTGTGGTTGGACCAGACTAGAGTGTGCAAGTTTTGAGTAGGTCTACGTATATGAATGCATCCGGCTTGTAATAGCCACCCGCGATTTAAGTTATGAATCTAATGGTTGATTACGACGTTAGTGCAGTAGAAGTGATATACGTGCGTATGCGCATAAAGCTCGTTCTGGAACTGTGCCTTGGATCGCTTGAAAACAGCGGTGTGACCGTTATGAACTATAAGCCTTACGACAGAGCGAATAACCGGTTTTATGCCTTAAGCGTGTATCTCCGCTACTACACAAAGACGGTGCAGTACTGTCTAAAATTTTGTCGAACGCAAGCTGAAGTGATGGTGATTTGCGGTTTGAGCGTACTACCAAACCGAATGGCCTTCGGGGGCGAAACCACTCGCACTAATCCCATCCAATCTCTAGCACACCATAGTCATATCAAAGTGCCATTACTTAACACTTGGATTAACGTGGTAGTAAGCTACTTGCGAAAGAGAAGCTTATTTCAAGCGAAACCCGTAATATTGCCGAGTATTAATTTCGTTAGAATAGAGCCCGGTATCGACGCAAGACTTCACAGGCAGAAGGTACGACGCCTGTACAAAGACCCTTGAGATCATGGCGAAAGCATCACTCACGAGGTGCCGCGGTTACTCGGGGTGTTTCGCAATATCTGAACGCCACTGGGCGGTAGGACGAGTGTGCGATCACCCGATCAATTAATTGGTGATAGGTTTCGGCTTTGCACACCACACACCATATCCCAGCCAGAGTCGGTAACGAGAACAGCAGCATTATCAAAGTGAACAATTAAAAGCATCAATGACAATCTAATTGGAATATTTAATCGTGCGTGAAACGACGCATGCACATGGAAGAAACGTGGCAAAGTGTTCAGCAAGTGCTCATAAGTTCCCACATGTGCGCTTATGTCTGTCAAAGCTGTTTCGAACACTGTGCTTGGAACGATTCCCAACACCCATGTCTGAAAAATCTGCCAGTTCTCGGCAGCATTATAGACACGGCCCTGATCGATCAGCTGACATGCCAGCATCGGCCGACGGTGCCGTGGTCGAATTAAATGACGCGAGTCAATAAATCTAGACCGCTTTCCAAAGTTGAAGTTTAAAATTGTCATTTTCAGGCCAAACTAGCTGAGCAATAGCACCATTGGAACATTTGTGTGCTTCGCAGCCCAGAGGTTGCTCCGTCTCTCCCCAAGAACTGTAATGAATTTCTCATCTTCTGCCTCAAGCGAAACCATGCAAGCCCAGCACTTTCTCGACTCGACATACCTGAATTATCTGCTCTCATTATCTGTAGTCATCCGCCGTCACTAATTAAAGTAATTTCAAACGCCGTTTTATTTGACTTGGAATGGATAACAGCGGAACGGTGCTTACAATCTTGAGGCGTGCGATATGTCCGGAATGCCGAGCGGGACACATTAAACGAAACGTACTCTCACTACATAACCTCTTTAATCGACCTGAGTAAAGCTAATTCGGAGTACTACAGGGGATGCAAAGACAAAAGAGATGAACAAAAACGTAGCTGCGTGATGGCATCAGCTAGAGACAACGAATGACCGGTTTCCATTATAGTAATCACGCCCTCCGGCAAGAGCAAGAGGGAGATAAAGAGAAACATGTCATTCGACAAAATGAATGAAACCGCAAGCAAAAATTTAACAAAGAAATAAACAAGGCAGGTGATACAGGCTTGAGAGATGAACGAAGAGGAGAAAAAAAAAAAAGAGCCCTGTGCCGCTGAGTCACGGGGTCCCTACACGACATCGCTGCAGCTGTAGCTTGCAGGGAAGCACGTGCGAGCGGGGTGGAGGAGCGAACTAACCTTGGAGTCCGTCGTATCGCCGCCACATCCTGTCCACGACGTTTCCAAATCCAGACAGCCGTGCTCGTAGTCGACGCCAGGACGGCGGCAAGCGCACGGGATAAAAACGCGTAGCAGCAGCGGCAGCAGAAGCACCACAACTCCCACCACACCACGGCAATCAGCGGAGGAAACCCTCCCGCGGTACCAGCGACGCCAGCACCTCGGTCGACAAGAAGCGGGGGGGGTGGGCCCGACCGGCAGTGACAAACTGAAAGCACCGAAAATCTCTCCGGCTGCCTCCCTACTCGCGCACACCCTGTACACGACGCTCGCAGCGCCGTTCTCCTTCGTCTTCACGACGACTGCTCCTCTGAGCGCGGTGTTCTCTTAAGGCTCGCCGGTTGGCTGACTGGCTTGGCTTGCTGGCTCGGTCGGACCCCTGTCCAGGCGAGCGACGTGCGTGGCTGCTGAGGTTGAGAGCTCCCTCTTCGTTTTTTCTTTCATTTTATCTCTTCCTCTACCCCCCCCCCCCCCCCTCCTCCTCTCCGCCTCCGGCTGACGCCCGCAAGTCCGGACACGGCAGGGAGGACTGGGCTAATGAACTTAAAAAGGCTGGAAGGGCTCCTCCTCGCTTCCCGAGAAGAAACACCGCAGTAGGTGACACGTAGGGGGCGCGGACGGCGCAAGCGCTCGGGACTCCCCCGGAGAGAAGGTGCGCTGGACGATTGGAAAGCGGGAGGGGGGACACACACGTGAGAGCAAACAGCCTGTGCCAGTAAACTGGCGCGAAAAGCTGCGTTGTTTACGTTAAGGGGAATGTATAGTATGCGCGAAGTCAGTGTGAACCAGTTTAGTGTGTATTAAGAATAGTAAAAAGTTCGGCGAGCGGTAAATTCGGTAATCAGTGATAATTACCAAATTATCAATTGGTCCCACGCGAATGCCTGCATTACGTGCAGTCGGCGCGTTGCTGGAGGCAGGAAGTGTGCAAACAGGGAACAGTAGGAAGCTACGGTATACATAATTTTGGATTGCGCCAGAAAAGATAAAAAGTATCACCTTTGTTCGTCGTGTGATCATTGATAGTGAACGCCAAGCCACTGCTTGTAGGCTTCAATCGGGGGTTTCCATTGAAAGTGCGATCTACGGGAGTAATATCACCGACATTGGCAATTAGCGTATTTAACACGAGTATTTTGTGTAACTGGCTTCGTCGAACAGATTCTCTAGCTTATTTTCATGCTTATTAAATAATAATAATAATAATAATAATAATAATAATAATAATAATAATAATATAATAATATAATAATAATATAATAATAATAATAATAATAATAATAATAATAATAATAATAATAATAATAATAATAATAATAATACCTGAAGCACGTAACGCCTCTGGCTGCAAGAAGAGAGATAGAGAAGCGATAAGGGAAAGGCAGAGTGGTTAACTATACTAATCCCAATTCGCTACTCTGCTCTCGGAAAGGAGAGAAAAAGAAATAAGAAAAGATGAGAACAAAGAGAGAATAATATTTACGTTGTAGCTTTTGTACGCTTCGTATCACAAAACACAGGCCTTTGGCTTTCTCTGTTTTAACAATGAACCCCAACAAAGTAATTCGTGGTCGGTGTCTTTAGTGGCTGTCGCTTCTCAGTTGAAGAAATATTTGCACGGAAAACTGCATTATAGGAATCCGAGCGACAGCAAAGGTTGTCCAAGGCAATGCGTGTGGGAAACGACGAATAGTTGCATAGGGCTGTTCATAATTGGTATGTACTTCTTAATGCGGAACATGTGAATCTTGTACAACTCTAGGACTCTGGTATTCCGATGCAGCCGCACCAGCCTGAGCGGTCCTGTGTGGGTATACTTATGCATTACCATCGTTCGCAGTGGCAATTAATTTACTTTCCTAATAATAAATCAGTCCCTGCGTCACGGTGCTGACGTATCTGAAAGAGAGGACAACCTCAGGACACTTCTCTTACCGATCTTATCTAGCAAGGTGATTGCGCAATAAAAAATGAAAAGAGCGTGAGGATACGATTTGTACAGAAACTTTCGTTCGCATATTATGTGGAGTTTTACTATAAGCGATGTCACTATAGCCGTGCTCTGCTGTACAGTGGCGCCCCGGTGGGTGGCGGGTCCTCCCCCGTTGCCCAGTGGTAAAGAAAAACCAATTGCGGAGACGGCTGTCACGCAGCTGGGGGCCATGGCCAGTCTGCATGCCGGTGGATCGCACGGACGGCCAACCTACGAGACCGCGTTAGTGCATTTTTCTTTTCTGTCTTTGTTAGATCAGCCTTCTTTTTCAGTCTTTAAGCAAATTTAACGAGCGAAGAACTCCAGACGCAGTCTCTTCCGGCCGATAAGGGTCCGGAACTTGGTTAACAGGCGACGTTTATACTATAAGCTCACGAAAAACGTGGTCTGCAGACGCCGCAGTGACGCCCCTGGATTTGTACTCGTCTGTGGACACAAGATAAAAGAATGAGAAAGGAAACGGGAGAATAGTCCACACGAACATGAAGGTAACGGCTTCTTCAACAAAGATGGCTGGTTCACTTATCCCGTGAAAGTGCAAGTTCTGTCTCTTTAATACTAAACGGCATGTTGTGCTTGTCATCCGAAAGATTGCTTAGCCCTATTCCGCTGAGCATGTGCCCTGTCTTGTGGAACCAAGTTTTGGAGTCTAGGACGTCTGTTGCTCGACCATGACGTCGAATTGACTATAGTGATTTTTGATTCCTGTTTTCACGAGGCTGTACTCATTTAACTGTGCGCCAGTGTCTGACCATTACTTATCGTTTCGTCTAAGACAGCCGTAATATAAATCTGCACAGGTGGTGCAATTTTCCCCCCCCACTACAGTCAAATGCGAACCGTGCTATTCTGCCGGTAGAGCTTTCATTTGACAGTAGGAAGAAAAGGACGTGAATTGTTACTAATTTTGGGCGCCGAGAAATGAAGGCGCTGAACGGGCACGTAGTAAGGCTTCGCTAGATCTTTGATGGCAGTCACTTGTGAAACTGCGGTATTAACTATTAGAATCGACGGCACCTTCTATTCTGATCGTTTCAGCGTGCACGTTGAGATAATTCTACAGTGAGTGCAACTTTTTTATTATTATTATTACAGGTTTCGACAAATTGATTCAAAAATGTGTTTATTCTTTAAAATGTGATTGCAAAGGTTCGCCAAAACTTCCCCTCCAATTATGCTTAGTCTTGATAAAAGGAGCACCACAAGCTCTTGTAATCTTATTTTCCTCACATTTTTTTCTCTCTATCTTTCTTTCTCTCTCACACACACGGAAACACACACGCAAAAGCGAGAAGAATGCTCAAAACTTCTTTTAGCTGTCACTAGAAACAATATATGATGACGTGTTTATTACGAAATCCCTTGCGCAGAACCGAAAACCAAGTGCGAACGTTTTATCTGCCCACCGTACTCCGGCGAAATACGCGCGTGCAGAAGTGTGCGACTAACTGAGTGACGAAAACAAGAACACGAAAAGGAAACCGAGGAACCACAGCGGAGGGCGGTTGTTATCCCGTCAGCAGTGAACGTAAAAGCGCCAGTGAAACGCCCAGTTTAATGGTCGTGCATCAACCGAAACGCCGAAACGACGACGTGCGCGCGCGCTGCGAATGTTGAGGCTCTGTTTACGGGAGCGTGAAAAGAACAAGTAGAGACAGAAAAGGCAAAAGAAGAGGCAGAAAGAGGCTCCTTTCACGGAGCCCAGCTCCCATAGCGCACCACGCCGAGAACGCGTGCACCGAGCGAAGCCAATCTCAATTTCAGCCTCGTCAAAGCAACGGCGCCGCCAAGACGGCTAGCAGCACCCTGCTGGCGAGCGCGGGCGGGCGGGCGAGCGAGCGAACCACGGCGAGAGCCACAAAGAAGACCGTGGGGGGTAACGGAAGGCTCAAAACACTCAGAACGGAGGCCTATACAGAGAGTTTAGAGGAGAGGGTGCCCGCTTCGTTTTTCTTCGCGGCACCCGTCGACCGGGTGGCGGTGGTGGTCGTGTCCCAAGTCTCGGGAAGGAGGGGGGGGGGGGGGGGGAGGAAGACGCGGTTTGCATACCACCCCGGGTATAAGAGAGACAGCTGAGCAGCAGACCGAACTGAAAGCTTTCTCCGCTGGTGTAGTAGAGAGAGTGTTCTAGGGAAGGAAAGGGAGGGTGCGAGTGGCTTCCCCCCTCCACCCCCCCTGACTTCGTTTCGGAACGGGGAAAGCCAGTCAAGACGCTCAAAATCTCGAGACCGCCGCCACCGCCGTCGTTGGCGCAGAAAGCCACAATCGCACGCAGCCGGCCCCACGGCTTCTACTTTGCTTTAGCCCCACGGGCGTCGTCACGAACCGCCGTCTCCCCAGCGCTTCCCCGCCGGCCTGCCCCAGTCGGGTTCCTTCCTCCTCTTCGGGGAATCCGCAGGAGGGCGACACAAGAGACAGCGTCTTCGGAAGCAGCGCCAAAACCGCGTTCTCTTTGCTTCTTCTCTTGTTTACGAGATACTTTGTTGTTGCTTCGAGTTTGCGGTCTGGCCTTCTTGTGTAGGCCCCGGTGTACGGAAGCTTTCTCATTTTCAAGGTCGCTTCTTATTTCTGGCACGACCGCGCACGTGTCCCCTTCACCCGTGGAAGCGGAGAGGACGCACGACCGCAGGACAGGAAGAGGATCCTGCTCACGGCGGGTGAGCGACAGGGTGCGATGACGGACCCGGACTTCCGCCGTTGCGAGGCTGTGGTATGACCACCTTGGGAACATTGCTGAGGAAGCAAGCGGAACTGCCGGATGTGGAAAGACAAACTATGAGCGTGATATCGCGCTCGCGATAGGATGACTGACTTACTAATGAACGTTCTTGTTCCTCCAACAGCGCGCATTCTTTTCTTCTTTCTGGGGTTTTACGTTCCAAAACCAGTTCTGATTATGAGGCACGCCGTAGTGGAGGGCTCCGGATTAATTTTGATTACCTGGGGTTCTTTGAAGGGCACTACAACGCAAGCACACGGGCGTTTTTGCATTTCGCCTCTATCGAAATGCGGCCGCCGCGGCCGGGATTCGATCCCGCGATCTCGTGCTCAGCAACGCCTTAGCTGACTGAGCCACCCCGGCGGGTAGCGCGCATTCTTTAGATGACACCTTAGTTAGACACGTCATGTCGCAAGCTGCCTCATAAGAGACAGAAAGAGAAAGAGGAGGCAGGAAGAAGAGAGGTAAGGAGGTCAACCAGGCTACTGTCTGGTTTGCTAATCTAAAAAAAAAAGGGGGGGGGGGAGGGTTAAGAAGAAATGGAGCAGAAAGTGGAAGACAGTGAACACTGCCCGCACGCAAGAGGCATCTAAGATGACCACAAACAGTCCCCGAGGCCGGTGAACTTCAAAAAACTGCAGTAGCGCAAGAATAGCTTTCTGTGCCAGTGACGAACGTGGCCATAGTTACATAATTCTTGTTTGTGGAAAAGTTCTAGCGTCCAGCCGGTTTAGTGCGGTCTGCAGGAAGATGACCTGAACAGCATACCAAGGGCAGGTCCACAGCAGAAGTTTAAAGGTCTCTTCAGAAACACAAGAGTCACACGGTGGTCTGTCGGCCATTCCAATGTGGTAAGAATAAGCGCTCGTAAATGCCTCTCCAAGCCATATGCCTGATGAAGTCTGAATTTTGAATAATTTTTTTTCTGCACAGCAGCAGCAGAAACACCGTACGTACTATAGAAGCGCATGTTGAAATAACTCCAAATAGTGGGAGCCCGTTAACATTATGCCACACGTAGGAAGTTGATACACGAGAGCGCTTTTTTAAGAGGCCTACTTGACAGTATCAACTCGGCAGTAAATAACTCGCCACGACAACTGTAGACCGACGTGAGAAAATGAAATATCTTTAGCAGGGAAGAAAGCCCGTAAAAACGTTTGGCACCGAAGCCAAACGTTTACGGTTCTGGGAATTGGCAGACAAAACTAACAGACGCCCTCCAATTTTCTGCTTAAAAAGCTTTCCGCGATTCCCGACAAAAACGTCTCGAGACAAGGCAAAGTCGTGGGTGGTGCACGCCACACTACGACCGAGACTCCCCCGCGGGACATGAGCACAGCATGACTCCTCGACGTCGGCCTAACTGGCCCACAGTACGAATTTGTCAAGAAGCGAGCGATGAGTCACGCGGTCCCTTTTGTCAGCGTCGGTGGCTAAGGAGTCGAACAACGCCGCAGGGTGCACTCGATTGCCCGGTCAGCCGGCCAACAGAGATGCTAGCTGGAAGCGCGGACCACCCCGGAGTGCCGTCCAGTGCAGCGTGCGGAGTGAAGTCCATTCGTCAAGTGTCCGTATACACGAAGGCAGGTTCTGCAAAAGTCTAGGTGGCGTTGACGTTCTGTCCACTCACGCTCGCTTTGCGCACAGCCGTATAACCACAACCGTCGCAGCGGGACACTCCTTCCAGAAACCGGGGGGAGAGAAGGCAGGTGGTTTCTCAGCCCTCTCCGAGAGGCCACAAAGTTAGTCTATACGGGCTCTACAGATGCTTTGCTATAGAGACTGATTCATTCATTCATGCGGTTTAACATCCGAAAATGTACCTATATACCGCGTATATTTATGTGCGCTTGTTGTCACGTCTATGCGTGATCTTCGTCTGCGTCAGTGCGTGCGATTCAGACAATAGTTTACAGTGTTCGTGCGCGTATTTCATTTGTATATCTTTTCTCATCTATACGGGTATATATCGGACTGCATCGCGGGCATCATGTACTCGCTCGGCTTGTTCAGGTATTCGGGACTCCACCTGAGTGTGGTCTCACCGTTTTTGTCTGTAGGCTTCTGCGAGTCTCGGACTATATCGGGACCTCGTCCAGTTGCACATTCTGGCTCCCTTCGCGCATAATTTTCCGGACTAGTGACGTTTATTCTCACATTATTATTTATTTTTAATACTACTGTGTGAAAAGGAGTACTGGTCGTCATTATAAGGTGTCCAAATCCACGCAAAAAAAAAAAAATCATTCTCTCTGACAGACGATGTAGTGGAAGGCTCTGCATAAGTTTTGACAGCCTGGAGGATAATTAACCCGCACCTAAAGCACGTTACAAAAACTCTGTTCTTTTATTTTATAATATTGTTATTATTTTTTGCAGTTCATCTCAATCGGAAGTTTACGGACCACAAAGGAAATATACTTGTGAATCACTTTTGTTTGTACGAAGTCTGCATACCTTATGGGCCAATATGACAAGCCTATAGCAAGGCGGAGCGGTGCTTTAAAGTTTATAGCGAACTTTCCCAGGACGCCTAGTTTACTGTGGCGCTGTTATTAATTTCTGGCCCTCTAAACGGTTATTTCAGCGGCGCATTCAAGATTAATTAGCCTGTAAATGTCCGAAAGGCCAAAAAACTGTCAGGACAACGCGACCACAGGAAGGTGGAGAAACGGCGGTCGAAAAATGAAAGCGTTAGCTCCGAGCCCTGTCAAGCATTGAATTAACTAGCAAACACTGAATTCCTTTTTGAAAGTGTGGGCAATTCCTCTTCACTGAAAGTGAACTTTTCCCCACGCTGGGTGTGCTAGCATGGTTAACCGTTGTGCTGACCACCCATGTGTGCACTAAGCGTGACTTACGAGGTAGTACATATCGAAGTAATTTCGGAGATGACGTCACGTTTGACCAGTGAGCGCGAGCACGCGTGTGGTCGGTATGCACCTTTCGTCGGAACAGTGACCAGTGATGGCGTCAGTATAGTAATGCGAATCGTGGGCAAGCGAACTTAACAGTTACGGAGCCGTTTACGTATATCCATACGCAGCACTTGAATACGGATGTAAAACAGCGTTCACGGCACGAGAGAGCATTGCCCTCCGCATAGAGCCGTTTCCTAAATGATGACACTTTCTTGAAAGGGCTGAAGAAATGAAAAGAAGAAGTACAGTGCAAATGAAAAATAAATAAATAATCGTGATAGTAGAGTTTTGGAATTAAGCGTGGCCGTGTACTGAAGGGCCAACTGGCAAGTCACTAAAAAAGAATGGAAAGAATGGAAAACACGGACTTCTTATGCTGAACGGACTCCTCTTAGAGGAAAAGGACAAAGCATAAGTGATGAGCAAGAGAAAGTGACGAGCAAGATAAAGTGACGAACAAGAAAAAAAAAAAGGAAACCAACAGAAAATCAAAAGGATGCGGGAATGAACAAACGAATAATAACAATAATAAAAAGGTTTGCCTCAGTGCCAGCTGGGGGGACATGCTCGGGGAAGGTAAGACGGGGGGGGGGGGGGGGGGGGGGGGAGAGGGTCACGGCGCTCTCGCTCTCGCTACGCTAAATATTCAAAGTATGCCTCGGGGCATAAATCAATGAGCAAATCCTGCGAAGTACCACACCTTGATGAATATCGAATGAGGAGAGCTCGCCGGGGCCAGTGGCCGCCGCCGCGCTGTTGCTGTCAGACCTGGCGCGCGCGCGCGAGCGCCTGACTCAGAACTGTTCCTTCTCCCCACTCTCCAGCGCTACTTGCAAATGTCCGCATCTTAGTGCGTTACTGGCAGCGGCCGGTGCCATCGCACGTTTGCACGGTTACGTCTTGAAGAAGGCGAAGAAGGCTCGGCGGGGTTGCTTGCACATCCGTGCTTGACTCGTCGCTCGCGTGTTCGAATTTGCTCACTCATGCATGGCAGCTGCGTGCCTGCCTGTCCCGCGACTTCGTTTCCATTTCTGTTATTATTTCCTTTTTTTTTCTACAGCCTCGTTCTGGCTCCTTGAAATCCCCCGAAGAACGCACGCCTTGGCCAACGCAGACACAGAAGCGTATATACGACATGACGGACGTCCATGCATAAATATGCGGGCCAGGCCTATAAATACGCACGAACTCGAACGAGGGAAAAGTTTTAAGATAAACGACAATGTGACGAGGCGTGCAAACAAACTCAAGAAAAAAAAAAAGGATGGCCGAAGCACGACGAGGGAAAATAAACTTCGAGAGGGCAACTCAAAACTAGATAAGAGGAAGAAGGCGAACTTTCTTTTATCTTTCTTCTCTAGCGTATTGATTCGTTACGGGTCGTTTAATTTATTCTCGGCCCAACTCTCCTTTTTTTTTTTCTCCTCCTATACCTTCGAAACTCAGGGCGCTTTGAGTTTGCCCTTATAGCCGAAGCATGCACATTTTTTTGTTAGTTTTCTAAGTAAGAAAGAGAGAGAGAAAGATCGAGTAGTATACGAAAAAAAAAAGTTGCGTATGTCACGGCGCACACAACGCTCGACGCACCATTCACCGCCGACAAGCGCCAGCGAGGAGGCCTCTACCGCTCCGTCTCGTCCTCACGCAGAAGCTCGCGCACGCGCGAGAAAAAGCGCCAGCGCGCGTTGGTTTTCACCGTTATTCCGTCGCTGCGACGATGTACTGCATACACTTAGTCTGGATAAAAACGTGCAGCATCGCGGAAGCTACGACGCCAGTCACCAGTGCGCGGAAGAACGCAATGCATCCACAGCGCTTGCGTTGTTGCTACCTCACGGTAATTTATTTTGACACTCCGCAGGAAAGCTATATACGAAATTCGTAGATATAGTTATGTGGACTACAACCTATAGCCCTCTTCATCAACTTTTGACCGAAGAATGTCTATAATTGTAGGTAAGAATGTCCATATCTGTAGGTAAGCAGATTGGTTGGCATCTGCAAGACGACTCTAGGATGTCGACACAACTTCAATCGATTTATAAGGCGTCTATAACAGGTCAACACAGTTTCAGGTCATCTACAAGACCTCTGTATGACGTCAACACACTTTAAATCCGTTACCCGAGCTATTTCAATGACAGAATTCTCCGTGTCACGCCTGTTGTCTTGCAGCACCGCACGCTTACAGATCTTATAGTGTTGCCAAATTTTTTGTTTATTTTATAGATCGCTATACTGACATACATGACAGTCCTAGTTCGTATAGAGAAAAGGAAACTTCGTAATTGTATTCGAAACATTTTTTAAACAGGCGATGTCACTCCAAAAATAGGACATCGATCTCGCGGCACATCGTGAACCTTCAAAGGGATTAGTAACTGCTGACTAAATTATACACATTTCCATTAACCACGAGGAACGCTTCATTAAATAACCTCTCCCTCCAACAATCTCCTGGAGCTTTCGCAGCCGCGATATACTGATGAAAACTGTTTTCCTTTTACATGATGAAATGATTGCCTTACAGATTTCGTGTTTCACGCAGCATTACACACGCAGCATTCTCGATGAACATGACTCGTCTTTTTCCTTTTTTAATTTACTTTTTGAATTACATAATTAAAGTAGAAGGCGTATAATCTGCTTACACTGGCGATACTTCTTAGAAGCGTTAGACAAGGGAGAACAAAACCGAATTTAGAAAACGTTTAAAACAATTTTATAAAACGTCACTAAAGGAACATGAAACCGTAGATCTCAGAATTTGTTGCCTTCACTTTCTTCCTGACTATGCAATACATTGCAGCAGCTGATGTGTGCTCCCGCCGTAAGGGAACGAGATATAATAATGAGAACTTTTCGCCTTACGCCCTAAACTACACCTGGGTTCTAAGGAGTGAAGTATTAGTGGAAGGCTTAGGATCAATACTGAATAAGTCGGGACCGGGGTACATTTTGTACCGTCTACCTAAGTCTAATCAAAAATACTCCTCTTTTTCTGTCACATTTGGTCCGATGCGTATACAGTGCGGCCGCGGAGAGCGGAATCCGAACGCGTGATCACGTGCCCGGCATTTCGACGTCGCACCTTCAGAGCCACTGCAACCACCGCGAATAACACTGTCGCCATCATGCGCTCTTCTGTATTATACGTGAAGCGTGGGACGTTTCGCTTCAGACAGGGCCAACAACTATCCCGAAAGCATCGCGACCAGGAAAACAATAAAACAAAGCGCCGTCAAAAGTCACATTAAAGGGGGGAAAAAATGGCGAAGCCCCACCAAGAACACGTCCGCTCTCTCCCTCGACTGGCTGGTGCGAGTTTAAGCCTCGAGAGACGGTGCACAGTTCTGACGAGACGAAACGCCAGTTTACCGCGTCCTTCTCTCGACAGGAGAGTGTTCACGCTCTCCTTCGGAGACTCGCGCGCAAACTCGCCCGTGCCGTCGTCACCCTCTTCTTCTGCAGCCAGCGAGAGAGCGAAGGCAGCGAACAAAAGAAGTCGGCGGCGCGCGGCCATTCTTGAAATATTCAACCTAATCTATGCAGTTGTCGGCAGCGACGTTATAACAAAAGAGCGCCGAGGGAGAAGAAGGAACGGGAAGAGAGGAATTGGAGGTGCGCTGTGAACGTGGGAAGAGAGAGAGAAAAAAAGATGGGAGGGAAAGGGAAGAGAAGTAATAAACTGATACACGGCGGAGGCAAACAAGCACGAGCCATGAAAGAAACAATATAAAAGTAGATGGAAAAGGAATAAGGAGTTGCCGAGAATAAGCCTTGCGGCTGCGCGATGGTGGATTTGCATTAAAATATTCCTCCACCCGCCGCATTGCGGACTACGTCGACGGCAGAGCGGGCGTGGAAACAATTGGAGACACCATACAGAAAAAGAAAACATATTCTCGTTGCAGAGCGGGGCCTGGGCTTAGAGCGCGAATTCGACCTAGGAACGAGAAGGTTGGGAGATAAAGAATAATAATGAAAGAAAAAACTTGATAAAAAGTTGCCGTTTCGCTCACTGCTATGTCGGCGATGGAGTGGTGGTGAAGTAGCAGGAGAAAATTCTCTTGCGTCAGACTTTGCTTACCTGGAAAAGAGAGATGAAAAAAAAAATGATGCAAAGGTTAGGCTCGAGCAAATCAGCAAGAAGGCAGACAGCATGCGCTATTTCTGTTGGTTTTACAGGAACTGGCTCGAGCAAAATGTAGTCACGCGTTTTGGCAAATTTGTTACTTGAAGAGAAAAAAAATTGCTATAAAAAAAGAAGAACAGGAACTGGCTTGAACAATGTGCAGTCGTAAGTTTTTGTGCATTTCTTACATGAAGAGAAAAGGTACGCTTGAAAGAAAGAAAGAGCTAGATTTGCGACACAAAATAGGCTACTTCGTTTTGGCATATCTCGTACAAGCACTGAAGAATCGCGAATAGATATTCATATCATTGGTGCACGCTGACACTAAGTTCAGGACACCGAAGTCGGTTAAAACGTTAAACGCTTCTTGTTGCGCCATGTACTTGCACTGATGGTTGCACCGCCATTCTCATTATCATAACCCTGCGCTGATTTACATCACTGTCATGGTTATACGAGGACTGGCGACAGGCAGTGTTGTCGAGGTCGATTAAATCGCTCAGAGATCACGAGATCCCGTAAAGGCTTGGCTGAAACTTGGTTAATTTCAACAAGATACGCATATTTGACACATAACACAGAGAAATAGCGACCGTTACCACTATTACACAAATATTGGAGAACACGTGCGCTGTATATGCCACATGTCCACAAAGTCGCGGGCCTGGTCGATATGCAAAGTGTCCACATACGTAAATAATATCGTCTAAAAAATTTCAGTTCCCTCCGAATTGCTTTTCCAAAGGCTTTCAAGTTTCCCACTTTGTCGTCAAGCGAAGTTCACCCTATACAGCAATTTCAAATACGATACCACAGCTCTATTGTTCAGAATGATGCAAAACGTGAATATACGGGAGAATAATCGCAGCAGTACCTCTATTACTTATCAGAACTGTACCCATAGCTTCTACTTTACCAAATACAAAGGCAAATACGAAAGGGGAGAGAGTTCCCATGCGCAGTAGTATGGCACAAGTAGTCTATAGGCATCTTTTCAGGTCCCCTTATTTTAGGAAAGTCATGAGAGCGCGCGTAGTTTCCATGGGTTCATAATGGGTGAGGCCATGGAAGCAGGAGCTTTCCCTCTGTAAAATTTCGACCGTCAAGTTGGCTGAGCGCGCTCCGAAGAGAAGTTTATGTTGAAGCGGGTGAAATGCTATAGCGCAAATGGTGCATGGTGTCTTCATCGTTGCAGCAGTGGTCGTAAATGGAGTACTCAACCATTTCAAAGAAGTAGGAGTACTATAGTTTGTTAAGGCTACCACCAGTACTATATGCGGCACAGTATAGTGCAGTGTCACGCAGGAAGAGGGCTGACGGTAATCGCGGCCGCAGAACTACCGAGAAACACAGAACGAGCCCGCTCTGTCTTCGTTAATGGCGAAACGATGTAGTTTTGCCAGACTAAGAGAAAGACAATCGTGGCATAGTGACAAATGACACCGACAGAATTCCTCACTGCGGCTTCCGCGACAGGGCAGACTACTGATGAATGAAGTAATAGCACTCACTGCACTCAAAACCACATCATTTGCCGCAGCACTAGCTCGCTCTAAAGCCCGAGTGCTGAGCGGATAATGTGATGATATGGCTTCTGCAAAGCGAAATCAGGAACGCTGGTACGCGAAATGAAGAAGATGTACGTGGGCGATGACATACAAACGTTAGAAGGCTGACTATAAATTATTCATACGATGATCAGCACTGATCAGCGCTGGTCATCATGAACACGTTCCAACTCGCTCAACTCGCTATCATTTTGCAAGAATGTAATCGTTCAGTTGAACTAGGCACTGAGCAAAGCGCCATAATGGTCCTTCGTGTCGTAAAAGTTGTCGGAAGTGAAAGAAATCACAAAATCCAAACAGCGCTTCTCTCTGCGCGACAGAATAAATGATGAAACAAACATGTTTCAGCCCACGCAGAAAAAAAAAAATAAAGGGGGGGGGGGGGGGAGACGAGGTAGAGGAACACATATCAAAACAAGACCAGCGCTGACTTACATTTTTAACTGAATGTTTATTAATTTGAAACCAGATTATATTATGTGCGCACAGTGCTGCTATCTATTTTTTAACATTCCGCTAAACTGAGGCAATGCAGTCGCTAAATGTTCGTTAAAGTTTGCTACAAAGTCGATAAAATTGTCGCTAAAGCTCGAGGGATTTTGATATAACAGAGAGTTTTAGAATAGGGGCCCCAAAAGTTTGGGGCCCCAAAGAGCTTTGCGGGTGTTAGCGTTGTGACATGCAGGAGTGAAGAGCTTTAGAATAGGGTTTTGCGTTTGCGAATAGTGTGTCCAGTACGCCCATCACAGGGCTAGGAGGCTTGACCTCCCGGTTCCAACATGGGACTAGCCAGGCAGGTGGCAACACCCTGTACAGGTCCTGAATAAAGTTTTTGCCATCCATCCATCCATACATCTATCTTGCACTTGCACGCCACTACGGTATAAAAAAAAAACACTATTATAAACATTAAAATAAACTATACTACTTTATGATAAGAAGAGTAATGTTGACTTTCGTGTTTTTACATTTAATTACAATTAAAAGGTTATTCTATTAGCAGCAAGCGATTTGTTGCGCTTAATTTTGAGTAACCAACTTCACGTGCCTTCACCAGCCAAGCTAATCCATGTTATAGGCCTACAAGCCATGAAATCGACAATTGAATTCGGAATCAGCGGCGTCTAATGAATCAATCTTCATTACACACGTTAGTTTAGAGAAAGTGATAACCGCAGTCACTTCTCCTGGCTTACGAACTTTACGCGTTACCACGAATCGAGCCCAGTTTGGTGCTCGGTTAGAGCCGTCGCTTCGATGGGTGCCGCCATGTTTGTTGACTTAATGCTTTCGGGGCAGCTTTTGGGGCTCCCGCTAAATCAGTGAAATAGCGTGCCCGGCGCAAAACACAAACGCAGTTTGTGTCTCGCGCATGCGCAGTGGCTTCGACGCTATTTCATTGGGGCCCCTATTCTAGAAATCTCTAATGTCAATCAGAGCCAGTTTATATTCTCGCGCACGCTCATTGAAGCACATTCCCGTTTGGCTGATGTAGCTCTTTCCGCAAGTCCGCGAAATCTTGTAAACTTCTTCGCTTGCGCACTTGCTGTACTGGGTCGCATAAATGATATCATCCGACTCCAATAAGTCGGAAAAGTCCAATGATTACGAAGGCATTCAGGCAGGTCTGCACCACCAGCAGTGCTTTCATATCTTTAAACAAGAGGTGTCTCTGGAAAGGATCTCGGTGAAAGCACAGAAAAAGAAAATAACGAAATCAGAAAGTACATTCAGTTTCTGAACGTGCTATCTCGTTCTGCTGGTCCGACTTAAGCACTGGGCCTTAACTTTTTTCGAAGGAAATGTGGGGGAAAAGGATCTCCAGCCAGACCACGCTATGGTGCGTTATCTCGACATACGAGTGAAACGGGGTTGTGTCAGAAGATCAAAGATATTAGGATGGGAGGCCAAAATAGAGCTCGAGATAGAAAAATAAAAAGGAAAACTGCGCCCGACTCGGGAGGAAACGGAAAGAGACGAGAAACACGTGCCCGCCAGGCCACGTCGCCACCGCCTCTGCTCCCCGGGGACGAGGGAGCCGCGACCCCGAAACGCGTGGCTCCCAGGCCCAGTTTCCGCTCGCGACAAGCAGGGGGCGACACACGCGGCATTTCCGGTTCCTGGCGCGGCCGCTGGCGCCCGCCCTCCTCACGTTTCGGTTTTACTCGTTCGCAGCTTTCACTGCCGCCGAGCCGGCCGACCGGCCAGCCATCTAACGGTGGTGGGGGCGACCTCCCCTAGAGAGGTTCGCCGCCACGTGATGGATGAAGTCGAGAAGGCTTCTTCTGAAGCCCGTGCCCCGGAACCTCCGCCACCTTCCCCCTGCCACCTCGACACCCAGTTTACGTAATAGCGTGCAGTGGCACCCTCGAATCGCGTACCCACCGTCAGGGAACGAGAAAAGCGATCGTGACAGTGTGCTGTCGCCTTTGAGGTATCCGCCGCGACAGTCACCAGCGAATTTGCTCTTTTTGGTATATCGCTTCGATTCGCAGCAGGCGATCCGTACCGCGTCGTCTGCTGTGGATAGCGACAAACAGACGAATAATCTGCTAGCATAAATACAATGTTGACAATCTGCATATTTGCAAAAAGAAAAACGAAAGTATAGCAGAGGCAAAAACCACGAACCACAAATTACGGCTGGCTTAAACAGCTTCGCTGTTAAAAGGAGCAGCCGACTACGCTGGCACTTCTTTCTGAACCGTTCGGCGCTTCGAGCAGTAACCTTTGTAAAGTGAGCATTTGGTAAGCATGATCACGTCTAGTAAGCTTGCTTGCAGCGAAGAGTCACGCAAGTCGAGTTTATTTCTCTTTTTCTTTTCTGTTGTCCACGCAAAACGTGACGGCGGCAGCGCCACCCCATCTTCGTGACGTCACGCACTGCAACTTGCCTAACGACAGACACTTTCGGTTTGGGGCCAGCTTGCTCGAGTGAACTGATAGAATAACCAATCTAAGACACCTAAGATGAAGAAAAAGTAGTCGCACCACACAATGGAAACGTTCATCGAGAGAGCCTAAATCGTGGGCAAGGTGCGCAACGTGCTCTGTCAGATCTTGCTTCGGCGCGCCCCGTGACCGGCTCAGTATGCCCGGTAGCTCTCACAGCCCTGCACGCATTTTGGGACAGTACACAGCACGCGTCGCGTTTCTAACTGAACCTCTCCCCCGCTGGAGACTAGCGAAGCAAAGCCGAAGCCGACTTGGAAGCCGACGCTCATCCCCTCTCTGCCTCTTGGCTGTCTGCAGCCTCCGCATCTTTAGCCGCTATGGTTTCTTTCGTGGTGCACTCGAATTTCTACTTGACGTGCGGTGCAGACGAGATGATTCCAGAGGAGGGGAATGCTAGAGAGAAATGGAACAGATAGAAGCAACAAAAAGAAGAGAGAGAGGAAAATAAATTAAAAAAAGAAAAAAAAAAGAAAGACACCAGCGTTCAGCCAGTTCACTAAAAGGAAAAAAAAAAGTGCCGTGAGAGGGAATTGGGGAAGGGGCGGGGAGAAGTGACTTCCATATACCATAGAATGTGGACAGAGGAGGCGAATGGGGCTATATCAAATAACCGACGCATAAATACGTCTTACAACCGTCCCAACTTGCTCAAAGAAAAAAAAAAGAGAGAGAAGAGATTACAAAACTATAGAAATAAATAGACAAATTCTCAAATGAAGTAAGAAAGTACACTGGGGGGAGAGAACTTTAAAGAAAGAAACGCTTCCGCTCAACAGCTGCAAATTTTCAAAGAGCCGTTTGCGTAGCTCTATTGGGCTTCCTCCTCCCAAGCTGGGAGCTGTCGCGCCGACCTCTCGTCACTGTCTTCCGCCGGTGTTTATTTTCGCCCTACGCGGCGTCCCTCGGCAATGAAATCAGCTGCGGGATGCGGTCCCATGGCTATAGAGGATGGGGCGCTGACAGGCCGATAAGTGGATCGAGATTCATGGGTCTGCAGGCGTGATCGTCACGTTTCTCAACCGTCGCTTGGTGGATAGCTAGTATAGACAGAGACTGAAGAACTGTCGCAGTTGCTGTAGTGTGTCCTTGGAATGCGCAATAAGTGCCATCGCAGTCGTCGTCTCAGTCCTTCAGAAGAACAGGAATAGAGCGATTTACCATTTCGCCAACACTGTGGAGAGAGATACGGTCTACATGTGAGACTACATTGTGAGACTAACCTCACAATGTATCATTAAACTTTCTCTCTGAATGAATGAATGAATGAATGAATGAATGAATGAATGAATCTTTTCTCCGTAGGACCTAAACGAAGACAGTAAAGGAAAAATGTTAACTAAGCACGTGATGGGTGGTGGTGATCTTTCCGCGCAACTCAGTTGCCTATTGTGCGCCGTCGCTTGTCGGATAAAAACATGAAAGACTATATCGACCAGGGCCAGAAATACCAGAAACACTGGGCACATAGCTATACGCGTGCAGTAAGTAGCTAGGCACACAGCGTTTAACAACGCCGCCGTTCATCTAGAAACAACGTACGCGTACCAAGTCGCAGCGTGCAGGTGGTCACGCAAGGAAAGGAGTACATAACCAAAAAAGAAAAAAAAAACTAATCACACATGTATAGTGCCTGGTGTTGCTGCCACGGAGGGCCTGAAAAACAAACAATGACATGAGCGATGAAATGGGGCTGACTGAAAAGGGGGGCGCGCGCGCATCAGCGAGCGAAGAAGAGAGTGAACGTTGATTTAAACTGCGCTCAAGAGGAGGCTGCAACAAGAGCGAAGATATAGAGAGACAAAGAGCGGAGGAGGAGAAAAAGAACAAAAGCGAGCGAGAGTGGCAGCGACCTCCGTGCCAAGTAAAAAGGTGGGGGCGATGAATAAAAATGCGAATGGCAATATACCGTCCGCGAGCCGCCATACGCGGCGAGAGCTTCGCCGACATGCGGCAACTCGCGCACATGTACAGCGTGAGAGCACCGCCGCTTCGGCGGAGGGTTCCACCGTTCCCTGATTACAGCCATCCATCAGGGGCCGCCGGGGTAGATGCCAGCGGGGTAAGCGACCAAGGAACCAAACAAATTCAAAGCGCCTGCCTCCACAGCGCGAGCACGGCACATCGCCCCGGCGATGGGGTCGCCGCATTAAACGAAAAACAACGAACTGGAGAGAGAAAGCGCCGCGATGAGGCGAACAATCACAAAACGGAGGTGAGCGGAAGAGAGCTTCAGTCACTCACCTCGGTCGTCTTGCGGCGCTACCGGCAGGCAGGGCCGCGTATGGATAACCCTTCCCTCCTCTTCGCCAACAGGAGAGCACGAGGGAAGGACAGAACGAATACAATCTAGCTGCGCGCTGCCTATTCGTTTTGCTGCGCTGTTTCATTAATATTTTACTGTTGTCTTCTTCATGTACCCCGAGGACCGTTTTCTTCCCGTCTATACATTCGGTCCTTCACGTGGCTTGCGCGTTGATTGAGCTCTATCGTAGACTTACCGCGTCACCGGCTCTACGAGTTCGGCAGGATTTCGTACGCCGCGCGAAGGCAGTGACACCGGCGTGGCCGGTAAGGTCACACCGGTGACCTCTCGCTGTGAAGTACGCAAGCATCATGCATGAAGCTATACGGGAAGTGGATATCTCTGGCTTGCGCGAGCGGTTTCTCTTATGGTGATCGATGCTTGCGAGGCTCCCTACATGCCATGAAGGGTACTGTACACTGCGCCGTGTGAAAGAACGAGAGAGAGAGAGTGAAGTCCACAGTACTGATACCGGGTGAACGAACGATAATGAAATACTGAACCGTTGTGTTGGGAACATCATAGCACCTCGTTCGGTTTCGAATCGAACAAAAAACAAACTCGCACGGGACGAATGTTATGTAAAGTCCTTCCCGTCATACCACGAAATGTGATATGCGTGTTTCACTGCACGTGTATCTCCTTCGCCCTGAAATAGCAATTTCATCTCTCTCTCTTTTTTCTTGGTTGCGGGTGATTGCGCAACAATGTACCATCCCAACCTACGTTTTTACGTAGGTTGGGACGGTACGTTGAAGGATTAGAGAATCATTTGTACGGGACCACATAGAGACGGAGGGTTGTTCAAAAGCGTGACAATGCGAAATCCTAAAGTATCGCTCCGATAATGTATTCGCCTTATCGCGAAATCGGGAACCGAAAAAAACTCGATGTGCAACGATGTTACCGAACGAACGATGTTACCAGGTGCCGAAACTATGCAATATTTTCGCGTGGCAAGCATTCACGCAAGATGAGTGTTTAGAGCCTCATGGGCCTGTCCGGATTACGAGTTATAAAATTACTCCAGGTGTACTCTGACGCGGAACATGCTGTTTCATTTATGCATTCAACATGGACTCTGGAAAACCTAGCGATAATAAACACAATACGAAGCATAATTACGCTTTCTGCAGTAGAAACAGAATAGGAACCAAACAAGGCTGAGTCACATAGTTAAATGAAAGACGGTAGCAAAAATAGCCCGGGACATACAATCCGTCGAAACAGCTTGTGTAATCTTAATGCGTCGCGTAGTCATGTCGAAATCGGCATAAAAGAAGGAAGGCAAAAAGAACACGAGACTTCATTTTCCTCGGATTTCAATTCACAAAGGCGCTTCTACGCTGCATAACTATACGCAGGGTGTAGTTAAGCAACAGAAGAAAAACACGATCACGTTGGCTGACTTGCTTGAAAAATAAAATAAAAAAGCGCTGCGCATTCTTAGTGCGTTGTAAAGTCGCGTACATTTGCGCGATGTTCTTGACAGTCTTGCTGGTGCGATGGCCGTTTCGAAATCGACGTTAATGGGACTCCTCGACTAGCGAAAAAGAAGAATAAAGAACGAAAGAAGAAGGAAGTAGAAGAAAGGAATGAAAAGAATGCACACGTTTACGAACGGAGAATGGAAATGATTATAAAACACCTCAGGCCAGATCTCAAAAGGAATATGTTCTTTTTGTTACATATCGCCTGCAGACGCAGCTCCCATTCTTTAGACCGTATTACCTCCGAGGATCGTCAGCAGAGCTGTTGCTGAAGCAAAAGGAAGAAATTCTGGCAAGATAACCTTACGAGAAAGATATAAATACCAGCCAGCCGGGGCTCGTATCGATTTTCGCGTAAAGAGAGAGAGAGAGAGAAAAGGGAGAAGACAAGGAACGTTTTATGTTAGTGTTGTGGAACATTTTAGAAAACAAGGAAAACATATGCGAGCCCATGCGCGCTTCGTTACTTTAACGGGTCCATGAACGCTGATGTGCAACGTGTACAGCACGCACGCGCAGACGCACACACACACACACACAAAGAAAAAAAAGAAAGACGAAATCAATGGAGAAAAACAATCAAGCAAGACAATAAAAAAAAGAAAGGAATAAAGAAAGAGGTTTCAGTAAATCAAACTAACCGCAGAAAATTTGTTACGACAACTGAACCTGTCGCGACATTTTCGTAGTGTTGTTAAGTGCGAGGGGTGTTGAATAATACTAGTTTTATGCCACCGTGGCAATATCCAGTGCAAAGAAGTGACGTTTTCAATAACGCACACACAGCGATGGTGTCGCTAAAGCTTTCGAAAATAGCATCAGCAGCTTCTTAACTGTTGCCACACAAACTTACCCTTTTTTGCTGTTGGTGCTAGTGTCGAATACGTGGCAGCCTACCCTACGACCAGCGACGTTGCTGATATTTCCTTCGTACTGATTGGTCATCCTACATATAACCATCGATAAGCAAATACGGCTGGTCAGAGCTCTTCATAGCACTCTTCGTCTCCGATTAACATATCAAGCGTGCCTAGTCCCATTTTGTTCTTGAATGCAGCGCGCTCTTTGCTGTATGTTACGAATAACCGCAACAGGCTTGCTCCTAGTACAAAGTGCAGCGTCATCACTTTTGCACTCACTAAGACTCGCAGTGTCTCGCGCAGGGTATAAATTAGTCCTCACTATTCAGCTGCGCGAACCACTCATGAGTCACCGGGCGAAAGCAACTCTTGCGCAAGTCTGAACCTGGAAACTTTTCAAGAGCTCTTCGGGGCCGCGCTCAAATCACGGCAAAGCCTCGCAGGCAGACACGAAAAAAAAAAAAATTAAAAAGAAAGAGGCGGAAGCTTATACAGCCGACGCGGAAGAGTCATCACCGAGGAGCATGCGCGATTGAATCAGCGCGGAGCCGCCGCAGATCGAGGCGGACAGCTGCCGCAATCCTCAGGGGAAGGCCTCACCTGGGTCGTGTATAAGAGTGCGCATTGAGAGGAAAGCAGTTGGGGAGCCAAAGGGGAGTAGGCGGGGGGGGGGGGGGGGGGGGGGGGCTGCCCAAAAGCCCATGTCCGCTGCCGGCTCCCGCTCCGCTCATTGGCGTCTATAATTAACCCTCGGGCCCCGGGACTTTCTGGCAGGGCCAACGCGCTCTGTCCAGGACGACGGCGACGACGATTGAATTATCCACTGAATTATGATCGAAGCCGCCGGCGCGCACGAAAACGCGCGCGCGCCCCCCCCACGCCCATCGTTTCCACCGCCTCGGACGCTGCCGAACGTATAGTTGCCCTCGCAAGCCTCCTCCCCAACCTCTTTCTCTCTCCCTGCTGTTCGTAACCTCCTGGAAGCGTGAATAAGCACGCGTGCGAGACAAGGGCGAGGGAATCCTTCGGGGCGTTTCGCGTGCGCACAGAGTGGACGTGCGCGGGGCTCGCGCCCGCACACACCCGTTTGCCGGCCGAGCGAACGAACGAACGAACAAACAAACCCCGTGGAGAAAACAATTGGCGTCCACGCGTAAACTCGGGAGACCTAGCCGGCTGACTCGGCCGATTAATTTGTATTGATCGATCGGTCGGCTTGATCGACTGATAGTGCGAGTAATCGATACACGATTGAGTGCACGAGACGGCACCGGTAATTATTGGCAACCTTTCAATAAGAGGAAATCTTTAGACGAAGAAACTACGCTTGATATACCAAGACACTGTACCCTCTATGAATCGTCACCACCTACGAAGGCACGCTGGGGTTACCAGTTATTCTTGGCATAGCAGAGTTATCTTGTAGAAAAATCTGGTCTAGGATTCAGTGAAGCAACGCTAGCGAATAGATAGATAGATAGATAGAAAGATAGATAGAAAGAGATAGAAAGATAGAAGATAGATAGATAGAGATAGATAGATAGATAGATAGATAGATAGATAGATAGATAGATAGATAGATAGATAGATAGATAGATAGATATAGATAGATAGCGAGGTGTTTTTACCGTTAAACAGACGTCTTACTTTCTTATGTGAAATGAAACAGCTGAGAATGAACTTGTTATTAATCCTACCTACCTCCGCACAGTTGTGTTGTTCAAGTTGTTGAGTTCGCCATTTACGACTATAGGTGTGCAAGGCCCAGAACACGCTGCATAAACATTCTCATGTTGATTGATTGACTGATTAAACGATCGATCGACTGTGCTTTTAAGAGAAGCTGTATTTGAAGGATCCGTATTATAGCTTTAACCACAGCGAAATCTTAGTGTTCAAGAACCTTCGCGTTCCAATGCCGCCAAAATGCGGTCGGCACAGTGCGCTTCCGCGGGCCCTGCTTACTTGAGACCAATCAGCGCTAGATGATTTAGCAGAACCACCTTTCGTCGCCCGACTCGGGCTGCCTCACGGAATCGACACAACGCGGCGTACAAACGCTTTCTCACCGCCGGTCCCACTGCTGCACTGGTGCTCACATCCTTCTTGGGCGCAGCATATGGCATCTGGACAACCAATGCAGCCATTACGGAGAACGAACGCGGGTATGATTCAACCGAGCGCTGGAAAAGAAAACGTCGGGGGAGCGTCCGCGGCATCCGTTCTAGAGAGAGAGAGAGAGAGAGAGAGAGTCGCGCGTGTGTGTGTGTAAGAGGGTGCTAGTGCGGTTGGTGCCTGTTCGACGGCCGCAGGAAAATTAAAACAGGCGCGCGCGCCGGCTGCACGTATACGAGCGGGGCGGAGCTGTAGCGTGCGCGCTCGCGGAGATGCATCTATTAAGCCAGGCCTTGGCGGTGCACGACACCGCGCGCGGGCCCGCACACGATTTGCCCCTGCCTATTTTCGTGGGCACTTAATCACCCGGCGGCGGCGAACCACGGACCCCTGACTTCGGTTTTACCTTGTTTTGCTTTTTTCTCTAATTAAAGCAAATAGAGCCAGCCATTAAAAGACGTGGGCGGTCACTGAGGCCGATTACCGGTGCGAGGAAGCGTGCAGGCACGCCGCGCTGGGAGTTGTTGTGTAGAAGCAAATTTGACTTGGAATGGCCGAAGAGCGAAGTAACCTGTACACTTGGAAGCCAGGCTTGAAAGAGCGTGACACGCTTTGTAGGGAGGCTCGAATGCAGTTGCATTTTGCTATGAGACGCTCTGGGGAACCATACCATGCGTGTGCTCACCTCTTAAAGCACCAATGCAACCTTCTGCTGCTATTGAAAGGTTTTGCACACGGTATAAGTAAATTGTGGTCTATGGCCTGTTGGATCATCACTTGCGAAGGAGTCTTAATGATGAGATGACACACATACGTACACACGCACGCACACGTTTTAATATATAGTTGTTGCCGTTAATAAGACGAGACGCGCATAGTTAGTGTTCATCATTCCGAATTAAGCTAAACTTAAGGATGCCAAAGACCCACTTCTTCTCATTGCGATTTAACCTAACGTATACCATAACCCAACCCAACTTAACATACCCTTTCAAGTGCTGACGTGCATGACAAAAGCGCCACGGTTTCCATGGGTCAACGGGTGTCAACACAATGTCGAAATGGAATTGTGTTCGCACGTGATGTACCAATAGAAAGCCGAGTTGATTAATTCGTGTTGCTATCGGCTACGAAGCACGACCCAATATGAGACGTAGAAAGAGTCTGTGCTGGCTGATATATAGTAAATATGCTATGAAAGATTAAAGGAATGTCATATGCGCTAAAGCCGAATAAGAGAAGGAAAAATCAGGCAGACCGAGTCACGTCACGAGGCGTAGGTGGCGGTGCTGGCGCAAAAGGTCTGGTGGGGCGTAGCTCATCACTGCCACGTACGGCTTTTTCAATCAGTCAGACAGCAGGGAACTTCAAAAGGGTGTAGTGCTACGGCATAGAGTCTATATGTGAAGAATCAAAAACGAGACAAGCATTAGACCGATTATACTGGGGCTCCATCTATCCGTGACCAAGTTCTCTGTTTTTATTCCCTTTATTACATGTGCAAGTAAACAAAAAATATTACATGTGCAAGCGTCGCAATATTGCGTTAATACAGGGAGTGCTTCTAATTGAATGTGAAGCCGACTTCTCGACGCCCATTTAAGTGTCGAATTCCCGAGCAGGACGTCAAGTCACGTGGAGACAAACAGTAGCAGTGCATCAAAATGAATTCTTGTCACAAGATAACCAGAAGAGAAACAAGAAAAAAAAACTTGTTCTATTCTGCACCTTCTGTAATTTCTACAAGAGTGCCAAAACACGTACGCACTACTGTCGATACATGTGTTTAACCATGTGTGCCACAGAGCAAAGAAAGCGACGCGTTAACATAGCAGTTCGGTTTAGGCGGAGCTGCATCGGTGTTGGGGCCCACCAGGTGAACACCCAAGTCACGTAGCTTCGGGCCCAGGATCCAGAACACAGCGGCTAAGGATATAATAAGTACTGTTCGCTCTCAAGTACGCCGCTGGAGTGCTCTAGACCGCAGTGTGGACGTCTTGCCTTCTT
This sequence comes from Dermacentor silvarum, assembly GCF_013339745.2. Taxonomy (NCBI): domain Eukaryota; kingdom Metazoa; phylum Arthropoda; class Arachnida; order Ixodida; family Ixodidae; genus Dermacentor; species Dermacentor silvarum. The sequence continues at coordinate 36,504,248 of NC_051157.2, forward strand.
CGGCCTTCTTCCGACAACTTCCAGCTGCGTTCTAATGACCGACTAAATTGAATCAGTGATCGATCGATCGACCAATCACTCGATTGACCGATTGATTGGTTGGTTGATCGATAGATGGGGTTTAACGTCACTAGCAATGCGGTGTGTTCGATAACTTCCGCTGCCTTCCGCCACCACAACAAGCGGTACGCCAAGGGCGCAATGCGTCGCTCGTGAATCATTCATTATCATCATCATCAGCCTATATTTTATGTCCACTGCAGGACGAAGGCCTCTCCCTGCGATCTCCAATTACCCCTGTCTTGTGCTAGCGTATTCCAACTTGCGCCTGCAAATTTCCTAACTTCATCATCCCATCTGGTTTTCTGCCGACCTCGACTGTGCTTCCTTTCTCTTGGTATCCATTCTGTAACCCTAATGGTCCACCGGTTATCCATCCTACGCATTACATGGCCTGCCCAGCTCCATTTCTTCCGCTTAATGTCAACTAGAATATCGGCTATCCCCGTTGGTTCTCTGATCCACACCACTCTCCTCCTGTCTCTTAAGGTTAGTCCTAAGATTTTTCGTTCCATCGCTCTTTGCGCGGTCCTTAACTTGTTCTCGAGCTTCTTTGTTTACCTCCAAGTTTCTGCCCCATATGTTAGCACCGGTAGAATGCAATGATTGTACACTTTTCTTTTCAACGACAGTGGTAAGCTCCCAGTCAGGATTTGGTAATGCCTGCCGTATGCACTCCACCCCAATTTTATTCTTCTGTAAATTTCTTTCTCGTGATCAGGGTCCCCTGTGAGTAATTGACCTAGATAAACGTACTCCTTTACAGACTCTAGAGGCTGACTGGCGATCCTGAATTCTTGTTCCCTTGCCAGGCTATTGAATATTATCTGTCTTCTGCATATTCATCTTCAACCCAATTCTTACACTTTCTCGATTAAGGTTCTCAATCAGTTGTAATTCGTCTCCATTGTTGCTGAATAGGACAATGTCATCTGCAAACCGAAGGTTGCTAAGATATTCGCCGTTGATCCTCACTCCTAAGCCTTCCCAGTCTAAGAGCTTGAATATTTCTTCTAAGCATGCAGTGAATAGCATTGGAGAGATTGTGTCTCCTTGCCTGACCCCTTTCTTGATAGGTAACTTTCTACTTTTCTTGTGGAGAACCAAGGTAGCTGCGGAATCCTTGTAGATGTTTGCTAAGATATTCATGTATGCCTCCTGTACTCCTTGATTACGCAATGCCTCTATGACTGCTGGTATCTCTACTGAATCAAATGCCTTTTCATAATCTATGAAAGCCAAGAGGTGAGGCATTACACCGACCTTAAACCATGCACATGAACCGGTGGTTTCGTGGCGGTGCAATCAGGTAAGCGGTGTTTTCAGACCCGAGAGGCGCCTCTAAAAACTTCACGTTGACGTTTTTGTTATCTCGTAGAACGTTCTGTTTTCCCCCCCCCCCCCCCCCCCCTATTTCATTACCTGACAACTTTGACAATTAGCTTATTCAGCCATTATTTATGTTCGCATTCATCTTTTACTGACTCGTGTACAACCATGCTTACTGTCGTCACCGTAGCGTTATCGATTGCACACGAGCAAGCAAACGCATTCCACCGTTTGCGATGGCCCCAATACACAGGTGTACAAACGTGCCAGGCACACAAAGGAAGCCTGACGATGCGCCGAATATTAACACATTCAAGTCCTCCTTGAGTTTAAGCATGCATGCACCGTAGAGCGACATGTAGGCGCCTCTAAAGACTTCACGTTGACTTTTTGTTATCTCGTAGAGTGGCGCAGCAAAAGAAGGTAGTGTGCCTATCGCCTTTGTTTGACTTCGCTCAGGCGTTCAGGTCATTAGCGTCTCATAGGCTGCTGGACAGTAATTAATCTTTAATGAAGAATGTTCGCCCGAGCTTTTATTGAGTGACGAAGCCTCAACTCAGCGGCGCGCGATAATAGCTTATGGTGTTCGTGCCTTCAAGGTATTCGCCACAACGATGTAAGCCAATAAAAAAAAAATAAATAAAAAAAAACTTTTCCCGCTTGCAAGCTCCGCATCACGGGAAGAGTCCATTGTAGAGTGCACAATTTATATTCATTTCAATAACACACAAGCGATATTATAATACCGAACCCAAGCAACACGAGCTAGCCAGCCGTTATCGGGCCTTTGTGGGAAAGCAAACCTGGGATACCTGCTTTCACAATAAAGCGAGGTATATATTGCATGGCATACGACACTAGTGATCTTGCATGACGTCAAACGTGCTATAATTTAACAAGAAACTATATTAGCCATATTTGACAATTTCTCAACGTGGTCCCTGTCCCGCATGAAGGTCATACGTGCACATAAAAGGCGTATGTATCGACTATAACAAGCTGCGAAACGAAGGTGCATATTTAAGTGCCAATCCTCCACGACTCTAGAAAAGAAAAAGAAAAAAAAAACATTGTTGCGTTTATTCTGCATTTCTACTCTTAACTTGGTGACTATCTCACTGTTAAGTGAATCGTTGTCAAAGTTAATCGGAATAATATAAATAAAAGGGTAATCAGAATAAAGCTTGCAAGAGGGCGGGGCGCCTACACTTGATTGGTTTAAAGATTGGTTTAAAGGTGATATGTTCGCGTGTCCCTGATTCACTCACTGGCTCAGCAGGACTTTCCGTAACACAAACCTGAAGCTCTCGCTAATTGCCAATTCGCTCCCTTCAGCAGACACCGTGTATTAGCGAAATCGTGCCGACGCAAGTGAGATCTAGCAAGTTTGACCCTCTTCCCTCCCCCTTTTCTCTTTCTCTTCTCTGTGCCCGTCACGACACCAAGCGAGCAAACTGCGCATAACTTCGCTGCTCCGCGGAAGCGAAGCTCTGAACCCGGAGAATGGAGTGAGTATGCTCCGAGAGCAAGAGGACACGCGGGCTGTTGGCAGCGAACGCCAGGAAGGAGAAGAAGGAGAAGCGAGGAAGAGGAGAGAGAGAGGGGAGGAAGGCCCTCGCTACGCGAAAAAGAACTCTGGTGCAGTAACACCCAGAGGAGGATAGCGCCACGAGCCGGAGAGACCACGTTGCCTCCCCTAACTTCGTTACAGCTGCAGCTCTCGGCCGCGAGAGACGCGCGATGATCGCGACACTGCAGCCCGTCCGCTCAACCCCCCCGGCGTTCGAGCTCGCGACTGCAGCCTGCGTTCATTCTTGTTCATCCGCGCGCGAGTTCCAAGCATGCGTTTCCTGCTCGCCCTTTCACCGCGCACCGTGGCAGAGATATGGTCGACCGCCGCTGCAGTGCACGCACTATATACTACATGGGCCTCGACCACGCTGGAGGGAAAATCTAGTTCCCATGTCGGGCGCGAGTGGTTGCCGTTAGCGCCGGCCATTTGTCTGTCGCGCGCGCGGCCTCGCAGTCAAACGAGACGACAGGCAGGCAGGCCTTATTCCTTGTTCGCGGCGGAGGCCGGCAGTAGATAGTCTTTCGACAGTCGCCAAGCCAAGTTCTTCATTGAAAGTTGTTGGAGTCGTGCAGAGAGACGAGTGACGGATTATTCTCGTCGACCACCAAGCAAGGAGGCCCGTTCGGAGCGCGCTGACGTGCAGACTCTGAAATCGCAAGGTTCCATTTGCGCTATTTATGCAGGAAGCGCTTCATTTATTGTGCTCGAAAATTTAGATAGATAAAATAGATAACATAAACTAGATAGATAAAATAGATAACATAAATAAACTAGATAGATAAGATAGATAACATAAATAAACTAGATAGATAAGATAGATAGATAAAAATAGATAAAACAGATAAAAATGGATAAGATAGATAAGACAGATAGACATATAGATAGATAGATCTCACAATCTCCTAATACATTCGTGATTATTATTGCCAGGGTTGGCACTCTAGATGCATGTTATTGAGATGAAGTTAAACACAAGCAACGAAAGGAAACTAACAGAAATAATAAACACAACAAGGTTCGTGCATATCTACTGATGCAAGCTTTACAGAACCGAGAACCGTAAATCATACCGCCATATCACGGGCGTGTACATCATGCTGCGTGCCGTTCAGTCCCGCAGAGAACCGTTAAACGACAGCGAGTTTCGCGAACTCATCGCACGCCGCGGAAAGACACGAGTGATGTGCAGATATGTAACATATATTAAAGCTACGATATGGACAACATGCTCTGGTCAGACGAGAGATAATCGTATTTAAGTAAGATAGCGGGTGTTAATCATATAACACGAATGAGTAAACCAGTATACACCCTCTTCGTGCAATGATTCCTCGAAATCTCGTTGTGACATCGCTCGGTACACTGGTTACAACACTATGAAAGTACAAAACTCCAGATCGGAGTTTTGCAAGCACAAGCAGGAAGACGCCTGCTTGTTTTTTTTTTGTTTTTTTTTGTTTTTTTTTCTTCTCTTAATAAATGTTTTTCCTCCTCCTTCTCCTCCAGATCGGAGTGTAAGCAAAGCCAATATCACACCCACACTGCATGGTGAATGTAGAAATGCCCGCAGTCTTGTTTCTTTTGATTGGGGGTGGTGACGGGTTGCAGCAACAAACGGGTTTAGCCTGGCGATCGAAGACAATGTTACTGCGGTATGTCGCTACATGTCCATCGAGCCAGTCTCTCTTAGGAAAGCAAGAAGAAGGCGTGAAGTTTCTTTGAGGGCTAGAACTGACCCTTCTGTGAACATCGGTGCAGGCACAAATGCGGAAGGTCCTTCGTTAACACCGTACGTTCTCAAGAAGACCGTCCCTTACATCTCGGTATTTTGGGCCCGACCACAGAAAGTATTCAATGCCTTCTGTCTCACCTCACGCAGAGCAGTTCGGAGAATCGATGCGCCTCGTCTTGAGTAACCATGCTGCAGTGTACGAGCAGATCCTGCCACTCGACATAACAGCGATGCTGCCCCTCGACGAAGTCTTTCGTGTACCAGTTTATGACTACTCCACAAGACTTCACACAGACAAAGGGTGCGCTACCGAGAGAAAAAAAAAAATAAATCAAACGCAATCATTGTAGCAGGCTTGCTGGCGCAAGAGACATATTTAATATTGACGAAAAGCCAAGAGTCATTTATTCGTTAACACGTGAGTCAGTGACGTGATGCAAGTGCTCAAAAGAGCCTCGTGGCATGCTGCGGTCGCGACACTCTTGTAACGTGTAACGCCTGCGCAAGAGTAATTTGAATAAATCCATCGGCGATTAAGAACTCGCGTAAAGGATGCGACAGACTGACGGTACTTCCGACTGCTTTTCATCGTTTTTTCGGTAGCACACGGCCTTAGGTTCAGAAAAAAAAAGTAAAGATATGCGTGATCTTGGGCCCAGGGCTAAGAAGATGATTACATTTACTTCGCAGCCACTGCATTTATCGTGGAAGCAAGAACAGACAAAACTAAAGGCGTCGCCAGGTCTCGCTCGCATCCATAACCCTCTAGCATGCGGCCAACCTGTCAGTCGAGCTCGCCACGCCCAGAAGCTTTCCCGCATTTTCGTGATGACGAGGGTCCGGCACGCACGCATTTCGGAAGCGGCGCGCGCGCGCGCGCAAACAGACGCGCTGAAGCTTAACGCCAGGAGGAAGAAGGAAAAAAACAATAAAACAGGCACCGAGAGGTGGGCTTCCCACCATAGCTGCGATAAGAAAAGCTATGTGACATGCCCCAGAACGTGACCGTACAGCTATACGAGCCCGACCTGTCACAGAACAAAAGAAGCAGAGAAGAAGAGAAATATATATATATATATATATATATATATATATATATATATATATAACCGCGCTCAGGAGGCACAAGCTGACTGTTCGTTGACTCAGTGCCGAGGCGATGACGTAGATTAGGTTAATCCGCAGAGCGCAGGCGAGCACACCTCACGAGCGCGCGTGCGCCCGCTGCGACATCTATTGGCGACGGGGCCTCGGTCGGAGAGAGCGACGACACACCGGGGACCCGAATAACGAGGCCGTGAATAATTTACGCACACACCCTCCACCTCGTACTATACCTACCTTGCACTGGGACAACGGTTGGCCACACAGCTTCAACGATAGATGGAGAGGGCCCACGAAACGTGCGATACAAACACGCACACGTAAGTATATATAGGCCGAACAACGCCTACACGCGCGAGAGGAAACATTTATGAAATCGGCATGAACGCATGCTATGGTTCCAAGCGCGCTGGGACAAAAACGTGATGAGGAGGCCAACCGTCTCCGCGGGACGCGGTCCCTTTGCTCTTGGGCCCGCGACAAACTCAATTTGTCAGTTATTTATTCGACTCTTCCCTCGGTGCGTTTATTGCTCGACGAGGGGGAGGGGTGGCCTGACGTTCACCGGAAATTTCGCCGTTGAGGATCGGGGACTTCCCGAATTCGGTCTCGCGAAGGAGAGGCGGCGCGTCAACGCTGGTTCTCACCCCCCACGGCCGGCTGTGCACACGGGACAGGCCCACGCGTCGCGGGGTCGACATCCCTTCCCCGCGCGGCAGCCTCCCAAAATAAAGCCGATTCTTCGTGCAAAACTACAACTTTGAAATGTGTAAAGGAAATGAGCTCCAAACGATGCTGTCATATGAAACGCCCGTCTTTCCTTTCGGAGACGGAATCACGGTCTCGAAGCTCGCTCGCTCCGTCTTGCCAAGGGTTTTAGCCGCGAGACAGGGATCGTGAGGACCGGATATAATGTCTCGTTTTTCTTTCCCGCCGTCAAGTTGGGAAGTAAAATTTGACGCTCGATTCACACGCTTCACTCCTAGCGCGCTTCCTTGAAAAGAAGCATCGGTGTCAGTGAACTCGTTCAAGAGGTATAAGAGAACTCGATATTTATACGAGCTAAACCATGAATAATGGCGGCGAGAGTATCGCATTCGTCCTTATTCGCGTAGATTTCTTAACATGCACGGAAACACGAGTGGGTGGCGTAGCTTCCAATCAGTGCGTAGTCTGGAGACATCACTCAAGAGGGTGCAACGAACCCGGGGTGAACAAACTCATAGACGGGTAACTCGTGACGTATTCTGCGACCGAAACAAGCTTTTTCGGCTACGTATGGTCTTAAGAAAAAAACAAAAGGGAAGGTCCGGTATCGGCGGCTGGCCAGTGGAATGCCACGAAAACAACAACCTAATGGCGTCCTATCAGGGCTCCGATCATCAGTCGCAGCGCACGGCGCAAAAAACAAGGCGACGCGAGGAAAGGAAACGAAAGGCGCTTGCTCTGCGTGCAACGCCCCCTTGTCATCGCGCGACGGCAGCAACGATCTCTCGTATAAAGAGAAAGGCGCCAAAGTTGTTCGCGCCCGAGATGCGATGATGAATTCCCGACCCCGTCCAATCAACGGCTCGAGTGGCTCGACACGAACGGCAACAGCGCGAGAGACAGCACTCGTTGCCGACATCTCGGCGTAATGAAGGCTGCGAACTGACGCCCGAGAAGAGCGAAGGAGAACAAAGAAAGCAGCATAGAAAGAAAGTGAGAAAAGAACGAATAAGAAACGCAAACACCGACGCCAAACAAAGCTCGCTCCGTGGCGTCGTCGACTTCGTCGCAGAGGCAGCAAAAGACGAGACTATACGCGCGCCGTAGCAAAACGGCAGCGCCAGCTCGTAGCAAGCTCGACGTCGGCGACGCGACGCGACGAATAAAACACCACAGCCAGTGTCGACCACCAGCCGCCATCTCCTCCTCCTCTTAACCATTTCTCCTCCTGCGTGTCAAGAGAGCTGCGAGATTATTTCCATGTCAACCGTTCTCCCCTCCGAAAACCTTCCGCCGTGTTTTCCCGGGAAATGAAAGCAACGGAGGCGTGGACATGCGGGGAATAAAATACAAGAACAAGAAAACGGGGCCGGTGGCTGGACAGGAAAGGGAACACCTTGATAGGAAGCGGACCCCGGGCAAGGGGCGAGGGAGTCGACTTGTACGAGTGCGCAGGGAAGGAGGGTTCAAGAGGGCGTCGCGCAGAACAAGCCGCCGAAATGAAATGGACCTTGGCGCGGCCGCGAGGCGCTGCATTGATGCTGCTACAGCGCCCATGTCGCCAGAGCGGCAAGTGCGACAGCGGGAGGGAGAAAAGCCCTGACGACTAGATGGAGGTGTTGTCACAGTTGTCTCTCGTTTCCGTACCTATATACTATGCACCTCTTTCCTTCTTTCATCTGTCCATCGTTCTCAGGAGGAAAGACTACAGCGCGAAAGGAACAGTTAGGCTTGTTTTTCGCCAAAGTATAACAATATGACACAAAACAGAAGTGTACTAAATCACGCTCGACCGCCACTCTTTCATACGTCTGTCCGCACTTGTTAGGCAGAAAAAAAAAATGACACCTAGCAGAGCAGTAGACAACTGCCTAACCTTGGCTTTCCTAAATTTCGCACATAATCACGGACACTGATTAGATCGATGTGCTCTTCACACATTTCGTCAGCCATTCTCGAGTACTTTAGTCGTTCTTTTTCTCCGCAAGAAAGGTCGCCGAACTACCGTAAGATGAGCCGTCGGTCATTTTTGTTAATGGAATGCGACCGTTTGGATTCTTAAAATGAACATGCAATAAATGAGTCACCTACGACCACAACCCGCCGTGGTTGCTCAGTTAGCTATAGGTGTTGCGCTGCTGAGCGCGATGTTGCGGGATCGAATCCCGGCCGCGGCGGCCGCATTTCGATGGAGGCGAAATGCTAAAACGCCCGTGTGCTTGCGTTGTAGTGCACGTTAAAGAACCCCAGGTGGTCAAAATTAATCCAGAACCTTCCACTACGGCGTGCCTCATAATCAGAACTGGTTTTAGCACGTAAAACCCCAGGAAGAAGGTATACGACCACAAGTTGCCCCAGTCAGCGACATCAGACGCAGTCCTGGTGCGCAAATTCGAAGGTGGCAATGTCACATCGCCTTTCGTCATTCAACATACCGGCTCCTAGTAGAAAGCTTGCCTATTCAAGAAGCTCTTCCTACAAATAATGTCTTATTTAATATTTTATTTGGCATCCACTTGAACTATAACGGCTTCAGAGAGCCTGAGGCACGACTTTTTTGCGCTCATTGTTTTCCACTCCGCGCTAAGTTTATCACAAGCAGTCGCTTCGCTCTTGAAGCGTAAAGGGCTTGAAGTATGGTTGGCTGCCATCACATAAGTTCATTTCTTCATTTTCATTTCTCTACTGCGCTTCCACCAAAGATATGGAGACAGAGAGCTTCCGGTTTGCTAGCCCGCACAATAATGAGAAAAAGAAGTGGTTAGACAGAATGAAGAAGCAGTTAAAAAGGGAAATACTGTAGGCGTTCCCCAAGTCCGATGGACCGCAAAAAGCCCAGTAATGATTTCACGGTCTTCTGATGGGAGATCGAGTCACGTCGATGTTGTAGGATTATCTCTGCCGACAGTGGTCGGTCGTTGAACTTGAACCCAGCGGTAAGTGAGCGCCCCTGTACATAATATTGAAAATCAGTGGAAAGGTGAGTAAGGATCCAGCTCTTCGGTATGTTTCTCCTCAACTACCGGAAAGTCTTATGCGAAGCGATGTCGATTAATGCTTTCATGTTGCACAAAATGGATATCACGAAGGAGTCAGTAAAGATTTATATTCTACCTCCCCTCCCACCTCGCCTCCACCCGGAATCAATTCCACCCCATTTAAGCTACGTCCCCAAATCGCTTTATTTGCACCGAAGTCGTTCACGTCTACCGTGCTTCGGCTAATCTTTGCGCAGCAAAGCGCGTTTGTACAATTCAAAACCAGCGATTCGCGTTCACGGTTCATTTACTATACGCTGCGTTTCACGCTTGGGTTGCCGCCGCTTTAACCATCATCGCGTTCTCGACAATGGTTAAGTTAATCGAGCCAGACGGACATGAATTGGACGAAATCACACAGGCGTGCCCTAAAGTTAACTACCGTGCAGAAACGACGTAACCAATGCGACGGAATTTAACTTAAGGTGACCAACTTTTCTCTTATGATACCTTCTGTCTTGCCCAGCTCGTGGCCCTCCTAATAGCAACAATAAAGAGAAATAGCCTCTGCCTAGGGAAAGAAGACAAGGTACTCAAGTCAACTACCAATTAATGGCACACACCACGCACGAAGTGTAATGAGTGTAGAAGATGAAAAAAAAAAGTGTATAGTGTAGTTAATACACGCGATGACAGTTTCATTTCTTTGACCGCCATTAGGGGCTTTTTGCATCGCTTCGTCGGAGCCCTTGGCACGCTGAATTTAAGGACGAGGAATAAGTTGGCGTAAGGGCACCTTAATTGAGCGCACGGTGCAATGCACCATCACTAGTGCGCGGCAGAAAGCTAAGCGTTGCTCGCCTTAAGTCATCCCCCTCCCCCCTCCCGTTACACGCTTCCACCTCCCTCTAAGGCCCCCACACGCCTATAAGATCCCCCCCCCCCCCCAAAGTACCCCTCCCCCTAAGCTCCCCCCTCCCCCTTCCAAGGACCTTGTCTTTCAAGAGAGATTCCAAGATTCACATCCATTTTGTGTCGTCGTACTTAATTGGAACAGTCAAAGCATCCTCTAGGTCGTCGTATCTTTATACACGGTATTAAAAAGGTGAGCGTGTTTCCGCATAGCATTACCGGGCTAATGGGACTAGGAGAGGTTACTTACATGGGCGCACAAGTGCCGGCCAGCCACCGTCGTCGTTAATGCAGCGTACAGAAATGAAGTACTGAGGTACACAGCATAACGGCCGGATAGTAAGAGCGAAAAGTCATCCTCAAAGGGCGGCACACGCGCACGTTAAAATTTGCGTAATGCATTTTGCCTTTTTCTTTTATAATTCACGTTTGGAGATTTTCACGCTGTGCGTCCAGGCTCAAGTCTTGTCCCGGATGAAAATGGAAAGTGGAAAACAAATGCAACTTCAGCAGAAGATGAGTCGATCGTCTATAGCTAATGATGCGTACTAGCTCCTCATTCAGGCAAGCGAGAGAGAGAGACGAGAGACAGAAAAAAAAGAAAAGAAGCAAATGCGCTCGCTTTTTATATACCTAAACATTTAGACACAGGCAGGTCAGCTTATAATCCAGCAGTGCGCCTAGATCAAAATGCAAATGCGCATAATGTCGGCGGCGGCGCTTTGGACAACGCAGACGACCGAAAAAATTTGGAGGAAGCTTAAGCTTCGCTTTTAAGAGTATAACGCGATAGCATTCAGAGATCCCTGACTGGTTCTCACGCTTACCGACAACGGCAGCTTAAGCAACCGTAATGGTTAACGGGAAACACTGGCGGCGAACGCTATGCACGAAGGCGAGCTTTCTGGTAGAAACGCGGCCTCTTGCATCGGGCGATCCCGGAGATCTTGCACAGCTGCGCAAAAAAAAAAAAAAGAAAACTGCATAATTTTCAGGTTTACGTTTTTGTTTTGTACTTTTAATATTTCAGTCTGAGAAGATTTAACATAAAAGACATGCGCTGTGCGTGTTTTGTTTCGTGACATTTGTTTGTGGACTGTCATTCTCAAAATTCCGAGGAATAGCTTTGCCAAGAATGCGAGACAAGGTATGACCAACATTAATAATAGAATGGTGTGGCAATATAACCCGCATGTACCGCATGCCATATAAGAAGGCGTGTCATATACATGTACCTAAATATATAGGGCCTGCGTGGTTGGGGATGATTTTCTCCGCCACGCGCCTACATCTCACGCCGACGCCGGTTGCCGACGCCAGATTTTCTGCGACACGGGGCCCTTAACGCTATCGCGTTAAAAGGGAGAGTTTAACTGCAGCCGACGAGGGAATACGGGTACGCACGTTTTTGTGCATACGAAAACAGCTTAGGCACCCTCTCACACCTCAGTGTATACGACTTATAACAAAGAGATGCCTATGCGAACATTCGTAGGGCGCCCCGCATCACGCTGCGTATGCACCAAATACATTTATGTTTTTCTCATAAGAACGCGATACGTTTCCCAGAGATGGTCTGCACCATTTGGGCATTCTTATCCGAAACCACGCCGCGCGCCCACCTACAATTCAGGGCAGCATCGAAGGAGCAAATGGTTGGTCTCGCGAAAAACAGACATGTATAGCGAGCCACGAACGGGAGCTCGGCAGAACAAATGGCACCGAAATTCTCGCGCTCATGAAAAACAATCCTACATTGCCGGGTAAGAATGGGACCTATAAAAGCTTCAGCTGCATTTGTTCGCATCGCTTCGCAGTCCTCGCAGATGGGATAGCGCGGTAAATCAGAACGCAAGAAGCGGGCACCATTTGAGAAAAATGAAAAAAAAAAAGCGCACAGAGTGAGCCGAGTTTGGGGAAAGAAATGCTTTGCAGGACTACACACAAGAACGAAGTGCGTTTTCGCTTTCCTTTCGTAATATCTCACGCCCTACAACACGTTCTCGACACTGTGGGTTTTGTTTGTTAGAGACCGCGCATCGCGTATAAATTGCAGACCGAACATCAAGGGGAGGCCAAAATGAGTGGAAACGAACGACTAGCGGGACATTGCCATTAACGACACGACGCCAGCTTCAGCTTTTGCGTCGCCAAGTGCGAGCGAAAGAGCCGTACACGAAACGTCTTTATCGACACAATGCAAGAATACAGACACTCCGCTGACTGCAACCGTGTTTCGCCGTCTTCGCTGCCGCACCACCAGCGGCAGCTGCAGCAGCATCCTCAGGAAAAACGAGGGCGGGATGGAAGGGGGAGAAGGTTTTCGGGGCCAGCCAAGGCCAGGGCAGCCCGTTCGCCCGCGCCGTCGTTGTTGCGGCTGCTGCGCTGTATACGCTCTCCAAGTGGCCGCTCGGTTTCCACAGCCTCACTCATTTCCCGTCGCCCCCCTCCTTCTCTCCCCACTTCCTCTTCTTGCGGCCGCACCGGCATCGTGCGGCTTAAAGCGTCAAAAATATTTCACGGGATTAGAGCCGCGGGCCCGGGCCATCATCTATCACGATTACAAACGGAGCCCGGGAACCACGACGTCTCCCCCCCCGCCGCCGGCGCTAGACTCGCGAGCGGCGGCTCCCGCTAGAACGACGCCCCCCTCCACGCGGCCCACCCCCGTAGCATCCCATTCCGCGGGCGATCCTCGCACGCCAGCCAGCCTGTTACCCCAACGCAAGCCGTCGCGTTCTGCTGTAATATGCTCGCCTCTCCTCGAATGCGCGGTTCGTTGTGCACACACGAACGGAATCATAAAGCTCGACATCCAAGTGACAGTCCATTTTAGTTTTTTTTTTCTATGCTCTATTCTTTCGTTGGTCTTCCTGCCTGAGAGATGTAATTTCTTTTTATTTATTTTTTAATGACACTGTTTTAAAAGAAACATCCATGCATTTCGGTGGCACCGGCTATTCCTCGTCAGATGAAAAACTAAATGAAAGCATAAAAATCTTTCGGAAAGCTGCATTCAGCCAGAGAGCCCTGGACTCGTACAAAGATCTGCACAAAAGTACGAGGAGCCACAGAATATAGTATACAAAAGCACACGCAACAAACATCCAAAGTCTTCACTCCTGTACAGAGTTGACCCATTCTGGTGGTTTTCACCGAACAAAATGATTTACCGCACGTTCGACACGCTTCTCCATCGTTTACGCTTAGATGTATATAGCCGACATGCGTCACAAGAAGTGAGACATCAAAAGACGTACAGTCCCAGTGGAAAAAAGGTGCAGTTTCGCCCGAAAGGCGAAGCATCGATTGCGATAGAAAATTAGTGTACAGCTATACGAAGTATAAGGATAGTAGTTTTATGGGCCATATAAACTTGTTAACATAGGCATACTAAATAAACGAAGCTGTTGTGCCTTGAGGCACAACAGCTTGTAATGGCATTGCAATAGAGTGCGAAGTGTATACCAGTGGCACAGCCAGCAACTGAGGCGATGTCATAGCAGGGCGAGGCGCGCTCCCCTCCCCTACATCGGGACCGGAAATGCTCAAGGATGCGCAATCTGCGTCTCACTTCAGATCTGCCTCTCAGTGAGTCTTCCTCCTAATCTAGATGTGTATTTCTGGCTCAGGATGCTGGAATGAACTAAGTTGAAAAAAAAATTAAGAAATAAATATCAGTGAGCACTTCCTCAGACGAGAAACTTGAAGTGGATGGCCCTTAAAAAAACGTGGACAACGCTTATAGCAGTTTCAAAAAAATAAAAGAACAGAAATAGAGGAAGAAAATCAGCTGAAAATACCAGGCCCATTAAACTGCGCTAAATAAGTTCTATTTAAAGAGTTACCTAAATGAAGAGATTCCGTACCAGCATATGCCTCTCTGGTTAAGTTTATTCTTGTTTTTTTTTCGAATTGAAGTCTGTATGTAAACTTGGTAGGCATGCTACATGAGGAAAGAGATGAATGTTAGTATGCTACCATGTATGTTACATGAGGAAAGAGATGAAGTCAATTTCTTAACGATGTTGTTGGAAATTCATACAAAGAAGACAAAGAATACTTCTTAACGCGCCTGGCACATGCCTTTCTTTTTCTTCTTCGCTTTACTGTTCTAATAAACACCGAACGTGGTGTAGACGGGTCTACGACTTTTGTCATTCCTAAACGTATGGTGCCGAAACCGGGGAACGAACCAGGAACCTTTAGATCTTCAGTCTCCTAAAAGATGTCTTGGGAAAGCCGGCTCCAATGTAGCCCACCTTCCCGTTTATCTACAGCGAATAATCAACGAAACACACATGGATGTCACGTGCAAACAGATAAAGAAAGGTCGCACGCACTATGTAAGGAAAAATAAAAGTGTGTCATGCTGATAACCATCAACAGAAACAGCAACAGAACCCTTAGAAGCTGTGGTGTGTGTTGATGACTCCTCCATCAAGATCCACGGTTTAGCCGAAACTGTATGGCAGTGGGTTTCTGAAGCAAAAGCGTCGAAACAGCCCGGAGAAGCTTGTTTGCTGTACGCGGGCTTCAACGCTATACCCACATCCACACTATCATCTTTGCTTCAAGCAAAGCTCAGAGTCGAACGGAAACTGGATGCCCTCATGTCGCGAACGGGGGCATCTTTATCCTCTCCGACAGCACCCTTAACCCACTGCTCTTTATCGCCCGTATTAGCTTAGGCGATAACTCTTCGAAGGACGGCGTTGAATCACGCACATCTCTGCCACTAACCCGCTCCTCGGTTTCATGGAGCCCGTCCTCTGTTCAACCAAAAGCGCGTTGAAGATGAAAACAAGAAAGAAAAAAAAAAATAAACGTGCCAAGCGCCCTCACGAGGGATTTCCCTTGCCAGCAAGCCCCGATGAGAGCCTCAGAGGAAATGAAAGGTTTCGGTTCTTAAGATCGCGCAATTAATTAATCTGACGTCACTCACATCTTCCTTTAGTTATCTTTTTTTTTCGTAATTCCCGTACCAAAAAGATATGTTTCATTCCCCAGACCGCCTTTTCTTTTATTTTCGACCTTATATCTTCTTTCTGCCTCATCCCCACCTAATTCTCTCTCTCTCTCTCTCTCCGTTTTGTCATTTTCATTGTTTTTTTTTCCATTTTGCACCACTCCAACCTTCGCACATAATGGATTCAATTACTCTCGCCGGTTCGCTAGATACAGTATTTTTTAATAACTACACACCCTCCCCCCCCCCCCCTTTTTTTTTTTTCTTCTACTCAACGTTCACCCGGAAGTCTGTCGTCCCCTCAAGTATGGCCTGCACATTAGTTCAGACTCGCTTTCTACTTCAAACTCCCTTCATTTGTGTTTGTAAGGTAGCTATATTTAAGTCCTTAGTCAAGGTAAGCATGCGACGCCTTCTTAGTTTTATTTGATCTTTGCACAACCCGGTGCTGCTGCTTCGTTGTTGTTTTTTTTTGTTTTTTTTATTAATTTTTTTTTCTCTTTCACTCCCCTTAACCAGAGCCTCCGTCGCTAATGGCCAACCGCCCATCTTTTCTTTGACTGCATCCCGAGATCTCTGCACAGCCACGCCTACGAAACCTAGCCGCTTTTACTTCCAGGAACGCCCTTTTAAAAGAAGCAGTGGCCATCTTTAAGCATCGGGAAGGCAAATTTAAAATCTGAACTAAAACAACACCACCAAGTTTCCTTGGAGGTTTCCCCGCTGTGGTCATTACTGTTTTCTTGTCCTTTTTGTTTCGAGTCAAGAGGAATTATTTTTTCTTTTTCGTTACGTAAGTGAAAATTGTTACTGAAAAAAAAAATAGTAAGGCCATTAGACAACACGCAATAACAAACGACCCCAACTGGGCGCTTAATGAGCACTGCTTAAATCACGTGAACATTACGTGAAGAATGTTTAAAAATGGCAAAATGACACATTTGTGGTCCTTAGTGAAGAAAAGACATATCAAACACAAATTCAAATCGCACAAAAAAAAAGAACAATAAAGCTCCAAGATCACTTGAAGTTGATTATTTCAAACTGTGACGCGCAATCGCTGCGGCCAGCCCTCAACTCCTCCAACCCGCCCACCCCGGGCCCCTCCTTAAAAATAAATAATAAGCGCCTCCACATCAGAACTTGTACAAGAGCATCCGATTAACTTCGTGCCATTCTTTCATTTACACAACTAAATGAACGTTGCGTAGAAGCCGCCGCGCACATATTTGTTGCCAGCATTTTTTTTCAATGCCATATTAAATAATAAAGCAGCAATTTCACAAGCACCAGCAAGCATGTCTTGCGCGGATACACGTTCTAGTTGATTTTCACCGGTTCCAGTTTTAATTTAAGTCGAAGGCTTAGATGAAACAGATAAGTTTTACGGCAATCCATAATGTGGAGAAAACTTTGCTATCGCTTTTTTTAATATTATTACTTTTTCTTAAGTAGACATTGTAGCTCTTTCCCTAGAAAAACGTGGACTATAACTAATAAGCATGCATACCGTGGGACAAACGACACACAAGAACAGATCGATATGGGTTTATTTAATCTTCCTCCATCACCAGTCGACAGCAGCACACGAGAAGAGAAGTCACGTCGTTCCCAATCGAGACCGAAAAATCTTTTCACAGAAGCTGGTTAGAAAAAAAAATAAGAGAAAAGAAAGCCAAAGACGGTGAAGCGGTGTTTGGACAGTGTTTAATTACACCAGCAGTAATTAGTCGGGTTCCTTTTCCTGACTCGTCGTCCGTATAGCAGGGGCAGACCGTCTGCGAGAGACCTCGGCCCAGAGAGGTGTACCAGCGCTCGCTTAAAAAAAATAACCCAAAATAAATGCTCTCTCCAAAGACGTAGAGACACAGATCTTTCATCAGGGGGCGAGCGCGCGAATTATACACACGTTGTAGTACGAAAGTATACTATAATTACGACACTGAAAAAGAGAAACGGAAGAAGATGTTAAGGAGGAACACAAAGCTGGGACAGAGACAGCCGAAAAGAAGGCCTTATCGAAGGTTCTCGTGAACGAAGAAGAAAAGGATGGAGCGAAGTATGCGGGAAAAAGAAACTTAGCCTCGAAAAAAAAAATGGAGGAAGAGCAACGAAAGTGCGGCCAGCTTCGAGGCCGAATGAAAGCGGAAGCAACATTTGTAGCGACACGTTCGTTACCTCTTGCCCTATCCATCAAGACACGGCTCATTAAATCCCAATGTCGGCCAAATGGGAACACCAGCCGACGAAACGCAAAACAAAATAAAACGCAAATAAAGAAGAAAGCCGAGCGACTGCACGGCTAAAGGAATGAGTGTACAGAAAAAAAAAAGAAAGGATACAAGCGCAATCGAAAGAAGTTTACTGTACAACGCAAGAAAGCTGCAAAGGAGACCCTTGTTTTTTTAGATTGAATAAAAAAAATAAAAACAATAAAGGTGGTAGTGGTGCATCGATGTAAAGAAGCGGCCGGTCTTCTGAACGATGGACTTTTTGCCGCCAGCAAAGAAGAGAGAAAAATCAAGTCGGAACTAGACGACGACGACGCTGCGGCCTCCTGGCCACGGGCTCAGGGACACGCAGCGCTCGCAGACACATCGATACGGCGGCGAACGCGCGGGGGGTAATCAGGCATTTCTTCCTTCCTGCAAGGGGCTTGATGGCGGCCACGCCGCACACGCTGGGAAGGGGGCCCGCGACGTCTTCGTACCGTGCGAGCGAATGGGGGAAGCCACGCTTCGCCGGACACCGCGATGGGAGGCCGTGCCAGCATTGCGGGGAAGCCCGTCAACGGTGTCACGTGAGCCATAGCTATAGTTCCGCAAGCGCGTGCGTCGTGTCGGACTCGGCACGGTGAGCTTGAAGGCGCGTTAAAATGAAATTATGGTGCTTAACATGTTACAACGACAAAAGTTCAAGAGATACGCAGTAGTGGGGAGAGCTTCGGAAGAAAAAAAAAGCATTTTGGGTTTTTATGTGCCAAAACCACGGTTTGATTATGAGGCACGCCGTAGTCGGAGACTGCGGAATAATTTGGACCACCTGGAGTTCTTAACGAGCACCTAAACCTAAGTACACCGGTGTTTTCTGCATTCCGCCCCCATCGAAATGCGGCCGCCGTGGCCGCGATTTGATCCCGCGACCTCGTGCTTGGCAGCACAACGCCACTAAGCAACCACGGCGGGTGGGAGCTTCGGAATAAATTTTAAGCACCTCGCGTTGTTTGCACCTAAAGCTCTACCCCAAAAAATTCACGTAAAGCCCGACAGGCATGGGACAACAACGTATGCCGATACTGCGAATGTACCCGGAAATTTTCTATAAAGCGATCGCAGTAATAGCGGAGTTGGAGGGCTTTCAAATAAAAGAATGGATCTCGCGAACTCAAACTCACCTGAAGGGGGAAAAAATGTTCACGACTTCAGAACTTCGGTATCCTCTGGTGACAGCCTATCGGGTTACAACTGTACGCATTTATCGCGCCGACAAATTGCGCGAGACCCCGACCCGCGTCGGTTGTCTTTTCGAGATACCGAGCAGCTCCTCCGCGTTCCCGCGTATAAGCTGTCCCGAAGGGATACGGGCTCAGACGACCGAACAAAGGAGTTCCAACTCAATACACGCCTGCACGAGTGCGAACAAACGACAACCCTAATCGCAGTAGCAGCGCCTGGGATCTGAGAAATCAAACAAAACAGAGAGAGAGAGAATAAATACTGCAGGGCCCGAGCTCGAACTGCGAGAGGGAAAAAAAAAGAATAGAACAAAAAGATGGCAGCGAGGTATGGAGTGTGCTGGAATGAAGGAAGAAGCGGCGCGGTACTTTTAATTGGAGCCGTTTAGTTGTCGCCAAAGATATGGTCGCACATCGCGCTAGCTCTTCTCTGCGAGACTCAAAGGCGAAGAAGACAATACATACGGGGATTTTTTTTTTTTTTTTTGAGAAGAGTCTGAAACACAGAACGCGATCGGAAACAGGCAAAAAGAAAGAAAGAAAAAAAAAGAAAGAAAGGAAAAGAACGAAGTAAAGAAACACTCATGCGCGATCCTGCCAGAGCGCCACTCCAAACGCAGGCGACGGCGGAGAATAAAAGGGGGACCTCGCCTTTCATGCGAGTGCAGACATCGGCGCTGCTGACGTGCATTATAAATAGCCGCAGCAGCGAGAACACAGACCGAGGCAGAGGGCTTGAACCAGGAGGGGCAGATTAAACAAAAACCAAAGAGGAGCAGAACTGTATTGCTGGAGGGGGAAAACAAAAAGAAAGAAACAGAGGGGTGTGGGGGGCATAGGAGGACGTGGGGGGTATGCACTCTCGTGAATGGCGAATATCTGAAGAACTCTGGGCCAGCTGTTCCGACGGCCGGAGAAGGCGGGCGCAAGGTGAAGGGGAGAGGGGAACGCGCTTGAGAACACAAGAGGACTCGGCGGCGGTGTGGCCTGTGTTTGAGGAGGCGGTGTCCAGAAGCAAGACAGCAAAGCAGCACTCGAAGGAGAAGAACGCCACACTGAGCATTGTGGACGCAGAGGGAAAAGAAAAAAAAAACAAAGAAGAAGAAATTCGATGTTCGGCGAGCCAGTGCGCGCTGACGTCGCGAAAGAATTAACGCGAGGAAACGCACACGCACACGAGAGAAAAAGAGACGGGACGATCGAATGAAAGGTCTGGAGTTTGACCAGCAGAAAGGAATACGGGTGACACTCTGTAGAAGCGTCTTGCACCAGCATGCTTGGAACCGCGATGCATCAGCGAAATCGCCGTGTCCTCGTATAAGCTATACCAAGATTGATTTCCGTTCGTGCACTTCATACGTGAAGATTGACAAGAACTATTTGTCTGCCAGCGCTTTCCAAGTGCTTCAACGATTATGCAAACCACTGTAATAATAGATACCACTAACGAATGCATGCGTATATTTCGGATAAGGGCGGACAGTGTTCATCCTTCTACTCTCAACGGTGTGCACTGCGTACTTATAGTCTCAGCCGCTTAGGCGGCAGACCGTTGTCCGAAGCGAGAATGGCGGAACATTGGCCGAAGAATTCTAGTAAGCACAAGGCAACCAAAGCGCTAATGCGTTCTCGGTGGTAATTAGGCTAATACGAGCACTTGTGACTAGACGCCAGTGGACGGTCATCTACGAGTGTAGGGACCGTGGCTCTCTTCCTTCTTACCGTTCTTACTCATTTTCCCCTTCCCCAGGTGTAGGGTAGCCAACCAGACATGTCCACGATTAACCTTCCTCATATCTCCCCCTCTATGTGACTGCTCTCAAGGCCCTTTCTCAAGTGACTATCAGAGTAAGAAACAAATATTACAAGGCAAGTGACCTTTCGGAAGCTTTTCACGTCAGCTGCCAAATATTGGTGCTGTTAGTTTTTAAGACATTTACGCTTGTTGTAAAGCTTGTTCGTTATATCTATCATTACACTTTCGTATGTTGTATTTACGCCTCAGTAAACGTATTAGGCGCCTAAGCGTTATTCCTTTAGTAAGATCTTATGAAAATTGCGGTTTACAACGTCAAACATGCATTCGCGTCTACATCGGCCAGCCGAGATCACCATAAGAAGTTCGCTAGTAAAACACGAAGCCGCCGACGACGCACACTGAAACAATCGCGAAAGACAACTGAGCCGCAAAAGACAACAACAAACAAACAAAAACAAAGGAAAAGAAGCAGCAGGACTTCCGGAAAGATTTCAGGAAAACCTACGTGCTCGTCTATGACGCACGACCTGGAGCGAAAGGAAATAGAACTAGCGACACATTGCTAAAACAGAACAAGAAATAAAAAAAAAAGGAGGATGGGGGGGGGGGGGGGGGGATGGAGGGGGACGAGGATCACGGAGCGTTCACACAAAGGCGCACATTGAAGACGGATGCTGCCATCCGGTCCTGTGTGTAAGGGAGAAAAACCAAGGAAAATGAAACGTCAGAATACATCCATCCCGGGAAGCTCGCACGTCAAGAGGCGCGGGTGTGATGAATAAGAACTTGTCTCCGCATTCGCCAAGGGGTTTTTCAAGGCGTAGAGAACCGCAAGAATGCGTGCCGCGCGCTGGCAAGAAAGATTAATTCGCGCACACACTTTCTTCAGCACACTGATAAAAAAGGGGAAGAAAGGAAGCTTAGAAATGAATGAGCAATGGCGGCCTCTCGCGAGAGAAAAAGGAATTGTTTCAGAAGAGCCGAAGGGTGAGCCAGCGTTTCTTTGTATTTTAAGACGGGGCGTCAAGCGACGACAGACACGCGGTGGGCGGTATATACGGCATAGCGGCTTCGGTAATAGCCGGCGTCATTCGCGCATGCGCGCACCAAGCCAACGTGGAGGAGACAATTCGGAGACGTGGCGTGGAGCCCGGGGAGACCAAGCGTGGCATCTTTGAGGACGGGAACGAAGCGCGTATAAGCAGACAAAGAAACGCATGCGCATTAGACATTAGAACGCACGACTGATGCTTCGCGAAAGAAACGTGAAAGGCAAAAAAAAAAAAAAAAAAAAAACCAAAAGAAAACGAGAACGGATAGGCACGAGGTGGGATTCAGACCCTATGTTTAGAAGGGGCGCCTTCCATCTGCGTCTTTACAGGCGGGTTCTCCTAGAACCGTCCAAAAAGGGGGCCATACTTGACAGTGAGACGCTCCCCCCCCCCGCCCCCCCCCGTACCTTTACTCCTTCGCCCCCCCCCCCCCAAAAAAAAAAAAATAATAAGAGGCTGAATGTGGTATGTGTCAGCAGCGAGCGAGTGCAGTGACATTGGTTTGCTTTGATTTTTCTTAACTGATGGCGCGTAAACACTATGAAAAGATTGGCCATCAGTCGGATGCAAAAAAACATTCAGTTTTAGAACTTGACAACAACAATGCACAAAACACATAGTGTAATGCTTCATTGTAAGCCTTGAGGGTACTATAAATAAATAATAAATAAAATAAATAAATAAATAAATAAATAAAACATTTCTCAATAAAAGTTCATTAAGGCAAGTATAAGATTTGCTCAACGGCTGAGCAAGCATCCCTATGATGTAAAGAAAAGGAGGCTCCCAGGAAAGAGTCCCAGGAATGGATGACATAACTCAATGTTGTCCAAACGTCGTCGTTGTATCAGCTGAGAGTTAGTGTAGCAATGCACAAGGTAAAACGCCATCTGCGTGATTGTAGGACGGTGATAAGATTCGCAATGAAACAGAACACGTCTGAATTGAGATACAAATGCATGTTGAGCGCCTTTGCAGCAGAGTGGCCTTGCCGGAGACGAGGCCAATATTGAAAGAGCTTGCATCATGTGGAGCAAACGCGCTACGCGGGTGGGGCACAGTTCTGATTTGAGGCACTACCGCGTGCCTCATAATCAGAACTGGTTTTGGCACGTAAAACCCCAGAAAGAAGAAAGAAGAAGAACAAGGGTGGGGGACACAATGTACCCATTCTGTCGCATATTGGTTGACTTCTATAGCATTGTAAGTTAGCCATTGCCTGCTCTTCTAATTTCTTTGTTTAAATAAAGAATAACTGCATTATTAGTATAGGCTACTTACGTTTTCCTTGCGTTTACAGTGTTTTGTTTACCTTTAGTATTCCAACCTTCATCATGATCATGCCTATGTTTATGTCCACTGCAGGACGAAGGCCTCTCCCTGCGATCTCCAATTAGCCCTGTCTTGCGCTAGCGTATTCCAACTTGCGCCTGCAAATTTCCTAACTTCATCACCCCACCTAGTTTTCTGTCGTCCTCGACTGCGCTTCCCTTCTCTTGGTAGCCATTCTGTAACTCTAATGGTCCACCGGTTATCCATCCTACGCATTACATGGCCTGCCCAGCTCCATTTATTTTCTCTTTATGTCAATTAGAATATCGGCTATCCCAGTTTGTTCTTTGACCCACACCGTTCTCTGCCTGTCTCTTAACGTTAGGCCTAACATTTTTCGTTCCATCGCTCTTTGTGCGGTCCTTAACTTGTTCTCGAGCTTCTTTGTTAACCTTACCTTACCTTACCGCAATATATATCGCGTTCTTCAAGTATGCGTTATGACACCCTGCAATCGATGTTTCGGTAGGAACCCATGATAAATAAATAAATAAATAAATAAATAAATAAATAAATAAATAAATAAATAAATAAATAAATAAATAAATAAATAAATAAATAAATAAATAAATAAATAAATAAATAAATAAATAAATAAATAAATAAATAAATAAATAAATAAATAAATAAATAAATAAATAAATAAATAAATAAATAAATAAATAAATAAATTGTAGCCGTGACGCGCGGGAACTAATCTCTCGAGGAGTCGAGAGAGCCACTTTGATGTAATGCAACTTCTACCGTGGAGCGACAAAAGAAGCAAGAAATGAGAGCGTGACAGAGGCAAGAAATACGAAAAGCAGCGAGGATCGCGAAGGGAAAGAATCACGACAAATAAACCCAAGTTGAGTTATCGAAGCGCCGACAAGAGTGCACGCTCTACGAGACCGCGATCTTGCCGCTGCAGCCCGCGTCCGCCTTTGTCTGAGCTGGGGAAGGAAGAGCGCCTAGGAGACCCGTGATACCGGTTTACGACC
The DNA here is from genome assembly GCF_013339745.2 of Dermacentor silvarum. Taxonomy (NCBI): domain Eukaryota; kingdom Metazoa; phylum Arthropoda; class Arachnida; order Ixodida; family Ixodidae; genus Dermacentor; species Dermacentor silvarum. The sequence goes on from NC_051157.2 coordinate 36,528,190, forward strand.
GCGTAAAAGGATTCCGCAGACCCGATACAAAGTTTCGACATATATGACGGGCACATCTTCCTGGCTTCCGGATCTTTTATTGTACATAGTTTGCGGACTTTTGTAGCTGGCCGTGCACTTAACGGAACGAGATACTGGCCAGTTAGAAACACGTGGGAAGCCTGAAACGCGGGAAATAAATCTGCAAGGTGGCAGAAAATACTGCAGTCTAGGTAGTGCTTTCTTCTCGCTTTCTGTTTTCCTAGAGACTTCCACAATTTCTGGTGGGCGGTCATAGTTTAGCGGTGCTGCCAAGAGGTGCTCTTATAGTGATAGGACCGCTTATGGTTTTCCCGGTTCGCCTTCGTGGTGCAGAGGTGAAACGTTGCTGCGTTGATGTTATGACGCGGCACTTCGTTTCGCTGTGCCTATCGAGTATGTTCCGAAGGGGCGAGTTCTTCTGAGCCTTCAACTTAGGCGTGACATGCCCAAGCATGGCGTGACCGAAATGATATTTTTGTGAAACAAAACGAAGATTGAGTTGTGACCTTGTGAAGCGTAATTCGAGACCGATCAGCGGAGTTCTGCCAGTATCAAACTCCGATGCCAATACTGCTCTCTCGCTAACTCCCTCACTAACTCCCCCACTCACTCACCAACTCCCCCACCCACTCACCAACTCCCCCACCCATCACCACTCCCCCACTCCACCACTCACCAACTCCCCCACCCACTCACCAACTCTCCCCCCTCCCTCACTCAACTCACCACTCCCCCACTCACTCACCAACTCCCCACTCACTCACCAACTCTCACCAACTCACCACCAACTCCCCCACTCACTCACCACTCCCCACTCACTCACCAACTCCCCACTCACTCACCAACTCCCCACTCACTAACTCCACTCACCAACTCCCCCACTCACTCACCAACTCCCCCACTCACTCACCAACTCCCCCACTCACTCACCAACTCCCCCACTCACTCACCAACTCCCCCACTCACTCACCAACTCCCCCACTCACTCACCAACTCCCCCACTCACTCACCAACTCCCCACTCACTCACCAACTCCCCCACTCACTCACCACTCACTCCCCCACTCACTCACCAACTCACTCACCAACTCACTCACCACTCCCCACTCACTCACCAACTTCCCCACTCACTCACCAACTCCCCACTCACTCACCACTCACTCCACTCACTCACCAACTCACTCACTCACCCACCCACTCACTCGGTCTATGTATACTAAAGAACACCGGCGACGAGAGGACACTCTCGAAGATCAATGCCGGGCTCCCGGCGGCTCAGACTAGTTTATAGCCGGGATTCCCGTCGACGTTGGAGGGGTCAGTAGCGCGGACCCGGACGGACCAAAATACCTTCCTCGTCTTCTTGCCCCCCTCGCCTAAAAGTCGTCGCGATGAACGGCGCAGCAGCAGGGCGCCCGCAGGTTCGGTGTCCTCGAGCGCGCGGCTCGCGCCAGAGACAGCGGCAGCGCCTCCATCGCGCCAGCGCGTGATTACCGTTGGGAGAAACGGCGAGGGAGCACCGTTGTTTGACCAGCTTCCCAGTTTTTCCCGCAGCGGCCGGCTCGCGATAAGCGTGTATTCCAATCTCTCCCTCACTCAAAAAAAAAAAAAAAGGCGGGGGGAGGGGGAGGGGCTCGCTCGTGAACACACGCAATCTCCCGGGAGCCCCGCGAGCGCGAATTAATTGGATTCCTCGAAGGGTGACACCCGCTCCCCGTGAAAGACGACGACGACGACGACGAAGACGCCACCCTCCTCCATTCGCTTCCCTCTCGCTCCCGCAAAGACATGCTCGAGGAACGCAGTGGCGGTGCAGGGAAGTCGTCGGGAAGAGGCAATCTTGGTTGGTGCGCGTGGACATGGGTGGGCATCGCCCGACGATAGATAGCGCGAGGAACAAACACCCTGTTGTACAAGGGCGGTGTACACACACACGCGCACCCAACGTCGCGTTTTGAGACGCTCGAGTGGAACGCGATACTTCACGGGGCGGTTATTCTGGCGGGGGACGAAGTGTTTGCGCCGGACGAAACTCGCGAGTGGAAGCCCAGAAATATGCGGGAGGCCATTAAGAGGCCTGCAGTTAATCCAGGTGTTCCGGCTAACGTGGACAACGTTATAATTTTTTTTTTAAATGGAGTCTTTTGTGCGGGCGAAACCGTGGAACTGTATAGTTGTTACCAAGCTCCTGGAGAAGCCCCAGTATCTTTCGTGTTCTTATTAATATAGTAATTAGCGCTCATGACTTGTACCAACTTTCATTAGTAAGTTTTGTGGCCATAATGTTAATGCAAAGCAAAACTGTTTGACTACATTTTTTTTTTTTAGAATGTGATGGGACCTATAGGGATCGGTTGTTCTTGAGGCGTGCTCTTGAGCTGTATGCCACGCCTGTATCCACATAGTGAAAGGCGTACTAAGTCCAAATAATGCATCCAGACTTGTATAAAAATAAAATTAAAAAAAGTTGCATCGACTTCCGCCTTTCTTTCCACAACATGTAGATCCAAACTTGATGGCAGTCAAGCGTATACGTCAAGTAAGAAGGACGGAAAGCTTTTAAGTGGGCTGCGACATTAATATTTCCCGCCATCGACTCCTACCTTACGAGTCGCATTACTCCGACAAATCGGGGCGTCGACAGCCGAGTACAATATATACTTCCGCTAACAACGCCATCAGCAGCGTATAACCCACTGTGGCGCTATCGAATCTAACGAGCACCCTACAAAACTAATGAACGCTCTATATCGACGTGGCCGCTGGCACGAAGGGGGCTCCATAGCGCGATATACCGCGCAGTCTATCTATAACAGGGCCGTGAAGCTATGTGTAATTTGCCTATCGGTCGAGGCCAGAAAAAAAAAGAAAACTAAGAGCGAAGGGAACGCAGCGAGAGCGTCATTGTCTATCAGGTGCTAATGGATGCCTGCGCGCCTATGGCACAGATAGTTCTCGCGAAGGCGTGTGTGCCGCACGCAGCACGCGTGGAAATGCGTCCTCACCGACGCCGCCCGGCTATGGCTCGGGCTCGGCGCTCGCGAACCGGCTTGATGGATGCCCGCCGCGGTTTTCGGGAGAGCGTCCATCGCGCCGAGTGCGTGCACGCAGATTCCACTACACACACACACATAAGCAGCACGCTGGTATAGCTCGCGCTGATGAGCTCGCTCGCTCGCCGAAAGCACGGCTATAACGCCGCTGCCTTCTGCCTCGGCAATTCCCGCGCACACAAGCCTATCTCTTTAGCGGGAAAGGCGTATGCGCATGAAAGGTAAGAGAGCAGGGAGATCCGAAAGGTGCGGGAAGGAAAAAGAAACGAAAAAAAAAAAATGGGGCGCGCCTTGCCAAAAAATGCCAATGCGTGTGGCGTGCCTGCCTCTTGTGTCAGCGCGCTCCTCCATACCATATCGGCTCTTAGCTATTCATATAGGCGAATGGCTGCTAATAAGAGGGAGACACACACGCACACAAAGAGAGCGGAAGGAAAAAAAAGTAACGAGAGCGGGAAAAAAGGCCCGAGAATGAATGGGCGGGATCCGGTGGACGGACGCGTCCGGTGATAACGATGCAACTGGCCACTCGGGTCAGCCCCGTTCGGGGCAAAAAAGAGACCGGGAGATGAAGAGGCGGCGGCGACGGCCAAACTGAACGAACGAATGAACGCACACATGCACGCAGGCCCAACGGACTATACGCTTTCATTTAGGATAGCGCGGGGCCGTTCGCCCGTCTGCGTCTGCTCTACCCCCCCTCGCCACTTCTCGTTCCATCGCACCTCTCCTAAGTCTGTGCCCCGCGAAATGCAAATGAAATATTGATTGGCGCGCCGCCCGCTCGGTGCCGCGGCCTGCTACGGGCATGGTTGAGACATCGATTCCCGCGGGGCCACACAAAAAGAAGAGGGTCACAGCGAGTGGCGCTATACAGCGCGTGAGGGAGAGCCACTGCGCGTGCCGAAAGTGACCCATAGAAGACGACGACGACAACCATAACGTGCTGCTGCGGTTGGTTGGTACTGACCGTAAGAAAAGGAAGGAATACTGATGCCTCATTGAGTCCAGGGCGTAGACAAGGGATTGGGGACCTTTTGGAGTTGTATAGAGCTGTTTCGTTGTCAAAACGCGAACAGAAATCTTTTAACTTTTACAGGGAACACCATTTTCAGAGGAAAGGAGCGGAGGAAGAGAGAAGGAAAGGCAGGGAAACTAACCTAGATCGCACCCAGTTTACTACCCAACACACTAGAGGAAGAAACGTACGGGTCACAAGGATGAGAAATAACAAAATAAACAACGCGACGCATACGCAACAGACGATATCATGTTCCCGCACCGGCAATGAAGAAAAACAAAATGCTCTTTGAAATGTAGATTTCTTCGGCCCCTTGATGTTCGTAAGTGATACCAGAGTCCCTAATATAAAAGAAAAATAATTAAATGACTCGTGTGACAGAATGGTGACGGCTTACCAGCATTTGAGAGCGTTAGGTGAAGCGGACCAGTGGGCTTGTGTGGAGTTAGAAGGTGAGATTTTTTTCACGCCACTCAATCGGTCTCTGTTTGCTTGCCCGTCTCTCAAGTTGTGACGCGCAACTGATAGAGGAATTAAACACGAAAAAAAAAGTGCGACGGGCGAAGCACCAGCCGGCGACCAAGGCAAGTGTATACGCACAGCCGTATAGAGCAAATTGCGCGCACACACTAGAATGCTCACCGTGCGCATAGTCCACGACATCGTGTGGCCCTTTATTAAATAACCAAAGACGTAGGGAGGTACAATACTGCTGACCACACTGTAACTGTCCAGCTTTCACTGCTCACACCTCAACGGCGGTCAGCAGTGCCGGGATGGGGCTAGGGGAGTAAAAGGACAGGGAGTGAGGATAGCATAGAGAATAAATAATACGCCGGAATTGCATCGAAGTTCTTTGCAAGACCATAACTTTTCTATGTCATTTCAGTTTTATGTGAATAGCTTTTCATTTCCCCCCCCCTAATTCGCAACAGCAGAGATATAGAGCTTCAACAAAAGTTGCAAAAGTGAGGCTACGCAATAGCCTGGCATGCTGCAGCATATATGATTAGGGAGAACTGCAGCGGTAATTATAGCGTCATAGGACCAGAAGACGCAACTAATAAGCCCTGAACAATGCGGGCTGAGCTTAAAAATGCGAGATTGCTATCGCCGTAAATACAGGTAAGTAAATTTCAACTCTCATGGAACATTTAACGTTTACGTGGATGCCACGCGGCAGTTTTTAAATGCTTGCGGCTCTCTTGCCTGTCCCTTTGTTTCCGTCTTTCTACTGCGCAGGCAGAAGGAAAAACTAAGAGAGGAGCAAGGACAGACGGAAGGGACAATGCTAATATCTCGAAAGTACGAAAAAAAAAACTAAACAAAGAAGTGAATCAATGATGAGCCCCGGATCTCGCATGAAGGCGAGAACGCGTTCATTCAGCCGTGGCTCCCGGCATCTCATTAAAACCAAACCGCAGGTTCTTTAATCTTCCTTTGAGCATCCACGAACGGGCAAATAAAGGGGGGAGGGGAAGGGAAGAGAGCGCGCGGGAAATGGGGAACGGAATCGCGCTCAGCGTCGCTCCTACACCACCTCTCAGCTGCGCCACTTATAACGCCGACGTACACGGCGAAGGGATCTGGTGGTATAGCAGCCAGCAAGATTAGCGGAACCCGAGAGTAGAGGAAAAAAAAAAAAAAAAAACGACCACACGTCGTACATCTCCGTTCCTTCACACTTTGCGAAGACAGAAAAAGCTCGTACCGTCCCCTTTTCTCCTCCATCCCGTACCCGTTGTACCCTCGGCCAAGCTCAGCACCACCAGTATAAGGCCGTCCCAACAAGCGGTATATCGTCCGGGGGGCCTAACAGCTCCGATCGTTTGCAAAGGGATCTCCCGCACGTGCGCGCTACCATAACCGTTAAACCAAAATTATGTACACCATCCCGCTTTCCCCCTTTTCCCGCCACTTCGCCCCCTAACAGCGCACCCCTCACTCACTCTCTCCAGCGCCTGCTGCCATACAGTCTTTCGCAACTACCGAATTACGCGTAAGAAAGGAAGAGAGAAAGAAAGAAAGAAAGAAAGAAAGAGAGAAGCGGAGCAAAGTAAAGATGCGAGAGCGCCAGACAATACGAGAAGCAAGAGACGACCACAAGCTTTGTTGCTCGTGCACGGGGCTGTGGAAAAAAAAAATAAATAAAAACGAAAAAAAAAAAACACGAAAGGAAGCTGAGAGGTCATAAAACGAAGCGGAAGCACGGGGACAAAGGAAATAAAAGGCGAAAATGCAATAATACAGCGCGTGGGGAAAACGAGCCCGTTACAGCGAAAACCTGAGCCTCTTTTCTCTCCGTCATTTATTATTGTTTTTATGGTCCCGTCGGTGTGGTGGAGTGGCGCGCGTGTGTGGACTAAAGTCCAATTATGAGAAGCCTTTCATTAATGACTCCACACACGCGGAACGAGCTTGCGCGTGGTGCTATTACGTTCGGGCCGTCCTAGCTGGCGGCTCAAACTATACAGGGCTTGCAGGTTATTTGCGTCGCGCATGCATCGACGCTGCTCGGCGGGCGCTTGCGATGAGATTTCGGCCAGCACGGCCGAAAGTTTGTTAAAAGGAGGCGCTCTGGTGAGAGAACATAGGTCGGAAGACTATGTACAGAACTCATTCAGACTCACTCATAAAATATATCTGTTTAACTTAGGGCTCACTCGGACTCAGACTCGCTAAAAGCAGACTCAGCCGGATTCGCTCGTACTCACCGGTCAGCGTTAATCTTAGTGAGTCGAGTTATGCGTGAGTTCGCCGACACACGGATGAGGCTGCATGCCTGCATGTATTTGCGTAACATACAAACCTATTACTTAATAGCATGGTCATTGAATATCTTGTAAACTTTTTTTTACACGGTTTGCGAATGGGGGGCTGCCGAATTTTTCGCCGCCTCTTATCTCGTTTCTTTGGCTGTTTGAATAACATTCTACCATGAGGGTATTTCTTGTTCACTTTCTGACGTAATAGACTTGATTGATCGGTTGGTTGGTTGGTTGGTTGGTTGGCAAAAACGTTTATTGAGTGTTCTGCAGATTGATGACCAGGGCTTAGGTCTCCCACGTTGGGACGACCAGGCCTTGCCTAGTCGCCGCTTCGCGGGCTTGCTGGACGGCCAAGATTTGGACACCCATCTTCTTTCCGTATTGATGTTTGTGCAGTCATGCTTACATTCATTGATTTATAGCTACATATAGGTTGGGCACGCCTTCGTTATGTCACTGCCCTGATTGCAAGGCATGCTGTGGTCGTCGAGCCGACCTAATAGCATTTTGGGTTGTTTCCCGATATCAGAAAGATGCCGTATTTGATTCGAAGATTGACCTACTTAGAATACTCTCTCCGTCTGTTCAAATACGAGCACGCACACAGCACACAACGAAAGACCACTTGCCATTTCGCCAATTGGCCCAAGCCAGTTGAAGGTTCTAAACGTGGCAGCTTACCTGCAAAGCAAAGAAATAAACGAAACATGTTGTAGACTTTGGAAGCAATAATAGTAGTAAACGTAGCACAGTGGCATATACGTATAGTTGAAAAAGAAATGAGTTACTGGCAACTGTATAGTTATTTGAAGAAATCCACGTTGAAAAACAAGCTTATTTTCGACGTCTCGAAGGCCGGCCCTCGGCAGAATCGTATAAAGTAAGTTTGTTTTTCAACGTGGATTTCTTTAAATATACAGGGTGTCCCAGCTATCACGCAGCACGATTTAAAAAAAGACGAACGGTGTTACGGGAAGCAAACCTAGTGCGTATTGTTTCTAGTGCAGTGGTGTAGCCGCCAGTAATTTTTTCGTTACTGAGATTTAATTAGCTAATTACAATTAATTATCAGTGCAAAGTAATTATCAGTGCAAAACTTTCAGTGCAAAGAACGCCTTAGCAGCTCGCCCTTTCGGAATGCTCCCCAGGGTATCGGAACGAAATGTTTTTCGTTCTGGTTTTAGTTTTCTTCCACTGAAATGAGTTCCGTTCCGGTTCTGCTCCGGAACAAAAATTATCGGTAGCGGTTCATAACGGTTTTTGTTTGCATGCACAATTTTTCTAAGTAATGTAACGATAAAAACAGTATTTATTTTTCTCAATAAGTGAATTGTTAACTCTGCGATCATGCTCAGTGACTTGAGTCAAGGCACTGAGCATGATCTCAGAAGCAGCACGTCATCGAGTGCACTCGCCGAAATGCGAAAGCGCTGTTCCAAAATAAGGAACTTACACGAACATAACCGAACGATAAAACTTCGGTAACAAAGCGTTGTACCCGTAGAAAACGAAACGATAAGCTCCTCAGCGCGCAAGCCCCAGGTTTTGCTACGATGCCGATCTGCTAGTGCACCGAGCGACAGGCTTATAGATTAGTGGAGCGCTGGACCGGCTATCGCTCGCACTATCCCTGCCTGAAATACGCGCTAATGTGGACCCCTGAGATATGCGCTAATTAATGCAGACGTTGCCTGGCGTCGGTTGTTTCGAATTTTCGACTTTCCCCTTGAATCCAAAATCGATAAAAAAAATCGGTTTCACGCCGAAATACAATAATACATAACGTTTCCGTTACGTTTTCGTTTCGGTCAAAAATATCGTTTTTTAATTTTCGTTTTTGTTTTCGTTCCGTTCCGACACACATCGCTCCCACAGAGGTCACTAATCAAACCCGGGACACTGCGCACTCTGTTACAGAGCGTCACAGTTGCTAAAAGGCGCAATGACTAGCTGATTAATGTCAGACAGACGTAATAAACATCTGCATTTCTGGAGATATCCACCCCAATTGACTCATCCTATGAATAGAGCGCTGTAACGTCATCTGATTGCATTCGTTTTTAAATTGTCTAAGATTAAAAACTGAACCCGAAGATTAAATAAAACGCCGATGAACGTGGAGGACACGCGCGAATGTTCACGGAGCGCCAGTGACATTGGCAGCCGCATACAAAACATTTGCCAGCACCGGGCAGTGACACTTCAAGCGCCGTATAACTCCGAACGAAAATTGCCTTGGGATTAGCGCTTGAGTCACGTCGTAGGAACGTTGGCCGAAGCTCGGCGACGTCATGCTGTGAGTCACACCCGCAAGAACAATACCCAGGAGCGCGGATGTGATGGCTCCCCCGACTAAGTTAAGCCCTGAAAAGAGGAAGTAAAGAAAAGCTAAGCATCCTATAGATTAAGGGATGGAGAGGATGTTGTCCCAGATCAAATTATCCGCGCGGATAATCCTCTGCGGTGAGCCGGACGCCGTATCCCGGATCATGCACGGGTCGTAGATTAAAGCTAAACCACGAGTTTCTTTCCCGCCTTTTTTTATTTGTTGCTTTCTTTATTGGACTCCTATGTAGATACTGTGTTCCTTGTTAACGCCACATGATCCTTCGCATAACTCCCCCCCCCCCCCCCCCCCCCCGCCATAACTTTCTTTTTACATAGTTATAACACACGTATACCAAAAAAAAAAAAAAACTCAATTTTTTGTTTCTGCTTCTTATTCGTAACGTGAAGAGGATTAGCTGCGTGACTCAAGTCTGAGAATGCGGTAATTACAGATTTTAATTCCTGCCAAGAGCGCACAAGTTAATCCGCGCGACGTACTTGTAACACCGAGTTGTAACACCGTACTTGTAACAACCAGGGACGATATTGCCGCAGAAAGGGGAGGGACGTAGCCGGTACAGGAGAATATCGTCACGCACAATTCCATGGAGATTTCAGAAGTTAGTTGCGTCCTATCATCGGCGTGAACTACGCAACGAAAGAAAATATCACGCGACTGGAAGGAGTAAGTTGCTGACCGACATCGAAACCTACGCGGGAGACAAAACATCTTTCGGGTATGGACACCTCTACTGTCAGAATGATATGGTCATGTCTCCTTCACATGCCACGATAGTTTCACGGATGAAGTAGTCTTAAGAGGAGTCATCGTAAAAATAAAGCGTTATCACTAGCGACTGGTTGGAGGCGCACATAACGCCTTTAAGCCATTAAGTCTAGCAAATCACGGTTTATTGTCTGCAGACATGCGTCATGTGCTTATAGTATACTCACAGGAGGCCGCGCAAAATCGTCCCGAACACGGTGAATTCAGCGCGCGAAGCTCATAAAGACTAAGCGACGACGCGAATTGGCCTAATCGCGTTTATACCTTGTTTTCAGGGGCCCAACTTCATCTACAGAAGCGTGCACAAAAAGAAAGAAAAAACTAATAGAAACAAACGTACCTACACGGGACGGAACAGGCTTAAACGTTATTAACCTCACGTTCGTTCGGCGCAAAATCAGAGAGCGTCGCTTCTCGTCTTCGGGGCGCCTCGCTTAGCCGGCGGCACTGAAGCTTTCACCTTTCGCGACAAATGTTCCCCACAAACATAATGAAAGAAAAAATGAAAGAAAAGAAGAGGAAGAATCTCTATTCAACTTTCTAAGAGCTTTCGGGGACAAGCAAGACGGCCAGAGCGCACGGCTTTATATATATATAAAAAAAAGACAATCACGAGAAAGAGAGGCACGGAACGACAAACGCGTCGTTCGAAGCACAAAATACGCGCTCTAAAATAAGAAACAAAAGAAGAAGAAGAAAAAAGAAAGACCGGCAAAGCTATAGCGCCTCATCATCCGCTCCCATTAGGGGAGAAATCCAGTTTTCACGTGGCTCGCGTGCATCAGCAGAAAGTAACGACAGAAAAGATGGGAGACGAAAACGGACGACAACCTAATAATGGCCTAGCTTGGCGGCCTGTATGTGCTGTACGGGAGACGAGTGAAACAAATGGATGGCGCAGGAAAGGCAAGGTAAAGAGACTTGACTGTATATACGCAAAGTCAAGAGAACGGCCGATCTCTGCGCCAACAATACACCCGCGGCGCGGAGAAAGAAAATAGCGCCAGGTCGACTCGCAAGCTCTTCTTCCTGGCTATATATATATATTCAAGAAAGCGAGAGACGGCAACGAGCCAGGGAACGAAGGCAAAATACACCTACTGCGTCGTATAGCCTAATGAATGACGCCTCCGCCGAATGAAAAAGAGGAAGAAGGAAAAAAAAAAAGAATTGGGAACAACAGACGTGCAGAACGGCATTGGAACAACGGTACCTGAACATACGAGCACACAGAAAGGAACTGATAACTCGGAACATGCGATTAAGGAAACGAGTCTCCTGAAGACCGAACTGAAGGCAAATTCGAAACTATAGAAATAAAAAAAAGAGAGAGAGAGAGAGAGAGAGAGAAAGAGTTACAAAAAAAAAGAAAAGGAAACAAAAGCGTGACCGCCGCGCGCAGGCCGCCGACTCGGAACTTTTTCGTGACGAAGACAGATGAAAAATTTAATGGTGGGACTATATAGGAACGCGTACTTTCCAAGAGGCGGGCGCAAGCAGGAGGCGCGATAATGACTTCGCCGCTAAATTACCTCCTAATTATGTACCAAACTCGCGCGCGTGCTCACCCTCTCTGTCTCGAAGGAGGATCACGTGCACTACGCACACGAGCATCGAGAGGAACGCAACTTTACAGGGTGTTTTCTTTTAGCTGCACCAAAATTAAAAAAAAAAAATGCCTGTGGCAGATTGCAGAATTACAATCCTCGATCTAAACTACTCGATGAGGTGGCCATTACTTACAGGAGAAATCAAAACGCCAAATTGAATATTTAACATAATTACGCTGATTAACTTTTAAATAATTATTTTACGGCACATCTTTAAATCTACGAATTATAGCCACTGAGTTCGCAAGGCGTATCCACTTGGAACGAATTCTCAGGACTGAACCAGTTTCCAGATATTAATCTTCAAAGTGTCCGACGGAATGCGTTGGTGTTCCAGTTACTTTAGTGCTTCAGTACATAAAACAGCGTTTTCCTCAAAAAGTTAACTAAAACGCCCATGCATTTCGTCGTACACTTTAAAAGCCAAGGAAATAACAAGTCAATCAAGGATTATAATTGTGCTATCTGCCACAGGCACTTTTCAAAAATTTGGCGCAGCTAAAATGAAACACCTTGTATAGGCAGTACCAAGGAGCCGGCGACCGGCTCGCGGTTTACTGCGCGCGTGTGTATAGAACGTCGCTATATCGAAATACCGCGGTACTGAAAGGTCTTTCAGGTCGGTTCGCGCTGCGACGGAGTCTGCAGTGTACACGGCGTCTACTAGAAGATGCTGCTATACGGTGGCGCTTAGCACTTAGCAAAACGTGTCGCTAAGTTTGTTGGTTCGTGTTGGCGAAATAATAGAAAGCGCCAAACTATAGGACAACCGGAGTATACACAGCCTGAAGCGAAACTCCCAACTAGCGAATTGCAGCTGTGCCTTTCTCGCATCAAGAGAATCACCAGTGTGTATCAAACAAGATTCGTACCCTTCTCGCTGTGAGGGAAAAAAGGAAAAAGAAGGGGCGAAATAGAGCGAGAACATTTTGAAACAAATATATCGCGAAGTGGGGAAAACGCAGAGGTGAAATGAAACAGTGAAATCGGGCTTCATGCTAACGATATTTTGTTGTTGTTGCTGCTGTTGCTGGGAGCCTGGCTGACGTTTAGAAAGCGGTAAGAGCAATACAACTGCGTATTACGCAAAACAACAAAAAATAAGCAAATAAACCAACAAATAAAAAAAGGTACTTTTCTTCAGATCTCGTCAAGTATTTTGTTTATTCTTTATTTCTTTTGTCCCACGGACATTGTTTGTCCTTTAGGCGCTGTTTCTCGCAGTTCTGAACAACCCCGGGCCACCGACAATCTAACCCAGTTTTTTTTTTTTTTTAATTTCATCAGAACGAGTGTTCCCAAGGCCGCTAGAAATCGCGCGCGCGCGCCGGTTCAAAGTTCTGCATCGTTCGCCTCGTTGTACTGTTAACCCCGAGGCACACACACGCGGGGACTCAAATCCGGAACGTACCTATCACTTAACCCGGGTCACGAGCAGACGGCTGGCGTAGGGTGGTGCGTTGATACGTAAAACAGGGGGAAAGGAAAAGGAAAAGAAAGCGTAGATAGCCTCGCCGACGGCAACCTGCCTTATAGCGTTTTAACGGCCAAAGCGCAAGAAGGCGGCTAAAGCACCACGGGAGAAAGACGCGTGGACGACGCCGGTGTACGTATACGTGGGGCCGAGAACGCGTGGGAGGAACGGCTGGCAGGAAAGGGGGGCGCGGGGGAGGGTATGGCCCTCAACTGGCACGTTTTTATGGCCCGCGCCACCGGATGTGCATTTTATTAGGCGCGCCTTCGGGGCAGCACCGGCTGCATTTTCTCGCGGCCCGCTCGCTATGACCCTACGTTCGCTAGCCCGCGGTCGATGCACCGTTTGCGATGGAAGGGATGCGGATCGTTGCAGCGTATGAGAGAACGATGCCAAATAACGAAAGAAAAAAAAAAGAAAAGAAAGACGGGAGAAAGAAAACTACGTTTAAACCATCTCTCGCGCGGACTGATGACGGCGGCGTTTTCCGATGTTCATGCGACTTTTCATGATTTTTTTCTTCTTCTGGTATTGGGACCCATACGCAGCAGCGGTGATCGTTCAGTTTCACTGGAAACGACGCGGCCCTGCGTGATGCGTTTGAGCAGCCTATAAAAGGCGGTGTTAAATGTGGAGCAACTTTACCTTTTATTTCATCTCACGAGGAATAAATGAATCGTAACTCGATGATGATGAACGAGGTACGTTCACATCAGAGAGTGACGTATAATATAAAAGCGACCGTACTTTACGGTAACTTAAGAGGCCGCGTTTTAATGTTGAGCAATGGTTGTAAGAGCTGCGAACATGCTTTTCGCTCCTATCGACACGTGCTATGTACCCTCATGTATGTCTCGATGCTAAACATTGCTCTTTTAATAAGAAACAATGCCTGAAATCGGCCCAATAACGCATAATTTTCGCTTTTTATAGTCTGTAAAAGCTAAAATGGCACATTTATGCTTTAGTTATACTGTTTCAAGCGTTTTCTATACTGCAATGAAGTGCATCATAAATATGACAACGTTTACTTTCGCTAGTGTCAGCGCCTCGAGAAAGTCGTATGATGTATAGACATTGCTGCAGCCAAGCGGTGAATGAATCATTACGTTAAACTAAACTGGCCCAATGATGGCAGTGCAGCAGCAAGGGTCAGTCCGTACTTCATGACGCTTTTAAAGCGAAAGCTTTATTGACCTAGTCGAGCCGAGTTTCTCCGTCGACAGCAATTTGACCTTCATTTGACCGCAGCTGCACCGTAGTCTTGGCAACGCATCACGTGACTCGCCACGCCGAGCTCCGCCGCTGGCTTGGCGCATGCGCTCTCCACAGCTGAGTCGCCGCCTGACCAAGTGACTCGCCGCGTGCCTAACTAAGAGGAGCGCCGCGCTCACCTACAAAAAAAAAAAAAATGGTCAGTGCGAGCTTGGCCATGGATGTGTGCGAGGCGTTCTCTGAGCGTTGAGCGGCGGGAGCGGGAGGCTTTGAGCCACCGTCGGCACGCGGCGTCTGACCAACCCGCGGATATCTCCCGGTGAGCTGCTTCACTGGAGAGGGTCCGGAATGCCAAGCGCGCGAAGAATGAGTGCGTCGGATGACTGAGGAAAAGCGAGCCGTACGGCTCGCAGAACACCGGAAGCGGGACCACAACCGTAGACAAAGGCAGGCTTTTGACGAAAAAAATAAAAGCTTTCGCTTTGCATATCTAGGGTTAGCTGAGATAAGCCACAGTAATTTTTTAAAACCACGATACGACAGTATCCCGAACATACACTGCGTAAATACCGCACATAGTTCGATAAAGATGAAGGTAATAGTTAACTGAATTTCTTTAAAGCCATCGTAAGATCGAGAGTAACGGTCCCACGAAAGTAAGGAAATTGCGCTGACGCAAGGTAATTTTCATATTTGTATACACGTAGTGTCAAGCGCGCCTGTTGCAAAACATTGGCAGCCTTCCCGTAAACGTAGGCCGAAAGCATTCTGCTATCTCGCAATTGACAAAGTCTGCTTGCACTCGCAGAGTAGCCTTTTCGCTTGAAATCGCAATATATGATCCTACTTGTACTTTGGCCTCGTTAATTCCCTTTGTCAACGTTTCGGTAATGCGCATAACAACTTGAAAAGAAACGCAAAGTCCCGCTGATTGAAGACAGCAGTGCTTCCAACTCCCGACGTTCTTATTGGTTGTGTGCCGCACTGTTTGCCGAACAGCACGATGACGTCATTTCACATTTTAGACTTTTGGCGCGCACACACACACAGAAATAAAAGCCCATGATATGCAGCTTGCGAGCTAGCCATAACCACTTGAATTATTAAGCGTGATAACAATTCGCCTAAAGAAGTACTGACGCGTATTTCGCTAATTTGTAGTAATTACATCACTTGCTTCTGTGCCGTGAAATAATGACACTTGGAAGGTATTATAATTTGATACTAAAGTTGTCTTCAAACGCCGAACCTGGCCTCACCGACATTATCCTGAAGCATGTATAGCAGAGCAAATTCTGCTGACGTGATGTAGTGATAAACATAGATATGATGACGTTGCTTATGAAAAAAAAAATTAACGAGAGTGCTGCGCGCTTTTTTGGTTGGTACACTCGCGTGAGGCGGTCGCATCGATCTCAGGTATGGAGTGAGACAATGTATCGTAACGTCACGGTACACCCACTTTCTCGTTATAGATACGGGGCCCGTGTTCACGAAAAAGATCTTAAGCTAGAATTGTTCGTAAGAACACATTTCAGCCAATCATGATGCTTGACGTACTATTAGCGAAAGCGGCCTGCCAATGGAAAATAGTCCTTCGAAACGAAAAGCTTTGCGAATTCGGCTCGTGATTCGTAAAAACAAGTCTTGTTTTATAGTGAATAATTTATGGCGCTCTGGTGCTTGCCGACATTTTTTCTAGGGTTGAGAGTGTTAGGGGCTTCATTGAAATAGCAATATATAAAAAATGAACACGAAACGAAGTTGAAAAGTGTGTCAGCACAACTTTAAGCAACGTTTAAGCAACGTTATCAATATGACATATCAAAATATGTCCTTATGCTATTACACACTCCCAGCATAATATATAGAAAATCTGCTAATTGAAAAGAGAGCACGCTCCTTTTACGTGCAGAAGCAGAACAAACTCTTTTCACCGGGCTTCCTCCTTTAGCGTTCGACGAAGTCACTACGCGGCGCACCCGAATATGGCGCCGATGCCAACAAAAGGCTTCCACCACCGCACCAGCTAATTTGCTTCCGCCGCCGCCTACCGGGGCCAGGCACTCCAAAAATACGTCGTCCTCCGCCCAAAAGAAGAGGCGGCTTCTCCTTTACGTTTTCCGCACTGCGGCAAAGCCCGCTTCTTTTCTTCCCTCGCGGCCGCCGTGTTTGGCCGGCCCACTTGGCTTACAAGACCGAACATCACTGCTGCCCCAGTTCGGTGCCTACATATCGAAATTCTCGTGCTTGGGGAATAAAAGAAACACGGATTCGCGAGTTCGGGCTTCGAATCGCGCTTGTGCTTTGAGGTGCTTAATAAAGCCAAGTAAGAAAACAAAAGTGGGCTCGCCTCAGAAGTGCAACGTACCGCAGCCCTGACGCAAGCATGGGCTGCATTAGTGATGGTTTTAGTCGAAACGGTTTCTAGTTCTAGCCGAAACGGTTTTCACGCGTTCTCTTCGAACGCGTGAAAACCGTTTCGGCTAGACGTAGCTCTCTCGAAGCGAGTTTAAACGTATAAGAGGGTGCGGAAAAACGAGTTCGTGGTGGAAGAAACGGAAAAAGAAATAAGGAATGAGTAAGAAGAACGCCCCGAGTGAAGGAATGGCGAGGCATTAGACGGCCCGGCAATTGAGCCTAACATCATCCGTTTCTTCGTTGAAATGCGCCGACGGAAACCGTGGCATGGCCAGCTCGCAAGAAGTCTCCCGCATTTCGCACGCGAACTACGAGAAAGGGGAAGGAGAAACGAAAGAGCACGTTGAGAAAAGAGGCGTGGGTACACTTCAATTGGGGCAAGGCTGTCGGCCGATGCCCCCCTCGCCCTCTCGTCTATCTAACCGTCCCCCTTTAGCTCTTTCTCCACTTCTTCCTAAATTTAGAAGTTCCGCGGAGAAAACGGCGGCGCATTTGGGCGAGTTACACGCTAACGAGATCGAGACCATACTTCGCGCCCTCTCTCACCCCTCATACCTTTCCCCCCTCCGTCCCCTTCATGAAGCATTTCGACGTTCTTCGACGGCGGTGTAAAGCTCCTATCCCCGAGGCACTTCTGCAAACGGTGGCCCTCATTTAATTTCGGGCTTGACGGGTATCAAGCTCAAATAGAGCAGACGCGAGTTAGGTGAGATGACGTATAAGAGAGATAGAGAGAGAGAGTGAGCACGTGAGGAGGAGGGAGAGAGGGTTAGAGAGGAATGGGAGACGCACTGTTTGGAAGGCTGGGGGGCTCAACTCGGAGAGAAGTTGAGAGGCACGTCGGCCTAAGACGCGAGAGGACCCGGATTAACTCGACGCGTCGTCCGCGGCTCCTATATTATGCTATAGCCTCGCACCAGCCACATTTCTAGAGAGCCCCAGCGCGCGTTGCGCGTCGCATCTCTTCGCATTCAAATTGGTCCGCACAGCCTACGGCACGGTTGGCCTAAGGTATATAAGGAACGAGACGGCACGCGCCGGCTCCCAGAAAGCGCGCGGGCGTGGTGCGTTGGAAACCGCTTAGCCCGGGCGAATTTTTTGTATTTTTTTTTCTCTCCGCCGTTCTTCCCGGTGCGGCGCAGAGGGCATGACTGACGCGAATTTCTCGCGTGCCACGCAGCTAACGGCGTGACGAGCGCGGGAAGCGACGGCTTCGCCGATGTGACGGGTCGAGACGCCGCGCGACTCTGCGAACGATGTGGGAGAAAGGTGGGGGGGGGGGGGGGGGGGGAAGGAGCCAGCGACACTGTGTTGGATCGCGCTCTCTGCCGCGCCTCGCGCGGTTGCAATTGGAGGGCGGCACGCGCAGGAGGAGCGAGAGACTAAAATTCGACAGCGTCCCGAATGAAGGATGAACGGGACTAATTCGTTTCGAGTAGTCGACGGAGAAAAAGGGGAGGTGCGGCGGCGCGCTACGGGATGGAAGGGGAAAACGAGGCACGCGCGGAATTTCGAAAGCGAAGACGACGCCTCGCGCGCGAACGGAGCGCCAGTTCTGCGGTGCTTAACGAGCAGATACGCCAAGCCGGTTGGAATAATCCGCTGCGCCTATATACGACCGCACCGGCTCGGGAATGAAAATGTCAGGGAGGAAGAGCCTTGCGTCGGGACCGCGAGGTTAAAAGAGAATAACACGCGAAAGTTTTCGGGAGAGACAGCGCGCGTTCGCCTTTTCGGGTTCGGGTATAGCCAAGTCAGTGCCGCGGTGCGGATAACGAAGAAAAAAAGAAAGTTTCGCACGAGAGGAGAGCGTTGCGCCCGGCTTCTAGAAGCCGCTGGGAAGCTTCGCCCCGACGGTGAATTCCACCAGCGTTAACTTCGCGGGGACGACGCGCCTGTCCGCATTGAACGCTCAGCGACGCAATTCGGAATGTCAGCCGTTTGTAACTACGCATTTGGCTTTAGCTAATGGGATGCTTGTTGTTTCAGGTTTCCTTGGTTAATGCACTTAGAGGCGCGACAACGCTATAGCATGTTCATGCAGCCACAAAAAGCCCTGGAATGAGCACGCGCTGGAATGTGGGCATTGCTGCTGTTCAGGCCAAGAGGTTGACTCGAAAGCCGCTGGCATATGTTTTCAAGGGCCTTTAGGCCTGCACGCTTGGTCGCTTTGGTGTTGCGACTTTGCTCTTTTAGCGATAATATGTCCAGAAGGTATTTATCGATCCACGCCTTTATTCATATTTCGCAAACTACATTGCTACCCTTTCACAATAGATGGCAGCAAAGTCAACTAATTCCTGTTCAAAGTTCTTGGTCTCCCACTGGGTGAAGGTATACCTCCCAGATCTGAGGAAGCGGTAAATGAATAAACAAGTACAAATGAGCGTGTTTTAGCACAATGCCTTTGGTGTTTGTAGAATGGGTATCATAAAGCTGTGGTGACTTAGTAATTGGAGAAGGTGAATAACTGCACTATTTGCATTGTTTCTCATCAGGAAACGGTGTACCTGCATATATACTGTATACTTGTACAAACTCCGGAGGTTTGCATTTGTTCAGCCATTGCTGTTTTGACTGAACAAGCGCATTGGCCTTACGCCAGTCAACTAAATGTCTGTAACAGTTAATTTTGCCGTAAGTTTGACTGATTGAATGATCAATGATATTTACATTCTTGCTCTTATCCCTAACTGCTGCATTCATTCTTCCTGATCATAAATACGAAAGCGCGCACATTATTTTCATTTCTACAAATTTAAACTTGCCGTTTTATATTACTCTGTTTCCTTTGAATTCACTATATTCGTTGCTCGTGTGATTGGCGGCAGTTATATATATCAACCAGTAAATGTGTACGCAGTGGGTTAACAATACACACCTAATTTAATGATAAAAATAGCAGCAGGAGTATACGAGTCATCACAAGTACTTCGCCGGTTACGCCATTCAGTTTACACAGTATACGGGAGAGGAATGCAGCGGCGCCTACATAGCTTAATCAGCAATGCGTCGCCCTTAGTGCACACACATGAAAGGGAACCACTATTACGTGTATATTTACGAGATTACAACCAAAGTCAGCTCGGATTTCTTTCTTGCGAGGACGATGCCGAGTTTGAAGAAACAAAAACAAATTTTTAATTCCGGAGAAGTGTTTGTTATTGGACAACCGCCTTCGTTAATAATCGGTTCGCTATTCTTTCTTGCTCTCATCGAGTGTAGGGTGGGCAACCCGGGGTCAGTCCGCGTTAACGCCCCATGTCTTTCCTTTATCTCGCTATCGTGATCGGCTGAATCCTGTATTGTAAACGCACCGCTGACGCACACGAAGCGCTTCGTAAGTAAGAGTCCCGTATCTTAAGAGAAGTTTGTAAACGTATGCGCTCAGTGAAGAGTAAAAGTGAGGACGAGTTCGAGGCTCAGTCTACTGTCGACAACTCTTAGAAGCTGCATCCACCATGTTTAAAAGCACAAATCGCTAAAACATACTACATATACTTCCTCTTTACATGACTCACTTGTGCATTTTTTGTGCTTATGAATGACACGCGACCCTTTATTCATGACTCGTTTCGCAGTAAACACATACGAATGCAAGAAGACAAGCGCAAGAAAAGTGCGACTATACATCTTTCCAAACACCCTCACATGGGCGTGCTTCCAATACAAATACACAGGGAAAGCCTCCGTTCTTTCGGCGTCTTTGTGCGAGAGATCATTTATAACCAAAATTGAATCCGCCGGTCCCTCAGATAAAAAGAAAATAACGTATGAAGAAACAATGTCGCTCGTGTCGGGTTGCTACGGGAGCTATGCCAGCTGCTCGCAGGCCCCAAAGATTCCAGCATTCTACCGTGAAACGCTGTCACTCAAGCGATATACTGGATGCTGCAGGAGGCCCCGCACTGCGTCACAACAGTCGAGGAATTTTTAGAATTTCGAAACTTCAGGACCAAGCGAAAGAACAAAACAAATAAATAGGACACGTCGGGAAAGAGCAAAAAGGGAACGGTTCGTGGGGGGCCGGTGGCAGGCAAAGTTTAGGGAGGGGGGCGTTGCTCTCGGTTCCTGATACCAATATATTAGGCTGCGCTCGGGCTATCGAGTCAAGAGACGGCACGCGCAGCGGCGAGAGACCGAGCCGAGCCAAGCCAAGGCGAATAGAGCCGCAGGGCTGCTGCCACTGTGCTCCTGAGGGCGCAATGCGATCCGGGGCACGTGGCGTCCAATCTATGTGCCGGCGGCGGTGGCGGGCGGCGTTCCGCTTCTCCTCGAATCCATCACAGGGGATTAACACCGGATTAATTTAGGAGCCCCGACCCACCACCACCACTCAGTCCCGACCGGCGCCAACGCGACCCTGTTACCTACACCACGCCAGCGCGCCCAGCGCGGCTGTAGAAAGATGAAAACACAAGCAGCCGGTGGACGCGGTAACACGCACCTCAAAAAGAAGGCGCAAAACTTCCCGCACCAGCCGCAACTGAGCGAGGGGGGAAAAATAGGAAAAGGAACCAGGGATGTTGCAGCTAGCCTTCGCCAAGCACTGAACTTCTATAAGCAGCAGCTGTCGTATGAGTATACCCTCGCCTGATAGCTACACCCGGCAGCCGTCACACATTTCTCAAAGTTGCTACACCAAAGGGAGCTTCGTGCGTGTGGCTGTAAGGCGCTAGACCTGAAGACGGCTGGTAATGTGATCGGTAACGAACAATCATCGTTGTCATGGCAACGTAGTGCAAGCTAAAATTAGAGGCGTAGATCGGAACTGTTGTTGGTCAGTCCAGTTTCAGTCTCAGTCTCTCTCTCCCTCTCTCTCTTTTTTTGCACAAATGCACCTCGCTTTACGACACGTCCCAGCAGAGCGCCAGCAGTTCCCGTCCATGGGGGCCGTCCTCGCCAGAACTTTGCGTCGCTGTCATAGAAAATGACCGATGCAAGCAAACATCTCGAAGCGCTTCATTGTGTTGAGAGCCACGTGAACAGGCGCGAAAGAAGCAGACGAGCTGGTGTAGACACGAAGCAAACAGCAAAATTACCGCCCTAATACACCCATTGCGCCAATAAACCATGTCAGTGCAGCGGTAGCGCAGCTCCATTGTGTTCGCGAAGAAAATCAATGAGACGCAGCGTACAGGCCAACGGGACGCTGCTGGTTCGGTGTCAGAGGCGCCCGCTTCTATATACAGCGCAAGCAGCAACAGTGTCGTCGGTATAGGACAAGAGGCAGAACCAACTTCCAACAGCGAGGTGCCCGTTTCATCTCTGCGGATCTCATAAATCAGGGGCTATAATTAAGCCGCCAGTGTGACGTAAGAAACCACGCGTGCACGTGACAACACGCCCACACATACGTACAAGGACAGACCTATATAGTACAGAGACACGCAAGCAGGCAACGCTGGTCGAGGTGCCGTCTCTGTTACCATGTTACGCCAAAGTATAAATGAGAGTTCCAGACACGACGGCGCCTCGCAAATAAGGATTGCTCCGTTCGCTCGCGGTCCAAATATCCCCGCACGTTTCGTGATGCAATAACAGGAAACGTCCCTGCGGCTCCCCTGCCGAGTCCTGTCGACTTACCCTCTTCCTTTTGTTTCTTTTTTCTTCGTTGTTTCATTGTCTGTTCTGCATCGCGAGTGCTGCGCGCACAAAAAGAGCATCAGTGAAATAGTGACCCTGCAGACGGATTAGCTCTCTGTGACGGCAGCTCAGCGGGCCTTTTTACAGGATTACGAAGGGGTGTAATGCCGATTAAGGTATAGACAGGCAGATGGTTACACGACGAGGGAGGGAGAGTAATAGTGTTTCCGTGCATCCGGGAACCCGATGCGCTCGACAACGATACTAGTGGCGCTCGAGCGCAACGTGATTATAAAACAAAACTCACGAGGGTGTATGCCTTCAGGGCAGCGAATAGAGATCGATCGTGAGAGACAAAGACGTGGCTGACGTGCGCATTCATGACAGCGCTTACCGCCGTGCTATAAGCAGCTTTATTAAAATTGTAATATGAGCATTAGGTGCAACAAATGAGA
Organism: Dermacentor silvarum; assembly: GCF_013339745.2. NCBI lineage: Eukaryota > Metazoa > Arthropoda > Arachnida > Ixodida > Ixodidae > Dermacentor > Dermacentor silvarum. The sequence goes on from NC_051157.2 coordinate 36,550,928, forward strand.
GCAGAAATGCGTTGCATGTGGTGTGAAGTCATGGAACACTTTCCCTGGCCGTGCCTAAACTAGCGTGATCAAATGGACGCTCTTCTTCAGAACGAACAGAAGAAGAACTTTCCGCATGCGTGCCTGCAACACCTTGTGTTTCCAGGAGGGTCTGGTCTGGTGTAGCCCGCAAAGAAGCTTCATGTCTTCTTGCATTCCTAAGAGACGCTGATTTACAGGACAGTGCCATAAATAACCCTGTGACGTCGCAAACAACGCCCAGGTGCAGTAGTTGCCGTACTCGATCGCCAGGCTGAACCCGCCTGCAGCTACAATCAACCATCACCACATTATCGACAGGTTCCACCATATGAAATGAGACGGCGAGTTCGTCGTCAACAATGCACACAATGCCAAGAGCAAGGCGGCGTTGTTCGGCGGGGTTTGCAGACTGATGAGGAACGGTTGTTTCAGCGAACCCTGACGATCGACTGTCGCGTCCACCCGAGAGAGTCGACATCCAACAACACGCGGTTGTGTCTGCGCGTACGTTGAGCGCCATATAGAGTTAGCAGCGTGATACAAGATCCCGTTAACGCGATAGCCTTATGCGTCTCAGAATACCAAACCGACAAATTCATCGTCATCACCGCGGTTATACGTCTGTACAAGCACAGAAAAATACAGCAGATCACAGGGTTGCAAGAAGCCGTGATACGTGAGAGGCATGTCGCCGGTGAAGCCCATGCCACGTCGGCGAGCAAGGAGCTGGAACTGGAAGCGGTCTGTGACACTGTATGGAGACACAAGAGCCGACTGAGTCAAGAAAGGCTGTTGGCAGGATAATCTCATCCATCTATGCGTCGCCGGACATGTGGGGCGAACCAACCGAGGCGGTTTCTTTGGCCAAACCTTCATTGGCACCCGAGAACGCGGTATGGCTGTCTGATACTTCAATACACGCGTATCCTGTGACAGCGAGAGCGTCTATTTTCTGCCTTTCGTCGCGAACCAGCCATGTCTTGCCAAAGTACAACGGCGTCGACATGACAACAGCAAAGCACAGGAACAACCACTGACATGATCTCGCCAAAGATCATCGCATTATATCGTGCGTGCGGTTTGCCACTCGACTGCGCCGCCCGATCGCTGTTGTGGCGATCCCCAAACGCAAGTTCACTGAAGACATGTTGACGTATACTCCGGCCTTGAGGATGCACCGTAGTCCCATGCCCTAATGTTAGGTTAGGTTAGGGTTTCTGTTGGCATAGGAGAATTATATGGACAGCCTTCAATTATTCAATGTGCATACTGGCGGTACAGAGAACCAACGTTTTATAAGCATTTCTCGGCCATATTTAAACTTTATATGCATCAATTGTCAGTGGATACGATGCGGCAACTGCCATGAAGTGACAACTCGACATAATCTTGAATCCCGTGCTGTACACGTATACACCAAAATGAAATAACAGCTGCTGCTTTCTGTTTATTTTTGTTGTTTAATTAAAGACTGCAAAACCGGTAGTCGTACACAATTCACTTTCTCGTACCTCCTATATGAAATTCAATTTCTTAAAATACAGATTGAAGGAAAAAAAACTGCAGTTCCGCCAAACAGCGCATTACAATAACTTTCTCAAAGACAATCGAGACGAAGGGCGAGGACTGCAAGTTTTACGTCTTCGAAGACACGTATCGGCGTTGGATGTATGCAACAAAAACGGTAAACATTACTGAGCACCGTACATCATCTTTTTCAAGTCTGTTACTTATATCACAACATCAGATATCGCCATAATACTTTTACGCAGAAATAAAAGAAACAACAAACATGACACCATTGACTATACAAGCTTCCCACCAGAGGCGACGAAGTCTGGAGTCACACGCTATGCTACTGTATAACGCTCCGACAACCGCCTCTTGTTGGGGTGGCAGAGGTATCAAAGAAAAGACAACAAAACACATGAAAAGGGTTGCGTCGAGAAGGAGCTCGAGCTGTGGCGGGTATAGGAAAGGAAGAATCAACGCTAAGTCTCTCAACCTCAAATGAACGGAAGAACTAAAAACGGACGACAATGTCGTGGAGTCCCAGTGTGTTCAGTCGCTGATGAGGGCACGCACTTGGCGTCCTGACAAACACCTCTTCGAGAAGAATAAGTAAAGTCCTAATGTAGACGGTCTGTAGGGTACCGAGGGAGACGAGGCTGTCAGGCCCGAACCCGGTGAAACCTCTAAACATAGAAGCGACTCGGTTTGCATCGGCCGGCATACACGTATATAGTACGTATAACACGAAGTGAAACGAGCGTTATGTACGGCGCGTCAGTGCTGAGTTGCAGTGGTGTCGGATCGTTTGATAAAAAAAAAAAAAAAGTCCACCTGCCCGCCCCGACTATAGACCCCCGCCGCGCGACCGGTTTGAGATGACGCTGCGTGTTGCCATGACCAGGGCGTAAAAATACGGGGGATGCGAAGGCGTGGGGGCGGCCTAGACGCGACTCTGAACAAAACAAATATAGATTGGCGCATTCGTGCACCGTGTAAAACAGGGAACGGTGACAAACCGACGGTTGCGTTGTACTATATGAACTGAGTTTCAGTGGAGCAGCCGCAACAGCCTTATTCACAGTTTTCGTGGGGCAGCAAAAGCGCATGATGAACGTCTGATTGAGATTCTTGATTGCAAAAAGAACAAAAAATACATCTGTCAGTGCGACACATGCATATCACAATAGACCAGAACCTTCGTGTTCAGTTTAAGAGCCACCTTTAAAGGAGGGATATACGAAATAGACGGTGCTCCTTGGCGGAAACAAGGCCGGTATTTTGTAGCGATGCCTTTCTGATGCTAATGCCTTATCGCGCTTTTCGCATTCGGTCAGTGGTCAGAGCGACGGTCCGCTCACGTTATCAACGGGATCAGCCGGCCGTGAGCGGTGGATGATAAGACTAGTATAGAATAAGGCATAAGGCATCGCTACAAAATACCGTCCCAAGACTACTCATCGTTAATGTGAAAGACACACACTTTCCTAACTGCGTTTGTTTTATAATCTGCGTTCTTCGTGGGTAATTTTATTAGCAGATATAGTGACTTGCACATCCATCGAAAAAACCAGCACAATGTGGGCTAGAACAATAAAAGAGAGGTGAAAAAAAAATGTGTTAGATTGTCCTAGGTATCGGCAGTGGCGGCCGTTTTTGTTGTGGCATATTATAGCATCTTCGATTCCCTGTTGAGTGTCACGAAAAGTATAAATGCTCAAAGTTAAAAAAAAAGTGAATGAAGCCGATGTAAACTTCCAGCCTGGAACCGACCGCGCGTGCAGTCAGGCACGTATTATACCAGCGCCACTTTTATTTAAATTTATTATTATTATTTTTTTACAAGTACGCGAGTTCAGAGCTCCATGGCTGCTCTATCCGTCCGCTCGCGGTGCGCGTATCTGCCGCTGCACCGCGTGAAACAAGCAAAGGCGGCTTCCGCACCGTCCTGTCTTTTACTTCACCTCCGAAGGGCTGTCAACCCGGCAGGGAGCGCGGCGAACCCAGCTGGAAGGCTGCCATGTCACGACCAAACAACAGCAGCAACAACTAACACCACCACGCAGCAACACGACGACGGCGACGAGACGGAGGAGAAGGATGCTGAAGGCCGCCGCGAGCAGCCGAGTCTAAAAAAGAAAAGCGAACAACCGAGAAGAAAGGAACAAGAAGTACGCGCGCTGAGGACAAGGAGGGGGAAGGCGAATATCAAAGCAGGCTTGAAACAAAGACTTTTGCACCGCGGGGCCGCCCGTCGTTGTCGCGCGTCGGCGTTCGAAGCGGCGCTTCGAAAGAATTTTTCCAACAGAAGCGAGAGGGCGGACGTCATCGATTTTCGGGCCAGCGAGGAGGCCCTGCCGGCGAGCCAAAGCAGAGAGGAGCGGCCGCCGCATCGCGGCGGTTCCTTCTCCGCCAGCCGCCGCGGCAGCAGCGGCGTCTGCGACGCCGAAGCGCTTCATTCTATCGCCTCCGCCTGCAGCGCGAACCTGGGGCCCGAGATAAGAGAGCGCGCGTCGTCGTCCTAGGCGCGCCTTTTTCTTGCCGCCTGTTAGACTACACCCCCGGCTCTCTCTCTCTCTCTCCGCTGCTTTCTTGTTGTGCGTGCCCCCAGCGTCGTGCTCCCGCGACTCCTCCGAACGCTGCGGCTCGGCAAGGCGACGGCGTCGCCTATTTCCTCCACGGCGTGCTTGTTTTCACGGCTGTCTTGGCGCTGTTGCGCCCGGTCTTCTCACTCCTCGCTGGTTCATCTCTCGCTGCCTGCTGGCTCACTCGCTTGCTTTCTTGCTTTCTTGCGTTGCCTGTGTGTGTGTGTGCGTGCGCGCGCGCGCGTTCTCTTTATACGCCCGCCGTCGTAGCTCGCTGAGAGAGTCGGCGGGGTTGCCGCAGGGAGGTTATTGTCATAGCCGGCAGCGGTGACAACGCGCCGCGGCTTCGGACGGGCCCGCCGAATCATCGCGCCTTTGCCGTGGTGCGCGCCGAGGCGCGATATCAGCTCGGTGCCACGGGTCTTGAACTTAGGGGGCCCCGAGCTGACGACGACGACGCTGGCTGAAGAGAACAGCACACGAATGGCTGGAGCGCGCGTCGCCGGGAGGGGGCCACATTGTCCTGCTGCGGGTTTGAACATCACGTCGCGTGAGGGCGACAGACGGGAAGGAGAAAGGGCAGTTTAAGGGATAGCTGGGGAATCTTGGGGGAAGGTTGGAAGTATACTTGCTTCCAGCTACTTAATGCCACACGCCTAACGATGGGTTAGTTGTTGTTACACAGTTAAGACAAGCACTATATCGAGAGGACAAGTTAAGACAGCTTAAGAAGTGCTTGGACAAGTAAGGATACGTTCTCTCAATGACTGATTTGTCGACAGGACTTCTCACTCGCGCAGTGACTTGGAAGCTTTTTGATAAAATTTCACGTTGTGAAGCAGTGCATGTGTCCTATACAGATTCAATCAAGCCCGCTGCTTTCGCATTCATTACTTTGTAGACCGTCAAGCTATTCTCTGCAAAGCTGCTGCAACTGGAAGTATGCCAGCTTGTAAAAAAAAGTTAAAATAGCAGCTATTAACGCAAGAATTGCATATAGTCTTCACATCATCGTCTCTGCCCTGAAAAATTTGGCAACACGTTTAACGATGCTCGTGCTTTGTGCAACTTTTCATAATGACTCCCGATATATGGTGATACCGACAATTTGTCTTACAGAACCTGGGCATTGCGAAAGGCAGCGGCTCCACTTACAGATCGAATCTCAAAGGAGCACTGATTTTAACACCACGTATCGTATAAGATACAAGGCCGAAGCTGAGGAAAGAGAAAAAAAGAACAGAAAAACAAGACGGAATCACTGGAGCTTCAGAATTCTCGAGCTATATAACCTTTGGGCAGTGCGGTACACTTTGAAGGTAAAAACGGAAGGCTTAAACGATTTTGTTTTGAGTGTTTTTTCTTCGTTTTTTTTCTGTCCTTCGAGCCAGCCGGCCGAGAGAATTTTTCGATCGCGGCGATAAGTGGCCTGAATTGCCTTAGGCACTCTGTCAAAAGGCCCAAGTAATTTAAAACGGGATCCGAAGGGAGCCAAACCCAGCGCGCTGAGGACAGCTAGAGGAAAAGAGGAACTTCTGATCCCCTTTGGTGTAGCTGCATGGTCTACAAGATTACGATCTTCATTTCGCGCTCGCCAGGATGTCGCAATAGTGGACCAGTGCGCTGCCTTTAATCTTTCTTTTTTTTTCTCTCTCTAGAGGAGCGTAGAAATAAAGGAAAAACACAACGGAAGATAAGAGAGAGAGAGTGAGGGAATGGTATGAAAGGAGCAACAGAAGGTCATAAATATGATGCAGAAAAAAAAATATATACATATATCCCGAGTTGAAATACAAGCGGATGCGAAGAACAAAGCGAATCAAAGAGAAACAGACTAGAAAAGAGAAAGAATCAATGGCGGTTTCTTCTGGGATCGCGGCCAGAGAGTTCTCATGTGGCATGGAGAAAAACAAAATTCAGAGGACGAGGGCGGAGGAAATCTCATTGTGATATTTGATTCAATCCATTTAACACGCTGGTCCCCGTATCGTGATGCCGCGCAATGCGGTTCTTTTCTTTCTCTTTTTCCTTTGCAAATTGTTCTGTTGCGATCAATATACACAATTGTGTTCCCTGCTACTGCTAAAGTCGTGCGTGGCATCCCTTCTTGCGTTGTTGGCGCAGCATCGCGAACTAGACGAGAACAAAGAACGGAGGGACAGAAACGCTTTCTTATAGGCGATATGCAAAATTCTGAAAGTGCGCTTCTCCGCACACCTTTTCTGACCTAACCAGAATGGCGGACCTCAGGCTAGAATCGTGAATAAGATGACGTGCTGGTCGGTGACGTCATTCCTGCCGCCTTGTGTCCCCGTACGTTCCAAGCTTTCAAAAAGCGCGTCTCACAGTTAACTGTGCTGCTAACGGGAACGCAGCCATCTTGGTAAGTACAAGTTAGACGTGTGGGAAAGCTTGCTTACGGAATTTCGCATATTTTTACTACGAATCTTTACTACGAATGCGTAATAGCTGGTGGTAAGCAAACAACGAAAACTAAACCCCGACGACCCTACATGGTAGGGAGAGAGGAAAAACAACTGTACTAACATTGGCAATTATAATGTATACGCGCACGCTACGTTGTCGCATGTCTGGCTTTTGTAGATGATCTACTGTTGGAACAGTTTATGCAGCCTGTACAATGTTTGGCTTTGATGTGCGCGTGTACGCATGCTTTTCTCGGAGCCGCACTTTTGGTCGTTTGCATTGGTTTGACGAGGCATCGGAGAGATTGGCTGCGATAATCAATCAATAAATCAATCAATATTTTCAGCTCCAATCGTGATTATCATTAAAGCAAAAAATATTTACGCAGCTGCGCGGGTGAGATTTGGATACGAGAGCGTCCCGCCGCAGTGACCGAGCCTTTGTTGTTGTTGTTACTAACTGCGACAGTACGGGAAGTTTGGCTACTGAAGAACCAGCTATCCCAAAATCGTAGCCAAATGCACACGCACACGTGCGTGCACGCGCGCTAGACGAGGAAACATATAACAGAAAATAAAATCTGAGCACGAGGTCACGGGTCCAATCCCCGACCGCGGTGATCTCATTCCGATAAAGAAAAAGAAAACTAAGCTAAGGATTGCGAGAATGCGCTAATTAAGCTTAGCAGCGGTACTTCTACTTCCACATTCAAGATAATCCTCTCCGCTAAACGACACTGCGGAGGCTGCTCGTTTTCCGAGTTCTTGTTTTGCCGCGAAACACAAACGACGATCGTCTTCGTGACTGGGAGTTCACCGGATTACCCTAAAGAGTAAACAAACAAGCGCGAAAGACGTAGCGCGGGCGAGGCAACGCAATTCCAAATGACGCAAAAAAAAAAAGTGCCTCCTCCCTCTCTCTATTTTTCGTAGAGCCACACAGCCGCTATAGTCACACGGCCGGCGCGCACTCGCGTATGCTGATTCCGATGTTGACGCTTCCAAACGCGGAACGGCGCTGCCATGAAGAAGAAGGCGTACGCACGATCTCCATGCAATAACGACTTCCGGGGTAAACCGCATCGCGGCGCTCTAGCAGCGCGGCATTTCGCCGAAGCGTGAGACGATTTTCAAACGCGACCACCACCACCGCCTTGTCCTTCCTTCCTGCTTTCCTTTCCTTCCTTCCCAGGATGCGCCAGCGCTGTGGGCCGGCCGTCACAGAGAAAGATGCGACGCATGCCCCGAGAAACACGACTCCGCATACGTATACTCGCTCGGAGCAAAACGCGGCGACGGGCGGGCACGTCGAGAGAAGAAGTCGCGTCGCAGATCGACTCCCGCATAATGAACATTGCTTAAAACGTCTCGCAACTTAATCGCTCACCCAAGCAAGAGAAGTTAAGAAAAAGAAGGTTCTCCGTTTCGGGCGGGTACGAGGGAGTCGTCGTCGAGGGAGGAATTAAAAACAAACAAATAAGCAATCCCGAAGTGGTGGTGGTGGTCGGCGCGCCACCCTCTCAACCCACGCATGCCCAAGCTTCCTCCGACCCGCACAACCCGAGCGCGCGCGCACGCGCGCGCGAGCGTTTCCCTTGACTAAGCAGAGTCAGCCAGCGGGAAAAAGGTGCCGGTAGATTATGCAAATGAGCCGCGGCTGAAACGCCGAGGCGAAACGGCAATAAAAATGAAGGCAATGAAGATAGAAAGAGAGATTGAAGGCGTTTGTTTATGAAGAGGAGCAGCGCGACGGAATTTCAAGCGCCACTGACTCCGCGCCTCCTTTTGCTTCCACTTTTATTGGCTTTTTTCTTGTCTTGAAGCGATGCAGCGTCCTCTCCTTCCCTCCCTCCCTTCTTCCCGAATAGCGCATCACGGGAATCCGGCGCGCGCGCGGTCGCGTTCCTCGCGCCGCGCCGCAACCATGACAACGTGAGCGGGCTTGATAATTGCGACGGCTCGCGTATCGCGCCAGAAAGCTGCAGCTCCCGTTAAAAATGCTAAACGGGACAGCGGCGGCGGCGTGTGTCGGCGGCTTGACGAGTGCGGCCGTGGCCACCCTTATAAACGATGCCGCTTCCTTCTCACAACCCACACCCTCACCCGCTCCCCTCCCTCCCTCTTTTTCCTGTCTCTATACCCTTGCGTAGAAGGTTTCTCGCGTTTAAGCTTTCGAGTTCGGTTACCAACTCTGAGAGAATTCAGAAGCTCGGCAGAAAGATGGTACAAAGCTAAAAGTATGAGCCAGTGAATGAAGAGAGAGAGAGAGGGGGGGTGAGAGAAATAAATTCAGGACACGCGAAGAGGGAAAGAGATGTATATACTACACATACTAACATTGTAGAGTGAAACGGTATCCCCCCTAGCAATATCGAGTTTGCGACGTGAGCGTACAGCTTTTTTCCGGGGCATCGCGATGTTGTGGGGTCATTTCGCCGGTCGTTAGAATAATTGCGGCACGTTTCTCAAATTATCTCTCTCTCTCTCTCTCTTTCTCAGGCTTATAACGAGATGAGACAGAAGCAGGCGGTGCAAAACGAATCGTTTGACGGGTCACCAACGTCGCCATATTTACGGCTTTCGTGAACGCTGGACAGAAACGAGCGCTTGCTTGCTCTATATACTCGTATAATTGCGACGCGACGTATATACCCTTACGCGTAATGATTACATTTATGTATGTTTACATACTATGTGTAAGCGGAGCCTCGCAGGGGAGGGCGAGTGGGTATAGCGGTAAGCGTGCCAATAGCCTTGCAAGAAAATACTAGCCAATCGCTTCGACTGAGCTCCTCTTTCTATAGATACTACATCAGATGCTCCATTACCAACTGAAATCGCGGCGCCAGAAAGATTTCAGAGACAAGAGGAATTATCTGACTTGGACACTACAGAAGATTACAGTATCATGTGTTCCATTCAGTAATACATTCAGTTAGGAAATTGGAAAGCACGAGATATGTTTATCTTAAAAAAAAATCAAAAAATCGCGCCTGCTCGAGGAAAGGCAATGCAACCTGCGATTGTGCTCGATGCCGCTCCTGGTTATTTTTTTTAAAAAACAAGTTTCATTCTAAGCCGCGTTTCGTCAGCCAAATGTGTCGTGCAGGCGAAACAAAATTCTAGAGAGAAAGAGCATTCTGTGATGTTACACGCGGACGGGTTATAAATCTATTTCGCGACTCATTTCATGTCAGAGTCAAGTCAGAGAACCAACTGCCCCACTACAACACATCATGATTCAGGATGTCTAGGGCTTGTTTCGTCTACAGCGTACAGTATACGTTTCGGATGAGCTCAGAGTGGTGTATCGAATACACGTCCAGCTAACAAGAACTACCCCCTTTGATAACACTTCACGCTATTAGGCGAGGTACAGTGTGCGCATAGTTTACGCAGTGACGGAGACGAATGTAATAATCTGGTGAAGGAAGCAAAACTACACGCGGCCGTGCTATCTTCTCAGAGCTAGCCTGTTTACCGGAGCTTCCTATATATGCCAGTTGTGTCATGCCAGTTGTGACATGACATGCTAGTCGTGGCCCCAAACATTTTCATCAAGCATTACACACGCATCGTATGTGTATTACGTGCCGCCCAAAGAAAAAGAAATGATGAAGTTTTCTTGCTTTTGTTTTTATGACAGTTCAGTTACTTCATTCTTTCTCTCTGTAACTTATCTTTTAGCTGAGACCCCGACCTGGCTAGCAGCCAGACACTACGGCCTTCGACAGCACTGTACGGTATTCATCGATGCGCAGGGTGCGTACCGTTTACACAGCGACGCGGATGAATATCGTCAGCTCGCGAAGGAAGCAAAACTGCGACCGCGCCATCTCCTCCGGCGAAGCCCTGTTTGCCAGAGCTCTTAACTCGCCACCGCCAGCATCAGTCACCGAGCGAACGCCTGCCCTCCATCGGAGGCCTCCCTCGACGAGTATTTTTGGCCGCGAACGCAGAGATTAGTTTCCCTTCTCAGAACGTTTTCAGGGGAAAATAAAAATAAGTGCCCCGTCGTGAACGGCGTGTTTATTTTTATTTTATTTGTGAACATCCATGACACTCGGCGCTTCCCGTCACTCAGCTTTGCGCATCCTATCCTCAGCGATTTGGGTCGGTGGGTTTCTTTGCTTTTCTATGCATGCAGTGTTTCGTAATTATAACTGGGCTTGCTTCCACACTGATACCGTAGCTAGATTAGATTATTACATTACCTGTGAAATTTCCTACGTGCGGCAGCTATGGCCTACACAAGCGCGCCTAATTAGACTTATCTGTTTCTCTCTCTCCCTCCACACCCACACACCTGACTAGCGTTAGATGTAAAAGTGGTAGCATACTGTAATCTAATTATTGCGAAGCAAGATGGGGAAGAAGGCAGCTATGTAAGAGACAGAAGCTTATTGCAAATACAACACGCCCATTATTCCGTTCCCTCTCAACCAAATCTATGCCAGTATTGTAACACCAGAGCCACACTAGATCAAATCCTATGGGCATGTCCAGCATTAATCAGCAATACTGGGGTCGCGGCCTCCAATGAGGGCCTTCGGGCGCGTCGGGGGACTGCGCTGCTCAGTTCAGGCCTGGACCAGCAACTGTGGGCTATCCAGCAGGCCGAGGAAGCTGCCGGGAGACACGGTCTCTCCGCTGGCTCCTAGGTGGGAACCCAGCCCAGCAATCTGGTGGAAATAAATAAAGTTCTTCTCTCTCTCAACCAAAACGAGCTACTTTCCGGGCTCCCGAACGCCGTCGTGGCTGCATGCAACGAACACCTTGTTAAAGAAAACCGGTCTATAATCTCCACTTAGTACCGTATTCCCTTCGAGCTCTATAGCACTTTCACTGCACCGCGCTGCAATCATTCGGCCAGCGAGCCCGCATGGGATTGTTATACGCCAGCCGTGCGCTCAAGAACGAAATTCAGATCAGTCTCTCTCTCTCTCTCTCTCTCTGAACACACATCCCTCCGTGCGGCCCGGATCAGCACTCGAGCCATATAGACTGCAGCCGGGCTTTATAGTGCGCCGGCGGCGCTTGTCCTAAAACCACGCGTTACGCCTCAATCAGCCCGCCCGCCCTCCCGAACAACGCATCCCGCGTACTGCCCACTCAATCACGACCGGCCGAGCCAGGAGCGTCCAACAGAGTGCTCTCCCGGTCGTCCACGCTGCTTCTTCACGTCCGGTCCAGCCGCGCGTGCGCCATCACGGCGCTGCTGCTGATGGTCGGGGCGATGGCACAACGTATGCGCAGAGTAAAAGCGCCGATAATCGATCCATAACCGTAAAATACGCTCCTCTTAATCCCGTTTCCACGCGGCCGGACCGTAAAGCGCGAGTCGGCGTCACGCGGACTCGACCCATCACCAGTGGCATCCGAGGCCTCACCGCGTGTATACATGTGCGGTCAGATAAGGAAGCCAGCTATGTAGGGGGGCAACAACACCATGCCTCTTACGCGGCCCCGACAATGGCCCACGCACTGGCAGGAAGAACAAGTACACAAAGAGCAAGTACATTAAAAACAAAAATATGCCGAAGTGAACTCAGAGAGCCACAAATATCCCAGCATAAGTCGCGCAAGCAAATCAGATAACGCAATGCCACGGGGCGAACGTGCAAAAAAACAACTATACACACGCCGGGAGATTTTACTGGTCATGCGTGTAGGACGCGTGTACTTCGGATGGCTTTGAAGCTATGGCGGCCGGTGCATCGCACAGAGAGAAAGAACCAGCCGTAAAATGTATACGAGTCCTGTCCAGACCGCGGAGACGGCGACGCACTACGACCGCTGGGTGACGTGCGTTATTCTCCCCCTGTGGTGAAAGATGGGGCGACCAAGGCGGCGCTCAACGTCATTTCGGGTGCCGCAGGGACGATCCAGAAACGAGGAGGAAAACTAAAACGGACATGCCGATGGAGCAAGGTCGCTGTATACGAACACCACGGTCAGGGCTTGTCGGACCGCTGCGGCGAGCGGCCCGACGCGTTTTCTCTTTCGAGGCCAGCCTTGTCGCGATAAGAGAAATGGCGCAGGAAGACGAATAAGATGAAGAAGGCGAGCTGCACCTGGAACGCGTCCCACGGAGCGCGTTCTGGGAAGCACCAGCGCCGTTTGAGAAAAGTAAACACGTCGGTGAGGGGCAGGGGGAGCGGGAAATAAACGCGAGAACACGGGTGGGAGGAGGGCGAGCGACCGAGCTAGACGCGCGGCCTAGAAAGAGAGAGAAAAGTCGTTCGCGTTTTCATAAACCGCCACCGCCATAACACAACACGCAGCGCGCGCGCGCGCAGACACACACACAAACACACCGCGTGGCGCAAGATGCGATCTACGACGAAGTTGTGTACAAATTACGAGCCAGGCGTCAGAACGGAAGTCACCGCGGACTCGCCGTATAATGCGGGGAAGGGCCGTCCTTCGCGCAGCCGCCGCTAAGAGCACAGCCGTGAGTGAGGGGAAGTTGTTGGAAAGACGAGTCCAAAAAAAAAGAGCGACGATGTCGTCATGACGGCGTACAACATGGGGCCACCGCGTACGAGCAACGCAGACGAGATACGAGTGCGGTAGCCGCGTGCCCTGTACCTGTACTTGCGTGACGAGCGCATTAAGAACTCGGCACACGTCTTCGAGGTGACATACCACTCACATCCGGCCTCACTTTTCAAGGTGCGGCCGCGCAGCAACTGGCGACGGAATCCCGAACAGCCTGGATGGTGGAAATGTTGGTGTACCACTCAGTACCCTTCGTGGTACCACCGAGTGGTACCCTTCGGGTATGCAATTTCTTCGATGCAGCATTTGTGAGACTTCAGAAAGCGTCTTGTTAGGAATTCTTACGCCAGCGGATGTATTTCCATGATTATGTGTTAAAATTCCAGTGTTGGCTTACACTTAACGATTTTGCAACGGCGGGCTGGATATTATCACTTGTTTTTCTCGAGGAACAAACGAAAACATCATGCAAAGCAAGCTTCATTCAAAAACACGTTTCAATTAAAAGTGTTGCATAACATTGCACATGTTAACGTAGTGTACATTCACTCAAGTCATCCTCTGAGTCATGATAGCAGGCGTTTAGCCGTGAGTGAACGAGTAAACGCAGCTGGTAAACGTGGTCATTTAGTCCATTCTGTTTTGCTCTCTAATGTAATATCACATGTATTAATCTGAGCTCCAGCGTCCTGAACTAACCACAACATTTTTAGTGACCTCAACAACGTTGACGGCACTGCGAAATCGCGTCGCTGTCAACGGTCTTGAGCCCTGCGCTCTTCTTTCTTAACCCCGCTGCTAATAAAGTGAAATATTCATCTTTAATGAAAATCGGCGACCTAGCAGAGAAAGCAAGTAGTGCACGTAGCAGAAGTTCTATAAATAAGCTCCATGCGGCGCCGCGTTCGTTCAAAAGGGCTTACGACGATGAACTATTCCTTTACAGCGAGAGTTCACGCTCTAGGCCAGAAAAACAAAAATAGTGCGCAGATCACAACCAATTAACAAGAACGCGCCCCCGTGTTTTCTTGTCGACCGTTCTAAGGGAGAGAGGGAAGACATATCCACTTATAAGACCCATGTCCGGATCTGCGCGTTAAGGTGAAGGCTGAGAGTACTGCCAGATGAAGGTGAGTAGATGGTGGAGGAAAGTGGTTCGCCAAGAGAAAACAACAGTGCTAAGCTCTGCGCGACTCTACCGCTGGGCACGCGAACGCTTGCCTCACTTGGGAAGCCCAATATACAGCAGCTCGGGGGTGGTAGTGGAGAGGTGAGGCGAGTAGGAGTGCGATGGTGAGGTTGGCCGAAGGGAGAGGGGGGTAGCTGAACAATAAGTTTTCAGAGGGGTCCTCCAAAGTCAGAGGCCGTTCCTCACACGGCGAAAAGAAAATAAAACAACCGGCGCCCATTAACGAGACGTATGAGCGCTTGGTGGCACTGGCGGTGCGCCCCTCGTTTTGGGCGATTTCTACCTGAGTTATGTGGCACGAGCAGTGCTTGCTGGCCCGACGGCCAACTTCTCCCCGCGCGGCACTTCGCCCCAAAATGCCCCCCTCCCTTCCTCCCTCCCTTCTTTCTCTCTCGTCATTGCTTCTTTAGGCTTTCACATGTAACAGCATTGGTGTTGCTTTCTTCTATACTCTTTCTCAGTGCCATTTATCTTTCGGCCCGATGTGTGGAACTCGTGAGTGCAAGCACTGCCAGTCTTCAACGTCTCTTTATACTTCTTGCGACTTGCTTTCCACATTTTCTTTCATCTTTTTCCACATTTTCTTTTATCTTTTCCGGCGACATTACATGCAGCTTCTCTAAAGCTCACACCCGTTATTTCGTTAATGTAGAGAGTCGACGCGAGCTGCCAGGAAAAAAAAAATTGAAAATAAAGGCGAATCGAAGAAAATGACTCGGAATGCAGCGAGCGAAGCGCTCATCATAAGACCACGACAAATGGTCGCCGATCCGGGCGGCGAGCCGAGCCATCTCGGTGACAGAGAATGGTTCTAATCGTTATAGATGAACGCGTAATGAATAAGGCCGATGCACTTATCCGCGCTCGGATAAGAGAGGAGACGCAGGCAATAACTGAGACGTTTTCTCTCGGCGCTACAGCATGGACGAGTAGCGACGGCCGCAAAGCCAACGGCTTAAGGCGATCTGGACCGAGGCGACTGGAGATAAGAACCACCGTCGGCACTTTTTGCCAGAGAAAAGATGCAGCGCTTGCATTGCTGGTGCGCTGGCGAGCTGCTTTTAAAGTGACAGAAGCGGGCAGAGTATCACTCTTATGTGGCCGCGTTTCTCGGAGTAAACTTCTCTTGCTTGTCGCGTAGCTTGCGAATGTCTCCGTGCCACTCAAAAGGCCGTTTTTTTTTATTTCACAAAAAGGTTACTGCCCAACCCCGCAACATAAGTTGCGAGAATTCCAGCCCAAATCCCGGTGTACTTCTGCAAGCTCGCACACAGCCTTCACGAGGTGAGGAACCATCTTTGGTAAATTCCTTCTTCGTTGCTTTGTTGTAAAGCTAACTTCACCTGTTTCCCACATTGCATTTGTGTATTGCAGTAAAGCTCATACTGCTATCGTGCGTTGCCGTGAAGACAATGATAATAGGCGCGTGTTTTATTTCAGGGACATTCACATTTCCACAAGTGCGCTTATGCACACATCTTGTCTGATCCCTACCAACATTAAAAAATTAATTTATGCGGTTTTACGTACCAAAACCGCGATCTGATTATGAGGCATGCCGTAGAGGGGGACTCCGGAATAATTTGGACCCCCTGGCGTTCTTTAACGTGCACCGCCATGGCCGGGATTTGATCCCGCGACCTCATGCTTCGCCGCCCAAAACCATAGCCACTAAGCAACCACGGCGGGTCCTTACCAGTATCGCGGACTTCGAGCTATACAACCGTAAATTAGGTGTTCGCATGCGGAGTGTCTTAACCATCCCTGCCACTCTCCATTCCGTGACCTATCCAAGTTATGGAACCACCTCAGCCGCACCAGTGCTAGCAGCCAGATTACTATCAGCTATCTTGGCTAGAGCAAGTCAAATGTGTGGAAAAGCATTCCTAGTAATAGTGGTAGTAGTAGTAATTGGTTGTTTATTCAACAAAGACAAATACTTGATGACTGAATAATGCAAAGGAACGGAAGGAAATGAAATTTACTCTTAACCATACTGTAACTGCCTACCGCAGACGGCTGACACCTGGAATTGAAATTTAGGACTGCCTTCATCCACCACCAGACAGTGCCTTACAGCAACAAAGGACAACACAGGGAGGACAAAGGCCTGATGCACCTTGACACCATATTTTTGAGATGCTTTTTGAAGATCATATTTACGTCTATAAGGACAGGTTCACAGGTCGTTCTGCTGCAGCGCCCGTTACACTTGGCAAACAGCTGCGCATAATACAACAACATTGTAATGGTGAGGTGAAGAAGAGAACGACGACGGTTCGGAAGACGATTAAAAGTCAACACAGCCTGGCTGGCCGGGTTACCTTCCGTATCCTGTAACGTGCTGTATCTCTAATTACATATTGTTCTGTTATAGTCAAAACAATATTTTTGTCACACGTCACTGGGTAAAATGTGAACTTTAGTGCTAATTGAGTGCTCGATTGATATTTAGCTATAATGAGACACTCAAAAGCAAGCATCGTCTAATAGATCCGGCTTCACAATACGTTCGTGTCGATGTATAGATTGAAAGGAACCTCCCGAGCCAAAAAGCGCATGATTGCAAACCTGTGGGCCGCGCTAACATATGAGCTTGTCGCCAATTCCCCAGAAAGGCTACGAATTAGGACAGTACGGTGAAGTGTTCACCTTTATTAAAAGCAGGAATTAAAAAGAAAGAAAAAAGTTGGCTGAGGTTTAACTCTTGTAAACCTAGTTATCACGAGCGAAAAGTCTGTTTGGTTTGGTTTTGCAAAGACTATGCACACAGTGTTTCATTAATACCCGCTTCCGCGCTTGGTAAGCTTCTTATAACGCGTTAATCTGGCCTCCCTTTGCTCCGGTGTTTCAGCAGCCAACTTTGCTATTGCTTGAGATTTCGCAGCCTGCCGTCTAGCTATATCTACTGGATGACTAAATTGAGCCTGATGCTTGCGATGAAGCGCACGCGCAGACGGCCCAGCCGGCGCGCCATCCATGGCGAGGCTGAGCGACGAAGCGCTGGCAAAGCAGCCGTTAAACCCTCGCCTTGTCACGTGGTACCGCAGCGGCGAGGCTGCGACGTGTGAGCGCAGCTGCGACGCCTCTCCGCAACGGATCATGTGACGTGACGTCACACCTGCCATGCCCGCGCTCCGGTGGCTCAAGGTCATTGCGACGCGATGAACGACCTTGCGAGACATGGCGTAGTAGAGCTTTCGCTCTAAAAGGAAAACGTTGGTCAATAATACTGCAACCAGCGATTTCCAACGAATAAGCGCAAACCAGGACACAAGCAAACGTTTCCCAAAAGCAAGTGCTGTGCGATGTTTAGGTGGATAAAGATAGTTTCACTCTAAACTAGAGTAGATTATCTCTCGTAGCATACTTTGGTTTGTACAATGTGAGAGTTAGGGTGGGAATTAAGTATCTGCGAATTATGGTGATGATGACTGTTGTGTATCAGCCCGTAGGTGGTGGTTACGGCTGTCTGCTGGTGCACATTTGTGGAATGCAAGAACCAGGTAAAGGAGGCGCGAGGGTGCGGACCATGGGCGCCGGACGAGAGCGTTCGCTTTCGTCTGGTCGCGACCGCGTCGTCGTCGTGGGACAGCGTCGTCGTGGGACAGCAGCGCTGCTGCGCGACCAGTCCTCCACCTCCAGCGCACCGTGATGGACGACGGCAGCGGCCGAGCGCGTCCAAAGGAAGGCCGTCGTCAAATGACATACGAGGACGCCGCCTGGACACCATAAATTACGCCGCAAAAAAAAAAAAAAAAAGAATGCTGGTGCACATTCGCGGAGGTGGTGCGTGTGTTTGGGTGGGCGCGGGCATTTGGTGCGCGTCCGGCTCACAGCAGGGCTACGCCCGGCCGTCCCCCCTTCCCTTCCCCTTCAGAGACACGGGCACAAAAGAAGGAGGAGGAGAAAGTCCGCGCTGAAGCAGCAGCAGCGACTAGTGGTCGCTGCCGTCGCTAATGCACTCTTAGCGGACGGACGCACACGCCGGAGGCGCATCGCTGCGAATCCATCATCGCGCCGGGGAGCCACGATAGCGGTCGCGATAATCACGACACGATAGCTCGAGCTGCGGCGGCACCGATGATCGCCAGAAAGCAAACCTGCGCAGCGGCGCCGCTGGGAAAGGGCGGGCGAATGGTGGGCGTAGTTGTCGCTGCGGCAAGTGGTCCTGTCTCTTCTATTAACTACCTCCTCACCCTTCCTCCTTATCCATGCCTACCGTTTCTCGATCCTCGGAACCCAGCGCGTATACGTTGCTGCGCGATGGCCGCTGGGCATAAAGCAGCGACAGCGGTGCTCAGAAGCCGCCGTCATGTTGTCCTGCTCTCGGCTCACGACTTATAGACTCCCCCCCCCCCCCCCCACCTCTCTTACTTCTCCCTCGCACACACCCACCACTGTGTGCCCTTGTTGCCCGAACTCAGCGGGGTGGCACCATGGGAAACACAGGCGCGCGGATCGACGATGAGTCGCGCGCCGGCGGCCCGACCCGGCTCCCCCTGGCAAGTGACCCGTTACATGCGACGACCCACTTGAGCCGCGTCCGGTTTCAGGAGTTTTCTTTTACGCGCTTAAGGTTTCAAATGATCGACTATACGCCGCGTTCAGAGCGTTTCTTTTTTTTTTTTGCGGGCCAAGGGGCCATATCATAGCTAAAATCACAAAACATATGCCCCACCACCCGCCAATACACCCACCCCTCCCCGCTGTTCACATAGCGAAACGACTCCATGTTTCGGCCTTTGAAAGAACGGCCCTTGTCAGCCGTATTCAGTAACAGACGAAGTCAAAACTGGGTCTGCGTGCGAACAGGAAGGCAGACATTGAAGGCAGAAAAGGCCTGGAACGTTTTTGTTGCAAGCTTTCATTGGAAATTCGTGGTACCACCGCTGCGTGGCTACAACGACTTTTTGCGCACGTTCCTAGAAAAGAAGATTGGTATTGGTAAGCACGCACGGAGCACTTTGACGGCACAAGTATTCCGTGCACTAATTTCAGCGTGGAAATTGTTATTAGACATAGTTACGAAAAGCGATTAAAAAATAAACAGTGTCACATTTTGAAGATTAAGGGAGGATGCTGAGATGAATGCATGCACTAAAACGGAGAGAGATTTCTGAACGGCTATACATACTGGGAATGATGAAAGCCGCGGACGTAGCAGCAAGAGATCAAGAGGAAAAGTAGAGATGATTGACTATTCGACTGATCCATTAAGTTATTGAGTGATTATTTAAAGCCCCTAATCAATAGGTATGACAGGCAACTCGCGCGTAGATTATTTTTACTGCCCGAGGTCCTTCATTGTGCATAAAATGCTTGGTGCAGAAGCGTTTTGGCATTCCGCCACCATTGGAATGCGGCCGCCGGGCATCGAACCCACAACATCAAGCTCAGCAGCAGACAGCTATTATGATACAAACTCAGACATCGCGGCGCATTCACAGTATTGGGCCCGTAATGAGAAAGAACGACCGCTATGTCGGCATCATGGAAATGGCGACTGACTGATAGAGTGAAATGAATAATTAAACAAGCACGACCCGAAGAGGTGAAGTACCGCACAAGGAAAGAACATTGCGGGAAATGAGAAGCTGAGAAAAGGAAGTCGCGGTGACTGACGGGGAAACACGGAGGGGATACTCATCAAACAGCGACCCCGCATGGAAATCCACAGGCACAGAAGGAAATTCCGTGCACCGCGCAAAGGTGCAAAGAAAATTTCAAGTTCGCTGGAAAAGTATATATATATACACGGTCTCTAGCGTAACTCTTGTACGTCGTTCATCAGCACGGCGTCTGCGTCAAGCAAGAGGTGTCGAGAACGAGGGTGCGCGACGACGTTCGCGAGAAATACAAGGGCGTTTCGCTTTGCACGCTAGCACACACACACACACGTACACACTCACACGCATATATCACAGTGCGCTAGATTCTCTCCGCAGCTAGCAGCAGCTTAGAGACAGAACGTGTTGTTGCATCGGACCCCCCGTGGCGCCGGGAACCAGTTCCGCGCGGCGCCGGCTAGGAGAGAAGTTGTTGCGGGCTTTCGCTTTTCGGCAACTCCAAATTCGCGTAGGCGAAGACGGCGCCGGCGGTCTGCGTCAAAGAGCCACTTTCACAGCGGCGTGAGCGACTCTGATCCGTCGAGAATAAGTAAGCAAGAATAAAATAGAAAGCGTCGTTGGGGCGTTGGCGGAGCACGCAGAGGTGAACAACACCGGTCTTTCGTATATGCGGCGAGAGTCGTATTAAAATAAGATGACACGCGTGATAAACACATAAAACGGGGGACCGACGCTGAAGACACGCGGAGTGTTACACGCACAGACCCGAATGGATAACATAGAAAAACTATAGACGCCGGGGAGACGTTCCCACGAGCGAAGCCACGTCGAGACGCGGCGCATTGACAACGCTATTTGTTTACTTTCATTTATTTACGTGCAGTACCCTCTCGTCGTGGGACTCTAAACGAGATGTCGCATAAAAAGCAGGGACCGAAGCAAAAACTTTTCGTTTGTGAAAGCTGTTTGCCATTGGTCGGCCGCATTTGCAATTGACATGTATACCACGCTATACGATTGGCTGAAACTATACTTCTTAAGAGCAGTTCTGGCGTAAGAACGTTCTCATGAAGGTCCCAGGTGGTCAAACCAATTGGCAGTTCATTTACTGCGATAGCAAGGGTTTAGTGTTGAGCTCGAGCTTCTCGGACTGTGTTCTAACTATACGCGGGTCCTACTAACACGGACGCGACATACGCGTTTGTGCTAAAATTTCTGGCACTCTTAAAAACTTTAACACGCTGTGTAGGACCTGTAATTCAGAGGACAGGCTCCACTATGCTGCCCCGTGAAGAGACGCGCAAGTAAAATACATCACTTTCAAGTTTGAGCACTGAGTTCGTTTTGCACTTTTATTATTTCATAGTGCGAGAAGATTTAAGATAAAGGTCATGTGCTGTGAATGTTATGTTTCACGAATTTCGTTTGTGGGCCGCCATTCTCTAAATTCTGAAGGAATAATTTAGTCAAGAACATAAGACCTTGTATGAGCAACTTCGGTGATTGAACAGTGTAGAAATACAATCCGCATGTACGGCATGGAAAGTCATACAGCAATCTCATCGTTGTTTGCGTCTCGCTGTAATGTTTTTGGTGTGTGGTAAAGTCAATGTCAAGCAGACGCAATTTACTATTTTGTTTGCGCATCTTTTTTGGCTGTATCAAGTACGATGTATTGCATGTGTGGTACGTTATATTGTACTCTACATTCATACAACTGTTGTATACGCGTGCCTACGGGTAAATAAATTTCCTTGTCAGCTAAAATATAAGCCACAGAAGCGTGAGCAATGAAAGTTACCGAATCAATATGACTGGTGCTTTACTCGGTTACGAAAGTATTTTACGATTTGTTTACGTAATCAGTGACTCAGCAAGCGCAGTAAGCAACCAATATTATTACGCAGTTGGATTGTTAGAGTAAGCAAAGATAACTGAGAAGCATGGTTTAAATCCTGTCAATAAATTACATGTACACGACTTGTTCAACACTGAAACATCCGCGCAACGGACGATGTTTCCGGCAATCCCAACCAGTTGAGTATTTAACGCTTGTTCGAATCGCAGTAATGTGCTTCTTTTAGTGCAGGCATCCCAACGTTTTGCGAAAAACATAAAAAAAAGTTCGTAGGATTGTAGCTTTCTAATCAGACAGCGTTAATGGCTGGGAAAAAAAAAGAAAAGAAAAAATGCTACTGCGCGTGGCTTCGCAAGCCGTTCTCTGCCATTTCTCCGTCCGTAATGACTCCGTGCGTCCAAACCAGACCATTTAGTCAACAAGGCAGAAAACTCTCCCGAGTAGCAAAGCATCAAACATATGAAAAAAAAAAAGACTGTGGGGATAGCAAACTATGACATTAAAATTAAATTAAATTGGAGGATTTAACGTTCCGAATCTGTACAGTGGGTTTTGAAGAACGGCGTGGTTGAGGGCTACATGTTAATCTTGAACAACGAGGGTGTTATTTAAAGTGTGCCCAAAGCACCCCCGGTACATGAGCATTGTTACATTCCGCCCCCACCGAAATGCGGCCAGGAAACGAACCCACGACCTCGCACTCCACAGCACAACGTCATAGCCGCTGCGCGACCGCGGCGCTTAAACAATGACACGAAAAACAGCAATAGCTCCAAATAAAACTCATTACATTAGCTTACGTGGAAGTTCAATAGATTGCAAACAGTTTTCTCTGTAACACTCAACAGAAAGCCAACAAATTT
This sequence comes from Dermacentor silvarum, assembly GCF_013339745.2. Lineage (NCBI taxonomy): Eukaryota > Metazoa > Arthropoda > Arachnida > Ixodida > Ixodidae > Dermacentor > Dermacentor silvarum. Next base: position 36,573,450 of record NC_051157.2, read on the forward strand.
CATTGAAGAATACAGAACTACAGCTGCTGTATTAAAGGCGAGCTGGAGCCCCGCATATACTACTTAACACATTATTTTTTGAACCCGCCTCAGTGGCTTAGCGGCTATGATGCTGCGCTGCTAAACACGAGGTCGCGGGATCAAATCTCGTCAGCGGAGGCCGCACCTCGATTGGGGCGAAATGCAACAATGCCCGTGTCCCGTGCATATGGGGCCACGTTAAAGGTCCCCTGGTGGTCAAAAGTAATACGGAGCACCCCACTACGGCGTGCCTCAATCAAAATGTGGTTTTGGCACGTAAAACCCCAGAGTTCAGTTCTTTTTTTGAACTAAACGAGGGACCTTGCGGGCTAATGACAAGTGAGAAATTGCCTGCTCGCCTACAAACTGATAACCGAGACCCAAACAAAAAAACTGGGCGTATTCGAGACTCTTGACAGATCGCTCGACGCCCTTCCGACCTTTTCCACCTGCGCTATCTCCACCCTAACCTTGATTTATGCTTGAAACGCGGACAGGAAGGTTTAAAGAACCCTTTGAATCACTAGCGCAGGGCGCCCGCGACCGGATCCAGCTACAAACCTGCTGACAAAAACCGACGCCACACGGGGAACAACTGTCGCTCGAAGCGAAAAAGTTGACAGTGGGCTCGTTAACACCGCAGTGTACCGTTTAGCGTCAAATAAAACGCACTGATTGCACTCTGAAGCCAGTTTTCGGGTCCCAACGGTCACAGCTGCGGCGACAGCTCGGCGCGTCACGAAGGCTCGGCTTCTTCGCTCGCTCCACAACACCACCTCGCTCGGACAGAACGCGGGGCACCGCCCGACAGGCCAGCCGGCTTTTCGTGAGCGATAAACACGCAGCAAAACAAGCAGCCACATCCAGCAACAGAAAGAAAGAAAAAAAAAAAAACGTGGGGGCAGCATTCCTGCTTTCTCGGGACAGGTAGTCGGCCGAGCACGAAAAAGCAGCGAGCGAGCGACAGAAGACTACGAAGAGAGGGTGAGGCGATAGCAACTTGGTCGCGATCTTAGGCGTGGAAGAGAGGGTGCTAGATGGAAAGAAAAGGAGAAAGGAAGAAAAGAAAAAAACTGAGACAGCAAAAAGAGGAGGCCAACGCTCAACCTCAGGTACCACCGTGAGCTTCAACACGACTACTTTCTTCGTCGCATACGAATAGCGAAGGCGCGCGCGCGCGCGTGCTCAGCTGGCACTTTTCATCTTTTTACTTCTTCTGTTCACCGAGCGAGCCCCGCATGCCGAGCAAAGCAGCTCGGAGAAGAAGAGATAAGGGAGTGCGGAGGGGGGGGGGGGGGGGGGGGGGGAAGGCCTCGAAGAAAAAGGGGCTACGCCCAGAAAGCCAACTTTAGCAGCGCAACACCACCACCGCCGCGGCGCTGCGCGCAGCGGCACCCTGTAATCTACCGCCCACTTCTTCCCCTCCTAGCTAACCCCCCCCCCCCCCCCCCTTCCACTCCTTTCTACAGCTGGCGTCTTCATCACTCCTTGACTCTGTTCCTTCGACCTCGCGCATCTACATAGCGATGGAACTGACCAAGTTACGAGGACGATGTACACGCCGCGAGAAAATAAGCGGGCGAAGAGGGGGGGGGGGGGGGGAAATAAAATAAAAATCAAGGAAGAAGAGAAACGCGCTCGATAGAGCTGTTATTTCGCGCGCCCGACGACCACAGCTGATTGCGAGCTGCGTGCCCGCGGAGGGAAGAACCGTGGCATAAGGCGACCGCCACCCGACGTTCGCAACGCGAGTAGTACACGCGCCCGCGCGAGACTGCGTGCAGGCAGCCAGCCAGTTCCGTCGACACTCCGGCGACCGTCGCCGGAGGCGTCGTCGCATTTTACGCCCGCGTGCACATCTCCGCGGTGGTCCTCTGGGGACGGAGCGGAAGGGGCCGCCAGCAATCACGTGCAGACGCTCCTGGGGGGAAAGGCTTTTTTTTTTCACTGGCTTCTCGAAAGCGCTGGGATCCGACGTTTACTAAACGCGCGCCGTGACTTGTTGTCCTCTCTCACTTAATAGGCGTGACTTATTCGAGCGCGTAATGACTTTGACGTCCCCCGCCACTTTTCTCCCTTTCTTTCGGGTGTGCGTCCTCTCTGCGGAGGCTATATAGCATTAACGAGTTTAAACGCGGGGATATCTGTTAACTTACAAACGTTGCAGGCATTAGGGGAAGCCGCATAAGGTGACTAAAATTGGGCATCTCCCACTTCCTGAAGCTGGAGTTCTATTTCCAGATATCGAACGTGGAACCTCATCCTTTTCCTTATGAGACATTCCTGTGACTAAATGTTTTACGAGCTGTCTGCATGGGATAGAACTGAGATGTGCGAAGGTTTGTGAAACATTTATAACATTCAGAAGAGTGTTTTTCTTTGATTGCCGATTGATAAAATGGTCCACTGATTTTGCTAACGACTGAAAACACGGCCCACTGATTTGGGTGAGCTGGAAGAAGGATCCAATGGCACGCAGTCAGTGCAGAAAGGTCACAAACCACAATCAAATTGAAATAAAGAGCGCTTTATGTTTCACTTGTTAGTGTATATTTGCGGTACACATTCGGCCTGCGCCAATTACCTGCCATGAATGTATTGCGATTGACAATGTTTGTACGTAACGATCGAGTCGAACGCCGCGGCTCGCAACTCGCAAACCTTTTACGCAGTTCTGACGTGCACGGTGGGCATTTGGCCAAGGCTTGACTCGTGAAAGAAACGAATTGACACGCACGCATTCGTCATTTCCCTAACTTCCCACTCTCCTTTGTCTCTCCCTAAAGGTGGTTAACTCAGCATGACAACGAGGCTGCAACGTTACCGCCACGTTCTGGAGTCAGAAACCATCATGAGCTATAAAATCACGAGCGAAGTGGCGAAAAAACCACGCAACTGCGGCCTGCCGGCCGACCGCGAAGTGGTGACGTACGTGACCATGCAGCTGTCGTCGCAGACTTAATTTGCGCCACGCTTCCTCAATCCTATAACGACCCTGCCCCCCCGGGAATTTGATATCAAGGTCGGCTGTGTGCAGGCAGATATGCGTATACACTTGCTCTCATTGAAGAAATCTGGTGCGGCTGGGGAGGGGGGGGGGGGGGGGGGGACTCTACAAAGTTTCGCTTCCCGTCAGTTTATAGCGAAGTAGTAGTGGGCGGCTGCTCGCCGCTGATAGAGATGAAAGAAGGGGTTCGCGGAAGCTGCCATGACCGGCCACACACATGCAGCCTCACTGCCGCGCCTGGGCCGCTTTCTAATCGCTGGCGGCGGGTTGCGGTGGGATCCGATTCCGGCCACGACAACATCCGGCTGCAAATGAGATCCGCTTGCCCGCGGCGGCCGCGGCTCGAACTCCCCGATCTCCTCCGGCATCATACGTGCTAACTTATAGGCCTCCGCCGGGCTTGGAGCGCGTTTCGTCAGCGCGTCGCGATGCAATAAGCGCGCTCGCGCGCAATGTTCCGCGTTCCCGGCAAACCGAACGAGACTCGAAGCCGTAATGCAGTCCATTAGCGCGCGCACGCGCGCGCGATATTGGGTCGTAGCGCAAAGCGCCGATTCTTTCTTTTTTTTTTATCCCACTTCCGCTTTCTCAGGATTACTCATTTCTTCTTTGTTTTTGACGGGACCGGCTTTCCTGTACAGCGTTCCGAAGTTGTCGCCACATCCGCGGTTTGCCGGCTAAGCGCCGCGCGGAGGGTCGGACTCGCTGTCGGGTCTAAGTGGCGGGCCGACGCGGAGTTGTTAGTGTTATTGGATAACCGCGCACGGGGAAGCGCGGATATGTAGTGCAGGGGCACCAAATGGCAGTCATGGAAGCGTGGGCGCGCGCGACTTCAGGGAAAGGGAGCATATACGTCTAACATGCAGTGGAGGAAGCAAATTTCGCCCGTAATTTTGGACCCGCCATGTAACATGTATGCTTTAGAAATGGGCGAATGTGCACAGCGATAATTTGGCGAGATCTGCGCAGCTTTAAGCTGCTGCCTATCATAGACAGCGATGAGCTGCCAGTGGCGCTTAGTATTTTTGCTAGGTTGCAACGGGCAGCGTGGCGCACCGAGGACCGAGGGGTCTATATGCACGGAGGACCGGATAGACGTCGAGTTCCGCAACTGTTAGAGAGAGAGACAGACAGACTCTTCAAAGGAAACTGTAGAGGTATACCTGGCGGCATGTAAAGCATGCGACTCCTGATGAATGTGATTCGACAGGAACAAACGACACTTAACACACATATAACGCAAAATACAATATTAAAGTATCTCATTGAGACTAGTGTCTGAAAAGCTTAAGAGGAAGGAAAGGAAAGGTATGGATGTCAACCAGACGGGCGTCCGGTTTGCTACCCCACACAAATAATGCAAAGGGGGGAATAAAAAGAGGGAGTGAGGTAATGCTACGTGCATGTAAGAGAACGGACAGGGCGGTCACTGAGGCCAGCGCATTTCAAGAACGGCATTAGTGCACATTTAGCTTCCTGGGCGAGCAATGGACGTGGCCACGGTCTAAAAATTTGCGCCTCAAAAATGTTCTGGTGGAAAAAAAAAAACTGACATTCGGTTGAGGTAGGCCCCTCTATAGCCTGGCAACTCTATGCTGGTATAAAGGGAGAGTAAGTTGACTGAATGGTCTCACGGTCAAGCTTACAGCGAAAGAAGAAGCACCCTGCCTTTGAACTCCTGTTAAGATAACGAAGTGTTCCTACCGTGCCACTGACAACACGTGTATGACGGATGTCCGAGAAAAAAAAAAAAATCACAGGAGACCAGGGCGTAACGCTTCCGCGTTGAAATAGTTACGTTGGGTGAAGGTGCATGGCGCCCAAAGACTATTGTTATTGTAATTATTTCCATGATTACTTCTTACACACCATAATGTTTTCCACTTGTATGCTGGAAGTCCTGCGTACATAGCATACGAATGTGTTAAGTGTTTTGTGCAGTCGTCATCTAAGTATAGCAATGGTGGTTGGTTGTAATGCTAGAAAGAATCAAATGGGAACATATATTTACGGAACGGCATGAACGACAGACCTGTTGCCAGCGGGTATTCAGGACCCGGGTTGCTTAAGGGTATCGTGTAAAGCCCCGAGTGTGGCTGGCCGGGATGATTTGAGTCTGGTCAAATGAACCAGTAGCATCTCATGAAGTCCGTTGTTCCCTACCAAGTTGCCAAGTTGCATCGGCGCGCGTACTGCACTAAACGTATAAGCAAGCACTAAGGCCCGGACAGCGACTTTAGCCAGACATCGTATAAGAAACACAGCTAACCTATACTTGTTTCGTACAGTCATGCCATGTCTAATGATTTAATGTAGGTAGCACACGAAAAACGAGGACAAAGGGAAAGGGGCCGAGACAGATGCAACGCTAACTTTTAACAGCTCACTTATTGAGGCAAACCTTGCACCTTTACATAAGGTCCGCAGCGCACGCTCAACGCCTTCACTCATCAGGATCCCAGAAATTCCGATTGTTTTTATGATATCGCGATTGATCACACAATTCGCCTAACCGTTACGATTGTGAGCCATGCCTAATCCCAGCGAGAAAATGAAATATCGATGGGCATCATAAAGGGCCAAGTTAAGTATAATAAGCGTTTCTGTTGAAATGCTTACCGTTTACTTATTTTTGACTAGTAATACTTCTTCCCCGTCGAAAGCTCTTATAGGTAGCAAACGCACGAGATGGGTTTATGACGCACGCAAAGCAATAATTTCAGCAAGTAATAAAACCAAAGCGAGAAAGTTGACGTAGTGTGATGGCTTCAACGAGACGCCTTGTTCAACGCGCTGTTCCAGAGGCGGCGCAGAAGGCAAGGGGTGAATTCTCTCTTCACAACTCTTGTTATCGTAGACACGTGCTGGCATGAGATAAACATAATTCATGGGAGCCAGCGGCCTGTATTCGCGCTGCCCCGACAAACCAGGAGGCGGGCAGTTCACGCTGCGGTTCTTCTCCCGCGCGACCTTATCGCCTCATGCAATTCATAACAGGCCGGCGGCACAGTCCACTCCGCATCCTATCACATCCTGTTTACGCATACGAATACGTGTCAGTCAAACACTCAAACAAATTGAACGAGAGGTTCGCCCCTCCCCGTTGGGAAATATGGCGAACGCAATCAAAACAAGCGTACACTCGAAGCCAAAAGAAAAACAAAAGAGATAGTAAAATGAGGGAGAAGAAGCCGGGAGGGAGTCGGCGGGCTGCTTATCAAAACATACGAAATCTTGTAGGCGCCTCACTCACACGGCACGAACAAGGAGTCCGCCCAGAAACCGAAGTCATGGCCGCATCTGCCGCCGCAGCGCGAGCTGACAAGACTGAGGTGGCAGATGCGGACTTGCGAGAGAGAGGAAAAAAAGTTCGAGTCGAAGTCAAACGAGAAAGGACTGGGAGGGCGTCTCCATGAAGGCAAGCGAAACAGAGAGAGAGAAAAGAAATAAAGAAGTCAACAAACACAGCGTAAGCGAATCGACGAGTCCGAATCGAGGAAGAAGAAAAATCGGGGCCCGGCGCCGTTTCGACGCGCTCTATTGAGATTCCCTATGGCGGCAGACGCCCACATCCTGCGCCGTATTTCAAGACGCCGCCACGACTGACGCATAGCGAAGTGAAGCTGCCCCCGTCGGCCACAACCACCACGACCACCACTGCTTTCTTCTCGAGCCGCTCGGTGTCGCGGGCAACCCCGCCTTGCCGAGTTGGCCGGGGAGACCAGACGAATCCGGGCTAAAAAAAAAAAACATACGCGGGAACTGGTGTTCTCAAAACAAGCTGAACATAATGCAATGTACTATCGCGTTACAGTACATCGTGTTCAGTCAGTATCAACTAGCCCAATTTTCTGTTGCGTTAACCCGAACAAGCGCCGCCGGAGCTTGTCAAAATAACGTCCCAACGAAATCCGGACACCTTATTGAAAAGAAAGAAAGAACGATGTTTGAAACTTGGTTCATTCGATTTCAGAATGAACCCAGAAATCGTGGAAACGTTTCGGTGGGTGGCCGAGTCTTTTTGAAAACCACTCAGGAAGAACGTTCAGAGCGTGGCCATGATGGATTCGCTGCACTACTTCAATTGTGAGCGAACATAAGACTTGATTGTGCCGAGCGATGATGTCGATGCTGGCTCTTAGTTTGCGTTTTTGGTTTCTGGCGCTCATTGCACATCTAACTGAATGTACCCAATTCGGGTATACTTGAGATGTTCATCATGCGACAACAGTTGGGGAAAAAAGTTTTCTAGAAAACGGGTGATGGCCAACAAGTCCCGAAATATCGCGACAAGCGAACGGAATGTATCCCAAACGATTCACAGAAGAAAAAAAAAAGTCATGCTCGAACTCGCTCACAATAATAGAAACTGGTCACTCTGCCAGAGTCCGCCAAGTAACGTGGCTACTGCATTCTTCCTTGAGAACTCCTCAGCGAAACGGTGAAGTGCAGAGCGCAGGAAGTTGCTGCTGCGTCTAGCAAAACGCTCTTTTATGCTGCGCGCCGATTCTGACGAGCGCTCTTCAACATCGCTCGAAGTGCGCGCGGCAAGCCCAAAAAAACGAAGACGAAGACGTAAAATACCGCGAAGAATTTCGCAAACTGCATAAAGGGTTTGAAGAGATCCCTCGACACGACGACTGCGATGACATTCGGTTCTCCTCTCGCGGGCTACCGGAAGGCGTCGACACTTTTTGCAGTCACTCACATTTCCCGCTCTCTCTCTCACTTCCTTTCTGTCCTAGCTTTTATTTTTTCTTTGACGTTTCTGACTTCGGCCCTTCCTTCGTTTAAGAAGCACCAACTCACTCGAGTATATATATAGCATACATACGGAACTACGCATTCAAAAAAGAGAGCTCTCCGCTATACAAAAACGGTCATGTAGTATTGGAACATGGACAAAGGCGCGGCAAGCAGTGCCGACTGGGAAGCTTGAGTGCACGCCAAATATTTTATAAGGGGCGATGATGCGAGTGAGGAGGGGACGAAGAAATGCCGAAGGCAAAGACTTTGCTCTTAGTCCGGTGAAGTGAGTGATACGAGGCCCCTGTCGTAGACTTAAAAAAAGTATAGACAGGATGCGAGAGTGTCGCGAGTCGGTTGCCTTACAGTTTGCATTGTATGTTGTCATGGTGCTTACAACGCTTTTGACCAAAGCCTTTACAACAACGAAGCAATATCTCTCTTATACACACAGCACCGAATTAATGAACGAGGTTACACTTTCGTGTTTTGTGTTTAACGTCCCGAAAAAAAAAGTGCAAACGTAAGGACCTGCGCATATTGAAATGCCGGTACGTTATACATGACGTATGCAAATTACTGTCTACTCTACTCGTTTCATGCATCTTGGTGCTTGTCTGAGTGAGCATTAAGTATACCAGCATGCTCGTAAAGCATACACAAAGTAATTTAGGGACCTTGTATGCGTACAAGTCACTACATCTGGGGAAAATTCTACTTTGTATGACAGCAGGGCTACATCTCATGGATGAAGTTCTTCAGTTCCATGGGTAAATGCAACCCAGGTGCATAGTTTCCATTCATAGTTCGCATTTATTCGTGGAATCGTCACGAGTCGAACCGGACTCAATTGCACCTAACATCCTCATAATTAGAATTGGTTCATGGTTAGATGATCATATTGTTAAGCGAAGAAGGAAGCTGGCGGGTATTATTTACACATAGAGGCGCACTGGCAGACACGCAAGATGGTAGACGCAAGCTGTCGGCCACAGTTTCAACTTCGTCGCTTTTTCATGCCCGGTCTTCTGCCTCAGGTCGCTCCGTAACAATATCATCATCATTGTCAGCCAATTTCAAGTCCGCTGCAGAACGAAGGCCTCTCCCAGCGGTCTCCGCTTAAGCTCCCTTACAGTGTCTTGCGGCTGGCATAATTTCCTATCCCTGTGTCTTCCCTCTCACTTCAATAAAGAAACGAAGAAACAGGTTCGAATTCTTTCTACGCTAGGTATGTATAACTTCAGATTCACCACGCCATAAATTGAAATCTGTGATAACGCACAAACAACGCAGTGCGTTCGTGCCGTCGACATCGGCGTTTCTCTCTGTGGGAGTGGCGCAGAAATACGAGTGACGTCACTTCAGGGACGGACATTTCGCACCTGAAGCATTCCAAACCGAGAGACTGCACGCTCCGCTGCCCCACCGCTTGAGCGGCTGAATGCGGCCCACGCAGGAGACGGAACTGAGGTGGCACAGCGAAACCTTATCTCGACGAAGGATCTTAAGTGCAACAGCCTTCCAGCTGACCGCCTTGGCCACAGACCGCTCATTGGGAACACGATGACGAGCACGTCAAGACAGGCGAACATTCCTGCCACGTCCCGGCACGTTCTTCTCGCATTCCTAAGTGGTCACGACGTCTCTATCTGTCTGCCTCCTCCTGGGGGTTTTTGTAACGAAGATAGACCGCGGTCTCTGCAGGAACGGTTTGCTTTTCGTATTGAGAAGCAAATCTGACCGCTGGCTATTCGCACTAACGAAAAGCACAGTATGAACCCTTAAATCTGAGCATTAAGATGCAGTACGTTTGGAGTAAGTAGTAGAGGAAGAGATGGGGTTGTGCAGTCCATGTAATACGTATAGAGCAGGTAACTGATGATTTATTAATTAGACTAACGAAATGGGTACCAAGAGGAGGAAAACGCAATCGAGGACGGCAGAGAATTTGTTGGTGTGATGAGATGATAAAATGTTCAGGCAACGAAAGCAGAGTCTGTTCACGTACGACCGAAGCAATTGGAGATTGATAGGAGAGTGCTTAGCCTTGCAGTGAAGGCGGAATAGGCTTGTCATAATGATTACGGTCATGATTATAACAATGACGACGCGCAACAGGTGATGAAGTTCAGCCTAATCACCAAAGAACAATATATAGCGTGCTGCTAAACTGAGTCGGTTACATACAGGTATATGAAGTGACTTGCAAGGTCAGATTCGCCTTCTCTATATATGGAATTCGGACTGATGCGAATATCACAGAGGCACTCCAGAGCCACAATGAGCTGAAGCTGCCTAAAATATTTCGAACACGAGTAAGGCCCGAAGCGTAAGCGTGTACAGCAGGATCAAAGACAAGCGTGCTTGAAAATGACTTGTATAGATCTCGATGTGTAGAGATTCGATATCCATCGATACACGATTATTCTTAAATGCCTTCGAAGCGTGGGTATTGTAGTGCTTGAGATAGAGTTAAGAAGCACAGTGAAGAGAACGGCTTTACCTATCGTGACTGTTTCCTCGTCCTTAATTTCAATCACCACACTTCACTCATTTCCCAGCTGTGTTGTTTGTCGGCGTGATGAGTATTATTACATCAAATTAGGCAAGTGACAAATAATATGGAGGATCAAAAACAGAGCGCTTGCTTTCAACTTCTTCCTGTATCGTTTCATCATCTGTGCCCTTTTAGCATCCACTCAACCGTGTCCACTTTTTCTTTTGACCCAGGGTAGTATATACAGTTATTAGACTGCGTCATGTATCCAATACTTTGTATATATACGTTGTACCAAATGTTTTCTTTTGTTTTAATTCTGGGGTTGTACGTGCCAGAACCACAATCTGATAATCAGCCTCGCCGTAGTATGGAGACTCCGGCTTAATTTGGACCACCTGGTGTTCCTTAACGTGCGTCCAGTGCACGGTATACGGGCGTTCTTGTATTTCGCCCCACTCGAAATGTGGCCGCCGCGGCCGGGATTCGATCCCGCGACCTTGTGCTTAGCAGCGTAACGCCAAAGCCACTAAGCAACCACGGCGGGTTGTACCAATGTTGAATAACGCTTCCGCAATATGAGACTTTGCAGCAAAGCTGGTAGTGAGAATTCACGCAGTAAAGAAGACTGTTCGCAGCACGCAGTAGCCAGGAAACCATCTGAGAAAGGCGTCGGCTGTGGAGCAGCCGGCACTTTCGCCTCTCTAAACTTCATGATTGCGTGTCAACACAAAGGCATTTTCAGACGCGCACACTCGCCACTACGCGTAGCCCTACCACCTGTTGGCGCAGGCGATAACGACATATAGACGCATTATGAACAAATATGATGGAACAAATCTACGAGGGGTGGCCTACTAGACGGCAACTAGGTTTGGAGAGACTCCACAAGCTTGAGCACGGCTGCTCGATGGTCATACTTTAGTACAGATGGACGCCCTCGCACATCACGCGAACAAGATTACCCGAAAGTGCTGCAGCGCATCGGAGTGCCGTGAAAGATGTTCAGAAAAAAAAAAAAAGAAACACGCCAACGTGGTGCCTAAACATACAGCACCGGTAACAACCTTACTTAAATTGGCGGACCCAACAGCACGCACACTCGCACATGCACGTAAAACATGTCCCCACAGTTTTGACTCACACCTGAGTTGTACAAAAAAACTGGCGCAACAAGAGCCCTTCATCACGCCAGAGCGCCATCTACGTGCCTCCTTCGTGTATAGAGCGGCACACAGGGAGCGCGGGTGTTCACAAAAGGACAAACCTGGCGCAAAAGCGCGCGCGACAGAATTTCACCGCGGGAAAAACACAGCGGGCGTAGAGCGGAAGGTGATGCTGCGATGACGCAAGCAACACGAATCTCGAAGGGGCGCAAGGGCCCGAAGAAAAACAAACAAACAGTCAGGGGAAGGAAAGTATCCTATAGACGTCGGGCGGGAGGACGCGCGGCCGCTAGCTTATACCAAGAGGACAGTGGGGAAGGCGCAAATGCAGGAGAGTGGGTGGAAAAGCCGCGGGAGCTGTTGCCGCTGCGCCGCCTCCATAACCCAATAACAACTGAGCAATGGAGGCCCAAATTGCGTCTGAAGCGCGCGATGGTCGGAGACGGCGTCGCTCCCAAGTTGTGTCTCGGGCTCGCGCCCACCGCTGAGCGAGCGGGGGCCCTACAAGACCGGCCTAGAAGTGCACGCGCGCGCGCCCTCGGAAGGGTAAATAAGCCAGGCACGTGCTTCGGCTGCCACCGGCTGAAGTCGTCACTTCCATTTGCTGCTCAGCCTCTCACGCGCCAGGGGATACGCAGCTCGTCATTTGTTCTGCACCGCACGAGGAACCCGCTTTCCCCCGCCCTCATCCACTCTCGTACATCGGCCCCCATTCCTTATCGCCGCCCCCCCCCCCCCCCCCTTCCCCCCACATTTCCTTTTGCCTATATATACCGAGCTTCAGAAAAAGCGTGCAGCGGCAACTACATGGAGCGTATATCGGGCGTATTTTGGGCGCCGCAAACGGGTCCCACTTGATTACCGCTCTAGCGCATAAGGCAGCATTTGACGATGCTTGATTGTGGCCTTTTCGTAGTCCTTCGACGAGAGCATGACGAAATAGGAATAATGCGAGGTGAAAAATACAATAAACTTGGACTATCAAGAGCTATGAAGCGTCAGACATGTCTAAGGAAAGGATGCATTCAGGCGTGTTATAGAATACGTAAGGACACAAAAACATCAAAACAAAACAGGCATCATAAGAACTTAATAAAGCAAGGGTATAATATATCAACACGTAATTTACGCGATACATTTAAAATGACGACACGAAACTGCGCCGCTATGTAAGGGCCAATAAGAAAATCGCTATTGGCCGCGACCAACTCCGCCGAATGGACCCGTGATTCGTTCGCGCCAAGCTTAAGCTTCGGCAACCGTGCACGGTTCTACTGATACGGACTGTGTACCTGCCGCGAGGGGCCCGCAACCAAGAGCACGGGTGCGGTGATGGACAGGCAGGAGCGCACGTGCTCGGGACGATAGAGTTACCCGACGGTATTGTGCCTCTTGCGTGTAGCGGTGTTAACGTCCAGCAGATTCACGTCGAGTAAAATCGTGTCCGACGCTCCGTCGCCGAAAGCGCGGCGTTCCCCTTTTCACGAAGACCGATTAAGGTGAGCGGGCCCGAAGGGAAGCTAGCGGCGAAGAAGAAAACAGATTTGCCGCGCGCGCCTGAGTGAGCGGGCTTCCTTCAGTTTGGATGTTTGTATTGAACAGACAGCCTGCGCTGAATGCGAAGAGCGCGACAGAATGCTACCCCTTTGCGCGTACAGGACGCTTGCAGGCGTATGTGCGTTGAGTAACAAAATACGACCACTACAACGAGCTTCTGTTATACGGCCAGTGTGAAAGAGAAATATATCAAATTTGCATCGCGGCGGCAGATGTACGCGCTGACAAAAGAGAGGAACAAAGAAGAAATGTGGGTACAAGATGAATATGGAGTGAAGTAAACCGCACAGAAAGAAAGCGTCCTTTACCGTGTTCGCTTAAACCAGGGTGGCCTTTCTTTCGAAATGTGGCAGCGCGAAAGATACGTCCCAACGCTTAAATAAATAAAAAAAAAAGAAATTCACGCAGAATCACCTCTGGGAGTTGTCTAAGTATGTCTAAGCATCGAGCCACTTGCTCATCACCAGGCAGCCCGGTGTCATTATCAACGTTATGAAACTTGATCACATCCACATAAACCCTTATCAAGCATTATCGGTCGTTATCAACCTTATCGGACTAGACCCAATACTAATCAACTTTTATCGGTTATGAACCTTATCGGACTCGATCCGACCCTTATCGGTCGGTATCAACCTTATCGCAATCGATCTGATCCTTACCAACCCTCATCTGTCCTTATCAATCTTATCAGACATGATCCGACCCTTATCAACTCCTTATCAACATTATTGGACGTGATCCGACCCTTATCAACCCCTATCGGTACTTATTAACCTTATCAGAATTGCTCCGGCCATTATAAGGCCGTATCGCTCTTTAGCACCTCAACCATCCGCGTCGAACCATTATCGACCATGATGAGACTCATATAACCCTCATCACTTCTTATCAACTCATTGACTGCCTATCTGTGTGTTGCGCGACGTGAAGCACATGAGTCTTCGCAGATCGGCGGCATTTCGGTCGGTGAAGGAACGCCCCAACGAAAGGCGCATCCCCCGACCACCGAAACGCATCGGGGATGTGGCGTGTTTGGCATTAAATTATCATTAATTTAATTCTCATTAAATTAAATTAACATCAGGAATTATCCTGATGTCTACAATGCTCCAAATCGGCTCTACATGTCGCCCTAGAGGTGGCTTTTATTCCACCATCACGAAATCTTTCAACAAAGCCTTCACAGAAACTGTTCTCCTACGACATTTGTTCTGTACCGCCGGTAGAAGACACATTCATACGGTTCAGATATAGTATTCGTCTTCTGAAAGCGCGGGTGTTTAGCTTAGTCGCGAAGACACTCGGCTTCTGAGCGCGATGTCGTAGGTTCGAAACTCACCACTGTCAACGTTTTTCCTTTCGTATTTATTTTGTTTTATACATTCATTTCGTTATAACGATTCGTCTTACCTGACAGACGGACGGACGCACGGACATGTTACCTCGTTGGGTAGGCATAGAAATACTGACGCATTTAAGAAGTAATGAAACCAACGGCGAGACAGGTGACCTGGTTTCATTTGCCTAGCTCTCTTAAGATAGTTATCCCCATTCGCCTCCCCCCCCCCCCCCCCAAAAAAAAAAAAAAAAAAAAAAAAAACTGCACGATGAAGTCATACAGCAGCGAGAAAACGTTGCCCCCCGTACGAGTTAATGACCTCAACGCGGTTTTTTTTCAGCATCAGTGCATCTTAGTGAAGGAATCTCGCTTAAGCCAGTCCGCCTACGAGCGAAGCTCGCACCTTCGACACAATGACGCAAAGTCGCAGCTATATAGGAGCGCATCTGTTGCCTCCAAAGCCGACAGCTGGCGTCGTGTGGCACGAAGCGACGATCAGAGAAGAGAGTCATCCGCTCATCGGACGCAATCTCAGCCACGCAGCGCGGCTGAGTGCTTAATTCGCCTCAGCCGACCTTGCCGAGCCACCTCCCATGCGGGCATCCTTCTTCGCACCTTCTTTTTTTCGCAACACTCGGAGAGAGGACCCGGAGAAAGAACTCGCCACGCTGTATCGCGAACCATGGCTTCCTCCGAAGCCTGCCTCCTCCTCTTCTTCGAGACCGCGTCCCGCGATGCGCACATAATTCGCCGGCGCCTGCGCGCGGCTTGATAACGAGAAGAGTTCGCCGCGCGGCAGAATGAGCGAACGCCTCGAAACGAACGCGCCAGTGAAGCTGTCAGTGCGGATCAACGGCAGTATATATACGGCCCGACCCAATTGAAACAGCAGCGCCTCCTCGGCGGGTCTTGCCTTCTCGAGAGTCTCGCTCTCTCTTTCTTGGTCTTTCTGTGTCATCGCAAGAAGCCGCCGAAGACGACGACGACGACTGCAGCTGTCTTCCGCTTAGCGCGAGGGCGTCGGGTTTCGCTTCGCGGGGTCACAGCACAGCGGGCGCGACGAAGCTGCAGCCGACATTGGCCATGGCGCCGGCGCGAGGACGCGGCGTCTCCCTCTGCAATGGTGCGTCCTTGTTGGGAAACGACGGACCAGCGCCATGTTTGTCTAAACAAGCGCGGCAGTACCCGACGAGGATTCGGCAGAAGGAGCTCGTTTGTCGCCGCTGGCAGCGCGAACTGCCATGATGTGAATCGCGCGCCGTTGATTCTGTTAGAGGGATTTAATTGGCTTCATTCGGGCGAATTCGGCGGCGCAACGTTTTTGCAGCGCGTGAGTTTTTACCACGCCGATTGGTGCGAAAGATGAAGATGTCTGCTGTTTGGGCTTACAAGCGGTGCGTTCCGGCTGAATCGTGTAAGATGAGATGCAATGGAGGCACTCTCACATCGAGCGCGCGGCTTCCATAACGAAGGTCAGAAGCGCCTTCGTTCGGCGTAACGCAGAGGCGATGCCGCGCACCAACATACCGCCGCTCATTGCAAAAGTCACAATGGAACGCGCATAAGGACTCTGCAACACGAGCGCATTTAGGCAAAAATAACGTATTGCCGTATAGATTTCTGCAGATTTCCTGAGAGCGACGTGTTGGCGGATAGAGTGGTAGCAATGTAACTGTAATGTAATGTAATGTAAGCGGGACAGACTTTGGCTACGCCATGTTAAGTGTGCGCGCGTCAATGTATATTATCGACGAGATTAAAGTGCTCAATATATCCTTGGTTCTGTGGAGGTGTTGGAGCTTCCATCGTTCAGAGGTCTTAAACGTTGAAATATGAAATGTATAATATAGTTATGTATGTCAAGTCTGCCATCTGATAATCACATTAAACATGTTTAGCTCTGCTGCAAGACTATAACCGCAGGCTTCAAGTGAATTATTAGTGAACTTATAGAAGCACAGTAAATGAAAGGAAATTAATCATTCTTACAGAATTTGCTAAGTAAGGGAGCGCGTGTGCACTGTGGAGTGACAGTCACATTTCGCACCATTTCATCAAATAAACAGGATAACTATAGGGCCAGAAAATTTACGGGTATACATCAAAACGTGTCTTAATTCTACTGTGACGCCCTACATCATTAAAAAGAAAGAGCGCTCTAGAACTCAAAATCCGAAAGGCATTATTGCAGCTGTGTAAGTGTTGCGTGTACTCCAAATTTAATCCTCATTAAATCGTTTGGTGAAACAACACGTTCATGCACCACCTACTTTCATTAAGTTCAGCCGAATCGCTCAGTTAAAAAGGAGGAGTAACGCAATAACCAATGAACCGACAGCGGTTGCACAGGCAGGCAGTAATTTCAGCCTCCGCAGAGTACAGGCTGTTCGTCAATGTTGTCGTCGAGGCTGGCTTGCTGAATGTCTATCGGTGTGCTTTCCTCGAACACATCAAAAACTGCGGCGTCTTAAGTAAGAGACAATTTTCTCTGCCCCAATTTCAGCGCTCACGAACGCAACTGTACTATATTGATCCACACTCCCATACATTGCCCTCTCTTCGATGGCACATGCAGAACCAGCAGCGTTTCATCCGTCTTCCGCGCCTTAACAAAAGTCGCTATAGAAATTATGTTGTGTTTCTCTCGAGTCAACGTTTTCTCAATAAACTAACTGGATATGCAATTCAATATCGTACATTGTTTTTGTGAAGGTGGGGCCGCCTGACTCATTCCCGCTTCTAAGGAGAAGCAAGCCATCCAAAAGAAAAACAAACAAGTGATTTCTGGCGCGTCCTTGTGGATGCAGAAAATTACACGCTTTCCTTTACTTCATCCAAAGCGCCTATTTTTCACAGCTGCTGCATCTTTAATTTTTCAATTTTTTTTCTTCGATTCCCTGCTGGACCTACTTCTGTCACGCAGGTGGCGGGACTCCTATACAGCGCCGTTCCCATTTTCCCCCAACTAATCGATCTCAGGCGCCACTTTGTTTACGCGAACCAATGCATCTTCTTTCTGCGCAAACTTGGTTCATAAATTTCTTTTTTTTCTTTCTTAGCGACGACTTTGTTCTTTCGTATGAACTTGACGCCGATTGGCGTAAGGACCTGTTGACACAGAGCGAGAGCAAGATTGCTACAGCCGCGAAAAAAAAGTGACGAGTGACAAAGCGTGCAAACTTTGAAATTCAATTCCGTATTGTTAGCGCCACGATGTGTTTCGCACATCACGCAATATGGAAGAGAAAAAAAAAAGGGAAAAAAAAAAGGCTAGCCAGCAGGTTCTGTGTGAAAACAAAGCCTGCCGTATCAGACGGCGACAATTAAGAGACGAGAGCAATAAATGGCACGACGGAAAATAATAAAAAAATAAAAAGCAAGGATGATGACGGTGAATGACTTGCTCGCGTGAAGAGGCCGGTAGTGTAGAGCCGTGGAGAAAAGGGGCAGCGCGCAGCGTGAATCGAACGTCCAACAATCGCGGCCACGCGAATTCAGCGCCGTCGGGCGTGTTTCGTTCGTTTGTTTGTTATTGTTCGCCATAGTGCGTGACCAACCTATAGCAACCTAAATTGCAGTCGACGCTCCAAGAGTGCACATTCGACATGTCGCAAGAATACTCTTTCACCATTTTTCTTGCCTGCCAACAATTAGGCCGCGAACGAGTTTTAGCCGTCTCCCGGCTACCTCACGGAGCATTGTTACCATCGAATTACGTCCCAGCAGTACGGCCTTCATTGCCACTGTGTTCTCTGCAGTCACCTCGAGTATGCCTTACCATTCCAGGCATCAAGAAGGCACAAATGCCATCAGCAGCATTGAAGCAGGCAGTATTATTGCTACTATATGAAGTCCACAGAGACCGATTACATGTTTACACTGATGGGTCGGCCATGCACTCTAGTACAGCCGCTGCAGTATTTGTCCCAGCAAAATCTACGATGGTAAAATTCAGGACATCGCATTTAACATCAACGACAGGTGTCGAACTTGCAGCTCTGCGTGCAGCAATTCAATTGATCATTCAGGAAACGCCCCAGAAATAGTCCTTCCGCGATTCCAAGGCAGCCCTCCAGAGTTTGCTCTCTGCATTACGCCACCAACCCCACGAACGACTTGTCGCAGACACACGAGAAGCTTACCATCGTACAGTTGAGCAGTTGAGAAAGGACATGACATCGTATTTCAATGGTTGCCAAGTAATTGTTGTCTCCTTGGAAACGAACAAGCAAACACAGCCGCTCGATATTCACATGACAGTGGCGATTGCGCCGCTATCCCGATGTCAAGACCAGACGCAGTGGGAAAGCTCCGTGTGCTTGCTCACGAGCTTACGTTGGCCCAATGGAAATCGGCAGACTTTAAAAACCATCGCCTTCGTTCCCTGGATCCTCATCTGAAGCTCCGCCTTCCACATGGCTTACCACGCCGGGAGGTAACTCATTTGTCGCCTATGGCTTGGAGTAGCCTTTAATAATGCGTACTTCTACCTCATCGGAATGGTCACAAGTCCAGAATGTGAAGTGTGCGGGTGCAAAGGGACGATAGCGCATCTCCTGTGTGACTGACGTCGTTTTAATGCACAAAGAAAAGTCCTCAGCTCCACGCTCGACAAGACTGACAACCGTACCCCTACGGAAGCCAGAATTCTTGGACCCGGGTCCCAGCCGACGTCGACCCCGAAATGTTTTAAAAGCGCTAGTATGCTTTTTAAAGGAAACGGGACTGATCGAAAAACTATAGAGTGTGCAAACTGATACATTTCGTTTTATTTTTTTTCCAGTGATTTCTCATCTTTTCTGCACTTACCCCAGAGTTTTCTGCAGAGTAGCCAGCCGGACACTTCGTCTGGTTAACCTTTCTGCCTTTCACCTCTTGTTTTCCCTCTCCCTCCTTTATGGCTACAGACAGGAAATACATACGGGAAGGCAAGAAACAGACGACGAGCGTGTAGTCAGTTTCTTGTCCATCCACTATTCTTCGATGCCTGTCGCTACGTATCGGCACGAACTATCCCGCGGTCGCAGTGTTTGCTTCTCACGTTAAACACTTAATGCTTTAGTCAATACTTTACAAAACAATACTTTAGTCAAGCGAAGCTATCTGTCCTATCGAAATAATGTTTTAAAACTTCGAAACTGTCCGTGTCTCATAGGAGAGGCACAAGATCCTACTAGAGAGGTGAGCTTGACAATTGCATGGTTTGCAGCAGCTTTTGAGTTGGCGCAACAGAGATTCCGGAATCCAGCTGTACACGAACGGCTATAGCTTCATCTCGGCACAACGCTTTAGGATAGCGTAAGACAGTAGACGCGTAACCAATGGCGTAACCAAAGGGCTATGGTTACTAACCATATAGCCCAGACGGTAGATGCGCATAACCTCCCTGTACGTTGCCATAGCGCGTATGCGTATGCATACGGCACCCCTCGGAGGCGCGAACCTTAAGAATGAATTTAGATTATTCTGTTTAACTGCCAACACCACGACATAGTTATGAGGAAGGCTACTGTGGGGGTACTCTGGATTAATTTTGACCAACTGGGGTTCTTTAATGTGCACCAAATGCACGGGCGTTTTTGCATTCCGCACTCATCGGAATGCAGTCGCCGCGGTATATAGAACTCGCGACAACGCGGTAGCCACTCAGCAACATCGGCGGGTAGGCGGTAACCTTAACGTGGTGCCTGTACCCGCTAAAACAGTCGGTCTGAATATTTTGCTGTCACTCAATAAATATCAAGGACGGTGTAGTGTTGTTTTTCCAAACTCTGATGTGGCCGGATGTCACCACTTGGTAAGCTCTCGCGCTGAAAGGTTAGTATTATCTGCTAGGCCCGAATATTTATCGTGTATACTGTTACTGTTCAGCGGCGCTTTCCTAACTTGCTTTGTTAAGATGCGGGCAGGGCAATTTCGACATGCGTGCACGCCTCAGATAGCAGTCGCGAAGCATTCGGGTGTCTCAGTATACACTCAGTAGTTTCTGTTGAGATGAGTTAACAACACACGTTAAATGCAACAATGTGTTCGTTATTTTTTTTTTCATTTTTTTTTCATTCAACTGATATTTCGTACTATTCGGGCACACCCAATTTTTGAAAATTTCGAATATCAGATTCTCGAATCGAATGTGAGAGGAATAAAAATGGCTATTCCATCAGTATTATAAATTTCAAAAATTCGGACACCCCTCAGAATTCAGCTGCGGCTGTCAGATTAAACATAGCAGAGACTGCGCGCCCGTCCTTCGATGTCGTCTGTGTCATTGTCTCTATTCGCGCTATTGTGTTTTCCTCGGGAACACGTTTGTTCCGCCAACGTTCCAGCTCAGCGATTGGCCGCAGCTACTTTCTCGCGCGACGCTAGAAAAAGTGCAGCCACTTTAGGAAGGAAGCAAGCGCCAGGGGACAATGGCGGGGCGCAATGGCTTGGCGCGACGGTGAAACCGTTCGCGACCTCAGAAACGCATGGGAGTGTCGCAGATGAAAGCAGAAGCAGCGGCGTCAGCGGCTGCGGAGTCAAGAAGGCGACGGCAGCGGAAGGAGGGTGCACGGCCTTCTTCGTGAAAGCGCCAGCGAGAATCGATCACAGCCGGGACACGACGGTGACCAACAGCTGCGGCTGGCCATTTGTGTTGTTACGCCGCGAAGAGGAAGCGGGCGCCAAACGACAAGAATCGAGAAAGACACGAGGTAAAGGCGGAACGCGATGCCAGAACGCAAGGAGGAGCTCGTGAAAGAAAAAACAAAGAAAAGAAAGGCGGCAACAAAAAATACGTTCAAACCGAACCAGTATATTCGGGTGCGAAGCTGGAGCTCAAGCGCTGAGGGAGGGAGGTATGTATTATTGAACGACCTCCGATGGAAGCCACGCGAGTCGAGAAACGTGGCGTCTGGCGGGAGGAGGTCGGTTGGTTGGTTCAGCCGCTCCTGGGCCAGGATCATTGCTCGTTTGCTCAAACCCAGCCACCCCGCCTCCTCTCTCGGTCTATGCACATTCGGCTCCCAACGCCCACTCTTTACTCCCTCCTGCCCACTCAAGCTACCACGATTTGGATGAGTTCGGCGCCTTTATGTTTCTTTTGAGACCCCTTTCAACAGCCACCCCTCCCCCCCCCCCCCTTTTTTTTTTTTTCTGATGTTCTGCCTCTATCTCGATTACAAAGCCTTGCATTCCTCTAAGCCCGAGCAAAGGCTAGAACACCATCATTATAATGAAAACGTTAATTACAAATTGATCATCCTGCGTGTGAAATTAAGGAACAGCTGCTGGAAAGTACATCTCGATGAGGCAGCTGCCACTGCGGAATGACGGCAGTAGAGGGCTGCTCAATACTTCTCTCCTTTTTTCTTTCCTCCTTCCACGAGACGCAGGCAAGATAGGAATCCCCTAAATCAAGAAAGTGGCGTTTCTTCGTGGCGGAATTCCACCATGGGAATTCCATATATGCGGGTAATAGGTGTGTCTCTATAGCGGAATTCCACGACTTCCGCATCTCAAAGTCTCAATGACAAGCGCGTTGAACCGTAAACGTCCTTCCTCCGGCAGCGCAAGCTGTAGTGGACATCATCGCTTCCGCATTGCAGCCGGGTAACGCAGGTTGTCGTGCCCTTTAGCCTGCTTATGTAACATCTCACTGGGCGCGCTCGCCACCACATAGGCGCTGCGTGGGCATGCAGTCCAATAGTACCGCGGCGTTGGACGCCTGCCACGCAGCGCGACGGCGATATCTATAAGCCGCGGCCAAGCGCGTATATACGTATAGTGTTATACGCCCGCGGGGCGCCGATCACGAACTCAACCACGCGCGCGCGCGAGCGCATCCCCCACCTCGTCGGCTAACCGAAAAGAAAACGCGGACGTTTCCGGCAGGCAGCACCGTTTCCACCGGCGACATGCGCACATCGGCGATCAGCATCTCTTCTGTACTCTCTGTGCCCGATGCCCGACCCCGTATCTCTTCTTTCGGCATATTCAGTTTCTCGGTATACGAACGCTGAGGCTGTGCCGCAAGCGGTCCCTCGCGCGCGATGGCTCGTCGAATGGTTTATGGCAAGCGAGAGATGAGCCGACGACGCGGAAAGATCCTCTCGCGTCAGTTCATTTCACGCACGTCACTTTCTTGGGAGGATGCAAATATATAAGTGGAGACGCATGCATATATATCTATAGGCGAAGGGAAGAAAGCTCGTTTGACGAAGACGCGACGCGGAAACGCTGCTCGAAGGAAACGCGATGTCGGCACGGGTATTCGTTTTTTTTTGTATTCGCCTGTTTCAGTATGCCACTGAAATGAAATTTAGCGTGCACTCGTAAATAGTGATGAAAACGCGTTTCTCTTTAAAGAGGCGTGTTGAAGGTGTCGCATGCTCCGCCAATGCGATCAGCAAAAAGCCCGGGTTCCAGGCTTTATATTAGTGAGGAAGTAGGACCGGTGGAACGAACCACCAGCTGCAAGCTGACATACAATGTTTCCACTGATCAATGGCTCCAAGAAAAAAATAAAATTGCTGGCAAGTCTTTGAACTGGGCAGTAACTTGTTATCCTATGTCACGTGCGTCTTTGTTTTCCAAAATGGTAGTAAGCTTACACTGTGCTTAATCAGAGCGAACGTATACTTCATCAGCGAATGCAAGACTTCTTAGTGGACACATGTTCGGTTACGTCTTTGTGATACATTGGTCTGTATAGCAATGCATAAACTGATGCCTTTCATGTCCTTGCACAGTGTAGTGTGAACTGAGCTGCGGGTTTGGACTTTTCGCCAAGGTTATTATAAGAACTCGGTGCTCCCACTCCTTTCTTTCATTTAATCTCTCATTATTTCAGCTGTGTAGGGTAGCAAACGTTACGTGCTCGTCTGATTGACCTCCCTGCATTCCCTACCCTTTTCTTGCTCTCTCTCTCTCCAAGTAACTGGCTGCTTGCCTGGTGCAATAGGTGCCGACCGCTGACCTACTCTATTATTATCATTATTGTGATTTGTTAAGTTATAAGAACAGCACACTAACGAGAAGCGTTATCAGAGTGTTGCGATGCTAACTCCAGCGACAGCCGTATTGAAATCCCTCGCTGGCATCGAATGACTCTACAAAAAAAAAAAAAGTATTAAACTCGAGAAGTTTAACTGCCCTCTCAGAGGGCCCGAAGTTTCGCAGTCGAAGTGTCCCGAGCTCCAGCCATTCGAAATTAAAGGGTTCTAATGAAGGTAGGAGGTTAGAAATGGGGGTGGCCAAATCGATATCTGGCCCATAGCGCTTCGACACAGAGGCGCGCGGTGATCGAAGCAACAGCTTTGGCGAATGCGCGCCGCGCTTGCAGCACCACACAATTAGGCTGTACGCACGCGAACGGCGCCTGCTGCGACGCGGCTCTAATTTGCGCGATCGATCAATCGGCTATTCAAAACGCAGATGACGTATGAGGGCTATTCTCTCCCGCGTCCGGAACGCCTCGAGCGAAACGAGCGAACGACGCTCGGAGACGAAAACTTCGCCCAAGACGGGAGGAAACACGAAGCCAGCGCGGACGTAGTACCTGCGACGGCCGCCCGTTCGTGTTTGAACACGACTCGACTGACAGCGCTTCGTGTTCCTTCGTGCCCTGCATGCGTGACCAATGGGCTCACGCGCACACTTTGAATCAAATAGCTATCTTATGTTTTTAATGTGTTCTAAAAAATTACGGGGTTTTACGTGCCGAAACCACGATCTGATTATGAGGCACGCCGTAGTGGGGGACTCCAGAAATATTTGGACCACCTGGGGTTCTTTAACGTGCACCTAAATCTAAGTACGCGGGTGTTTTCGCATTTCGCCCCCATCGCAATGCGGCCGCCGTGGCCGGGATTTCATCTCGCGACCTCGTGCTTAGCAGCCCAACACCTTAGCCAGTAAGTAACCACAGCGGGTAATATGTTCTTTCTTTCCGCGAGCAATAATTGAGGGGAAGCGCCTCAGATAACCTTATTTAAGACACATACAGTTTGTACTTTTTTATGTATATCTTATCCGTTCGTTTTTTAATACTACTGCATCTTCTGCAGTGCCACTGCTGATTGCGGAATTTTAGTGCGTTGCTAATGGTGTTTTTTTGCTATGATGTACCTATTGTGTTTGGACCCTGCTGTGACCTGCATTACGTGGTAAATAAATAAAAAAATAATTATTTACTGGCACGACAGGCGTGACCAAATAGCGAACCGCAACTTACCGATATTCCCGAAACGAGAAGTGTGCGATCATTCTATTGTACCGGTATAAATGGGGCAGGAACTTGGACATTCAACCTTTGCCGTAATGCGACCGCTGGCTCTGGGAATTGAACCCTCGACCTCGCACTCGACAGCATATTGGCGAAGTCACTGAGTCACCACGTCGAACCCGAATCGAAGAACGGTTTGCTGGTTCTATTCATATTACGGGAAACGGTCGGCAGAGAAAAAAGGACTCACTACGCCGTATAAAGCCCTTTGACGAATCCCCTTGTCGTAAAAAAAGCTCCCGATTGTCTCCGGCGCCTGCCAGGTATTCTTGTGTTTTGACGCTGCCTGCATTTGAGCTCTTATCTCAATCAACACTTGTTTCACCTGTAATGCTTCTGTTACGCATTTTATCAACTTAATTCTGTAATTTAGATGTCTCGATATTTTTTATGTGGTTTAAAGCAGCACAATTGCTGCCAGTTGCCCTGCGGTGGAAGGAGCCCTAATTCGTTCTCACGTGGCGAAGAATGTTGTTCAAAGCAGGTGAGTGACAATAAATAAATTTGTCAACATTGTCACTCAGCGAATGAGCTGAGTGACATTGTATTAATGTGGTCTTTTCATGACACCACGAGTAGCCTCGCCCCTTTGTTGTGCAAAGACGCGGCTTCGTGCCTTTCTGGATCAATTGTCTGCTTTAATAGAAGCGCGGAAACAATGTAGGCCACTCTCAGATGTTTCCGGCAAGGTACACTGGAGTTCCGCGACTAAGAAACCGGCGCGACAAACGAAATTGTTTCGAATTATCCGATGTTTCAATTAGTACAGATGAAAACTTTGAAATGGGTGGCTGGAATTGACTTTATTGAACAATGTTTAAATCAACCGGCGTCGTATAATAACGGAATTCGACTGCATCGCTAGCTTTGTGAGAAAGACGTGGGCAGGCGTTGCGCAGAAGCAGAAGAAACTGTGGATTTATCTTTCAAGCTTGTTTTTGTCAACTGCGCTCCCCCGCATTTGTAGACGGTGGGCGTTACTATATAGCTGGTCGCGCGTCGTAGCTTCCAACACATGACGCAATCTGACAACATGCCAGCATGAGTGAAGAACACGGCAGTCTCATTTTTTTTTCAAAGCCGGAAGCACCTATCCACCTAACCCCCAAAGTTCGATGACAACAGACAACAGGCTATTCTTTTTTTAAGGTTGTTTTTGCATAGGCTACACCCTTTAATGTTTTTCTTTCTTTCTTTGTTTTTCGGATGCACACGAAAGGTTTGTCCTATGTTTATTTTTCAGAAGACGCGATTTTTCGGGATGAAAGGTCTCTCTCTCTCTCCTTCGTTTGAGCTGGCCCCAGTGCCTTCTCGTGCCACAATTCAGGAAAACGGTGCAGTCTAAAAGCTCGCGAAGAAATGATATATATTTTCCTTATGCAGCAGGCTTGTAAACCCAAGATTGACTTCAGTTATTCGTGCTGCAGAGAGCTCGAGATGCAAACTGTCACGTTATGGGTAATGCGCGTTGCTGTCAAGTGAATAAAGAACGTCACACTGCGATGTAACACGAAATAAGCTAGCTGGTTGTGATGCTGGACGTCAGATGTGATTTTCTTGGCATTAATAGGAGGGCGACGCGAACGTCTCGGAAAGCAGCAAATGCTGAAACCTGTAAGTGCGGCAACGCCAACTTCCGACATCACATTTTGCTTTAGTGTAAAAATGTAAACAGAAATAATTTTTTAATTTATGCCTAATGCTTCTTAAATTTTAAGTATGGTGGTCCCAGCCCACGTGTGGCGAGGTTTTTGACAGCAAAACGTCTTTTCACACTTGCAAAAAGCGCCTACTTCACATTGTTCTTGGGTCTCTGTGCTCACATCGGCAAAGTAAGATGTGAAACTGAGAACTTGGGTTTCGCAAAGCAGTAGACGCCAGCCTTCGGGTTATTGATTTTAATTTTTCACCGTGAACCCGTATGTCAGTACATACGCGCGTACTTCTCTTCTGGAATGAAATTACGTAAGCGCGAACGCTCCCTGAAATCAATCGTGGACCGTCGTGTTTGGCAGGAAAACATGTTGGCGGGCAAAAATATCAAGATGAACTTTGTTTCACTATTTTTCATTTTTGCCTGCTTAACGCTTAGCGCCAATAGAATAGAGAAACGCTAAGGAATTTGCTTAATGCAACGGATGTGGCGTGAAAAAAAAACAAAAAAAAACAAAAAAAAACGATACCCTTAAATGACTGACGTTCTTTCCTTGCCGAAAGATGACGACAGACGGTATTGACTATAGAACATGGAACTAGAAAAATTAAGTGCGGAAAAAGGAATCACAAGAAAAAGGAAATACAGAATGAAACGGAAAAAAATACAATTGATACAAGCACCCAGCACGGCGTATTTATTTTGTCTATTCGACAACGCTCCGCGTTGTCTGCCCGGAATGCACAACCGCTAAGCAGGAAAATAGCATTGCAGAGAGATCAGCCGCTCGACTGCCCATCTGCATCTTTCAAGACGGCGCCAAATTTCCTCGGTTCGGACAGGTCTCCAAGATCACCTGGTGGTTGCAACCGCAAGGGGAGGGGTATCGAACCGGAGACCTCGGAATCGGTGCAAGCCGAAGCGCATCAATTTAAAGAACGCGTTCGCAGATAACGGATTCCGCTCACCTGATCGACTGGGGGGTGGACCCGAGGCGTAGTCGTCGTCAAGTGAGCGCCGGTGATTGACCCGTCCCTGGTGCGGCTTCGTCGGCGACCTCGCTCAAATCCGATGTAAGAAGCGGTGCTCCACAAAAACGGGGGCAACGTCGAACCAGTACGCGGCGCTGGGTCCCCGCAAGCGAGCACGATCACCCCGCGGCGGTCACGGATCACGAGGCGAAGTCACCACCGGCACGACACCACCGACGAACGGGTGCACTCTGACTCTCCGCGTCCCACGTCTTTGGCCTCCGACGATGTAGGAAGGGGCGGGGCAGCGCTCTCGTGGTAGTGAACAACAAAAACAATGAAGCACGGGAAGCAGAAAAAAGTCGTCGTAGAGAGAGAGGAGGATGATTGAGAGAGAGAGCGCTCACACTACGCCCACCAGCGCAAGCGCCTCGTCCACTCGACCGACATGGCAGAGTGTCCCGGCGTAGCAGAACACAGGCAGCGCGAAAGCCGAACGGGCGACAACACCGGCCGGCGCGACAACTCGGGGCCAACTGGGCGCTGCGGAGAAGCGTTGCGCGTTGGGCGCGCGCTGCGATGCTGCCTGCTTGCCAGCGGCGACCGCGCTTCTTGTTTTCGCCTGCCTCCGAGGCGCGCGCGCTCGTGGCTCCTCACGCGGCCAAAATCCGCATCGATACCGCACCACGGCGCATGCGTGCTCGGCTTCTGGCAGCCGCCGCGCGGGTGTCCGTGGCGCCGCGGTCGCTTTAGCGGCGCCCTGGCAAATCTAAACAGTTGAGGGGGGAAAGGGGGTGCGGCCCCCGGTCGACCCCTAACCCCCGCCGTGCCGCCCTTTTCCGGCAGGGAGCGCTTCCCCGCAACGCTCGCTCGAAGAGAACAGCAGCTCTGCCTCGTTCCCGCCGCAGGCTTTCAACTCGTTCCGTAATTGCCGCTCGCTCGTCTTGTTGGTGTGGCAATAAATCGCGAGCCGCGGCGCAGGACAAACGGCTATATACACCGGGCCCTGTCCTCGACTACGTGTGTGTCTCTTTCCGCCAACGGGACACGTTAAGAATGTCGTAAAGGCTTACGCAAGCGAGTCGTTTAAGCAAATAAGTCGGGTGTCACTTTGCGTGGCGTAGACATGGTTAGGAGACGCGACAGCAGCGCCTACATATTACCTGATAGCTTATCGTTCACGACGTAGCATGCCGCATGTGTAGCGATGATGCTAGCATACGTCATAGCCTTACATTTACTATAGATAACAGCTGATATAACGGGGATTGCATAACAAGTATATTGCTTGCGTTCTGTTCGCTTTCAACATTGTGCAAACTTAATGATGGCCGCAATGTGAACATACGTGCATTATCCAATTCATAAAATTAGATTTAGGTGACCATCCATGTCGGCCAATTACAGCAGACTGCCACATAACCGATTACACGAGACCAAAAATTGAATATTGCGTTTAAAAATAAATTGAATGGCGATCTAGCGGTAAATGCGAGAGAAATGCGTTAGCTTTACGTCGTACTTCTTAGAGGTTCCAGATCCATGATTTAAACCGCGTTCGCCACATTGCAAAGTGTTGTTCAGGAGCTTACTCGACACACTTCCTGCCTCTTCGAGGAGCGAAGTACAACTGACGGTGGTCCGGAGCAGACTTGACACCCCCTATCTCTACCACCTGACCAGCTTCCCAACTTCACACGCATACACTTGTATCATCACTGACACTCCTGATGCTAACACATCAATAATACATCTTCAGCAGAATCGTTAGGGCACCGAACAGATCTGCTGCGAAAACTTGGACATCTTGGTTTTGCATGAACAGCTGAACCAGACAAACTTCTAATGTTACAGATGGGTCGGGAGCCTGTTGTTTCTACCATTGAGGACGGACGTAAAAGGAAAAACAAGCCCGATATGTAAATTACCATTGAAGTGTTCCTGTTCGACGCTGATTCAAGCGACGTACTTTTGGTTTCGAACTGATTTGTATGCATTTTCTTTTCACCGTTAAATTAGTTTCACTTCAATTATTTACCCTAAGGGCCCAGATTCTGGGCATAGCGCAGTGGGATAACGTAAAATAATAATTTAAAATCTATAATCACACAGCATATGTTCATAAGCACTAGTAGGCAACATCAAGATAGGCAGTGAGAAGCGTGAGAGTGCAATAAAAAAAGAAAGAAAACATGAAAGCACAGAAGAAATGAGATAATACACTCAACGATCTGTACTAGAATAGCGCTAATACAAAGTAGTAATTATATGATACAAAAACAATAATAAAAGGTAATAATTCAAACCAGTAAAAAACAAAAACGCTAATGATGTAATCCAAAACTGCTAAAATGCATAGATATAGGAAAGCTTAAAATCTAACACAGTAATAGAATCAGCAGCTGAATTCAAACACAGAGAGAGAGAAACACACATAAAGATCCAGAGCAGGCCAGCAGTTTCAAAATCCAGAGCTATTTATGAGACGCCTTCTTTATCAAGGTGCACACTAAGGAAAATGGCACCCTTAAGGATGTTTTCTTATGTCTATAACTCATCCTCTTACACCCACGCAAAAAAGATGTTTGAGCGATCTAATACACCCGTATGAATTGGTGTTTTTTTTTTTGGGGGGGGGGGGGATTTTGGTGGGTTGCCGAAATTCACACTACGTTTTCTTTTTGCAGCGCTATCTTTCATTCTGTCAGTACCCTAGTGTTTCGGATGCCCACCGAAGTAATCCCGAAGTCATCATGTATCCTACCTTAAAAAGAAGTTAAGCATGATAACCCATGTCCTCAGATTTCTCGCGGGAAAGTCGTGGGGTTCATCTGCGAGAACGATGCCCCCACTCTATAACGCACCGTTAGTGCGTCTCCTACGCTATAGCTTGCCTGCACTGAGTTGGACAGGTAGGAGCAACCTCCATGCCCTGCAGTTTGTGCAAACTCAAGCTCTGCGAATATGTCATGACATTCCAAGGTGTGCGTTCATGACAGCAACAATAACCATCGCGTATGATCACCCCATCAATATGTACATTCAAGTCGACGCTTTAAGGATGCACATCAGGCACTTCGCCCGACCTCCATCACATCATGTCGTCTCCTTTTTTGGCACTAGACCTCGTTCAGTGTTTAGCAGGATTATCGCCGCCAACCATGGAACTTTGCCGTCTAACTTCACGCCTGCAGCACGACCATCTCTACCGCTGTGGTGCCTGGACCTGCTCCAAGCCCTTCTTGTCATTTCCTTCCTCAAAAAAAAAAAAAAAAAAAAAAGACGTAGATGTCATCTTTTGCCCTCAGACAAACCGTCCCTTTATTCCTGCGTGAGAAGCGCAGAGAACGCCTCCACGTTTACACGGATGGTTCTGTCTCCTCCAAAAGTTCAGCTGGAGTAGTGGTAACTCCCGCGAAATCTATCATTCATTTCAAGAAGTCTCACATTACATCGTCGACGGCTGCAGAACTCGCAGCTATCCATGCTGTTCTAGAGTTTACTAGCCACGAATCATGCGGTCCCCATTCAATTACGGACCTAACGAGCAGTTAGTCGCGGACATCCAACTACTTCACCATCACAACAAGGGGCACAGCGTCATCTATCATTGGATACAGGGTCACTGCGGAATTTCTGGTATCGACAAGGACAGGGCGGATGACACCGCCCAATTGGCCCACGACAGTGTCGTGGTATATATACCAATACCATTGTCGAGAACAGATGCAGACACAAGGCTTCACCATTTCGTGTGCGAGCTTACGTTGAGTCTGCGGAACACGCCTGAATTTAGCAACGCACGTCTCCACAGATTGGATCAACGTTGCAACTTTGGCTTCCACCAGGGATACCACGAGCGCAAGCAACACTTCTGTGCCGTGTACGGCTCGCCGTGCCATTCACGAACGCCTAATCCTTCCGCACTGGAATGGCCGACAGCGCTGCTTGCGACAACTGTGGCTGCTAGCACTCCATCAAGCATCTCCTCTATGACTGCACCTGTAACAGTGTGGCAAGAAAACTCGCGACCGCGCTAAAGAACTGGCCGATCGATGCATGGACGCAGGAAGAAGTCGCAGAACACTGGTCCTCACTTTGGCACTCAAGGCCTTAGTTGTTCGGTTCAGATTCTCAAGGACTTGTGAACTTTGAAAGTTGTAGCGCGTTGCATCGCCTTAATGTGTGCATATCTAGTCTCTTTATATTTTAGTCCTTCTATGATCTTTAATTTCCTTTACCTAATTTCCCCAACACAGGGTAGCAAGCTGGTACTTACACTGGCTGTCTTTTCATCTCTTTCTTTTCTCTCTCTCTCTCTCTCTCTCTATATATATATATATATATATATATATATATATATAAAGCAATGAAAGAAAAGGCTGCACAGCACTCCCCGGCTATTCCAACTGCGGACCTTCAGATTGCAAGTCGGCTCTCGGCCCCACTGTGCCGACACCCCACTACAAAGAATAATACAGTGCCTAAAGACTGCGCTGGTGCCTCTAGCTGCTTCAACAGACTTACGTCACGCTCTTAAGTTTATCTATAAACCAGCACCATTGAAACGTAAAACAATTGAGGCGAAGCTAGCAGGAAGATATGAAAGGCAAGAAGGAAACAGAAGGAAAATATAATTTTGTCTGCCCACTTTACGACAGGGGCGCACGATCTCCACAATAAATGCTGTGTTCTTATCGGTAGTAGATTGCTGCGCCATGTATCTGAGAATGTATACTCTAACTGATACGAAATGAAACAGCGCAAGAGTTAGTTATCATAATATTGCGCCGGCCACCGATGTTACACCAGAAAGAGCATGCACCTGAAGAACAATAATTGGCTGACGCGCTATGATTCGCTGACTCTTGGCAGCTAATCTATAAAACAGCACCGAGCTTAAACAATTTAAAGGAACCAAATGGCAAAAAGCAGGAACCAGCATGAGAAATAAAACAAATAGCTTTATCTCTCCACTTCACTACCGGAGGCACCATATACATAAAGTAGCAGGATGACTGACATCCGTAGCCTTTATGGTGACCATATATGACGTGCTCGAACAATGGCTTGGCGCAAACCACTGGGAAAAAAGCACGTACGGCTTTTTACTTGCTTGAAAAGTTGAAGTACCCGAGCACCCTTAAATTTCGTGAAGTGCATGTTTCGCGCACAACACCCTTTCACCATCAAAAATATATTAAGAGGGTGCACTAAGGGTGTTCTGCTAGCTCTGAAATTTTCAGTAAATGTAAAGATGCAAAAAGGGCGTTTCGACATCCAATCCACTCGCGAGGATGTTATTTCCCTGAGTGTGTGGGTTAGTATTGCTGATTGGTAGGCTGATGATTCGGCAATGTTGACAATGCCCGGAGGCAAAGTGTTCCGCTCGTTTATTGATAGCACTGAAGATGAGTGGAGATATCTTTCCGAGCGAGCTAATATTGGGCCAATCTCGTGCACATGGTCGATACGAGCGGATACGCGTAGCGGATAGTCATGCTAGTCGCAGAGCGTGCACGCTCTTCCCCACCATGAATATTAAATGACACAGTATGCAGGCATCTCGGAGTACGTAGTGCAAATGTTGGTCGTGCTTGTATAGCCTTCTATTGTAAAATGCAGACAGAGCTTTCACGGTCTGCCTTGCTCTTGGTATGAGTTGCTAGGAAATGTCAAGGTTAGTATTTTTTTTTTCGATGCTGGCGTATCGCTGACCACTTTTCTATTAGAGAAAAAGACACAGAACGATGCGTCAGCGCAAATAACAACACTGGGAAGCTTAATATTGTGCTCGCATGGCAATGATGATATCTAATTTGCTCACATCTGATTTCCTTCTCTCTGTATTTCTTCTTTTCACTTTAAACATAGTAGTTTTATCTCTTTTGATTGCGCCAGGAGATGTTTGTTCTTTTGCGTTGAAGTTTGGTTCCACGAGTTTGGTGCTTTCCTAATTAGTTTAAGGTGGTAATGTCCTTGGTGGGGTTCTGATATTATGGCGGTGGTTCTAATAATAAAATACATAGAAATTTGGCAGAGACACTTAAGAATGCTTACGTGTGGGAATGCGAAAGCATTATACCGTTAGTATAGACCTCGGAACGTCATGAACGCGCGCATTTTATGCACTCGTGACGTGGCGCCACCTACTCCCCATTGTCTGCGCCGTCACGTGCCCAATGACGCACACACTAGACCACCCCTTTAGCCAGCCAGATGGCTGTGACGTCACGTGTGCAATCACGCACGCACTAGGCACACCTTTAGTCAGTCGTAACCTGTGGAGCGGCCGTGTCATATCGGGGAAGCGTGCATGTCTCGCCCCCCCCCAAGGGCCCGAGTTCGATTCCCACAGAGACCGAAATGTACCAAACTTTATTTTCAAAGCCATTAATTTACTGTGTTTGCAGGAACCTTCCTCCTGAGAAATGTGACGTCAATCGGAAAAACTTTTGACGTGTTTTTACTCTTTTCGGCGTCGGCCATGTTTGGTACCATCTTTCTGTCACGCCGACGGATTTTCGCGTAATGGGGCATATAATGCTTTCGCATGAAAATGCAAGAGGAATTACCCACTAATTTAGAATAGGTACGTTAGGATCAAATGAAGCAAAACTTGGAGAGTATATATGAATGTGAGACGAAGGAGTAACTCAGAACATAAATGAACATAAAAAAATTGATAAATCAATATTAAGGTCATTATTTAGTAATAAAGTTTTATTGAACCTAAAGTAAATGCCTGAAGTAAATTTCTTCTCTCTGCGATGCAGAGAGAAGCCTCCGTAGCTATTATGCTCAAGAGTCGAGGCACCAAAAGAATGCGAGTGTTGTTTTTTCATGCAAGAAAAGAAAAGAACGGAATTGTGCGTAATTTTATGGTCAGAGCCAATTATTCTCAATAATTTATTCACTAAGAAACTTGCTGATTGAATCACAGCCCCGCGAAAGAAAAGAAAGAAAGAAAGAAAGACAGAAAAAAATGAAAGAAGATTAAGTGATTTCTGAACAACGTGGTTGAAATATGAGCTGTTGTCTTGCACTCGCTTGCGCGTTTTCATTTGGACACTACTTCTATACCAATAAGCACTGATTTATTGCTTTCTATGCTCACTGCTGGCAGCATAGTTTTCAGCCATACCTTCCTTTCTTAAGTTATTTACGCTTTTTGAATCGAAATTTTATTGCACGCAAGGACACCCAATTTACATTAAAATTCGTAAGCCTGCTTCCAGTCCTATACCTATATGGTGACATGGTCAGGACGTTTTCGTTTTCTTGTTTTATGATTATGTATACTTTCAACTGCCTTGTCCATGCTCCCATTGCAACTTGCTGAACGTTTCGATGTGTGCTAGAGCTTCGCGTAAAGCATACGGAAGACTGCAACAAAGCAGTCACTCTCTCTCTTGGGATTTAGTGTTCTCTTTGTTTCGCTCAGATATTTCGCAGCGTTTTGGCCCACTTACCCAGTTTTAGTACGTAAATATGGGCATACTGCGCTGACACGCAGAAGAGTGCATTCATTTCAAGTTGTCATGGAGACAGCCTAATGATTAAAATGCGCGTGGAATTTCGCAATAGTTAGCGGTATCGTTAGCGTGCTCATGGGACTCGCCTTAATTTTGATAAACGTCCAAACGAAAAAAAAAAATTAGCCATTATAATTCAAGAGAAGGCGACGGCTAAAAGCGTAATTGGTATTAATAACTGCGAAAGCGATTTGTTCTGGACCAGAAAGATTGCGCCGCAGTATATCTTCATGCCGCGAAATTTGATTAACGCTCGCGCCTGCATTGTTTATTCCTGTTGACGCTCGAGCCGATGAAAAAAAAAAAAAAAGCGAAATGCCGCGAGGATACGTAAATTAGGTTAAAGAGAAATAACTTCTTTTAAATAGTAATATGACTCGGAGCACGACACAACCAAGCAACACGTGAGCCAGGGCAGCAATAGATATCAATAGTGTATGCGCTCGAAAGTTTTGCACGATGCAGTTGTCCTTCAACGAAAACTCGATTAAGGCGCTGCAGGCAATGCACGTGTACAGAGCGAGAGCTTCGGTAATTGGAAAGCATCGAGGCACCCATTGCTAATTGGAGCCTGGAAAGGGGCGCGTTCCAAGTCAAAACGAAATGCCGCATGACACCCTCAACGCATTAGTTTCTCATTAGACCAAACGCACAATGCAGTGGCGCAGTACAGCCGGCGAATGTCCCGCCTCGAAGCCGCATGTAAACGGCGGTCTGTCTCCTGATCTTTCCGTTGCTCACATTAGTATTGCTCCAGTAAATTTCCGCTTCATCAGCTCGCATGGAGCGGCAGAAGTTTCATTGACAACGAGGGGGATACAGGAAAAAAAAAATGTGAGGAGAAACGTGGGGGTCACGAGACAGACAATGCGATGCGAACGACATCTGTTGCCGCTGCGCAACGTGCTTTTTCCCGGGGTTGACACACGTCGGCGTCGCCTTCTTTCACTGCGCTCGGTCGAAAATCCGGCTTTCGCTCTTGTGTGAGAGGCGTTCTTCCGAGGCGAGCGAGGAGGTGTGTGTGTGTGGGGAGGATTCGGCGAATATAAACGAAAAGAAATACGTATCGGCTGCGAAAAGAAAAATTGAATTAAAGGAAATAAAGAAAGCGAGAAAGAGAGAGAGGGGGAGAGGTATAACCAAACCAGGCGACCTCAAACCAGGGTTTTCACCCCTCTGTACTTCACACCACATTGCATTCTCAGCCACTAGGGCGGCCGACGGTACACACAATGCGGGGAGGATATGCAAAGCCGACGGGAATGAAGCAGAGCGAAAATACAAAAATATAGTAGAGGTAGGGGGGCAGGATAAAGTGCATTCAGCGTGAAGTACGTCGAGAAGGATCTAGGGGGCGACTACCTCACGCTGGCGTGTGTGCGCTATCCCCCCTTCAATTCTCTGCTGCCCATCCCTTTATCCCGCTTCGCGCCCGACGCTGGCAAACAAGGGGGCGAGAACAACACCCGTTCGGTGTGGGACGCGAGCTTTGACGGCTGCCTTTTGATGGTTATCGTCCTTCAGTTTACCACGCACCACATGGGTACCTTACAGAAGGTTTTTCTGTCTTTTTTTTCTTTTTTTTTTCTTTGCTGTGGCATTTTGGCTTGCGGCTTTTCGAAACGCGCAAAGCGGCTTGTCTATGGAAGGTGTTAACCGACATCACGCGAGAGATTCGTGGTAAGGTTGCATCAGATAACGAGCTCGCGCATCGATAAACGCCTGAGAGATTTGGGATGAACTGTGTATATAAGCTCGGTAAGAGAGACCAGCGACGGGTCACTCCGAAGGTTTTGAAGCGGGACGAAGGACGTCGGAGTCGGCAGTTACGTTTCTATTGTCCGATTGTTGCGGTGGGTGGAGCTAAAATGAGAACAACGCGATTAGCGTGGTAATTAATGTGATTGACAAACACCAGAAAATTTCGCTGAGGTACCCTTGTCAGCACGTCATCAGCATATTTCATGTCCACTGCCGGACGAAGATCCTTCATATACGATCTTCAATCATCCCTGTCTTGCGTCAGCTAACTCCATGCTATCCCTCTTGAAATTTCTAACCTAACTTTACCACTGCATTCTCTGCCGTATTTGATACTGGTTCCGTTTTATTGACGCCAATTCTGTCGCTATGGTAGCTAGACCACCGGTTATCTTCGTAAGTGAAACTGCCGTAGAAAAAAAAAAGTACCTCAATAGGTACGCAGATTATAACTACATAGGTTAGCTTCAGTTAGTTTAGGTTGTTCGTGAATAGTCTGAACGTACTTCAGGAGGTTTTTGGGATGCAACAGCAGTAATGGAGAAGCGATTATAAAGTCATGCATAATTCACGAACCGCACCGGCCTCTTCGGAAAAGCGTGACTGGGAGCTTCTGTGCATGGCGTCTTCTTCAAAGCTACAGCGTGGTTGCTTTCGAACGAAGTAACGGCGTGGGTGATCCATACCAAAGTGTGTCGTCATTGCAACAGCAGAAGAAAGTGATGAACGTCCCAGCCACGGTTGGGGCCTCTTCAGTGGGGTATCAGCGCCTGGAATTCCCCAAAACATCGAAGCAACAACATACAAATAGTACATTTCCCTCTGCCGACATTGCAGTGTCACCCTTTGGCCCAAAAATTGATCAATACAGATCCAGGTGGGCACGCGATGTTGATGTCGCCAGAGTTGGATAGGTCAAACTCATAAATGAGAGCTGTGCGTGTGTCACGTCTTCGCACGTGTGCATGTGCTTAGGTTTACGCGTCTCTCCATACTTCATCTCTGTCGAATGGAGTAGCATGCCGGGCACATTGCCAAGCCATACCACTTCCTTTCTAATTAAAGAACAACTCTGTCTGTGTGCCACTATCTTATATCCAAACAAACTGCCGAGCGCAGTATAAAATAAAGCCGGTTGTGTAGGCAGTGGCTGAAGTGTATACACATGAATATTAAAAAAGAAAGAGATGAAAGATTCGCTGTCTGAATAAAAAGGGGAATCTGAAGCACAAGCCTAAAATTTCAGTTGCAGAATCATTGGATAAGTGTAAACAGTAAACAAAGCATATATCGGCCATCCTACGCCTCGTTCCAATGCCGACGTTGTGTGCAACTAGACAGGCGTGAGCGTGTTAATATATATTGTCACGTAGTAGTGACGGTAGAGAAAACAGTCGCAAAACTGTGTATGACGAAACTGGTTGTTTATTGGGCGAACCTGTGCCCACAAAAGCAAGCTACACTCAAAGCACAACGATAGCGGCGAACACAGTCGGCGATCGTCGAAAATCTGATCAGCGGCGAAACGCGTCGGCTTTTATACCTGAGTCATCGAAGGTTCTAGATTAATTCTTGATGCCCGCGTGTCTTCCAGAAAGTTCTAGATAATTCGCGTCGGTCATGAAATCAGATAACATAAGCGTCGGTGAAAACAGGCAATGGAAAGAAGCATCGATAGCGTTCTATAAACTTCCGATACAGGCGCGTCCTGCGCCGAGCGATAACGTTTAACATTTGTTAGTCGGTGGAAAGCGGCCACCGGTGAAAGATAAACATGTATACGTGTCAATACCCTCCCCTTAAAAAAAGCATCGTCCCGATGCTACAAACAAACGCGAAAACGGAAACAAAACGACGCGTAATAAAGAAAGAAAATAACAAAGTAACAAAGTACCTATAAGCTCGTCAGCGGGCGTAGAAAGGCTTAAGACGCACCACGTGGATGACTTCAGGTCGTGCCCGGCGCCGCTGTGATTGCGAAATGCCGTCTGGCACAACCTCATAGTCCAGTGCGCCAATACGTCGGATTATCTTATACGGTCCGAAATAGCGACGCAACAGTTTCTCGCTAAGTCCTCGTCGGCGTATCGGAGTCCAGACCCAAACACGGTCGCCGGGCTGGTACTCGACGTAGCGTCGTCGTAGATTGTAGTGTCGGCTGTCAGTCCTCTGCTGGTTCTTGATGCGCAGGCGGGCGAGCTGTCGACCTTCTTCGGCACGCTGCAAATAAGTGGCAACGTCGAGATTTTCTTCGTCAGCGACGTCTGGTAGCATGGCGTCAAGCGTCGTTGCCGGGTTCCTTCCGTAGACCAGGTTGAACGGCGCCATGTGCGTCGTTTCTTGCACGGCCGTGTTGTATGCGAAGGTCACATACGGAAGGATGGCATCCCACGTCTTGTGTTCGACGTCGACGTACATTGCCAGCATGTCGGCGATGGTCTTATTTAGGCGCTCGGTGAGGCCATTCGTCTGCGGGTGGTAGGCGGTGGTCCGGCGATGGCTTGTCTGGCTGTACCGCAGGATGGCTTGAGTTAGTTCTGCCGTAAAGGTCGTGCCTCTGTCGGTGATGAGGACTTCTGGGGCACCGTGACGCAGGAGGATGTTCTCAACGAAGAATCGGGCTACCTCGGCGGCACTGCCTTTGGGCAAGGCTTTTGTTTCGGCGTAGCGGGTGAGGTAGTCCGTAGCGACGACGATCCATTTATTTCCGGACGTCGACGTCGGAAAAGGTCCCAGTAAGTCCATCCCGATCTGCTGGAACGGTCGGCGAGGTGGCTCGATTGGCTGTAGAAGTCCGGCTGGCCTTGTCGGCGGTGTTTTGCGTCGCTGACAGTCGCGGCATGTCCTTACGTAATGGGCGACGTCGGCAGAGAGGCAAGGCCAGTAGTATTTTTCTTGTATCCTCGCGAGAGTACGTGAAAAACCGAGATGTCCAGCCGTTGGGTCGTCATGGAGAGCTTGCAGAACCTCTGGACGCAATGCTGAGGGTACCACGAGGAGGTAGTTGGCTCGGAGAGGCGAGAAGTTCTTCTTTAGTAGAATGTCGTTTTGCAAGAAAAACGACGCCAATCCTCGCCTGAACACCTTCGGCACAATGACGGTGTTGCCTTCCAGGTAGTCTACAAGGCTCCTTAGTTCTGGGTCGGCTCGCTGTTGTTCGGCGAATTCGTCGGCACTGATTGGTCCCAAGAAAGTGTCGTCATCCTGGTCGTCCTGTGGTGGCGGTTCGACGGGGGCGCGAGACAAGCAGTCGGCGTCAGAGTGCTTTCGCCCGGACTTGTAAACGACGGTGATGTCGAATTCTTGAAGTCTCAGACTCCATCGTGCGAGGCGACCTGAAGGATCCTTCAAGTTAGCTAGCCAACACAAGGCGTGGTGGTCGCTCACAACTTTAAAGGGCCTGCCATAGAGGTAGGGGCGAAACTTTGATGTAGCCCAGATGATGGCGAGGCACTCCTTTTCTGTTGTGGAATAATTTGCTTCCGCCTTCGATAGCGACCGGCTAGCGTAACTTACAACCCTTTCTAGTCCATCAGTCCTCTGCACAAGCACGGCGCCGAGTCCTACGCTGCTTGCGTCGGTGTGGACTTCGGTATCGGCGTTTTCGTCGAAATGCGCAAGTATTGGCGGCGATTGCAGGCGTCGCTTCAGTTCTTCAAATGCTTCGAGTTGCGGCGTCTCCCACTTGAACTCGACGTCGGCCTTCGTGAGATACGTCAGTGGCTCTGCGATCCGTGAAAAATCCTTGACGAAGCGCCTGTAATAGGCGCACAGTCCAAGAAATCTACGCACTGCCTTCTTGTCAGCGGGCAGAGGAAAGTTGGAGATGGCCGCAGTTTTCTGAGGGTCGGGGCGCACTCCAGACTTGTTGATGACGTGGCCCAAAAGCAAGAGCTCCTCATACGCGAAGCGGCACTTTTCTGGCTTTAACGTGAGTCCCGAGGTTTTGATTGCTTGAAGAACTGTTTCAAGGCGCCGCAGGTGTTCTTCGAAGCTTGAGGCAAACACAACGACGTCGTCCAAATAGACGAATCAAGTCTGCCACTTCAAGCCTGCCAGTACTGTATCCATGACGCGTTGGAAAGTCGCAGGTGCCGAGCAAAGACCAAACGGCATGACCTTGAACTCAAACGGTCCGTCTGGTGTTATAAAGGCCGTCTTCTCCCGGTCCCTCTCGTCGACTTCGATTTGCCAGTAGCCGGTTTTGAGGTCCATCGACGAAAAATACTTTGCGTTGTATAGTCGATCCAAGGCGTCGTCAATCCGTGGGAGGGGGTATACGTCCTTCTTCGTGACCTTGTTGAGGCGACGATAATCGACGCAGAAACGTAGGGTTCCATCCTTCTTCTTCACTAACACCACGGGGGACGCCCACGGACTCTTGGACGGCTGGATGATGTCGTCGCGTAGCATTTCGTCGACTTGTTGCCTTATGGCCTCGCGTTCGCGCGCCGAAACTCGGTACGGGCTCTGACGCAATGGGCGGACATTTTCGTCGGTTATGATGCGGTGCTTGGCGACAGGGGTTTGTCGAACTTTTGACGACGACGAGAAGCAATCCTTGTATTGCAGGAGCAGAGCTTTTAGTCGTTCTTTCTTATGCCTGAGAAGGTTCTGATTGACGTCGAAAGTTGGTTCAGGTATTATAGTCGTCGTTGCGGGTGCACTGGAATCCGTGAAGGCGAAAGCACTGCTGGCTTGT
This sequence comes from Dermacentor silvarum, assembly GCF_013339745.2. Classification (NCBI taxonomy): domain Eukaryota; kingdom Metazoa; phylum Arthropoda; class Arachnida; order Ixodida; family Ixodidae; genus Dermacentor; species Dermacentor silvarum. Next base: position 36,614,676 of record NC_051157.2, read on the forward strand.
ACTATTTCGTCGATGTAGGCGACCGTGGTGCCTTTGTTAATGTGCTTGTATTCGGGGCTGAAGTTCGTGAGCATCACCGTTGCTTTCCCTGCACGTAGCTCAGCTATGCCTCTAGCGACGCAAATTTCACGGTAGAGCAGTAAGTGATGATCGCCCTCGATGACGCCCTCCATGTCTGCAGGCACTTCGGTACCGACGGAAATCATTACGCTGGAGCGAGGCGGAACGGTGACTTGTTCTTCAAGCACATTCAAGGCATGGTAACTTATGCTTCTAGCCGGTGGTATCGCGTTGTGCGTTGAAAGCGTTATTGACTTGGACCTTAAGTCGATGACTGCACCGTGTTGATTTAGAAAGTCCATGCCTAGGATGACATCCCTGGAGCAGTGCTGCAAGATTACGAAGCTCGCCGGGTAAGTGCGGTTGTTTACCGTGACTCGCGCTGTGCAGATTCCAGTCGGCGTTATTAGGTGGCCTCCCGCTGTCCGGATATCGGGTCCTTGCCACACTGTTTTCACCTTCTTCAACTTCGCGGCGAACGGGCCACTGAAGACGGAATAGTCGGCTCCAGTGTCGACGAGAGCGGTGACGTTATGGCCATCGATGAGCACGTCTAGATCGGTAGACCGGCGTCTGGCGTTGCGGTTAATTCGTGGCGTCGGATCACGGCTGCGTCGGCTTGCTCTGCTGCTGCTACGTCGCGTCGGAAGGTCTTCTTTCGGCGGCGAAGTGTTGTCAAGGCTGTTGCTAGGTGGCCTGCTGATATCTCGTCGTGATGAATCGCGAATCGTCGTCGTCGGCGGCGTCGGAGGATCTTCGGCATTGCGTCGTACAGCAACCGCACCTCCATCGGTTGCTGCCTTTAGTTTCCCGGGTAAGGGCTGGGAGATCGGCCCCGGGTGGGACCGTTGTACTGACGGCGATGCGGCGAGATGTAGCGGCCTGGTGACGGCGAGCGTGAGGATCGTCGTGGTTGCCACTGGGCTCCGGCGGGGTAGTCGGCGATGTCGCGCGGTCGTTCACCTCGATCGGGACGCGGCGCGTTGACGGGGAACCCTCGTAGGCCCATCTCGCGGTATGGGCATCGGCGGTAGACATGACCGGCTTCCCCGCAGTGATAGCAGAGCGGGCGGTGGTCGGGGGCGCGCCAAATGTCTGTCTTCCTCTGGTAGCTGCACTGGGCGACGGGCGGGCGTGCTGGCGGCGGCGGCGGTGGACGACGGAACTGCGGCGTTACGGGGCCCTGGCGCGAGCGCGGAGGGGGGCCTTGACGACGGGCGACGGCGGCGTAGGTCAGCGCTTCCGGCTGGGGTTGCGGCGATTGTGGCTGCACATCGGGAACTCCAAGTGAGCGCCGAACTTCGTCTTTGACGACGTCGCCGATAGATGCCACGTGAGGCTGCGACCCGGGAAAGAGCTTCTGCAGCTCCTCGCGAACGACTGCTCTGATGGTCTCGCGCAGGTCGTCGGCGCCTAGTACTTGAGCATCGGCGTAGTTGGTCAGGGCACAGCGGTTGTATTGCCTCGCGCGCATTTCAAGCGTCTTCTCGATCGTTGGTGCCTCGGAAAGAAATTCGGCGACACTCTTTGGCGGGTTGCGCATCAATCCGGCGAATATTTGCTCTTTGACACCCCGCATCAAGAACCGAACTTTCTTTTCCTCAGACATATCGGGGTCGCCGTGGCGGAAGAGGCGAGTCATCTCCTCCGTGAAGATCGCCATGTTCTCGTTCGGCAATTGCACTCTGGTTTCTAATAAAACTTCGGCCCTTTCTTTTCGCACGACATTCGTGAAAGTCCTCATGAAGTTCTCACGAAATAGGTCCCACGTCACCAGGGTGGTTTCTCTGTTCTCAAACCAGGTCCGAGCAGCATCATCCAATGAAAAATAAACATGACGCAGCTTGTCGTCGTCGCTCCATTTGTTGAACGTCGCGGTCCTCTCGTATGTCTCCAGCCAGGTTTCAGGGTCTTCAGCGGATGATCCACGAAAAGTCGGTGGCTCCCGAGGTTGCTGCAGCAGGATGGGGGACGCTGATGCTGCCATTTTGGTCGTTGACTTGGCCTTGATTGCAGTGGTCTTTTCGGGAAGAAGTCCGAACTCCGGCACAAGTCCTTGCTGCCTACGGCTAGCTCGCTGGTCCTTGGCGACGTTGGTCTCGTTCTCCGGTTTCGGGCTTGGGTCGCGGCTTTGCGGGGGCGTTCGGTGCATGAACGAACTAGCACCTCCACCAGATGTCACGTAGTAGTGACGGTAGAGAAAACAGTCGCAAAACTGTGTATGACGAAACTGGTTGTTTATTGGGCGAACCTGTGCCCACAAAAGCAAGCTACACTCAAAGCACAACGATAGCGGCGAACACAGTCGGCGATCGTCGAAAATCTGATCAGCGGCGAAACGCGTCGGCTTTTATACCTGAGTCATCGAAGGTTCTAGATTAATCCCTGATGCCCGCGTGTCTTCCAGAAAGTTCTAGATAATTCGCGTCGGTCATGCAATCAGATATCCCGGCCGCGGCGGCCGCATTTCGATGGAGGCGAAATGCAAAAACGCCCGTGTGCTTGCGTTGTAGTGCACGTTAAAGAACCCCAGGTGGTCAAAATTAATCCGGAGCCCTCCACTACGGCGTGCCTCATAATCAGAACTGGTTTTGGCACATAAAACCCCAGAAAGAAGAAGAAGAAGAACATGCAATCAGATAACATAAGCGTCGGTGAAAACAGGCAATGGAAAGAAGCATCGATAGCGTTCTAGAAACTTCCGATACAGGCGCGTCCTGCGCCGAGCGATAACGTTTAACATTTGTTAGTCGGTGGAAAGCGGCCACCGGTGAAAGATAAACATGTATACGTGTCAATATATATATATATATATATATATATATATATATATATATATATATATATATATATATATATATAAATATATATATATATATATATATATATATATATATACATACATACAAGTGTTGACTGAAATAATGCCGCAGGTATGACGAGCGCTGCTACTGAAAACAATGATAATATATATGATCTTGTTTGAGTAGCAGCGCTCATCATACCTGCGCCATTATTTCAGTCAACACTTGTACGCTGTGCTGACCGTGTGGTGGCGTGTCGTTCGCATCGCGCAGCTGGAGGAATAGACTAGGCGATCTCTCCGTCTCTTAGACGCTGCTTTGAAGCCAGAGGTCTTGCTTCAGCACGCCCGGTCTCGCTGAACAAATGTGGTCCTACAGTTTATTCCAACGGACCCATAGACCTATACATGACCGCTAACCGGGCACCACTCCGAATAATTTATACGTTTCGTAGTGCCATTCAGAGGTTTTATGACCCACCGCGTAGTTTTCCGGCCGATATTAATTTTGACCACTCCGGCCTCTTTAACGTGAAGTGCTATACGCTGCCCATTTTTGCATCTCGGGCTCATCAGTAGGCATGCGCCTCCGTCGGGAATCGAACTCGTGATCTCGTGATCAGTATAGCAGAACTTCATATATCCAAGGCACCGAGCCACCGCGGTGGTTTTCCAGGCGAAGTGTGTTACATGTGAGAGGTACGACTTGCGTGTTTGGCAAGTGGGACAAAAGTGCTAGCACGCACCGCTTTCTTATATACGTGTCAGCCACACATCGTCAGAAGGGTCTCGGATGCGTCGCAGGAAGCAATTTCGCACGTTCGTTGTTTTCATTCGCAGCCTCCGTGTCACCCCGTCGCATATGTTGCGACACCAGCAACTGCCTCGTCAGGGAACGCGACCACAACTCGACCGTGAAGATGAAAACAAGAGCAGAAATGGCGCCGTCAAAGGGGAAGGAGAAATGTCCGTCGAGGACGGCGACGAAAGTGAAGGGGGAAGGGGGGGGGGGGGAATGTGCAGCCGCAGAGTCTGCTTATTCTGGGGTCGCGAGAAAAGCGCCATAATCTATATCACTCCCAAAGGAACCAGGCGGCGCCGTCCCTTCAAGGGCTCTCTCGTTCGTTCTCTCTCTCGACTGCTGCAACGCCGGCGGTTGCCGGCATCGAGCTGCGAGCGAACAGCGTGGCGTAAAGACCCTCCAAACCTCTCCGGAAAAACTCGGGGCATAGGCGAGGGCGGAAGCAAGGGCAACAACCAACGCCTTGGTGCATTCCTAGCGAGCCCCCTTTTATTTCTTTCTTTTGCCCCCCCGCCCCCTTCCTTATACTCGGCTTCTTTCTTCGTCTTGCGGTTGCCATCGAAGAGTAGCGACGGCGCGCTCTCCTCGAGTGGCCACTGGGTTAAAACGAGCTGCGGGCTCCGCCGAGAGATCCCAACGCGCTCGCGACGCACTCAGCAGTTGCCCACAAGTGGAGAAGGAAGAGAGAGAGAGAGATAGGTTGGGCGAAGAAAAATAGGCGGTGGAGAGTGAAGTCCCTGAAAGGCGAGGAACACGACGGCGCGAGATTCCCGAGTTTGGGGTGAGTTTTACTCGCCGACGAAGGTCTTGACGGGGAGAACCAGGAGTGAGTACTCGTTGAGTGATATGCTCTGCAGTGAAGAGCCCCCTACAGGCGCGGGAAAGCAAGAGCTGTGGCGTGAACCACGTTGGAAGAAGGCATAGCGGACCCTGGAGTGGTGGGCGGGATGCGAGAGGTCATGGCTCCTTCCGTCCCATTTAAGTCTGTTTTCCTTTCGTTTGCTTCTTGTTTTTTTTTTTGTTCTTTCTTTTTTTCTCTTATTGAACTTCTACTCCACTTCAGTGCTGCCGCTGTCGAAAGGTGCGGGGCGAGCACAGTAGCGTCGAAGCAGTGTGCGACGTGCACCGGAAAAGACTACTGAGTTTCTTTCACTCACATCCCCGTGTACCGCGAGTTCAATCAGCTTCCGTCTACGAGTATAGCGGGAAAAGACTCTTTCGCCACCCACTTAAAACATTTCTTCGCAACTCTGTCTCTTTCTATCATTATTTGTTGCAACTCTTCCCTTTTGCGCTGTCATGGGGAACCACTCGCGTTCCGTAGCAGCTTGTGCCCACGGCAGTGTATAGTGCCATGCATTTTATCGTGTTCATATTCCTCACAAAGGCAAGATCAATGACTGCTCCATACAGTGTGTCGCAGGAACCGTTCTCGGTGCTCACTAGCCTTTAAGATCCAGATGCTGTGGTGGCTGTTCATTGCTGGTGCGCATACTCCGCTTGTTATTCCTATGGATGCCTTCCAAAACTTGCCGTTGATGGCTGAATAAATAGTCAACAAAGTGGACGTCGGCCCTCCAAAGCCTCGTTCTAATCCAGAAGAAGGCAGAAGACGTGAAAGCGTTGCCGAGACAGCCTCTAAGCCAAAAACGATGCAGGCTACATTGCTGTGCAGTAAAGATGGCTGTTGGGCAGCTTATCTCCAAGCTCGGCGGGAAGATCGCCTGCCTCAAGCTAGCGCCTAAGCAAGCGTAGTCACATTTTCTGGACCGCTACAGCGAAATCTTGCAGCTTCGTTAAATGTGAAATAAATACGTTGTTTTTAATGAAAACGTATGACGCACATCATCATCATCATCATCATCATCATCATCATCATCATCATCATCATCATCATCATCATCATCATCATCATCATCATCAGCAGCAGCAGCAGCAGCAGCAGCAGCAGCACTCATCAATCATCATCATCATTCATCATCTTCATCATCGGCATCAATCCATCATCATCATCAGCCTATATTTATGCCAACTGCAGGACGAAGGCCTCTCTCTGCGATCTCTAATTACCCCTGTCTTGCGCTAGCTGATTCCAACTTGCGCCTGCAAATTTCCTAACTGTGTGATCTCTTGCTGCTGAGATAACTTGGGTGTTAAAATATTTCCTTTGGAATTGTAAGGAATACAGAGTAGTTACAGCGCAGACAAAGCATCTCTTTGTCCGCGTATGCACTTCAATGCTATTCTGCTGACACAAGATAGATGGACAGTTGGATAGATAGATAGATAGATAGATAGATAGATTGATTGATTGATTGATTGAATGAATGAATGAATGATTGATTGATTGATTGATTGTTTGACTGATTGTGTTCAACGTCCCAATTCAACACTGGGTCTATCATAGACGTTGTTGTAAATAGCTCCTAATAGATTAACTGCGACCATCTGGGGGTTACTTGACGTGCATTGAATTCGAAGTGCAGCGGGCGTTTTATCATTTCCCTCCCATTAGAACGTGTCTACCGCGGTAGGGAATCGACACCGCGACGTCATCCTCTACAGCAGAATGTCATAGACACCGATCCACCACAGCTGAGGCCCACAACTGGTGTACAAGAGCCGCGAGTACAATTAGAGTACAATTAGATTTGACGCAAACATATTATTGACGAGTTTTAGAATTATAGTCCCCAAACCGGCTCATGGCACCCAAAAAGCCTAAACGCATTTGTACGCCTTCTGCGTTCTTTCGTACGCCTGGCGGATTGCCCCGTCGTGCTAGAGCACTGTTATACAATTTAAGGGTTGGATCTGTGTTGGTGCGCGAACGCCTACACCGACAAGGATGTGTGGACAGCCCCTCGTGTACGGTTTGGGGCTCCTGTGAGACACTTGAACATCTCATTTTAGAGTGTCCCGCATTCGCTGCGCAGCGCGCATTGTTAATTAAGGAATATAGACTTATTGGACTGCAATGTGCGATCCTTGACGATTGCCTGTTTCCAAGGGGGTGCGCTGCTCGATATGACCAGGCCCATCGAGCCCTGCTAACATTTCTGAAGGCCACTGACTTGGCCTCCCGTTTATAGACATTATTTGTGTGCGTGTGTGTGCGTGCGTGTGCGTGTGTGTGTGTGTGTGTGTGTGTGTGTGTGTGTGTGTGTGTGTGTGTGTGTGTGTGTGTGTGCGTGTGTGTGCGTGTGTGTGTGTGTGTGTGCGTGTGTGTGTGTGTGTGTGTGTGTGTGTGTGTGTGTGTGTGTGTGTGTGTGTGTGTGTGTGTGTGTGTGTGTGTGTGTGTGTGTGTTTTGTTCTGTTTGTGTCTCCGTCGTTTCTTCACTTCCTCTTGTCTTTCCTCCTATTTTTATTTCCTCCATTCCCTCCTCCGCCCCTCTCGGTGGCAGTTGTCAGCTTGCTCCCTCCCTATTTCCTTCGTGTACCCCACCCGTTATCAGCCCATTTGTCCTTTCTGTACAGAGCAAGCTAGCCTCTACCATACCACATGGGCATGCCAAAAAATCCCCAACAACTCCTCCAACCGAAACGCATCGCACGAGCAGTGGGAGATGGTGCTGACCAGCTCGGCACTGGAGGATCAGCGAAAGCTAATCGCCAGAGCCCAAAGGGCTGCCACCGCCACTGGGGCCGCGGACTGAAGGCTTCACCCACTACGCGGATCCACTCCTTTCCGTGCCCGATCAAAATAAAGTTTTATTGCGATAGCAATTATATGGACACTTCAACCGGATTTCTGCCGTCGCCGTCATCGTCGCCGTGAGGTTCCCTATAGATAAAATCTTCGCCGCGCGCCGTATGCCCGAGCGGAAGCGTGCGGGGACGCGCGCTATCACGGAGAGCGAACGCACTCATCTCCCACGCGCAAGCAGGGAAGCGGGAAGCCAGCGCTGGAGGGAGCGGGGGGGGGGGGGGGGCGCACTTCTCCCCTGCCAACAACCGCGCTCGTCGCTCGCTCGCACCGTCGCTTAGCTCCACACGGCTCTGACCTTTATGCGCCATGCATTCGCCGCTCAGTTTCCGTTGAAGCGATAGCCCGCACGTACCTTCGCCCGCGGCGGCGTATGTGCTTGCTGCCAGCGTTTTGACAGTCGTTGTCTGCAGTCATTCAGTGTGATCTGTTCACGCGCTCACACCACGCTTGTTCATTCAGTTAGTAATGGTCGGGCCACATTTTCCAACGCACGCTACACATGCAATGCTGCCCGGATCGGCAGTGCAGCACTACAGGTGTGTCCCTTCGCACGCGCTGCCCACGGGAAGCGCTTCTCATCAACACCACCGTTTCATACGCGCCTTCTCGTGGTCATCGAGTCTCTCTTCATGTCGGTCTACTTACGCCGCAGCACACCTGCTTACTTAATCAGCTCATGTTTACTACAATTCATATTGCTACCAAAGCCGCTCACCTTACTTCGTATGTCATTGCTGTGTTGCTATCGCATTCATTGCTTCGCCCTTAGGGCGAAACTGTGACATTTTATTGTCTCTCTCTCATGTCCTTGCGTGTATGCGTGCACATGCCAAATAATAATAATAATAATAATAATAATAATAATAATAATAATAATAATAATAATAATAATAATAATAATAATAATAATAATAATAATAATAATAATAATAATAATAATAATAGCGTCCCCTAACTTTGGGTCCCCTATTTTTTAAACATTCCTATTATAGTGACGCATTTTTGTCAACAAGATTTCGTTCCCCAGGGTACATAGTATACATATGCGAAGAAACGCTATGGGCAGGCTGGTTGAGGGGCAGGTTGGTTCATACTTGTCGCGGTGTAAAAAGACGGGGATACGATATGATGAAACGACAGTACGGCAAAGAGCGTCTCGTACGAGAACCTCGCTGGAGTAATCCATCGAACGCAAAAAAAGAGAGACACAGTGTTGCGCTAGCGCGCTCGGCGGTGCGCGCCGCGGCTGACTTTGAGGACTCCCAGAAGGCTCGGCTCGTTTCCTGCCTCTCGGGGGCCTTTCCTCTCTCGGTGCATCGCTGCCGACGACGCCGTGAGCGCTGCAGCCGCGAATTAAAGTTTCCTCTTCGTTTAATTTTTCTTCTCGCGCAACCAACCGCCTGCAGCTATGGCTGTTGCCTGTCAGCCCGTCTTCCGGGCTTAATTCCGCGCGAGGATAACATTTCCCTGAAGCATCGCACGAACGAGGGCCGCCAGCGAATTCGTGTCACTTTCTGCTTTGTCGGCCACTTATTCTCACTTTCTTCCTTTTTGGTTTCGCATCTCTCCCTTATTGGAATTTTTGAAGTCTGCACCTCGAGAGCGAATGTTACTTGGCATTAGCTAACGTAAAATCGGATTCCCAGAAAGTCCGTTCACCCCTCTCTATCTCTCTCCCCTCCATCAAATTCCTGCCTTTTCACACACACACTCTCTCTCTCTTACGTAACAACAACCTGCAGACGCCGTGCATCGCAATTGCACAAGGATGAACATTACGAACGCAGCTCATGACCCGAAGGCAAACTTTTAGTGAAGTCATGTTCATCAGAAACAAGGCGGGCGGGCCGCGGATAAACATAAACGAACGAAGCGTTCCTGAAACTGCATCGACAGCCAAAAGTGTCACCGGCGCCTTCTCTCTCGCATTCGCAACGGCTGTTGTTTGAACGCCCTGGCTTTCTGCCTGTGCGTCAGTTCGCTTTATCTTTATTTCTTTCGTTCTTTATTTCAGACAGACATCTTTCAACTCTTTGTGAGGCTCAAAAGGAGAACGAAGTTCCTACGGTGGCTGCAAACTCGCAAAGAACGAGCGAATAACTCATCACGACGTGGAGACGTCACAAGAGGCTAAATTGATAGCATAAAGGTACATTTTCGACTTAATTGCAGCGCGGTGCCCCCGCACCTATCTCATGCAGCGCGATTTACCAACCACAGTGATACCGACGCCGTATCACGCGTGCTGAATTGGATTCTAGATCATGGTATACCCTGAAGTTGCAAACATATAGAAACACATCTGAGCAATGCATGCAGAGAGGTATAGTAACGCAAAATATATGCATCGACGCTAAAGCTGTGAGAGAATTGGAGGAAGGCCGATCACGAAGGTAGTGCAGTATATGATGCAATGTGGTTAATTGTTTTCTATATTAGCGCTAATTACGCCCGTACCGTTGATTTTACCTACTCTACGACTAATTCCCGCTTGTTTCGTGGAGACCTACTTTTTGATACCTTTTGCGACTCGCTACGATGCTCTGGAGATGCGGAAGGTTTATTCGTTTTCTGGAAGGGGTTACAAGATACCCAGGTACGCCAACCCGCGTGAAGTCAGCAGAGAGGACCTTGTCATCAAAAAAGGAACGTCCTGCTGGCCTCACTTTGACTCTGTAGCTTGATAGTGACTCCTGAATTTGCCGTCAGCACATTGGAGGATTGCCATGCTTATGCAATCGGGGCTCCCCCTTTTTAATACGTCGGCGCTATATTTGTTTGGTTGTTTACACGCATTAGCATGTTATTAAAATGAAATATTGTGCATAAGCGTAGCGTTCAAACATAGCACTGACCACGTGGTCATGACATCCCCGACAAGAGGCAATAAGGGACAACGATTCCTCTTTCTCGAGCCTCCCTATTTTATCCGACAAACTCTGTGGAGCGCCGCAAAATAAATAAATAAATAAATAAATAAATAAATAAATAAATAAATAAATAAATAAATAAATAAATAAATAAATAAATTGGCACGTGCGCCAACCAGAAAAGAGAACCAGAAAGAAGGCTTTTGAACTGTCCGCCATTTGTCGTCCTCCGCGTGACGCCGACTGAATGGAAGCCTATCGGAAGGATTAGAAGCGCGCAATGGACGATCGCTCGTCCCTCATCTGGAACACACAGCCCGAACCTGGTTACTGGCTAGCTGACCCGAGTTGCAGCCTTCGCTGCAGCGCACGCACTTGGTGAGGCAGTGTATATAGGAGCAATATCTCGTGCACCTTTCACCTCAACCAGTGTCGTCGCCAGGGGGTGGCAGACCAGGCAGGTGTGCCACCATGAGACGGCGAGGAATTCTCCGCTTCATTTTTTCTTTATAGATAATCAGTTTACGTCGTACGTAAGCGGATCCGCCGCGAGTTCCCAGAAGTATAGAAAGGAGCGCAAGTGCGAGGCCTTTGAAGTTGATCGAGGTCGTTTCTTCTGGGAAATGCTTGGGTGCATTGAAGATACCCGATGCCTTAAATATGTTCTCACCTTGTGCAGCCGATGCGAAATGATGCTGTGTTCGACTTCTTGTGCTGCAGCGTCAGGAGTCATTTTTTTTATTTCTTTTTAGAAAACTGCTTGCTCTCACTTGGGTGAAAACTGAGGACGTCGGCTCGTCTCAAATGTCTTGGGTTTCTTTCTTTCTTTCTTTTTTTTTCTTCTTATTTTAGCGAATGGTGCGCTTTCATTCTGCCCACTACTACAAGGAGTACAGGACTTCGGGTGGCGTTTTCTGTACAAACGTGTTGGCAGCCCTGGTGACTAAACTGGAGGAAACGCGGCTTAAACGGACGATATTATCATAATCGTTATCATAATCATCATCTTCGTAAGAAGAAGAAAAATAAAAAAGAGAAGTTCAGTGAGGTCGATATATACCACTCTACCATGATGCCAAATAAACGAACTCAACTGAGAGCGAGTATTTATCATGGCAAAAACCGAGAGCGAGTATTTGGTGTTTGGCAAAAACCGAGGGACGGGTGGAGACGCCGCTATTAAATTTGAGCACTGAACTTTTGGTGCCGTCATTTATTCATCTAACAAGTTCTACAAAAGTGCTCAATGTGGAGCAAATGTCCCACCACCGGAATCTTCGACCAAGCGAATACCACGCGAATACCAAGCGAATCTTCAGCAGCAGCAACAAGTGGAGTCACCCCGATGTACAAGCTTATTAGATGAATTCATTGCTTCACATTTCCAGCACTCCAACCTGTCGAATAATTCGTCCTCACGCTGCCACGTACCCACTACCCTAGGGATGTAAACTCCTGGTCACGTGTAAGAGTGACAGTCATCCTGTGACGGTCAAAAACACAGTAGCAAAACTGTGAATAACGATACCTAACTATTTATTGGGCGTCGACTTTCACCTCCACCATATGTCACGTGGTATTGACGGTCAAAAACACAGTAGCAAGACACATGAGTCATCGAAGGTTCCAGAGTAATCGCTGGTGCCCGCGTGTCTTCCAGGATGTACTACACAATTCGCGTCGCGCATACATGCAGTCAGATTACGCAAGGTTCGGCGACAAGAGACAGCGGATAGAACCATCGATAACATTCGAGAAACTTTCGATACATGCATCCGCGTCCTGCGTTGAGCGATAACACTTGTTAGGCGGTGAAACGCGGTCACCCGAGAAAGATTAGGAATTACACGCGTCATTTTTTAGTCATGCTGTGCTGCAGCTGATTAAACAAGAATGGGCTTCTGCTCATAGTGCGTACTTATTGATAATGCTCGTACTAGTTCAGTGCCGCTTGCGTACCATCCCCCAACACTACATGCTTCATCTCTTTTCCTGGTTTCCCGCAACATAACTTTTATCTTCGATATGGGGATTTTCTGGTAAATATTCATGAAGAGAGATACGGGTAGAGAATCTCTTGGTATATGGGGTTTGATTGATCTTCTGAAGTGCGGAACCGCTGAAGCACTGACAAACACTTGGCGATGAAGTTGTTGTGAATACTTTTGTTTAGCGCCTGTCAGCGAAGGGCCCTCCTTTATGCCACATAGAAAAAGAAGCTTACGTCGGTGATAGCAGATGCGTTCCATCCAATGACGCACAAAAAATAATCTAGAACGACGAGAAAAAAATAGCTAAATAGATAGACAGAGACAAATATCGGTGGCACATTTCCCGCTGTACTTATGCGGAACAAGTGCAGGACTTTCAATGGACGACATCCGGGCCTTTTTCATACACGTTCGAAGATAATCTCAGCACTTGTCAGAACACACTAAGAAAACTAGAGAATGTAAATAAAAAAAATTGAAACGGTGTCGCATTATGGTGGAGTTGAATACGCAAGTAAAATGCGTATAAGTCCTCTTGACCTCATCCTTGTATCCAAGTACCTCAGTGAGCTCCACTTCTTTTTAGAATTGAGATTGCGGGGAACGTCGAGGTGAAGCCGCGCGAGAGCAGATGCGACAGTGTAGTATACCCGCGTTCGGGGTCGGTCGCTGCAGCTCAGCGTTGAATGCGACGGGGTCTGCTGCATACGTACGAAATTTGCTCCCGCTTTCGGCCGGTATTGCGCCGTTCTCTCGGGTGGGAAGTGAATAAACAAATAAAAGAAAAGGATGTGTCTTGTACATACCCAACACCGCACGCCCCCCCCCCCCCCCCCCCACCCTTTCCCGCGCACGCAGGCTCGCACGCACACAAGAAATAGAGTACAAAAAAAAGTACGGACAAGTGGGGAGAGAACGGGAGGCAACCGAGAGTAGAGATGCGCTAAGGAGTGCGCTGAAGAGCGAAGACGAAGACACGAGTGGCCAGGCGCCTAGTCCATCCATTGAGGCGCCGCAGCTCAGCGCCGTCAGAAAGGAGGGCGTGCTTTGAAGCGGGGAAACGTTCGGGGGTCCTTCGGCGAAGAACGGACAGCAATCCGATTTGGGCAGCGTCAAAGGAGGAAGAAGAAGAAGGAAAGGAGGGTTGAGGGAAACCTCTCTTCCGGACGTTTCCGAGGGGCCGCGCGCGCGCTTTGTTGTTTACCTCGCAGCGCCCTCCTGGCGGCCGGTGTGCAGCGACCGACACATGGCGGGACGACGCGCTCGCGTGCTCTCCGCGGACAGGCAGGCGCGAATTCGGGGACGCGCACGGGCCGGGGCGCAGCCGGCGACAGCGGCGGTTCATCTCTCGGAGATTGAGAGACCGTCGCGCAGGCGGTGTTGGCAGTCGGGGGTGCGCCGAGATGGAAGACGCGAGTAACCGGAGAGACGGAAGAGGCGAGGCGGAGGCGAACGTGAGACGAGCCAGGCGCGGAGGCGACTAGCGGGCGCTTATAGCGTGACCGAGAGAGAAGGAGGCGAGAGACCCAGTGAGCGTGACCGTCCTCGACAGGCCCGTGTTAGCAGGAGAACAAGGAGAGAAAGGCAGAGTCGCTGCGCGGATACTGGGACCGAGATAATTCGTAATTCAGGTCAATTCCGACGTAGCCCTGGGTTCACCCGCTGTAGGTAGATACCGTATACTTGTGCGGTTGTCGGTAGGCATGAATGTAGGTCAACCCTTATTTTTAGGAGAACATGGAGAGAAAGAGGAAGGGAAGGAAGGAAGGTAAGAAAGAAAGAAGGAAGGAAAGAAATGCATAGAGGGTAACTAGAAGATGCCTAAGTAGGCTTTGTTCTAGGTTAACTAGACTTTGTTCAATTGACTACCTTAAACGTGGCTAGAGGGATGGGGGAGTGAAAGAGATAGAAGAGGGGAATTCATGTCACTGACCACAAATCAATGACCACAAATGGTCGGGCTGATTCGGTGACAGATCACTACCCGACTACGAGCAGCACAGGTTAGAGAGTTGAATGTGCTCATCCTTGACCTCAAGCCAGTACGTTGAGACAGCACAGCAAGGTAGTATTGATTACAGCACATCGATGTTCGAGCGCTGTCATTAAAAGCTACATCAAGCGAGCAGTGCACGAGCGCGCGCTGCAGCGCGATTCGCACGTACGTACGTTACTGCGAGCTTATATGCATTGCATCAGTTATTTATCAATTGCTAGACAGATGGCCGCTACTACAGCGCAGGCATAACTACTTGTCTAGCGGCATGCCGTCAACAAAGATTGCAGGAGACCCGCCGTTTCGCGGCATCTCGAAAGACCGCTGCCGTTGAGGCGCGTACGGTCGTGCGCTCGAGCAGCTCGTACACCGCGGCATGCTGAAAGACCGCTGCGGTCGCGGCGCGTACCGTCGTGCGCTCGAGCAGTTCCGTACACATGTCTGCTTATCGCTGCTGTGAATTCATTTATAGAAAGCATTTCTTCGCGCTTGTGCGCCTGAATCTAGCAGCGTGCAAACCTTACCTGAAGTTCAACTTCGCACGTGCGTGACTCGCTTCACTTGCGATTGACACCGCGCGAAAACTTCGCCGCTTATTTCTTGAACGGCGTACACGTACTCGGCGTTGCATAATTCCTTGCCTTTATGCAGCATGCCAACCATGGAAAAATCTTCGGCGCCCGATATTCGCTGCAAGCCGTGGTACAACACAAGCGAAAGTGGCGGGTCCATATTGTAAACGTGCTTCCCGAAGCAGACGACCGAGCTTGGTGCTACCCAGTTTCGGATTGAGGGCGCTTTTTAGCACCATTTTTGCAGCGCCCCCTGGGCAACGCAAGGGCCCTATATTATCATTTTTGACTATATTGAGCGATTTAAGAGACATACACTATAGAATTTCGGTGTTCATCATTTATTTTGTAACCATGGTAACCATCGCCTTGTAATCACTATGGTGTACGGCGAGTGGTTTAGCGTAACCACCAAACCCATAGTGAGTCCAAGGGGCGACTGATGGCGTCGCGAGGGAAAAGTGGCTATGTCAAGAGAGAATAAGACACAGCTATTGGTTGGTAGACTATTACGTTTTATCACTGATGTTTCGACACGCATCATCATAGACAAGCGTGTGGGCAACAGCGTTCATTACTCCGGCGCATTGTTTTTGTCTGTTTGTGTCCCACATGTGACAAGGGTAGTTCAAGGGCGCGTTATATAGGTCCCTGAGCCGACAGGTGTATGTGCCATTGAGCTTGGACCCTTTGTGCATTAACACCAGAACCACCGGCCCACTTTCTTGTTCTACGCGTCGTTTAGTCCGCGGACGCGATTCGCCAGCACCCAGCCATATACAGCTTCGCTATAAAAAAACAAGCACTTCTTTTTTATTGATTGAGTATGGGAAGTTTGGCTACTGAAGAGCCTGCTAACACAAAATCGTAGCAAGAAACAAAATCACCAGCCCTTCCTCTGTCGAGAAAATGGGAGTAAGGGAATAAGCTTGTCGAGTGTGTACCTGACCTATCACTTTTTCTTCCCTTTTCTACTGCTTCTTTCCCCTTTCGTGCAACTTTCCTTTCGTTGCGTTGTACGATTTTCTGCTCGTTGCGGTTGTCCCTAGCGTTCGATGTCTCGAGTTTGCTCGGCGGCGTGGTTAGCAGCATTCGCGCGCCATTGCCGCTTGCGATTCTTCGAAATTAAATTGCTTAAAAATTAAATCTGTCCGTCCCGTAAGACAATGAATGGCTCATAACTACCGTAAACGGGGCCTCCCCATTACGACGACAGAAGAGAAGTGAAATTCTACGCTGGAACGATTAGCGGCTACGCAGCCAGCTGTGGTAGAAGAAGACGACGACGAACGCGGGAGCAGTGGCACGAGCGCGTGCCGGGCACGAGCACGAGTGCAACCCGAGAGGTGCCAACCAGCCAGCTGCGGAAGAACACGACGACGCTCGAGCCAATGCTGATGATGATAGTTTTCCGCGTACACCGACCCCGACACAAGTGAGCCAATTAAACTTCGCTTAAAGAAATCACAGTTTCGCCATAAGGGCGAAGCAACGAATGCGATAGCAACATGTTAGAGTATTACACGAAGTGCAAGATTTGTAACTGTAGTGGCAGTATGAATTGAAGTAAACGTAAGCTAAGTAAAAAGTAGCTGCTGTGCTAGTAGTCCTCTGTTTGAATCCTGACATCGGACAACTCATTTATGTTTATGAATTAAAACCAACGTCTTTCTTAGCGACTTTAACACCACTTTTTCGTATCGGTGTTTGAAACCTCTTTCCTGGGCCGATCCCGGAGGTAGTGCACAGCCGCGCCAATCAAATTATATCATTTTCAGGTTTCAACTCTGTTATTGTTTCGCACTTTTAATACATAAGCCGGAGAAGATTTAAAATAATAGGCATGCGCTGTCGCTGTTTTCTTTCATGACATCTGTTTGGGGGCTGCTATTCTCAAAATTTAGAGGAATAATTTTGGCAGGAATGTAAGACCTGGTATGAGCAACTTTTTTTGATAGAATGCTATGGCAATATAAGCCGCATATACAGCATGTCATATAGCACGGCAAGACATATAGCATACCTATACCTAAATATACATGGAACCTCACGGCGACGCCGACGACGACGTCAAAAATTCGCTTGGAGTGTCCGTATAAATGCTATCGCAATGAAATAGATCGCTAAATGAGACAATACGATAGAAAGAAAGAGAGGAGGACCTTCTGCGTATACGATATACGCCACTTCAATATGCAGATGTTGTAAGGGTGTGCCTGCTTGGAGCGCGATCAGTATCTAGGTATGGTGGTTTTCAAGAGACCGCGGCAATGGCATTTAATGCTACCCGATCGCACTTTGCTTCTGCTGTGACGACAGTACAACACAGCTGACCACTTCCTGTGTACTACAACCTCGAGCGAACGCATGCATCAACGTGATAACGGGCGATATTCTGAAAGTAACGCGCTTGTCACTTTGCGTTCCTCGCCGCCAGGCCTGCTATTCATTCCCGATTCGTTAGCTGTACGTCGCTGCGAGGCTGAGAGGAGTACTGAACTTAAAAAAAGGAAAACAAAAATCGAAGGCATGTGGGGGGGGGGGGGGGGGGCGTGGGGGGGGGGGGGGGCTGATACGAAGGGGTGAAGCCATGGACGCGCTTTGTTGAGCGCCACGCTGCTAGTCCTGGCGTGTGCTAACCATGACAAACGACATCGGGCACTGATCGGACGGGGAAAGCGCATCGCGACCGACTAATGGGTGCACCACTGCGGCTCGCATGAGGCATGGCACGGCGAGGACGAAGTAGCGGCGGCGCATTTTCGCCGCTCGACACAGAGAGAGAGGCTACGGAGAGTCGAAATCCCCAATCACGCCTCTATAGCACAGCGGCTGCTCGCGCTTCCCGTCCGGCAGTGCGCCCACTGTCTAATCGATTGCCACTGTGCCACAAAGTGTGCGAGGACGCAGGAGAAACGGCGAGGACTGTTTATGTACTGCCAGAAAGCAATCGATTCAGCGCCGGCATATCTCGATGAAATAAAACGTAAATAAACAATCATCAAGGTGCCTGTTTACATGAAACACATCAAAACGATCGCGATTAAAGTACCAGCACCACTAGTATTTCAGGGCGCAGTACTTCCATCAACTATATACTCAATCTTCACCGCGGTTCAGTGAGAAGAAAGCTAACGACATGTTCATGTATACAGAAGAGGGTACCCTGACTTGTTTTACGCTCAGAACAACTGGAAGTTGATCGTTGCCAAGGCTGGTATAATGTAGGGAATAATTTAATTCTATTTTATTTTCATCACCAACCATTCATGGTCGGCCGATACCGGTGATAACTTGGGCGGAGTGTGATACAGACCACTAACGAAGCGTGGAAAGGACTATAATTGGAATAGAAGCGTTACACTATCCCGGCCCAGGTCTAAACGTGCGCCTGAATTAGACGAATAAGGAAATTCGCGAAATTTATATTACATCTGCTGTCTGGGACTAGCAATTGCCGCAGTGATTGTATTGATATCATGCCGACAACTATTATGAGAGGGGGACGCTCGAGATACAGTGAATGAGGAAACGCTCTTACGTAAGAAATGTTTCGTGAATGCGAACGCCGACCTTAACCCTACTACTCTAGCTAGCCGCGAAAAAATAAACATGTCGCTACGAACTGATGTTCCTCAGACAGATGGCGTGAAATTACATGGCATAACTTCTAAAGACCCCGGACCCCATTGAATGAGACCAAAGTAAAGCAAGCAATTATTGCATCGGGCCAATGCTTCTGTACACAAGCCCGTTCATCGTGATCATAATGCCAGGGTTTACCTCTTGTTTCTCGAAGATTAGCTCATAATGTGGATGCTGCCACTCTCATGAATTTAGTTTAAGTAGACAAACGTTTTTGCTGTGTGCCCTTTTATGCACGGACATTAATACCATTCAAGTATGTAACTGTAAGATTGTGCACGTATCCGCGGCTTGACTGTGCATGGTGCACCAGAATGCAAGCTAACTGGACTAGAGCGAATCGTTGTTGCTTGCTGGACTGGAGCGGACTGCTCAGTGGGTGTGAGTTGGGGACTCGATAGAGTGGAAGAATCCTACCTTCGCTTCCTCTAGTCGCCTTGTTTGTCTCTCTTGCATGCAAGTGTTAGTGATGTCATGATAGGCTCCCGTCACATTTATCTCTTTAACAGATTTAGCCACAAACGCGTTAAAAGGCGACGCTCTGGCACAGGAAAGGCGGTTTGCCTTAGCGAGGCTAGATGCTCCTGTGTAGCGAACACTCCCTCCTCCTCCTTTTCCTACAAGACTCTCGTGCCGTTCCACTCATTACCCTGCCTATTCTTTGAATATGCAATAGAAAGGCTCGAAGGCTAAAGTTGTTTCAAAATGAGTGGTCAGCCATGATAGGGAGGTAACTTGGCTTCTGGAGACTGTGCGCTGGTTATTTACGTGCTAGTGATGTTCACACTCCGAGCTGAGACGCACCAATATTTATAGGATAGTTCATCTAAGCCAGCGAGGTTTCTTATCTAAAACGCGAAACCGCGGAAATTCGACTTCATGCTCGTTTATTGGAGTTCTCCTGCAGGTTATTTGTACATATATGCTGTCCTTTGCTTTTGCGTGTATGGGCATCACTCTCAAAAACGTGGAGGGCAAATGTGCACTTTAATGTTAAGTTCCAAGCGCGGCGCCGAGGTTAACGTTCGCTTCATCAGAGGAAGGCTATAAGTCACGATTTAGGCGTAGCCGTGTACACCTGCAGCTAAAGTGACGCTGGCTCAGAGACGAGAGATAATAAAGAAAGTTAAAATTTAGAGAAGCCCGAGATGGGCGGGGGTGGGGTCTTGCGCCTACGCCTGCTTTGTATGATCTCGAGCTTTCTAATATTTCAGAAATGAAAAGCGATTGCTTCCCACAAAATTTTTTAGCGACAACATTCGCGAAAACAGTCTTTCTCTCTCTCTCTCTTCTACTCTCCTTTCTCTTCGTAATATTTCTTGCTTCGCACCCCGCACAAGTGTGTATGTAGGCGTGCTTCTCGAAATCCACGTTCCTCCGCCACACCTTCGTAGGCTAGGAAGAGGCCCGCATATAGTTCCCGCTCGAGTTGCGCACACCTCATGCCAGATTTATTATGCGCTCGTAGCGATATTAACCTTCGCGCTTTCTTGCTCGCCGCGAGGCTGCAGCTCGCGCGACCCTTTCGAGAGGGAAAGCGCGGAACGCGAATACACCCGGACACACTTTTTTTTTCTAAGCTGCTCCACGCGTTTTGTGTTACCAGCTCCCAAATTTTGCCTTTTCTGTTTGCTTGTTTGTTTGCAGAGCCCAATGTTTCATAATCAGCGCGCCAGCTAGAGCGCGCGCGTCCTCATGAATCCGGGAGCGGTGAATTGAGTAGGCTCTAGCTATAGCTGCGTAACAGTACAGCGTGATGCGCTTGCGCCGTGCAGGTTTCTCGCCGAGGTCGAGTGCGAAATGAAGGATTTTAGGCACCGAGCGAGGCCGGCGTTCGGGCGCGGTTGGCTGCTGCAATGCCAACATATGCAAAGATGCCGCGCTGTAGCGACTGCAGGCTTCCCGCGCGACTCTGATCATTAGAAAGAAGCTGCTGCGCCGCCTGTCTTACTGGCGTGAAAGTGGTTCCCTCCCGCGTGCACCCCCCCCCCCCCCCCTTCTTCATCACAACGTGGAAGCCGGCGTTATATTTTACTTTAATTATTTATTCCTTTCGTTATCTCAGCAGCGCACGTTCTTTGGAGGCACCGCGCGTGCGGCGGAACTTCACGTGCAGAGCTATAGTTGCGAGTTTTTAACGAGGGAATTCATTTCTATTTCTTTTTGTGTGTTTGACAGGAACTGTGCTCTACGATGAGTTTCAACGTCAGCGAGATTGCAGCTTCGAAGTTAATGTACACAGTACACTTCGTGCCATTCACACAGGGAAATAATGAATGGATATAGCATTCTCGCTTTCTAGCGCGATAGGAGGCTATGGTCTGGTTCGTTGCGTTGATGGTGACACGAATTGCGCAGGCGCACTGCGTATACGATAGCCTAGATTTCGCTGATATATCTTTATGTGTCCTGTATACTCAAGACAATATCACGTTTTTACGCACGCCTGAAGCACTATAGACCCCCATTTGATAAACGCTGGTCTTCTGTCGCTTTTTGTCCGTGACCTAACGGTTAGCGTCCGTTCAGTTCAAAAGCGACCTGACAGAAAAAGAAAAGTAAGAAGAAAAAATAAGAAAGAATGATCACTCCTCTTGTGTTCAAGCTCAGTGTCGCGTGCTTTCATGTGAGCATAACCGCCATTACAGCAAGGAAAGATCATGACAGCTGATATACTTTACGACGCTACCCATTCCGTTCGTAGCCATTGTATTCTGACATTGCTGAAGGAAAACAAGTGTTGGAGTTCCGCAGATATGAGTGTGGTGCCAGCGACCGGAATCTTGAATGCCGCGTGCAACGAAATGCTCAAATACGAGTACGAAATAGATCAGTTAGAGAAAAAACACAAACCGGCGGGACAGAATCTCACGAATACGCTCACTAGCTCTACCCGTTGTGAGAGCTACATCCTTCAACGTTATACGGCGCATGACCGAAGAGGGTGTGCGAACAGACGTGGGGGCTAGCGGGGGTCATCTCGCATGTCGTGCCTGGGCGCGGGTTGCGAGTCACACGTGGGGGGCACCCCCGAGCGCCCGGCCATGCTCGAGAGCGGGGTGAGGCCCCATTTCACGGAGGGGTGACTCCGTTCAAGGTGAATCTACGAGACCTAAGTCCTCCGGTGATTTTCCGGTCGTCGGCGCTCTCCACAAATAGAATAAAACCTCGGAGGAACAGCCTCGTAAGGACCAACGACATGTGGAGAAGATGAAGGCGAAGTATTTCCTGCTGAGGTACCTAATTTCTTTATTTTTTTTCTTTCATGCGCACCGAAGCATTCTTTCTTCACAAGCGTTTAAAGAGTCTCATTCTCTGAAAAACAACCTTGGAGTGAGGGTCGTGCGAGCTTTGTATGGGTTTACCAGTGTGCTATTAATGCATCTGTGTACGTCAAGCATCTTATATCGCTTATTTAAAAACGTCAGCAGCGAGAAATATCTCTCTAACAATGAAGTTTACTCTTAACGAGAAAGACAAAGGGAGTCGAACTTTAATAGCTCATTCGACATTCGGTGAATTTTTTCCTTCTTTTTTTTAAACGTACCGACTACCTAATTTTGACACGCCTTTAAAGTATGAACAAAGCTTTACGTACGCGAAGGCTGCTTGTCAATGACCATTGCCTTAGTTCTATCCAGTTCATCTATCATTCCAGGTCAGCGACAGTTATAACGAACGACTTTTGTGTACTAACGGCGTTGTAGGCATAGCTTGACCTACTGAAGATTGATCAGTTATGTTACTCCAATGGGACTCGCAAATGGTTCTAACGTGGTGTCACGCATATTCCAAGCCAACAAACCTACTGTCGTGCAGAAAGGCAGCTGTTATGATGTTACCCCAAAGAGAAATTTGAGGGAAAAGGGCCACTTCATGCGCACCGGAAAGCTCGTGCAAGCTGATTAGATAAGCGAAAATCCAATCGGTTTGAATCGGACGCGCGTCTGGTTGACCTCCCTGTCTTTCCTTCCTTCTTTTCCTCCTCCTCCAATCAGTTTCAAATGTTTCCCTCTCAATCAAAGCCCTATCTGCACTTTATCTGTTTTACCCGTACCACGTAAACCCAAGATGCACCCACGTAATTGTTTGACTAATGCATAGTATCGTTTCAGGTGTCGAAGATGGATCAGGGCTCCATGTTCCATTGATCAATTTGATGCAACAAGAACGCTTCATCATGCCTTGACCTCTCAAACCATGGTCTCACCTGCGCTCCATCCATCTATCTATTTGTCTATCGTTTCATCCTAAACATCGGAGCGGCGCGGCTGGCTGATAGGGAGAGGAAGGCGCGATAAATTATATATGCGTTCCCTCATCTCTGCAGCATCACACTAAGTGTTGTTCGGGAGACTGAAAGCAATGAATCTGGCAGTCCTGATGCGTTATCAATAGCCTCGCAGAAAGCGCCGAGTGTGCTCTGTTCCGGCTCACCATGGCCAATGTTTAGAAGCTACGTCGCTTATCTTTTATAGAAGGCATCGTTCGCTTCACAGGTATTTGCCCTTGGGCTGTCAAATTAAGATTACTGGTGAGAAATCAGAGGCTAATAACTTTCAGACATCAGGTAAATTGTAAATTGTACATTGGTACTTGATATTTTCTACAAGTTGCTTCGGCTTTATCGAGAAAGCATACTTATTGTGAATCGCGCGTCGCTTTATGCTGCGCACACCTCGCCCAAGAAACATTTAGCAAATAAATGTTTTATCACAAAATTGCGAGCAAAGAGAGGAAATATCACATTATAAATTGGAGAATTATCGAGATCAATTATCAAATGTTAAAGTTGAGACACCGACGCGCAGCTTCTCGCCTCTCGACCCTGGCGCCCAAAGCCACACCAGATCAAATCCGTTTTTAAAGCAGTGACCTCTTCGATTCAAGATGTTGAACAGCATGCATGAACAGTCGCTTAGATGCAGATAGAGCCCGGAACAGCTTCGCTTCTTCGTGTAGTTCACGTAGCGACGAGCAACAAGTGATCGAGAACGAAGTAATGCTTTTTGGGCCAGGCGATGGCCGAAGTGGGGGCTCGGAATCGGCGTCGTTATACCACAGAGCACTACGTCACGGGTTCGATCCCCTCATGCACCGGTAGAATTTTGATAGGGGAACACTGTGATATTGGCGCCGACATGCTGATATTTAGATGCTCGTTGAAGAGCCTCGGATGACCGAAACAGACATGGAGTCCTCAGCTGCGGCAGATCTCGGTACCTCGAGAAGAAAAAAAAAAGTGCTTTTTGCATAAAACTGTACAGTGTCTCAAATAACCTGCAACAGGAAGCTCAGGCTTTCCTTGCGCACTGTATCACTGACGTCATGCGGGCTCCTCCTCACCATTTTCCGGCTCGTTTCGGCGCACACTTTTGCAACTTCCTATTTCACGTGTTCTACGGTTTTGCGGCGTTTTTTACGTTGTTAGACGTAAGGCACACAGAGGCTTCGGACAAGATGACGAGAGCCAACGTGAACAGTGAGCTTAATTTGCTATTTCAAGTAAAATTTCCGACAACTGCAGATCTCGGGGGCACATGTGACACGCTGGGGGCTTTAGCCAAGATAATGAGAAATAGTGCGAACAAAAAAAAAAAGCTTAACTTGCTACGGGAAGTAAAATATTGCGTGATTACACATCTCGTAGGCAGATAAGGCAAGCACGAAGCTTTAGACGAGTTGGCAAGAAACTGTGCAAACAAAAAGCTTAAATTGCTAATGGCAAGTAAACTTTCGCTCCATTGCACATCTCGGAGGCACACATGACCCGTGAGAGGCTTCACGAACCAGTGCCAATAGTAAGCATAGCTTGCTATCGCAAATGAAAAGTAACCAAGCAACCAACGTAAAGGCGCGCACGGGGCTAGCCTGCCTGCACCGTCTCACGCCATGGAAGATGTTCAAAAAGAATGATGGGGGAGTACGAGAGAATGACAGACGACACTGAACAAGCTTTCAGATTCCAGACGTGTCTTCTGGCATATAGCTCTGACGTGCGATGCAATCATGAACGGGACTCCCTTTCCGATGCTCCGTCTTCACCGGGACGACATTTTCGCGGGCGGCGCGCTTGCTTCTGACGACGTTTTGTCTCAGCTCTGAGGCGAGCGCTTTCGTATGTACTTTGCTTCCAAACCCACCGTATGTGATCTCGCACACGTGGTGTGTTTGTGTGTCTGGCAATGTCCATTTTATTTTCTCATACATTCCTCAGTCACTAATGTGATGGGGGGAGGAGGAGGCTGGTGTTTTCGCTTTTCGCGGCGCTTCTCGGGGCTTCGCCTTTTATCTCGAGACTCCCCGTTCGCCAACGAGCGCACGGAGAGAAGCAGTCAGACAAAAAGAAAAAAGAAGAAATGATCGATGACTTTTCAGTTTTCTCGGGCTTAATGCGAACTTTAGAGAAGGTAAAAGCAGAGATGTGTAAAAACGAAAAGGAAAGGCAAGAATATCTCGAAACATTCAGCACTCAAGTGAGAACTCTAGACAGTAGAGACGAGCCAGCACGAAGCAAAACTAAAGAGACGCAGAAAAAAAATTAAAGAGGATCTAAGCGTAAAATGAAATGAGAATTCGCTGGAACCTTTCTGGGCATGTACTGCATTATAGGAACAAAGGCGCCAAAATTAGACAACGTGCAAAGGAAAAGAAAATACAACAGGAATTTGGCTTAGATTCCGTGATGATCATATTCTACATGAAGAGTGTATGGACGAACGTGCCTTGCTGCGCATGAATGTGGGGCACCAGCTTCGGGTCGAACCATCTCTTTGTGCGACCGTTATAATCTTGGAAGGTTCCCAGAGGGCACGCTTTAGTATTCGGCGTCTGTCGCAAGAGAAGCGTACAACGCTGGAGAAATACGCTGGCAGAGAACGTCTTGCCTACGTAATTGAACGAAGTAAAAACAGCCTACGGGTTCCCGAGATGTAAGGAGGCGGCTTTTCTGCGAGAACTGAAGGCCTCTACCGTTGGTAACACGTGCACGCTCACAGATACACGCCCGCACGCACGCACTCATGCACGCAAGAATGTTTCATGCGCCAAAAGCATCAAAAAATCTATCTCAACATCTCACACACTTCCATTCTCTGCATGTGTCATTACTTGCGTCAGCTTTGATGTGCTGGCCTTAATCAAAATCTTGGTCCATTCCGAAAAATTTCGAGAGGTCTCCACCAGGCTTTGCACTTTGACGATCCTCAGGTGGTTGAAATTTCCGGAGTCCCCCGCTACGGCGTGCCTCATAATCGCATCGTGGTTCTGGCAGGTAAAACCAGATAATTCAATTTTAATTTTAATGCATCAGGCTTTTAGCGCCTACATGTGACATAAATCACTTATGTTAGCTACACGTGACAGCTACAACGCCTGACATAGAACTGCTGACAGTAGACTGATAACTTCTTTCGCCTCATCGCTTGCTTACAACCGCCTTGAGCACCGTGCCCCGATGCGGCGAGCGCTGTTTTATTGCAGCCAACGACGTATCTGAGGCGGCATGCTAATGCGGGGTCATGGAGGTCAACCTGAACATGATGCAACGCGTTATCATTCAAAATATTTCAACGAGAAGCATATGCAGCTATTACACAAGGTCGGCGTTTTAAGCAATCAGAGTTGCCGGATTCCCAAAGTTTAGTTTATAGGGTTATCACTTTTCTTCATCTCGAAGATTCACTTGTATAGCGTTGCGATTCAGACACGAATCATCGGACGATAAGAATTCAACGCAGAAACTGCAATTTCGTGTGCCTACATTTTATATCCCCGTGACGTGATTCCTGATGATTAAGCGAGCGCAGTACGCGTTCGCTAACTGCGCGCGACTAAGTCCCCAATTCGAAGAAGCGGTCCTGGCGCGAGCTACGTACAATCCGGCGCTCGCAAACACTTTGTCAGGTAAGCGCGGCGACCGCTTTTGTCTCATCGTAATAAAAAAAAGAAAGAAAGAGAAAAGAAAAAGAGAAAAAGGAAGACAAAACAAGCAACTAAGGAAGCAGATCGAAGAAAAAAAAAAGGGAGGAGACAAAAAATGGTCGCCCTGTTTCCATTAGGCATCATTACCCGCTGGCCGCGAGGACAGGATGGGAGGGGATCCAGGCGAGATTGAGCGAAATTGAATAAGAACGGTCGACGACGACGCTGAATTCCATCCGGCACACGCCCCTTCACTCAGTGTCTCTGGCACGGTCCACGCCGAGCTACAAGCAGCGTCCCCCGATCGCTATTAGGGCTAATGCGACCTGGCATTCGAAAGCCAGACGCCGTTTAGCGTTTAGCGGGGCGACTCGAACAGAACGATGCTGGGAAGGGCGCGGGGTTGAAAGAGGGCAAGGGTCAGGAAAGCGCGTAGGTCCTCCACGTACGGTGTACATATTTCGTGCCGGAGCATTAAATATGCCACGATTTAAGACTAATACGAAGAGGCAAGCGTCCTCCTCGTCCCGTCACGCCACCACCGCTGGCTCGCTCATCTCGTGACTCAACGAGAGTTTGTTCGTGTTTTTTAAAAAGCCAAACTTAGCGAAAGCTTTTAGGGCTGACGACGCTCACGGTTCAGCGGCGGCGTTTCAAGAGTTTGGCGGAAGCTTTTTATTCATTGAAGAGGAAACGCAGTCGAGAAACAGACGGTGATTCGGTTTTCGAGCAATAAGTATAAGGACGTATGTCGTAACGTGCGGGTCGTGCGTAGGTGAAGACTGCGCTTGGCGATATATCCTGAGCGAATATCATGTCGAAAAGAAATATCATTCGTAGATGAGTCTTAAGAATCTCTAATACAAAAAAGAGAAACGTTGGGCTTCAGTCCTCCCTAATTCCAAGAAGTTAGGCCTGCGCTTTGAGAAACCGTGGCTGCGCTGTATAATAAAGAAAGGAGAAAGAAATTGAAGAGTACACATGAAGAACAGACCGTGAAATGAACGAGTCGGGACAAAAGACTACGTAAGTGAATTACAGTTACATGCAAGTGCCAGCGCAGAAAGAAACTCCTATAGATAACGGAATAGCTTCGGCACCCCACAGTCGTAAACAGACAAAGAGTAAACAGTTCTGAAAAAATAGGTAAGGGAAGCTGCCTTTCTGTTTATTTCTTTCTTTCGCTCGTACGGTTCAATGTATAGCCGCTCCTAAGCATACCCATGCGGTTTCCCCCCCTCTGCGGCCTCTCTATAAAGGAAGAAGGCCGGCTATCAGCACTGGCAAAAGCCAAGCCAAGCCGTGGTTGCCGACCGCGTAACAAGCTGGAACAACAGGTTCCCCTCCCGTTGATCCCGAGAATCTCGCGTAAGAGCATACCGAATGAAACAGCGGATAGCGAACACACCGCGGAAATAAAAAAGAAAAAAAAAAAGACGCCGAAAGGCAAGAGCGAGCCGCAGGTATAGGGCGAAAGAAAACGCACCGACGGTGGCGATCTCGATCTCGATTCCCCCGACGCCAGCATTTATTGACCTCCGGCGAAACACTTTTACAACCGAGGATATACTTCCTGCGCAAGTAAGTCCGCCAGTAATCCACGCTCCGCGCGGCAGTGCAGTGCCAAACACTATCCCTCCTGCCTTTCTTCGTCTCCTGCCCCCCCCCAAACTCCTGTACATTCTCCAGCTTCGCGTGTAAACCTTCGTGACCTGCTGCTACCGCTCCGCTGAAGCGTGCCTTGGTCGTCGGGCGCCCTCCCTCATCTCAGGGTGCAGCCCTCCGCTCTTGCGGCTCGCTTTGTATCCGGCACACAATGAATTACTTTCCGTTGTGGGTCTGCCAGCGGCTTTGACCTCCGGTTCACCGCTATAATACGCCGTGTTCTTTGAAAGGAAGGTAAAGGGGGGGGGGGGGGGGGTGCATTGCGCTGCGTACCTTCGCATGAGATGAGTCGGCTTCCTGGAGAGAAAGTATCTAGTGGTACCATTATTATATGCGGTTCCCAATGTTTAGAATGCATAAAAACGGCAAATGTTCCAAACTTTGCGCGCATAGATCACTTATTAAGCATTCAAAGCTAGCTGGGGCTTGATCGTAGTCGTGTAGCAATTTCGCTCGCCAAATACACCAACAGGAAGAAGCCGCTGTAAACGAATACTGTAGCTGCAGATTTAGCAGCTTCCTAATTAAGCGGCATGGCACACTTTTTTTTGCCACCAGAAATTGATAAGTTGCTCATTATATCGCATTATTTCAGAACAACTCGCTGTTGTAAATAAAGGTGCTCCTCGTGAAAGTCTAATTGAACGAGAATTTTAATGCAGCTTGAGGGTGATTCTACCGCTATTCCTAAACTGCTAAGTAGAGTTGGATTGCTAACAAATAAGGGAGTATGAGAGAGTATAGAAGCACTCTCTATTTATTAAAATGTTGAAAAATGGAAAAATAACCTTGTGGAAGGCCCATTATTCCAAAATTTTGGATAAACTACTAAGGCAAAATAACTGGGAATAAAAGAAAGCAAACGAGAAGAAAATGTAAACACGCACTAGGCTCACGAACACAAGAGGATATTATCATGGTGGCAAATAGACGACGACGACGCCACTTTTGTTCATCGTCTTTGTGCGGCTAGCGTTGCGAATTTCACGGTACCGCTCTTTCCGTTTAGCACCGTCCAAGCTGTCGCCAGCCTCGTGCGACGTAGATGATTGAGTATGTTTACGATACGGCTGCTCCGAATGGTCCCGCATTCACATTGTGGCATGGGCGACGACGTGATTACGACTGCCAAACTTACTCACAGCTCTCATGAAACGGAATTCAAATTTTGGTGTCCTTATTTTCGGTTAAGGCGCGCCCTATAGAATGCGTTTATTAATATGGGGACATAGCGGCATAGATGTTATTGGTGTAGCCTCAGAACGTTTAGTGGCACAGATTTTACCTCATTTTAAGAAACGTGCTTTAACTTTAGCTTCTTTCTCAGATCCGCCAAGCGGATTGCCTCTGCGATTTTTGAAGTATAGTTTCGTAATAAAGTTCATTCACGGTTTACGGGAAGGCACTGAGATGTGTTTGAGAATCAAGTGTTTGCAAAAGAAGTCAACAAATACTGCCATGATTAACGAGTCCCGCCGAGTCGTGTCACAGCCAACTGTTCGTCGCCTCATCTGCTCGTAGCCCATTTCAAAGTTGATGCCGACAAAATGACCCCCCCCCCCTCCCCCCCCTTCTTCAATAGATGGGGAGTCGAGGCCCATTCCTAAAAGCAGTGCCATAATAACCCAACGACAATAGTAAAACATAAAGCTCCACAATGTCCTCTTATAATAATCTCATGGCTATATCAGTTAATATTTTTAAATCTCCATGATTAGCGTGCAAGAAAAGCACAATTGTGTCTTTTATTGCGATAGCAATTATATGGACACTCAAAAGCAGATTTCTGCCGTCGGCGTCGCCGTCGCCGTGAGGTTCCGTATGACGTCATTTGGAGATGAAATCGTCGCCGCGCGCCGAACGCTGTATGTGCGAGTGAAAGGGCGCGAGGGGCGCGTCTTTCACGGGGAGTGAACGCGCGGCGGAGAACAAACGCGCGTTCTGCGCCATGCTCGCTTAAGGGCTGCAGAAGTAGGCGTCTCTTTTCTCCTTTACAATCACCATATATGTAGAGCAAACGCGCCTTCTTCAGACTTGCGAGAGGCCGTGGGGGAGGGGGAGGGAAGGGAGGCGACGTTTAGCTGCGGCACCAAGTGCCTATTTATATCAGAGGCTCCAGCAACAGTCACCAACGCCGCACGCATTTTGAGCTAACGCGGGCAAAACGCCGATGGCGTCGACAACAGTTCTGCGTGTTGTTGCTACCAAAGCCGCTCACCTTACTTCGTATGACATTGCTGTGTTGCTATCGCATTCATTGCTTCGCCCTTAGGGCGAAACTGTGACATTTTTTTTGGTTTGAAGTTCATTCACTTACATAGGCCATGGTATCCTCCAACAACAGAAACGGATAATGTCAACGTTCAGGATCCAGTTACCTCAGCCGTTGCAGACAATTCATTCTTTCGCGCGAGCTAAATACCAATAACACAATACTATTCGTTCTCAACGGACGTGTGAAGCAGCTAACGAGAATACCCACCAGCTGCTCCATTCAGTCAATTATAATTATTGGGTATGCACACATAGGAATATACAAACGGACAAAAGATAACAAAAAAAAAAGAACTGTCAGCCCTTCCACTGGGGTGGAGATGGAAGACTAGCGAAGCTGTACTATGGTGGGAATGATCTATTTCCAATTATGACTATTAAGATGTGGTGGTGTAATTGGTTGTTTGAAGTAATAAAGAATGATAAATATATATGATTCGGTGGTTTTCATTTATTTAGTGACCACAGGGACCGTGGCCTTATGGTCGCTACGGTACACAGCCATAGGGTGTACGGCAAAGTTTGGCACGTTCTTCATAAACACGTCACCAACGCCGCGCGCGTTCGGTGCGAACGCGGGCAAAACGGCGCCACCGTCGACAACAGTTCTGCCCGTTGCTGGTGCTGCTACATGTCCAAGTAACAAAAAAGACGCAGTTTCGCCCGAAAAGCGAATCATCAATTGCGATGGCAAATTAGTAGCGAGCTACACGGAGTAAGGATAGTAGTTTTATCGGCTGTATAAACTTAGACACATTCGCTTACTAACTGAATTAACAAGGATGGTGTCAGCGCGCACACGCAAACATGAATAGATCACACTCGATGACCGCAGACAACCACTGTCAAAACGCTGGCGTGAGCAAGCGCGCCAGTAGCAGCGAGCGAAGATTCATGCGGTCTATCGCTTCAACGGAAACTGAGCAGCGAAAGCACAGCGCATACAAAGGTAGGAGCCGTGTTGCAGATCGCTTTCAAGACACGGTGTGCGCGACCGCCCGTCGCCGCGCAAAGTACAAGTACGCAATTAATTGCTCGCAGGGCAAAAGCCGCACTCCCTTCCTCCCGCGCTGCCTTCCCGCTTTCCTTCTTTCGCGTGGGTGATTGAGTCACCAGTTCCCCTCGCGCCCGGTCGCAAGATACGCATTTGGTGCAGCAGCTAAACGTCGCCTCCCCCCCTCCCCCCCCCGTCCCCCAACGACCTTTCGCGCGACGGAAGAAGTCGCGTTTTCTCACCGCCATGCGTTCGCTCTCCGCGAAAGCGCGCGTCCCTCGCGCGCTTTCACTCGCACATATGCGCTTTCACTCGCACATACAGTATACGGCCAATGAGAGTTTTTTTCTACACGCGGGCACGACCATCGGAGACTGCGCCCTTAACAGCTTCGCTGTAAACAAGGAAGGAGCACGGCTGACGACCGCTACCGAAAAGGGCACGATGCGTGCCCTATACTTTTAATTCACTCAAAGGATACACCCCTGAAAGCGACAGTTTGCTTACCAAGTACACAAACAGGCCGCATGTCCGAGCAACATCGCTCTGCCGCCGACAACTTCGCGCCGGAGGCCATGACGCAATAGTATCTCCATTAACGCTACGAGTGATCACTCGGGAGAGCGAGAGCTCTCCACGCTTCCGGGTGGCCCAGCGGCGTCCCACCCAGCCTCGCCTCGCCAATAATCTGGCACTGGCCGGTCTCCGAACACCGTGGCGTGGTCGAGCGAAAGCGTGCACCACGTGAAGCGAAGAAGCCTCGGGAGAAATGCGTGGACAGCTCCTTCCTCCCGTCCCACTGCGGCAGCTCGGAAAGAGGCGGCGACGGCGATGACTGCCGCTGTATAGCCTGCGTCGTCGCCGTTCGCTCGCATTAAGAGCAGCCGGCTTCTAGCGATGCGAGCGATCTCGCGATCCAAGCTCCCCTTCCCGTCGTATCGATCCCGAGGAGGTCAACGCGCTAATCAGCTTAAACAGAAAAGTGTCTGGGGCCTAGAAGAGGCTGCTCTCGATCCCCAATATACAGCTGTAGCTCTCACAGGGAGCCCTCCGACGCCGCTCGTTCCCGCGTGACCAAATTGTGTTTGTTGATTGAGCAACTTTTGCTCGCGCCCTCTGACCTCCTCCTCCACGACTTCGTATATAGTTGCCACGGCTTTTTGCCAAACCAGCGGCGGCCGCGGGGACCCCTCACGCACACGCAACACGCGTGCCCACTTCCCCGTTGTTCCCGCTATATATATATTTTTCGCACTCTCCCTTTCTTCGGTTCGTTGAGAATATCTTTACCTCGGCTGTCTCGCTTTTTCGCTTTATTTCCCTAACAGCGACCGGCGCGTGTGCAACGCGGATGAGAGCTGGCCGGCTGGCCACGCCGTGTCGGCGTTAATGAATCGGATCGATCCCTCTCTTGCCGGCCGCGCTCGACCGTTCACGCGAGCGTGAGCGGATCGCTGGTGTGCAGGGGTCTCGCCTATGTTAGGGCCGGCGGCCGACGCCTTCATTAGGCCGTTAGCATCGCTCGTAAACAAAAGACTCGCCACCACGATACGTGCTGCCTCTGCACTAAGCTCGTGCGCCGGGCCGCGGGAGGGAAACTTTCCAAGTTTCGAATGCGGCTCTCGAACGTGCTCTCGACACAATGGGCTTACTGGGTAGGCAGGCGTCACACCGCTCACAGGGCTGCATACATGGAGGTGGTACTACGGGCGCTAAGCTTGCGACCGGTTACGTGAGAAATTCCGTGACAACAGGCTATTATAGTCACCAAAGTTGCTCAGCGCATCAGACACGGACAACACGAAATAGACACTCACACCGTTCTTGTCGGTGTCTGATGGTGCGCTGGTAAAGTTTGGTGATGCAGCATCGACTATAAGCCGATGCTTCATCTTGGCGGCAAATCTTTACTTTTATATCCCTAACGCAAAAAAGGAATATGTTGTTTAATAGATTAGAAAACAAAGCCTAAACTACTACTTCTTGAAATGGCAGCGCCGGAAAGTGGGTATGACTTCACTAAGTTCTAAATATCTGCTCGCATTTGGGCTGTCTTAGCGCAGCAAAAATTTTCCAAGCTTACTAGGTTGAGCGTTTCGTTTATTATTGCGATAGCAATTATTGGGACACTTCAACCGGATTTCTGCCGTCGGCGTCGCCGTCGACGTCGCCGTCATCGTCACCGTCACCGTGAGGTTCCGTATAGATAAAATCTTCGCCGCGCGCCGTATGCCCGAGCGGAAGCGTGCAGGAAGCGGGAAGCCAGCGCCGGAGGGAGCGGGGGGGGGGGCACTTCTACTCTGCCAACAACCGCGCTCGTCGCTCGCCCGCACCGTCTCTTATTTTTCGCACGCGCAAGCAAGGAAGCGGGAAGCCAGCGCCGGAGGGAGCGGGGGGTGGGGGGCACTTCTACTCTGCCAACAACCGCGCTCGTCGCTCGCACGCACCGTCTCTTATCTCCACACGGTTCTGACCTTTATGCGCCGTGCATTCACCGCTCAGTTTCCGTTGAAGCGATAGACCGCACGTACCTTGGCCCACTGCGGCGTATGCGCTTGCTGCCAGCGTTTTGACAGTCGTTGTCTGCAGTCATTCAGTGTGATGTATCCATATTTGTTTGTGCGCGCTCACACCACGCTTGTTCATTCAGTTAGTTATAGTCGGGCCACATTTTCCAACGCACGCTGCACATGCAATGCTGCCCGGATCGGCAGTGCAGCGCTACAGGTGTGTCCCTTCGCACGCGCTGCCCACGGGAAGCGCTTCTCATCAACACCACCGTTTCACACGCGCCTTCTCGTGGTCATCGAGTCTCTCTTCATGTCGGTCTACTTACGCCGCAGCACGCCTGCTTACTTAATCAGCTCATGTTTGCTACAATTCATATTGCTACCAAAGCCGCTCACCTTACTTCGTATGACATTGCTGTGTTGCTATCGCATTCATTGCTTCGCGCTTAGGGCGAAACTGTGACATTTTTTCAAACCGAAATGCAATCTTTGTCTATATGAGAAAGACATGCTAAGCAAAATGCAGGGAAGTCAACCAGGGTTAGCCCAGTTGGTTGTCCTGCACTTGGGAAGGGGAAGTGAAAGATGAGAAAGAGGAGAGAGGTTCACACACAGCGCGGACACAAACACACACGCAATGAGCCGTTAATCGTTCACTTCGTCACCAGCGTTCATACAGGCGGGTGAATTTCGGGGAACGCAGCTTAGCCTGTGTGGCTTTGTAGATAGTTTTATAGAGATAAAAGAATGGACTCAACCGAAGGAGACATTGTCGAAATATGGGAGCTCACGAGATGCTGCTGTGATAACTTCGAGGGGGAATCGCCACCCGCCTTTTGTTTACCATTGTTTCTCTCTCCCTCCCTCTGTCTTTGTTTTCAGGCGCATGTCAAGCCTTCGTTCACTGTAAGACAGAGCTTTTACGCATTATGAAAATTACAACTTACCCTAATATTTGAGTTTAGTGCCGCTTTAAGGGTAAGCGTGTTACATTTTAGTCAGTACGAGTGCTGTACATTGACTCTGAATTCCTCTTTCCTTCTTGCCGGTGCAACATTTAAGGGCTGATTTTACCATCTTTATCGGCGATTCACATGTGAACGTGCAATGCACACACGCCCTTTCAAAGAAATCTATCGTTGCAGCTTTCGTCTTCAGCGACACATATGTGCGCACTTTGGCGTGAACACGTATACACGTGTTGTTGAAAGTGATGATGAACCTCTGTCATGGCTAGCACCCACTAACAAGGGATAGGCCAAGAATCGGCGGCAGCGGGTAGCTAAGGAAAATTCTTATTTGAAAACGAGAAACGCGAAGTAAAAGAACAAAAAAAAACAAAAACAAACAAAAACAAACAAAAAAACGTAAAAAAAGAAACAATAGGAGATGTTGCAATAACTAGATCACTATGCGAGCGAGCAGTCAGACTAACTGAAAGCCTATGAGCAAAAGTGTGCCGCGGGCAGGCTTCTTTTTCTTCTTCCCTCTTCATTAAAAACAATCGACATTGGAAATTGTCTTAGGTGACATGGCAAAAGGCGTACAATGCCTGACTAGGCCATCCCGTCCTCACAGCAGCGTACAGTGAAGAAGACTTACGAAAAACACTTAAAAAAGGTGTGCGTGTAAAGACAAATGTATATATATATATATATAATTTTGATGAGCAAACACAAACAAGGAAAAAACATGTTATTTACATCAATCAAGCAATATCAAACTTACAGGCAGGCTAATCCAAAAAAGTGAATTTATTTATTATCCAGATGCACAAATTGCAATTGACGAGTGTACTGGAAAGTTCGCAATGCCAAACTTCGCACTGCCCTCCTCAATTTCATGTTACATTCATAGGCGGAGAAGGAAATCGTCTTTATCGTGGAATCGCTGGTCCGTATACGTTTGCTCAGGTAAGTACATGTACAGAGGGTTACGAATTAGCAAAACTCAGGAACGTTTGAGCAGGGTTTTTGCAGGACCTCGATGAGGCATTACGCCTGAGCAACCATCCTCATAAAAAGAAAATCTATTATGTAAAACTGCTTGCGTCGTCGTGTTCCCGAGAAGTAAACACGTCTCGTGTGACCCAATATTCTAACGCGCTTTTAATGACCATACTCTTTTTTTTTTGCTAGCGAACCGTCGCGACGCAATCAACCGTTATGTAAAGGCTAAAAATCCAATAACACAATATGTTAGAGAATTAGAAAAAAGAATCAAGAGAAACGAAGCCGATATGAAACGCGCTGATTCGTATTCCGGTCATAAATGAATCATCGAAGCACTTTAACGACGCGGGGGCAACCTTCTCTTTAAAACCGTGCTTAGTGCGACATTCGTTCTTGTTTACTGGGCAACACGGTTGAATCTTGCTTTGGTTGCGATTTCTAATTAAGCATATTTGAGTGGACATCCTTCTTCTTCTATTGCTCTGCGGTGGGAAGCATGGAAATCGGAGCCACTCATGTGACTGCAACGTCACCGAGTCGTGCGTGACCGTGTGAGCACAAATAAGGAAACTCAGAACTGCACTAATAGCGTACGCACAAAACCAAGATCATATACGAAAAATACTAAATAGGTACGTAGTCTGTACCTGCTTGATGTCTCTATGGCGTTTATATACTCTCATAATTGATTGGACTATTGAACTATTCCAAATTCAAAGAAAGAAAAGTAGACTAGAGTTTCTTTCAAACTTAATTAATCATAGGCTATCCTTAGACACCGCAACATACGTATCCCCCTTGATAAGCAGACCCACTCGACACCACTACTCTCATTCGCCAACACCAATTTTCGCAAGGACTGACACTTCTGGGAACTCTTTTTTTTCCCACAAACAATAGCTGACTGGAATAAACTAACAGAAGAATTTCCCCAGCGCCCGTGACCTGTATACCATTTGTATAACCAAGTTGATTAAATTTTCTTAATCGTCTACCTTATGACGAAACAAATTGTGTGAAAAGCTTGTTACAAACTTGTTTTGTCCTGTTCTTTTAAACGAATAAGTAAATAAATAAATGAATAAATAAAGTAATTAGCTCCTGTATACTGACGTATTGTGCCAAGCGTAATAAGAGAATACCGATAGGTTGTGTTTGAAAACTAAATAAACATCGATCAACAAATTGACTGATTGATAGACTAATCATTATGCTTGTATGTGCTATGGCCCTTGTTCTGTTTTGACGAAGCGAACTAGCCAGTTAACTTTCATTCAATGCTAGTTTTCCCTTCGGCATCACAAAGTTAAAGGTAAAATCACATCACATGATAAAGGAAAAATAGAGAGTGGTAATGTAGTCCATGAGTCCTGTTGAGCAAATCTAGTAGTTGGTTGGGATGAATACCCACGTGGTGCAGGTGTTCTCAACGGACGGTGTGAAACACGGGGTGCTCCCACAGCTGCATGGCGGTGCAGGTCTGTCCCTCGCTCTGGCCATGAACAGAACGGGAAGATGGAAAAGGCGTCATTGTATCCCCACTGTGCGCAGATATATGGCACGACCGTAAACTTAGTGGTAGGTATACATTACTTCCTATTAATAAGAGAATGCTGGTCGCAGTATTTATTATATGGGGCTTGACAGACCACTTTTCTCAGCTAGTAGAGCCGCCCTCGACGCGTTCTGACACCATTTCCAACCTCCTAATTTGACGCGCAGACGCGCGCGAACTTTATGGCAACGTAGATTAGAAAAGGCATTCTCACAAGGTTCACTGCAGTCCCGCTTTCCGAAGGGATGACATTTTAATTGTCGCAGTTCGATGGCAAAAATAACACTAAAAGAGTAAAAAAGAAAGTTGTGGGGGTGGAACGGAACGAAAACCTCAAGCAACCAAAACAGCAACCTTTATAAAAATAATACATCGACTATTTACAGCATATTCTCTCACTTCCTCTCGGTGCAACGTTCGTACCACTGTTACGCAACAGCTGGCCATCCACCCATCGTGAAACTGACACTCGGATAAGCACACAAGATTGAAGCGCTGACATACAGAAAGCGCGCGTTCCGTTAACACGCCACACAAATGGGTGGGCTACAGAGCAGGAGGCGATAGAGAGTAGCGAGCCAGAAGCTCAAATACGGCGCTGCCTGCGACTGTGTCGGACTCAATGCCCGGCCTCAGTGACGGTCGGCAAACACGATAAACCGGCCCTGCAATCCTTCGGCGTCTCGGACCAAAAAAGGACTACAGTTTGCACTGGCTGTCGGCGCAGTGTAACTAGTGACGAAGCGGACCGGCGTTGGCCCATTCGCTGCCCCGTTTGTAAAAGGCAAACAACAGACTTAGCAACCAAAAGAAATGAAATAAAAAGAAGAAGGAGCAAACGGAAGAGGACTGCACGCTCCACAGCGCGTGAACACGAGGGAAGTGCAAACAGCGGTAAGCCATTGATTCAGCGGGTCTCCTCATAGCGGACCACCCCCCCAACCCTCGGTATACCCCTCTGTGCTTCTTCTACTGCAGCCGTCCCCCATTCCTCCGCGAGGACCGTGCGGTACCTTAGCACGGGCGAAGACAATAGTAATGACGCGAGCCATGAATTAATAATGGCCTCTCCCGCACTGGGGTCCGATCCCCCGCCGCCGACTGCGGGCGCCCAAAACAGCCGGCGTGGGTCCCGAGGCTTCACCGGAAATGAGCATCCGGAATCACTGCATTCAACTTTTAAAACACGTTCCTTCCTTCCTTCCTCGCCATTTCACGTGCCGGCCCTCATCCGGAAGATGGAAGAGCATGCTGAACGTGAGCAGCTCTCTAGACAGACAAAGAAGTAGAAAACGAGAAATAAAAAACAAAAACAAAAAAACTGCAATGTAAAAGGGGCAGTGCGTAAAGCTCGAGTTCTATATGCGGGCGTTGGTGGTGGTGGCGGCGGCGTCGCTTTGAACGAATCTCCAAAGCGGCCGCGGCGCTCTCAAACACACACGGCGGTGGTGCTGGCGCGTGCGGTGGTGTCGCGCGGGGACCGGCGCGTTTTACAAATGGGCTCGGAATTGAGGCGGGAGGAAGCGCTTGGGACCTCGGCAGTGCGCGGGCCGCATTTGTCATCGAGGATGCCCTGCCTGGCTGGGACTCCCGCCTGTTGCCTCGTGAAAGTGGAATAGGATGCGGGCTCGATACACTCCCCGCGTCGACCACTGCATGTTGGCTGGCGAGACACAGTACACCACCACCAACGATCGTCGGCTGTTATCGAGGCAAATAGAGGGACGTATTTGGACGCAATCTATCTCGATATTGAATCCGGAGGGTGGGGAAGTATAGCTGGGGATTGGCGGTTGCGTCATGAGGTGCAGCTTTATTTTTTTCTTTCTTGTCGTTGACGTGCAGCTTGCCGTGAGGATGATATGCAGCTGCTTGAAATCCTTGAAAAGCTACAGTGTTCTCGCTCTCTCCCTCGTTGCCTCCTTCACTCCCCACGTGGAGGGCAGCAAAGTGGACAAACTTAAGTAAAATTTCCTACCGTTATCCCCCCACCCCTCTTCTCTCTCACAAGCAAAATTTGGCATGTGGCGCCAGTAACCGCTTGTTTTTACACAAGCACGCCGGTAGGCGAGCGGTGTTGCCTGAGAGGTAGCGTTTGAACTGGCCGATAAATAGGAGGCGGCGTGTCATACGCAATAAAGTGCCGCCTCGCGGCGGCCACTAGCGCTATCGACACGCTCATATGCACGTACGACACGAGTTTGGTTTAAGTTGTGTGTAGGTCTCGCTTTCAAAGCGCAACAAGCAAAAAAAAAAAAAATTCCAGGTACACTCGTGGGCATTGTTCAATAGCGGTCCACGTTATGGCAGAAACGTATGGTCTGCGATACTCGCGGAGCAGTCACAACGTACTAAAAAACGTACCATCCTCAACTTCTTCCCAAAAAGAAACAAATGACGACTATTAACGCTACGAGAAGTGTCTTCGTAAGATATCCTACGTGGAAACTGTTCTATCGCTACGTGAGTTGAACTTTAATTTTTAACATATCGTGCAAGGTATCGTGAAGAGAAGAAAATTGGAAGAAAACTCAAACAAAATTGTTATAGTAAGACAAGAAATTCTCAATATTCGCTTGTGCTATAATATACAGATTACAGCAGAAAGAGATAAGTTTATTTCTTTATTAGTTTTTCCTTTTTTTAATGTAAAGAACAGCTTCTTTTCTGTAAAGTACGGAAGAAGTGCTTTTTTGCGCCATATGAGCTGTCCATAAAAAAAAAAAGAAAAAGAATGGCTGGTGAAGTTTGTAACAGCACGGAGTGAAATTTTATTTCAAATCACTCAACTGTACTTATTTTTGTTCTCTGCAAAAAACAAAGAAAAAAATAAGAAGTAACTGAGCCCCAAATGTTTTTGTTTAATGGACTTCACTGCGTAGCATCTCAGCGTGCAGCGAAGCCATCGTTAGGCGTGACATTGTGGACTCGCTGTTCTGCCTCAATGTTATAGTCATGTATATGTTACAGCGGTTCTCTTCTTTTGACACACGCACTATCAAGGATTGTAAGGAGCTGCGCTCCCTTAGCGACAGTGAGATATGCTAGAGGCTGGAAATCTCAGCCTGGCTGTTCGCCTCCCGTGCTACTCAAGGTGCTGTTTCTTTTTTCTTTCTTTAGTGTCAACAAGCGAATGTTAAATGAGCTTAGACTGTTCTAAAGTAGCTAAAGTATTTAACAGCCCACCAAAGTAAGCTTAAATTAGCTAATATGATTGCTTTACTTTGTTATGTTGAATTACTAACACCGTGTGCTATATTAGGACGTTCAACGTCCTGAACCTACACCTAAATCAAAGCCAATGACCAATCTTGCACTCCACCTCATGCATTTAGCCAATGTTGCTTGTTTTAGCAGATACTAAGGGACCGCCGACTTGCAATAAATGCATAGCCCTCTTCACAAATGATTGTAGCGAGAATTACTGCGACATATCATCGCAAATGTAATGATTGTGATAACATGCTGCATTGGCTTAGTCGGTATGACATATTTCTGCAGAGCATGTGGTCGCGCACACGATTCCCAACCAAATTGTCAGCCTTTTGACTGGCGCAATGTAAAGACATTCGTGTGTCGAAATTTCGGTTAACGTTTGGCCCCAGGCTGTCAAATTTAATCTGGACTGTGGCTTTGGCAAATAAAACCCCATCAACCAGCTGATTGTTTCAGTAAAATGCTACTTTATTCTGTTCATGTTTGTGACAGAGCCGCAGCGGTAAAAGAAGAAAAATGAGGTCTCAGAAAAAAAAAAAGCGAGAGAGATGTGCAAATATGATCACTCGTCAATGATATATTTAGTTCTTAAAGCTATCGAGACTTCGATGAAAATTTCTCCCTCCAGCCAACCCACATAGCAGAGCGATTGCTCCGCAACTTTACCCCGTAAAGCTCGCCTGTGATATCTTGACTGTCTCGCCATTTCTCGGTCGCGCCAACGTTAGGAGGGACAAAGCAGGCATATCTTTCATGGGGAATTTCATGCAAAAAGGGGAGAAACTCCAGTAGGCAACCAGGCGGGAAAATAACGAGGTTGGCAAACAATAACACAGAGCCGCCGCAATCCGAGTTGGTGTGCAAATCCCTCGCGCAGCCATTCGGGCCCGCATCCCCCAATGGCAAGGCCCCTCGAACTGTGCATTTTCGTTCACTGTTGTTACTTGCGCGAAAACTCCGTTCGAAGCGCGACTTGGATTCGCCGAAAACTCCTCGCGAAAAACTAATTCCACTGTGCCCCGACTCCAAAGCTTTGGCGGGATTAAACCCGACACCACGCGCGGCAGAGGCGGCGGCAACTCGAAATGTGCTCGGGCGCAGGCTGTCTCCGCAATGGAGGATAGCCCGGTGACACTCTAGCCGAATCTGATCCGCGTCCACAGTGGAGATCCCAAATTTGACTCTCGTGTTTGGCGTCCGTATTTCATTCTTGGACAAAGCTATGTGCTCATTCTGTTTCCATTGTTGCAACCACGGCTTGAATCACGTAACTAGAAAAAAAAAAATGTCTGAACGAAAATGTGTTGCATCGTAGGTGAATGTCACCAACGACATATTGTTCGCTGGCACCTTTAGTTACTTCGAACATTTTACTGGTGGAACCATACATGAAACGCCATGGGGAGAAAAGTGGTGTGAATCGGCATGTAACAAGAATTGCACTTACTGGTTCACACACCTTGCAGTCGCGCCCTTAGCATATGTAGCTGCAGGTGGCGGTTTCTCATCGTTGTCTTTAGAGGGCTTTAGGTGCCTGCGCAGCTGCTCTGATTTCGTGCGTGTAGACAGCGTAGAAAAACAGCGGAATAGAATAAAAGCAGGAAGCGTGCTGTGTTTGTTCCTCCACTTCCCCCCATACCTCCCCTGTCCTCTTACCCTTACATTCCACACCCACACTTTCCTCACTAACGTGTCTCACATAGCGCGTGTACTGGTTTTGGAAATTACACCCATAATTTCTTATTTAAGTGGTTCTTCTAGGCTACGAAGAAAGCCCACGAACTATGAAAACAAAAGAAAGAAAAACAAAAGACGTCACGGACACCCTAGCGCACCCGGGTTGCAATGCTCTCAGTCTGGGGTAAAAACAACGCCGCCCACAAAGATGAGATAGCAACGCGATCAACTCCAGTATCGAGCTTTAGCCAGACAGCCGCGTCAGCATCTTCGTTGTGGAGATGAAAAGCCGCGATGGTCGCAAATGAAAAGCGATAGGCCGACGTTGAAAGTCGATCGAAACACTTTGGCCTGCTTGTTCCGCGGCCAAAAGGGATCGTTTTTTGTTGAAAACACTATTTGAGAAAACCAAATTCCTGACGCGCAGGATAGTATAGTGACGCAATTTTTTTCATATTTCGGTGGCTTTCTTGGAAGCCCGAAAAAAGTAACACGTAGGAGATAGCTTTAGGGAGACCAATTCATCGACTCTTTCCAAGGACGCTTTTGGACTTTCAAACCCTAACTTGGGCGTTAAGAGAAATAAGTAAAATTTTGCAGAATCCGACTTCGCTGATTGGCTAACTAAACACACCACAAAATTATTCTGTGTAACTCAGGATAATTTCGTTGCTCACATTCATTTCACACGACCCCCCCCCCCCCCCAAAAAAAAAAAAAAAAAAAAAAAATGAAATTCGGCTATAGTTACGTGGACCATGCGGTTTATATACTCATCTTTATAATTATACGGACAGGTCTTAAAAAAAGGAAAGAAACAAGAAAAAACGAAAAAAAAAACGCCTATGGTGTCGAAAATTCTGCAAAAAATGTCTGCCAAAATGTTTCTTTCTTTTG
Organism: Dermacentor silvarum; assembly: GCF_013339745.2. NCBI lineage: Eukaryota > Metazoa > Arthropoda > Arachnida > Ixodida > Ixodidae > Dermacentor > Dermacentor silvarum. The sequence continues at coordinate 36,657,787 of NC_051157.2, forward strand.
TTTCTCCGCCACCTTCGGCTCCTTTCCCGTCCTTTTGATGCGAAAGTTAAATACAAAGGCAAAAAACGCGATAACAAACGACGAATATACCACATGATGAAACAGCAGTCGACGGAAAGTACAAAGTGCAAAAAAAAAAAAGAACCGTGACGAAGTTTAATTTTAGGACAGTTGATTTCTGGGTATCACTGTGAGATCGTAATAAAATTGGCGCTGAGCACCACGAACGCAGACACGAATATCCAAATACCACGCAAGAGGGGCCAGAAGGCTGGTCCACCGTCACGGCATAATAGAAAATTAAGAAGTAGTGTAGGAAAGCATCATCTTCTTCATCATCACGAATTCCACTACAATCACGATCATCATCATCATCAGCAGCAGCCTCTTCATCATCCCTATTTACAATGATGATGGTGGTGGCGGTGATGCGGACAAATCATTACAACAAATTAATGTTTTCTTCTTCTCGCTATCGTCATCGTCATCATCACCATCATCTAGATCACGCTTTTTTAGATAAAAACGCAAAAGAGAACAGTTTTTAAAACCTAAGATTCGATTCCGGTTCCGAAACTTCTCAGCTGCTTTCCCGTCTATGTAGCTCCTGTCTTCGTGACGCCATAGTCACCACAATTGTGCCCTATTCGTCGTCGTCATAGCCATCATCATGCTACATTGAAGAAAGAAATTGCCAAACAAAATTACTTGCTTTAATCTAAGATTCTATTCCAGGTCCGCGATTTCTCAGCCATCGCTCCATCTATAGACTCGTCGTCGTTGTCTTTCCACCAAGGCCGTCAGTATCGCTAGTATCGTCGCTTTATCATCATTGTAGTTGTGCCCTTCTCCTTCGTCGTATCAATGTAATCATTTTCGTTGTCATTGTTTAGTCGCTGTCGTTCCGTCGTCGTACCTTCGTCACTATCCTTGTCGGCGCGCCAGCTGGAGCTGTTTCACGTGACACTTAAAGCTTTCGCCGTTCGGTGACTCCGTACAACTATTATTATTTTACTGATATCTTTCATGAATATGAGTTTTTCCCGAATATAGACAAGGTGTACAGCACGCAAACACATGAACGTAGGACGAGAAACACTGAAGATAACTGTTGTACGAGCGCATACGACGTATTTAGGTCTTCTTCGCGCTCCACCCTGTTTGCAAGCATGTAAAACCTGGCAGCAGACTGGAGGAAAAAATCATCGCGTTCACAGATCGTGCGATCATGCGAGGGTACGGCTTACGTATTCAGTAGAGACTACAGTATCCTCAGTAACTTCCATCGTCTTGAAAGTGGGTGCTTGCACGTAACGCGTGCGATTCCTCGTCTCTAAAGTGCTAGGTAAAACCACGAATCTAAGCTCGCAGCGTCTCCTATTTGCTGACAAACGACAAAAGTTTTCGCGCTCAGCTCGGATTCATTCGCTGATGCGTTTCTTCTGTTCGCCCGCGTAACCAAACACTTTGCGCATCGCTCGCGTGAGATATATGTGAGACTCTGCTATACGCACGAGGAACAACGCTTGTCACGAGAAATTCGCCTATCAAAATAGTTTTCGGCCGAAATGCGCGACTACGTGCTTCTTTCAGAAGCTTCGCTGCCTCGACAGATGCGTTCTGTAATCCCCCAGACGTGTCAACAAACTCGCGCATAACGCCGGCGCGCGTGAGGCGATGTCGCGATTTCTTTCCGCACCCAAAATCGTGTTCTTACAAAAGCGAAACGCCGCTGCGTGCGGCAGACTTCTCTCTTTGTTGATGTTGACGTTGAGTCCTTTCCCACAACTTCCGCAAACGCTTTCTTTGTCGCCTCACGTTTTCGAAAAAAAAAAGAACAAGAAAGACGCCGAATGCGGTGGCGCTCGGGTCACAAGACGACGTTTCCGCCGTTTGTTTGGCCCGGGGTTACTTGGATTTCTCGAAGCTGCGCGCCACTCCAGAGAAACATAAGCTTAAGTACACCAGAAGAAAGGAGCCGCAACCGACAACCAGAAAGAAGCAGCGCAAAAAAAAAAAAAATATCTCGCGCTGGTCTATACTGCTTTTTCCCCCAAAAGACAGATACCCTAAAGCGTTGGCGCAGAGCCTCGATAAGTGCACGCAGATCCTGCGCTCGCTCGCTCCGGCGCGAGGATTCTATAGGGGCAGCCGCAGAGCCCCACGCTCGCCCTTATGCTTCAGGTTGGGATCCCGGCATCCATTTCGAAGATTTAAGGTTTTCCTCGGCGGCCGCGGCAGCGTCTGCGGCTACGGCGGCCACAGGGCGCGAGCGGTGGTTGGCGGGAGGGTCAATTCTCTTCCGACTGGTGGCGTCTATCTCGCTCTTCTCCCGACAGCGGAGCAATTTTTCTCTAGAGCCGCGGTTGCGTTTTGCAACGGAAAAAAAGAACCGCGATGCTCTTCTGCGACGATGAGTGAGCAAGCGAGCGTCTCGGTTAGCAACCATGGCTGCAGCCCTCCGTGCACGGAGGTGGATACCCTGCAACATACGTGCTTCCGTTGGCTTCCGCAAAATACGCGTTTTTGCGGCGGCGGCGGCGGAGGCCCCTCGGTTTCGGAAACGTCGGCTGAGAGGTCGCGATGAACGCTCGTAGTTTGCGGATCACAGAGTGCGTTTCGATGTTGGCCCTTTCGCCGCCCGGAAGGGAAATAGGCTAAACCGCTATTGATTTCGTCTTTTTTCCTCCTCGCTTGTTTCGCGCTTCGCTTTGACGGGAAGTGGATCGGTTCGTAGGAGTATCTCGTATCTTTTTTAGTCTCCCCTTTCTTTGTTTCAAAACTTTCAAAAGGATTCTTGTTTTCGTGAGTTCTTTTTCTATTTTCGCCGAGTGTCTCTTTTTTTTTTTCAGGCTTCGCGAACAGACATTTATGCCTCTGAGTGGGCTGATAATCGACCGGTGAAAAACTGCCCCCGTACGTCCGCTTTCCTTTTACTTCTTTTCGCCGAAGCAAAGCAGCAGCAGTTTGTTCTTGTCGCTACGTGTGGCTATCTTATGGCGCCCGTAAGCACGTAAACAGCGCATTAAGTCCTTGCGGGACATAGCGTGACATTAATGGTATCTTGGCGTCCTCCTTTTGGTATCGCGTTCAAACCCGCTCGCCTATAGCGTGATAAAAAGGAACGGTGTTTATGAAGACTGCCATTCAAATATATAGCGGGAAAATTGCGCCACATTCGCGGCATCGATAACAATATTTAACGCTGCCGGTTCAGGACGCCCGAGGAGCCATAGTCAAAGAAGTATAAACAGACGCAGATATCGCGCTAAGGATTTACGTACAGGACCGATGCTAAAGATGCTACTGGACACACACACACACAAAAGTAAAAACTAAGAAAAAGAAAGAGAAAGAAGAAGAAAGGAAAAATAACGCCGAGAGAAAGAAAGAAATGAAGAAGATGGACAGAAAAAAAAAAACCCTAACGCGCGTCAAGAGCAACAACTTCCTTCTTTATTAGTCTCTTGTCTGCTACTCGCTACGTTTAGTGCTCTTAAGGTATCAAGAACAAGCCCTGTTTTTGCGTTCTTTACGGGTAATGGCGTTTCTAAACGTGATAGTTAAACGACAATGCTGCGTGACTAATTGCGGCCGCGTTTTTCGCGTTTGCTGCCACTCTTCGCTGTCTTGTTTTCGAAGCTCGACGCTGACGCTTAGCCCCGGAACGCGCGCGGTTAGCTTATTCCGCTCGCTGAATCAAAGAAGTGAGTGGGACAATTTAAGAGTCAGCGAATTCAGAAGGCTTGAGTGGGCAGCTCACGAAGTTGGTGCTTTTACTGGCTGTCGCCAGCGGGAGCGCGAATCAGAAGATGAAATTATAATTAAAGCTTTAGTGTTATAAAACCATACAGTTCGCAGTGAGGGACGCCGCAATGGAGGGCTGCGGATTGATTGCGACCACGTGGCTTCCTTTCGTGCATAAAGTTCAAGTCCGTCTTTGCATACCGCCTCCATAGAAATGCAACATACTCGTTGGGAACCGAACCCGCGACCTATTGCTCATCATCAAAGCACCATAAAGACTAACTAACTAACTAACTAACTAACTAACTAACTAACTAACTAACTAACTAACTAACTAACTAACTAACTACTAACTAACTACTAACTAACTAACTAACTAACTAACTAACTAACTAACCACTCACTCACTCACTCACTCACTCACTCACTCACTCACTCACTCACTCACTCACTCACTCACTCACTCACTCACTCACTCACTCACTCACTCACTCACTCACTCACTCACTCACATCACTCACTCACTCACTCACTCACTCACTCACTCACTCACTCACTCACCACTCACTCACTCACTCACTCACTCACTCACCTCACTCACTCACTCACTCACTCACTCACTCACTCACTCACTCACTCACTCACTCACTCACTCACTCACTCACTCACTCACTCACTCACTCACTCACTCACTCATGTAGTACTGCGCAAGCATTAAGCTCGTCTTGCCGGACCACAGAACCAACGCTCACTATTTTGTTCCTGAAAAGGGTGCTTCACCCGAGGCAGCATAGCCCAAGGGGGCAGCATCTGCCGGGCACGAATAGACATGCCAATGTTTAAGAAATATTACGAAATGAAGATATCCTCTTGATACACGTAATTTGGTTTTCAGACTGCAACTGTAAGCTTCACCTGAGGACATACCGTAATTTTGCAAATAAAAAAAAAGAAGAGAGAGAGAGAGAAGAGAAAATAAATTATAAGTAGTTCACTTCATTGCCCGACGTCTTTTCAAGCCAGTGCATCGAGACGCGTGGCCCGTTTCGATTTGGCCACCTCGACAAGCTGAACTGTTGGAATTAGTAGCGATTGTGCGCGTTCGCAGCGTATTCTGCACTTCAAAAAGTATACATTGCTCTGACATTTACGGCAATGAAGGCATATAAAGCGCAATAAACAAAGTCACAAGAACGTCTAAATCCACAAGCACGAAGATAGACAAATCCAGACAAATCTTTGGTCTCGCGTAGCGAGTTAGCGTCGGATTAGCCTGTGGCGTCTTGGCGCCTATGGATTGCGGCTTCAACGTGCATCAGCAGTACATCGCCTACTGCTTCGCTTGCAATGGCATCACCTAAGGCATCACCCAACTACTGCGCTAAAACGCGCAGAAAGGCAGCAATGTCGCCGATTGAATCTCGCTTTGCTCCGGCGAGAGACACGCCGGCGTGAAGCAGAATGCCTTCGCGCGTTCGTGGCGCACGGTGCGAACTCTGCCACTGGCATTCCTGCAGCTGTGGGTGTCCCAGCTGGACTGGCTGCCGTAGCCACTACGGAGCCGGACCAGAATGCTCGCACCTTGGCCGAGACCACTCGCCAGCAGGACCGCGCTCGCCAGCAGGAAAACTTGCTAAGAAAACTTGCAACATGGTCGCCGGCCCGCAAATCGTGCGTCTTGCGCTGCAGCGGACCGTGAGGTCACAAAGCAACCATGCAACAGCTTCTGTGAAGACACGTTTCACTTTGGTGTTCCACCCACTCCTATGAAAGAGGGATCAACCATAATTTTTATAGCGAAAGTTATATGGCTAGGCAAAACGAAAAACCGTTCGTGACATGTTTCGATAAACGTCTTCATTGGCTGCAGCGCCGTTAGTTACATTGTTCTCTACGTTGCACCCAAGCGCGCGCGCCATTGGCAGCGCCGTTAGTGACGTCGTTAGCGAACGCGTTCCCGCCATTGCCACGTTGACGCTGATCTGCCCGCAACGCCGTGGTTAGAAGCATCCGCCCGCCATTGGCGCTTGTGTTCCACTAGAAACACATACATGTAACCATTCAATACAGCGTCGGGATTCACCCACTGCTAAACACCGGGGCCGCACGTTTCAGCTTCGCTGGTTAACCATCTGTACGGAGTGCTTGGGCAGTGATTTTTATGCAGCTTGTATGTAATAATTCTCACATGGTAATTACAAAATCACGTAACGCCATTCAGTAACATGTGTATGAGTCAAAGAAGGCTTCAGTAAAAAAAAAAAATGCTGCGCATGTTAGAGATACATATGTACCCTCAGATAAACGAACGCCAGTAGTCATTTTACTGTTCCAAGAATAGAAAATAAGCAACAATAAAAAAGCAAGAAAAAAGCAATAACAATGGTACCTTCAAATAAATCTCATTCTGAACACTCTTCATAATTATTTTTTGTGTTTAGACCCCCCTTATCATATCTTCTTTTTTTTTTCTTTTGGCGAAACTCCCATGAACGTTAAACTTTAAACTTGTGCGCATTGTCCTGATTTTACTGTGAAGCTTAATGAACCGGGAGCCATGATGTCATGTCCTTATCGACGTGACAGTCGTGATTGCGAACCGCGTTCGAAGTAACCACTCAATCCAGCACGCGACCATTTGGCCATTGTGTCCGCCGCACATCCACCGCGCGATTGGAAATTAGTTTACATCATCGCAAAACTTTCATCCATCCACCACCTTTTGTGTGGACTGTAGGAACACTGAGTGCGCGGGATATTTAGGGGGGCGTTGGTCTATAATAGTTTCACGCTCACCAATATTGAAATGTTTATTAGTAGAGGCAGTGTGCGATATGACGACAAACCGGGATTCCCACGGGTACGCTTTTATCAGGCTCTCATGGGGCTCTCTTTGATTTTTTCTTTTGTTTCTTTTTTTTTTACGCCGACAAGTGGAGAAAACACGAGGGATACGGGAAGCTACAGGCACCCACAGGATTTCCGGGTGCAAGCTAGGAAGTGACGGTGGCGTAAATAAACATTATTTAACGTCCACCTGCCCCACCTATTAATCGGAAGCTGTCAACCGCTCGAGAGGTCGGCGCGAGGCCGCGCTTGTTTATTCACATCGCTGACAAAGCACTTCCCAAGAAGGCGTCTTCGCCGTTCCGTTCTCCTGTTTTATCACTTACCGCCTCGCCTCATCTCGGCCGAAGTGTCCCCGTTCGGAGCACCCTGTTAGCTTCCACCCGACGGGTCCTCTGCGTCCGCTAATGAAGTTAGCGGTACCCATTCGAAAGACGTCAGTGACCTAGCACATTCTTAGCGCACGCTTGTGTATTGTATGCCATGCCGTTTTCGGAAGAGATGATTGGGTGAACAAGAGCTAACACCGAAATTATTAAATATACTCAAGTAAATTAAGTGATTACGTTATCAACGACTTTGGACTCATCAGTCTAACTAACCAACCGATTGATGATGACGAGCACAACAACAGCCACTAAAAAGAAAGAAAAAAAAATTATGGAAATTATGCCAACTCTAAAGTCATACTTCTGCGAGAGCAATTTTTTATTGTTCAGTTCGAGAGAATGGCCTTGAAGCCGAGCCACCGAGGCAAAGCTGCCGTGCTACTGTAATAAAATACAAGAAGTCCTTAAAGCGGTAGCAGCGTCACCAAAAACAGAACACGCAAGAGGGTATGTATGCCTAGCTCACATCTGCTCTGTTCGCGTACGGGAAAACAAAGTTTTCCTGACGTTGCATTGTTACTAACCTTCGCTCCCACTGGTTTCTTAGTCTCCTCGGCTGCAATCGCAATAACCGAAGAAATAAAACGTGAAAGAAAGTGACATTGGACATCAGCGTGTTGTGCGAGGACAAAAGAAAAAAAAAAGCAGCGTGGTCATTTCCTTTTTCCTTCTTCACCATGCACAACGATGTCGGTAGAAAAAAAAAGAAGAAAAAAAGATTTGCGCAGTCCGCCAGCGAATTCCATCAGTTATGCTAATGCACTCAGGCCGCGTTATACCCTCGACTTACGGCGAGCAAGGCGGCGACTATCCGCCCGCAGCTTCTTCTTCGCCTGCACCAACTTTCTACAATGCGCCTTCCTTCCACTTACGCAGCCTGATTTTCTTTTCTGTGACACCTGCGCACAAACAGAGGACTACTTCTATGCATACAAAATACCTGGAGGGAAAGAAATAAAGAAAAACATAGATTCACAGACTTATAGATAGATAAAGCGCGAGAGAGTGTGTGTGTCAGAGAGAGAGATAGAGAAAGACAGAACGATATATATATATATATATATATATATATATATATATATATATATATATATAGACGGATAGCAAGAGTGAGAGAATGGAAGTTGCGAGAGGAAGCTTCGAGACAATCGAGCACAAAGGAAACGCGCGACTCTCCCCAGCGAAAAGAAAGAGAGAATATTGCAAATGGAGAGCGCGAAAGAACTCTTGAACGCTAAAAATTGCCGGAAAGTGATTTCAAACACTGCCTGCCTTTCTGAAAGGTTTACTTATGTTTTTTTGTCTTTTTACAAGCTAGCCTTGCCGCGTAAGTAGGAGGAAAACATCTATTAAGACGAGGAAAGCCCAAAGTGTGTGAAAGCGCGCAGTCGAATCGATCAACTCGCTAGAATCGCAAGCTTTGCCGAGAAGCTCGGGCAGCAAAAGGCAGGGCAAGCAATCCAGCTTGTGAATCTATTGGTTGCGCTCGTCTTATTACTATTATTTTCTTTTAGGGAGAGTTGTACGCATCCGCAGCAGGCGGATAGCGCGAAGAGTCGGGAACAGGGTCGCCGCCGCCCATAAACGCAGCCGTAAGCAATATGCAAAACACGCTCATTCATGGCCGGAGCTCGACACACATCGTGGGAGAGAAAGGTGGACAGCAAGGAAAGAAAGAAAGAAAGAAAGAAAGAAAGAAAGAAAGAAAGAAAGAAAGAAAAGGAAGGTGCTTTACTTGCTACTTTTCGAGTAAGTTGAGAGGACCTTAGGAGTAAGAAGAGGAGTCAGACGCGCTCGTCGTGCCTTTTGAAAAGAACCTCTTGACTGACACTCCGAAGTTGCCTTTCTTTTTTTTTTCTTTCTGTTTCTCGTCTGGGAGCTTGCTCGGAGGAGTAATATAAACGGACCGGCAATGGCGCGCTCTTCAAAAGGATCGTCCTTGCAGCAGCAGGCGACGACGATGAATTCTCGGAGCCCCCCGTGACTCGATTATACGCAAGCAATTTCTTTTCGTTCTCTTCCCATCACCCGTCAGTCGTTCTGGTATTATTTCTTTTTACTTTCTTGTTTCACTCGTGTTGATAAAGCGACTCAGCTGTTGTCCCGTTGTCGCGGCTGTCACCTCGATGTATACGCGTTTCGGCCGATTGCTTGCACTCTGGCGACCTGCGCCTCTTGCCAAAGGCGTAGCGTTTGGTTCGTTAAATTCCTTGCTGCAAACCGTGGTAGAGAAAAAAAAACTGTCGAAGGGTCGGAAGTAGTCTTTCAGAAAAGTCATCGTAAAAGGTTTGTTGTGCTTCTATTAGAAGTTCTCTTGCTTTCAACATGCTTTCCATCAAGATGCAATTGAATGTGGTGCGCGATTTTCGCTATGAGAAGGAGAGTGACGCTACTTAAATGCGTCTAAATCCGCGAAGAACGAAGAAGCAAACCAAAAGAAAGCCAAGAAAAAACTACCGCTTTTTTGTTGCTCTATCGTGTTTTATGTGAGGCTGTTTTGGCCGGCACAGAGTCCTACCACGTGCGTTGTACAGATGGGAAGCCCACTGCTCGGTATATGTACAAATATTATTGCGATAGAAATTGTATGGACACTAAAAGCGCATTCCTGCCGTCGCCGTCGCCGTGAGGTTCCGTATAAATTCCAACGGCGATAAAATCGTCGCCGCGCGCCGTACGCTGTGTGTGCGAGTGAAAGCGAACGAGGATGAGCCGGCAATCGCAACTCAATGTAGCGCAGGCGAGGGAGGAAGGCATGCCGGAAGTGCTGTCTTCTTTCGTGCGCGATGCACGGGGGCGAGGCGACGGAGAGAGAGAGAGGACGGAGGGGGGTGCGTTCTGCTTCATCGACTGCAGCTCAGAGCGCGGCCGCGTGGGCGCGGTATCTTGATAGCTATCTGTGATGTGGGCGAAGTGCGCGCCCGCACGGCCCTCATTTTCAAAGCGATCTGCGATGGGGACAAAGTGCATGCGCCGAGCGCCGGTAGCTTCGTATGCGCTATGCTTTCGACGTTTAGTTCGCGTTGAAGCGAGACGAGATACAGCGTGAAGGTCAATTTTCCCGCTGCTGCTGGTGCGCTTTCTCACTCCGGCCTTTTCACAGCGAGATTCCGCGGTCATCGAGCGAGATGTTCTCATGTTTACCTGTGCGCGCGTGACACCGTGTTTGTCTACTTAGATAGTAAGCGAATGTTTACAACTTTACACGGCCCATTAAACTACTATCCTTGTTTCGTATAGCTCTCTACTAATTTGTTATCGCAATCGATGCTTCGCCTTTCGGGCGAAACTGCGACGTTTCTTGCACACGATTTAAAAAAAAATCTGCTACTACCTGTAGGAGTATACTGTTCCTTAAGCTCAGTGAACAGCCACACAGAGAATAACTTATTGATGAGGAATGATTTCATACAAACTTTTTTTCATAGACAACGGTTAAACTAGTCAATAATACACATTGAACCTCCATTAAAATATCACGGTATTTGTCTTCCAACCAGGACTTATCTAGTCGTGACTAAACAATATGTAGGAAAGCATGAAAGCACAAGGTTGTTTACTTTATTTGCTTTCCTGTAAAGTCACTTTGAAATTAAGCAAATGTCCGACTAAATAGCTGCAACTTTAACATAGCGGTACCAACAGCCAAGTAATATGCTTTTATACACGGCCTGCAATATCGCTGTTTTGAAGAAAATAATAAAAATATTTATTATAAATAATACAATGATATATATAACGTTACAGGCTACTGCGCAGTAATTTGTAGAGAATGTGTCAAGTCGGGTAGGAGATACAAATCTATTAATCAAAGCTACTTTATTTTGCAACTTTACAAGGCGAAAAAGGTGGCCGGAGAAAATGAAAACAATGTGCCTCTTTGGAGAGCCTTCATAGAGGAGGACATTCGTACAACAGTGCGCAAGATTACAAAGTGGAACGAACGAACTCTCATGTTTGCTCATATTGCTCATGTTTCAAGCAATATGAAAAAAAAAAAAATTAGTAGCCCTTCTTCTGTCGAGGAAATGGGGGTAAGTGAAGCTTGTTGTGTGTTTCTTCGGTGTTCCTCGGAACGAACTGCACTGACGAGTACCGCGTTGTGCTCGAACCACAACCGGTCACACGCAGTGCAGCTGGCTCCGACGTTCCGGTTGAGAAAATCGCGTTGAAATCTGGCCGTCGCACCGGGAAAGTTGGCGCTAGCGTTGCCGAGGCGTGCACCAACGTTGTTCCTGGAGGGCAAGACGACACTGACGTTTGGCCTCAACATCGCGCTCCTGCAACTCGGGGTCGGCGGCTCTTCGCTGCCGTTTCGCCTGGGCTTCGGAAGCCCTCATGATAAAATCAGCACGTCGACGACGGGCCCTTTCCCAAGCGAGTTCATTCTGGATGAGTTTCCGTGAAATTTCTTCAAAATTAAATCTGTCCGTTACGCAATACAATGTATGGCTCATACAACCTTAGGTAATGGCTCATACCCCCGTAAACGCTGCCTTCCCATTACGACGACAGAAGAGAAGTGGAATTCTACGTTGGCATGATTAGCGGCAACGCAGTCAGCTGTGGAAGCAGACGATGACGACGAACGCGTGAGCAGTGGCACAAGCGCGTGCCGACCACCTGTGCAGCTCCGAGAGCAGCTGAGTTTTTTAGCGTTACATCGCCGGCGCAGGCTAGCGTATACAAGCTTCGCGTGAAAAAAGAAGCCGGTAGCAAATGCAGGCAAAAAGACGTCGTCTGGCTGTGAACTATGGCTCACAGGAAGCTCTTTACAAAATGAAACAAAAATTGAGTTCTCAATCCGTAAAGTCAAAACTTAAGCTATGACCGCTGTATTTCGCAGGCGTGATAAATGAATGAAAAGAAAATGGCGGAATGCGTCGTGCAGCAGTACTACAGATAAGAAAGAACATCCACTAAACGTCAATATCAGGCTCCCTGGGTTTAGTTACGCCAGTATATTTTACGCAGCCTCATCTTCACCGCTTTTCTTTTCTTTCTTAAACTTTAAACTCGCCATAGCAACTGCGGACGTCTGGTGGCGATGGAGGGAAGAGAAATAGTGCCTCAACAATAGTGTGCAGTGTGCTGGAAGCTTCTATGAGCGCGGATGCGGTCATTAGCGTGCAACAGAAAATGGTTCAGTGGTTTTGACGAAGTTAAAGTGCACGCACCGTTGCACCGCGCACCTAAAGTAAAATGTAGTCGATACCTGAGGCTAACATAGCCGCAATGCGTACACGATCCCTACACCATTGATGGAGCAGCCGCTGTGGATTAGGTCGTTGCGTGGGCACGGCGTGCCTCTCAGCTCTCCACGTGTATAGGTAGCTCAATCGGCGCAGCATGCTTTTCGACTTAGCGTACATGGCTGAGATTTAATTTCACATTTAGCCGATTGAAAACTACTATGGACTGCATTAGCGACATTACCAAGTAAACGCAGCACATATCAGCTGCAGACTGTTCGCCTCGGCCGCTACGAAATTCGCTGCTTTCGAGACAGCCTGCGGTTCACGAACATTCGATGCATAATACACGCACACTAAGCGAGGCGCGTTCATTACGCGAGGTGAGCACAAGTTACCTCAAAACTGCGACTTCATATTTTGCTTTGTGTTGCTCCGCTTGCATTTTGCTCTCGTGAGTATTTCGTCTGCAGGCATACCCAAGCCGTGTGGATGTCGTCTGTATGTCGTCTGCATGTCTTCTGCAGACGCAAGTCGGCAGTTGGTCGTTTGCAGGTGATATGGTGCAGTTTTCCCTCGGCTTTCATTACGTCGCCGATAGCAAGCAGACGACATGATACCACGCATCGTTTGCACTGTAAGCAGACGAGATGGGCGCGGATGCCTGTATCATCTAGGATTTCGGCATGCTTGCTCCTTCGACTAGAAGGTGTGCTTTCAAGCTTCCTTCACGCTGCACAGATTTACCGAGGTGGCGTATAAAAGCAGGAAGCAGGAGCGCGCCACACTGGCGTCACATTTCGACTTCTCCCATCCTTCGGTGCCTGTCCGGCACCGTTCTCGCTGAACGGTCGAGCAGTAAAGTCCAGCCGATACTAAGGCGGGGTTTAAATGAGGGTATTAAAAGCAGGAGCGCGGAACTTTAAAAGATCACAAAAACTTCGTTCACAGTCGGGCTGCGGAAGTCGCGTCAATTCGGCGCCAAATGCGTGCCGGCGCACTACCACGTTTAGCACACTGAACGCTGCCATCGCACTTCCCAGGTCTGGCTGATACCCCTCCCCCCTCTCTTGCATAAAAAAAAAAACCAGAACATGACGAAAGAAAGTGAGAAGAAAAGAAAAAGATGGGACCGGCTTCCGAAAGCAATCGCACCGTGTCTTTTACGACGCCCAAATTAAAATAAACCGGCTCTAACTCCAATCGCAAAGGCTTAGAAAAGAATTACGTCCGCACTGCACCATCCGGTAAGCGCGAATTGTGTGGATATTTGTGTCCTTTATATTCTGGACTTCAATATTGGTTCTGGTTATTAACGAGCCAGGAGCTTAAATTTTTACTTGACTTCATTTGCAACACGAGCTATGATGCGCGTGCTGGGTTGATACCTTTGCAAAAAAGTATACGTGCCGATACCTTCTTGGGGTGATGATGTTAGGAAACTTGCAGGCGCAAGTTGGAATCAGCTAGCGCAAGACAAGGGTAATTGGAGATCACAGGGAGAGGCCTTCGTCCTGAAGTGGACATAAATATATGCTGCTGATGATGATGATCTTCTTGGAGCGTCAGTATATACGGGAATAATTTATAAAAACGGTTAGTGCCTAGAATGAGAAAATCCGCCCGATATAATACCGTGATTAGGCGTTGGCGCACAGCGCAGTAGCATAAGAACCCAGTGAGAAACCGATCCGGCACACGGCAGCGCTGGCTTCGAAAAGGTTCAATTGCTTGTTCAGTGTAGCAATTACAGTTCACTCCCCCCCCCCCCCCCCCTCCACCCTCAGCTCAAGGAATGTACTTGGACAAGTGGAAATTGTAAACTGTGGGTACGGTGAAGACTGTAACACCGACACGGTTGCAAACACAGAGTACATACTGTACGAGTATATCCTGAATTGGAACACAGCCCTGCAGCGGACACATTAGCCAGTCTGCCTGCGAGCAATAGCCGACCTGCGCCATACACTTTTACAATGATGACAATGATTCTTCATAACGTGGTGCTTACCCACAATAGAGGATGGGTCACGAATTGGGTGACTGTACGCACAAATAGGAAGTGCAGAAACGTATGACGAACTGGCACATGTAACACTGGGAAGGAAGGACTTGTGTGCAACTGAAAAGTTAGGTCAGATGAATGGAGGATAACACTTGAAGGCAATGAAAATATGGTTCATTGAACAATGTAGATTGAAAAAAAAATATTATGGTGATAAATAAGGATAGTAAGGAAAACACGGATCATCCTGGTAAAGGTTTAGTAGACTGAATAATATCACACACAGCATTGAACAGGTCCCTGCGGCTAAAGCCTAGTGCCAAGGCCCCTAGTGAGACTATAGAACCAATGCATTTAAATTTAAGCCACGTTTACGAAGCAATGCCTACCCGCCATGATGACGTAGTGGCTTCGGCGTTGCGCTGATAAGCCCGAGGGTGCGAGATCGAGTTCCGACCATGGCGACCGCATTTCTACGGGAGCGAAATGTAAAAAACGCCTGTGTACCGTGCCACTGTGTGGAGGTTAAAAAGCCCCGGGTGGTCAAAATTAATCCGGAGTTCCCACTACGGCATGCCTCATAATCATATCGTGGTTTTGGCTCGTAAAACCCCAGAATTAAAAAAAAAAGCAATGCTTCATAGATTGCCTCGCGGGACTTCTTATATCTCACTTGTTCACCGTGGTCACCGTGCATAATGGTCACCATTCTCTTTTATACTGATGCTTCCTTTTAGTAGCGGGTACTCCTGTCTCTGACACGATTCGTGAGTTTCACAAGCTGTATCTCATATGATTTATATGATAGTGTTGCTTAGAAGACAGCCTAGCTGGAAGAGCGCCGGGCTGGAGCTCGAGAGCTCTTTGGATTCCCAGTTCTTCCGGCTGTACGGAATCGTGATCGCTTTGCTGTGCCTAGTATTGTTCGGAAATAAACGAACAAAAGAATTAGCGAAACATGTACTCGAGCATTGAGAAGCAAACACCATTCCAGAATTCACTCAAGGTCTTTGGAACACGTTACGATAACCCTCAGCGAGTTCAGCAGCAGCATGGTTCGATGGAGAGGCCAGACGATTTATTATCCATGCAGTATAGACCCTGGACTGAAATTTGTTGCATGTGTTAATCTACCATGAGGTGTAGAAACCTTGTTTTCCTGCTTTCGTATGTGGTGCAGAATACACTAATCACTTTCTTTTCAACATTCATCGCAGAAGCTCTGCATTTTGCACGCATTGTGTACGCCGGCCGCAGAGGTATTCCGTCAGAAAAGGCGGCAGGTACCGACAAACGGAAAGCGCTCGGAAGTCATCTCTTGTTCTTGCAACAATAATTTAACCATGGCCCGTAAAAACTTTAAAAAGAGAGCCTTTAATGCCACGAGAGGCATCTTTATTATTGCGGACATGTGCTCAAAGTGTTAGGACAGCGCTATGTCAAGTGACAGGCGCTTGTTCATTCTTTTTCCTTTTTGTTTACTTTTTATTCTTCTCTAGAAGAGAGTTACTAACCTTTCCACGTGCTACACCTTTCCTTTTGTACTGCTATTTTTTGTGCACTTTCTATTTTCAGCCTACGTGAGCTGAAGTAACCGGAAGCATGCTGACTTCCATCTCTCACTATGAACATCGTTAAGAGAAAGCTTTAACTCCGAGCCAACTACAATGTCTCCTATTCAAACACATGCGTAACGCGGAAGTGGTTTCATAAGACAGCCCATGGAGCGATTTAAATAAAATCAACTGCATTTGAAAGAAAAAGTTAGATTCAGTGACTGTAGGAAGCAGAGTTTAGATTTAGAACCTGGATTTCTTACACAAATTGCAGAAAATTGGTAAGTTTCAGGAAAATAGAAGCACGAAGTTTAGAAATGGGTAACTGTGCACCAAAAGTGGATAATGCAGTTATCTAAACTGCGTACGTTCGAGAGCATCTAAAGCGGACAGATATGATATACGAATTTACAGGTTACATGAATTTTTGCAATGTTTACAAGGATTTCGCAAAAGTGCTAATCACATAATAATAGCACACTTTAAAGTGGCGAATACATAAATTTTGTTCTTTTTAGATGTCTTATCAGACACAGTTAGCATAATTGTGATATTTTCCAGTGCTAGAGTCATAAACTTGATATATTCGTTTTTTAAAGTTTGAGAATTTCGACAATTTTTATAAAGCGATCTACGGCCTAAATTAAGAAAAAATATGCTAGCTACACTGACTAGACATTAACTTTTTGTTTTGTATGTGACAGACCTCATCAGATTCGGTGCAGCGGCTGCCGTGAAATCGATTTGTCCGTTACCATGTGGTCATACAGGAGCCGCCGGGATAAAACTTTCTCTTGAAGTCTACCCCACCTAGATTCTTTGTTACCTCTTAACCTACAATTTCGAAAACTCAGTCGGGACAAAGACAACGCGACGAGAGCCCAGTTTTAGAATGTCGTTCTAATCCCGTGTGTAAGAAAATTGTGAACGCCCTGCTGCAGCTGCTTGCTGGCGTGAATACGCCTCCAGTGATATCAGTGGCGGGAACAACGAGCGCTACGAAGTATGACTGTTATAATAGTGAAATTTTGGAACCGAATAGAATATGAATATTCGAGAAAAAGCGACCTCCGAACATCGAACCGAACGCCTAATGTTTTCCCAACAGGGTGTGAACTTGAGCGAGTTGTACCTTCTTGGTAAACTAGCAAAAGAGCATTAGAAACGAGACAAAGGCAAATGCACAGGTACCACAAACATGGCACCACTTCCAATTAGCGTTTATTGAAAGGTCAGCAGGACCTATACAGCGAAAAAAAAAAGATAATATGCTGACACAACAAATAATGCTGTCGACGTGGCTGTGGCATGTCTGCAAGGTCCCGGAGCTCTTTGTTCGATCAGGACGGAGCACTGACGCAATCTTCTCCTTCGGAATGAATTTCTGTTCATGCTGCGTCCTTGTTCTTATCGAACAAAGATCACTGTTACCTTGCACACGCACCTTAATCACATTGACAACATCATCGGTTATGTCAGCATCTATATATATATATATATATATATATATATATATCGATATTTCTTTCCCCGGTAGACATTCTGCTAACCATTCCATAAATGCTAATTGGAAGTGGTGCCATTGTATCGGTTCCTTTGCCTTTGTCCTGTTTCTAACACGCTTTTAATAATTTACTATGAATATTGTCTCATTTCTAAACAAATGTAAAAAAAAACAAGTTTGCGTGGAGTCCATTTCTCGAAATATGAGGCTTATCCACGTTGTTCGACTGATGCATGTAATGCCGTGCGCAAGTGGACGTCCGGTCAACTGAGGAGCCTGTAAATTAGAAACAACTGCGATCAGGTTTCTAGTGCACCAGGACAATGACAGTATCGTAACAAGGAAACAGAACGTCACCATGTGCATCTATGTAGCTGTGTTCGTTGAAGGAGAGAAGCGTGAGATAACAAGGCACAATGTTTTATAGTAGGACGATACAAACACGACCAGACTGGCCAAATATTAAACTGCTTTGCCCAAGCCGTAAGCTACCTAAAAGCGAGGCATCCTAATTGAGTGACTGCAAATTACAGAGCAGAAGGAATCTGCGCGCCTCTTGCGCTCGCTCAATAACGGATGCCTCTCGTTAAGAACCACGGCTCTCCTATGGTAGAATCATTCGGAACAGTCATTAATTACTTCGGCCTCTGATCCACGAGACTCACGTAGGTTCTGTTATCTCCTGTATTCGCTAAAAACGAATATTCGCCCAGAATGAATATTTGACAATTACGAATGGGGACTTCTCGGATCTAACACGAATCAAATGGCAAGGACTATTCTATTAATCTTCAAAATTTTGAATATTCGCAGATATCTACCATGAAGACGTTGGTGGCCGCTCTCCAGTAAGATCAACTATGCCCAGGGAAACATGTATGCAGATTGTAGTCAGAATTGCATATCGAGCATTTGTTCCATAATCATCATCACAATCTTAGTTCCTGTGACTCCCCTTTTCCCACTTCCACAACGTGGAGTAGCAGGTACGAGAATCCGCTCTTCAGACTCCCTTATAAGATTTATTATGCCTATCAGCCTCTCCACGTTATCACAGGTGAACGAAGAGCGTTTGACAAAAAAATGTTAGAGATTAGTCAAACTGCAACGAAAAATTGGGGGCACAGCCGGAGCAGCGAGGCTCTACCTGGCCGTCAAAAATCTCGAGATTGCACGAGACCGACGAGATTGGTGAGACTCTAATATAGCTTGTTGTCTAATACATGGCCCAAGCCGCTCGTAGATTTTCAGTGCTAATAAGATGATGACAACAAAGCGATTTCAGCGCAAGGTAATGCTGGAACCTGCTGAATATATGTACAAAAATAGAAAAAGAAAGAAGAAAAAAAAAGTGGTCTGCAATCTACGCTGTGAAGGCGGTTGGACAGCGAAGCTGTAAACGACAACTATAACGATTACCCATTACGACGTAGCTTGAAATTATTCACGTGGTGACATTCACATGCACTTTACCTAATTGTTAGTCTAAGACGTTTCAACAGGTTGCGACTTTGCTTGCGCCGCTACTTTGTGCACCTACAAAGAGTGGACCAGACAGAAGAGAAATGCACTTGAGCACACTTTCGCCACGCCTCGTATTCACGCTGCTCTTCAGGAGTCCTCACTATACGTGGTCTTGCCATAGCGCTGTCACAACACAAATCAGTTTCTAGGTGGGTTCTTCTTTACATACGAAAGTGTAGTTACGTAACTCCCTGCTTCGAATGCCACAGTTGCGATTTCCCGACAAGTCCAGCTTATGGAACCGTATTCTTTATCGGGAAACGCATGCGGCGATCGCCATGGCGAAGGCGAGATTTCTGGTTCTTTCTTTTGTTTCCCCCGCACGACCGACGCCCCCGCACGGCCGACGCCCCCACTGCCGCGGATGGATGGATGGATGGATGGATGGATGCTATGAGCGTCCCCTTTGAAACGGGGTGGTGGGTTGCGCCACCAAGCTCTTGTTATTATTTTGCATTATGTCCTACCTTTAGTTTTTGAGAAACACACAAATACAAAGAATTCCAGGCATCAACCTTTTTGAACCATTACTGGCAACTCTGTTTCCGTATGTCTCCGTTGTTTGTGGTCTCCCTACTTTTCTGCCACCAAACCTCCAACTGCCTCTTACTAATCTCTACAGCGGACATGTTTACTTTGCCCATGCTATCCCTGAACCCAAGGACTTCAAGGAGGTCACAGGAGCCTAGACTTGCAGCTGGGTAGATTTCTTCACATTCCAATAAAACATGTTCCACCGTTTCTCTAGCTTTACCACTGCAAGCACATGCGGCTTCGTCCTTGGTGTACTTCGCTTTATAACTCCGCGTTCTAAGGCATCCTGATCTCGCCTCGAAAAGCAAGGAGCTTCCCTTTGGGGTTTCATAAGTTCTTTTTTTTCCTGATTTCCTTTTTTCCTTTGAGGTAGTTAGTCATAGCAGGTTTCTTTTCCATTGCCGCCACCCATAACCTTGTCTCAGCCTCTCTCACTTTGCGTTTGACGTTCTTTGTTGCCGTGTTGCTGACCATACCAGTCGCATATTTGCTGGTAAGCTTCCTAGTTCTTTTCATCAATTGTGAGTCAATGTTTTGCCTGTACAAATACCTGAACACCCTCTTGCACCCCATCTACTTTCTTCCATATTCCTCAGTCGTTCCTCAAAATCAATTTTACTCTGAGCCTCCCTTAATTAAAAATTTGTCCAGCCCATATCACCCTGCACAGCTTCATTAGTAGTCTTCCCGTGGGCGCCCAACGCGAGGCGTCCCACTGACCTTTGGTTGCCATCGAGTCCTGATTGTACCCCTGACTTCAAGCAAACAACCGCATTTCCAAATGTAAACCCTGGAACCATTACACCTTTCCACATACCCCGGAGCACCTCGTACCTATTGTACCCCCATTGCGCCCTGTGTTCCATTATGGCCGCATTTCTCTTCCCTTTTGCTATTATTATTTTTTTCCTGTGTCTCCAGATATCTATATATCGCCTTTGTTTATCCATACACCCAGGTATTTGTATTCTTTTACCCGAGGTATTCCCTGGCCCTGTATCAACACTGTCTTTTCACTGTTTTCATTGAATACCATAAAACCTGATTTTCTAACGCTAAGTTTTAATCCTAACTTCTCACATTCTTCTCCACAGATATCAGCCAGACATTGCATGCCACTTTGCTTGTTAGCAAGCAACACAATGTCGTCCGCATAAAATAAACCTGGGAGCTGCTGCTCAACTATTGTGCCGTCTTGTTTGTATGAGAGGTTAAACCCGATATTGACTCCTTCTAGCGCTCTTTCCATCCTTACCACGTACATCATAAACAGCAGCGCAGATAAAGGGCAACCCTGTCTCAGTCCCTTGTTGATATCAACTTTATCCTCGCTCGTCACCCCTTCACAATCAACGGAAACAGTTTTTTCTCGGCAAATCTTCCTCAAGAGCTGTATACAGTAGTTGCCTATACAATCCCATTCTAGAATATTCCACAATATGCTGCCATCTACATTGTCATACGCTCCGGTAATGTCTAGAAAAGTCACATATAGCGGTCTCCTTTCTTTAATGGATATTTCAATACACTGAGTAAGGACAAATAAGTTGTCATCCAGCCGTCTACCAATTCTGAAACAATTCTGAAGTTCTCCCAATATGCCATTATTCTCTGACTATGCTTGCAGCTTCAATTGAATCGCCTGCATTGCTAACCTGTATATTATCGATGTAATGGTCAGCGGTCGATAAGAGTGAACTTTATATTTTTCCCCATTACCTTTATAAATTAATTTAATCGTACTTTGTCTCCAACTGTCTGGTATTCACCTATGTTGTAAGCATTTTGCTACTGTTTTCAACAGAGCTTCCTTACTTTTTGGTCCTAGCTCATTAATCAGTCTAACGGGAACCTCGTCTAAACCTGTGGCTGCGCGTTTAGGAATTTTTTCTTCAGCTTTCTTCTAGTTGAAATTACTCAGCACCATCTCTTTTTCCGTCTGGTTTTCGTTAATTCTCTTTGTTTCCTCAGAAACCACCTCGCCACTGCCCTGAAATGATTCGGCTGTTATTTTTCGAACATACTTTAATGCCGCGTCCCCTTCCAGTTTATTTCCATCTTCGCCAAGGATATGTTGCTGTACTGTTCCCAACTTCCTGCCTAATACGTTAACGTGGTTACAAAATATTCTAGGTGCAGCCTTTTTTTTCTCACGTATTTCTGACAACCAACGTTCACTTTCACCTTTAATCTTTGCTTGAACTAATATTTGAACCATGGTTTTTTCCCGCGGTATATTTCCCATTTTCTGTCTATTTCATCCTGCGGCAACTGTGAATTTTTTGCCTGCCTGTGTTCTCATGATGCTTTCTTTCGTTCGTCGATGGCCTCCCGTATCTCCCTGTTCCACCAGCTTTTCGGCTTCCTTTTTCCTTTCTAACAAGCATGTTGCTTCTCTTTCCTCATTTCTTTCGTCATTACACTTACAAGCTCACCATATTCTCACTCCTTGCTTGGCCATTTGTCAAGTTCTTTCTCGACTCTTGTGGCTATATTTGCTATTTGTTCATCGTTCAAATTTGGACTGGTCATTCTTCGTTCCTTGCTCTCTTTCCCAACTACATATCCCATTTTAAAAATGATGCGTTTATGGTCACTCCCTATGCTGCTATCCCCTTCTTCGTCAATGACCATTTCTTTCAACTTATCATAAATTCCTTCTGTCATCAGACAGTAATCGATGGCCGATTGTTTATTTCCGCCTTCCCATGTGATCTGGCCATCACATTTTGGCCCCGTGTTCCCGATAACGAGGGCATGTTGCTCACAGAGATCTAGCATTACCCTCCCGTTGTTGTCGGTATAACCATCTAGATCCTGTCTGTGGGCATTCATGTCACCCAACAGGATAATTTCGCCCTCCTTCCCGAAACTCTTAATATCCGCACTTAGGCATTTCACTAACTCTTGATTCTTTTCTTTGCAATTTTTCCCTGTCCATAAATACGTCACTCCCAGCCAAGTTTTCTTTCCACTGACTGTGCCTGATAGCCAAAGGTGCTCTTGACACTTTGAATTTACTCTTTCCCACTTGGCCCCCTGATGTATGAGCATTCCAACTCCCCCTCCCTTTCTTTCCAATTTGGTTAGGTTGCACCCTTCCCAAACATAATTCTCAATCATTGGTGGCTCTTCTAAGTCTCTAACGTGCGTTTCTGTAAACGCTTACACACCTATTCGTTCTCTATTTAACTGCTCCTCAATCTATAATCACTTTTCTTCTACTGCCCTGCATGTTTATATAACCTATTGCACAGCGAGCTCTTTTCTTTCTCGTTGTTCTCTTGCTACCGGTGCTGCAAGTCAGAGGTTCCCCTGAGGGACCTTCTTCATTACTACTTACCCTGGCCTCCTTAGCGCCCGTGGGCCTCCCAAAAAAGCAATTGCGCGGATGCATGGAGGCAAGCGCCATCTGCGGGTTCTGCAAGGATCGCAGTGGCGCGCGCCTCCCGAGCTTTTGCCTACGGAGACAATAAAATTAAATAATAAATCATGGGGTTTTACGTACCAAAACCACAATCTGATTATGAGGCACACCGTAATGGGGGACTCCGGAATAATTTGGACCACCTGGGGTTCTTTAACGTGCACCTAAATCTAAGTAGACGGGTGTTTTCGCATTTCGGCCCCATCGAAATGCGGCCGCCGAGTACGAAGACAACAGACTCACTGGGAGGTATAGCTATACAGCTTCGGTGTAAAAACTCGCGTGACTTCTTTTGAAACAAAACTTCTCAGTTGAAGAAACATTTGTCATTGTTGGGCTTGAACCGAGCATTATACCGCCTTTACGAGGCTGTCGCTCGAGGAACTGAAGTTACAAGGGGTGCAACTGTTGATGGTACGATGGTCAATTAATTAACAACCAGTAACGGTGGTACATTGATTAAGGAAATGAATTCTTCGGTATTCAGCAAGGTACAGGTAGCTCAATGAAGGGAAACTTAGTGTCCAGAATAATGGTGGGCTTCGAAGTAGAGTAGATGCTAACTTTAGCTGAATCGCAACATTACATTTAATCAATGCATTGCAGCAAGAGCAAGACGTTTATCATAGTAGAAAGTGACAGCAAGAGTGTCACGTCCTTTCAGTCGCAGCGCATGGAAACGGAAATGTCAATTGAATTCACGTGAATGCTTGCGACAACGTTGCCTGGAGAATCTATAGTTACAACATCGATGGTGGACTTTACTCTTAGAATATCTCAAAAAAAAAAGGCTAGAAAAAATGTGAATCTTTTGTTGGACCCTCGTGGCACCTACAACCCAAAAGAGTTTCGAAAGCATTGTCAGTAAGTGCCATTCGGTAGACGTCAAGCCCAGGTGCCAGGGACACGACGTATTGCCTGACACGGCGTGACGTTGCGTGCATGTACAGACTGCACTGTTAAGCAATGATTTCGGGTATATTTAGCAGTTGTACAGAGTAAGAAAGGTGATTGCTATGAAGCCGAATGATATTAAGCTCCGCCGTCACGAAGTCGAAATGCGATCGAACGCGAATGCGGACTTATACGTCGAATAACTTTACATAAGTAGACGCCTATATCGATTTCTCGCATTGCTCATAACGATCGTTTTCGATGACATCTGGTCGTTCATTGCAGATGTGTTGCGCCATTTTTTCTCTGACTTGCTTGCTTCCGCTCATACATTTTCCTTTTATTTTTTTCGCTGTGATCAGCTCAACTTTGTTCCTTATTGAATTTTTATTGCTGGGACCTGTGTACGCTGTCGGTTAGTTTTCAGGGCATCCTGGCACAAAACCTTGATCCGCTTTTCTTCGGCATACCATTGTATAGCTAACCGTTGCCTGTAGTACAAAAAAAGTGCAACTGACTAATACGCCGGACCTATTTTAATGACAGCACGGTGACGCAACATGGTTTCGGTCCCTATACATGTCGAGAACAAAATACTATCGACCGAGGAGTGTACGAAGATTACTGGCAGGGGGTCTTACGCTACCCGCCACGGTGGCTTAGTCAGCTAAGGCGTTGCGCTGCTGAGCACGAGATCGCGAGATCGAATCCCGGCCGCGGCGGCCGCATTTCGACGGAGGCTAAATGAAAAAAAAAAAAAAAAAAAAACGCCCGTGTGCTTACGCTGTAGTGTACGTTAAAGAACCCCAGGTGGTCAAAATTAATCCGGAAGCCCTCTACTACGGCGTGCCTCATAATCAAAACTGATTTTGGCACGTAAAATCCCAGAAAGAAGAAGGATCTTACGCTGCAATTATTCAACCTGAGAAAGAATTATGGGTAGTCGACGCATTAAAATTTTTTTAAACAATTTGGCGCAACGCACTTGAGAAAACACAACTCATTTGATTCTGCGTAAACTGCGTTGACTGCTCGTATAGCACGGCTTCATTAGAATGCTTAAAGCGGTCCTGAATCACCCCTCGAGCTTGGTGAAAAAAAAAAAAAAAAAAAACTGTCCGCCGATAGCGTACGCTGCTGTGAGCGTCTCAGCCGCGTTTTGCAGTCGTGCGCGGCGCGCGGAGCTCAGTCATCTTTCTCTCAAACGCCCTCTTTTCAACAGAAGCCTGCTCCTCACTTTTTTTATGGAGGCTTTATTTCGTAATAAAGCAGATTCCCATACGCTGCTGCTATTGGCAAATAGCTGACATCAATCAAGAAGGGTACGTGTTTGAATCAGTGTGCTTCTTTCAACGGTTACTGTATATGTTTACTGACGCAGTTAATTAAAGAGGCTGAAGTAAGCGAAATTCTGCTTTCGAATTTCGATAATAATTACATACTTCCGGAAGAAGTCACCTATCGTCTGCTCACGCTCGGCGGTGGCCGCCCGCGCAGGAATGAAAAATTTGGCCACCCTGCTTATCGGTGTCGTAGCCGTCGGGTCTCGCTAATTTCGACTGGTTTTGAACACTCAACTAGCCTCGAACCACGCGAAACGTAAGGTCAAACCACACGTATACGCTCGGCAGCACGCGCTCGCTCCTGGCCGCTCCTGGTTAGACGCCTTGGCAGACTTCGTTTCGTTATGAACTGTTGATAGCGCTTCAAAATGCGCAAGCTGGATGTGGCTACTTTCCGTCGGTGAAGCTGGTGCAGGACAAAGCCGTTCCGCACCACGTAGCACGGCCAGACTGGAGCATGTGAGCGCGCACTCCAGCCCTGTCGCGCACAAAACAAACGCTGCGCATACGCACTACAATTGCATGTAGCGGCGATCTGCTACGTAGCCTGCATACTGGGTGCCGCGACGAGTCCGCTGGCTGAGCGCACTGCTGCTCGTTGAGAACAATCGTGTATGGCTTGCGTTTCGCTACGTTGGCACGTCGTAGGCACCAAAATCGGAAGTAGTGGCGCCTACACGAACATCAAAACTCAAACTTGAACTGCGCGCCACAGTGACGTTCAGTAGGCAGAGCGTTGTGAGCATGCCCCGCTGTGCCGTAGCCTTCGCAGTGCAAATCATTCAAGAAGGAGTGTTTGAATCATACAGCAACGGGATGTTTGATTGTCAATAACTCCGCTTCTTCTGAACGCATTTAAGTACCTTTTGCGGCAAAGTTATTGCTGAAATAGCCTGTTTTAACTTCAAATGCCATTATGCACTTGGATGAAAATTGATTCAGGGCCCTTTTAAGCGTCTTACATTCACGACAAGAGAGCGAGAGAAAGGATGCATAGAAAGGCAGGGAGGTTAACCAGATGTAGTTCCGGTTGGCTACCCTGCACAGGGGGAAGGGTAGGGGGATAAAAAGAGAAAGAGAGTGAAATGAGGGAGAGAGAGAAAGAGAGACGACCACAAACAATCCGCGTACAGTATAGAGCGGTAGGGGCGGTGTTCTTAAGTTTGTCGTGACGGCCCGTAGACCGCAGGAACCTTAGAAACGCGAGTAAGGCCTTCAGTGCGGATGCTCTGTCGGAGCACTGACCTAAAGCTTTTAGTTCCGTTAGTGGACGATTGTCCAATTGGTCCAACACTCTGCACAACACTTGTCTTTCGGCATTATAGCTCGAACAGACACAGACAATGTGTGCGAGCGTCTCATCACTGTTGCACACGTCGCACGTGGGGCTGTTGGCCATTCCAATAAGGAAGGCATATGAGTTTGTAAATACAACGCCTAGCCACAGACGGTACAGCATGGTCTGTTCACGTCGTGGTAATCCAGGCGGTAGATGCATCCGTATATCCGGAGACAACGAACGCAAATGGCACATGGTGGAAGTGTTCGAGTCCCACAGGGGCAAAGCACCTTCACGGGACATCAATCGCAGTCCAGCCGCAGCATCTGTTCGCGAAAGTGGAATGGAGACACATTGACCACTTTCATGTGCAGATCGGGTGGGCTTCGCTGGCGTGGTCATTAACGCTGATGTTGCAATGTCCTGGAAGCCATTGAAAGATTATGTTGTGTGCCTTGTCATGGCTGCGACGATATATCTCTCGTATTTATGAGGCCAGTTGTTCATTGGGTCCATGGCTCATTGGGCTTTGTATGCACTGAAGGGTTGCCTTGGAATCACTAAAAACTGCCCACTGTTGCGGCGTTTCCTGAAAAATGAAATCAAGTGCAGCACGGAGTGCCGAAAGTTCTGCACCCGTCGAGGTGGTAACAAATGAAGTTTTTAGCTTGATTTCTCTAGATTTTGCCGGGATGATGACTGCAGCAGCAGAGCTGTTGAGTTTTACCGAACCATCTGTGTAGACGTGTTGCCGGAATCTATGGACTTTGTAAATGTGTTCCGAATTTGCTTGCTTCAATGCTTGCAACGGCGCTCCAGCTTTCTTTTTGATGCCCGGAATTGTCAACTCTACTTGCGGCCGGTGCAGACACCACAATGGGGCTGATAATCGTGTAGCAGGCGTGAATTGTGAAGGCAAGTAGGGGCTGATGTCTTACAACACTTTTGGCAAATGTTGAATGTGGCCTCTTCGCTGGTAAGCAAGCAAGGTGGTGTGAGGGAATGCGAGACAGATGTCGGATGTGTGCTCTCTCGACACCTGTAGCAATGTAGACTCTCAAAGGGGAGCCTCTGGCAATGGCCATTGTCGCAATCGATGGCGTAGTTTTTGGGAGACTGAGACAAGCTCTGAGGGTTTGGGCTTGCACACTCTGGAGTCTGCGGATATTTGTAGTGCAAGTATTTCCTAGTACAGGTAAGCTGTACCGCAGGAAGCAAAAGAATAGCGCTTTATATAGTTGCAGCATTGATGGTACTGTTGCGCCCCAGGACTTCCCACCGAGAAACTCGAGAAGGTCCACAATGGAAGCCAAACGCTTTGTCATGTAGGAGACGTGAAGGCTCCAAGACAAGTCTCTATCAATGATGACGCCAAGAAATCGGTGCGTTCGTCTGTACGGTACATTTTGGTCATTAATTCTTAAAGCATACGGGGCCATCGCTTAGCGAGTAAAAGCAACGAGTGCACACTTCTCAGGTGAAAACCCCAGGCTTCGCCTTCTTAGATATGTTGACACAGCCGTTGAAGCCTTCTGAAGTCGTGCGCGGACTTGTACAAGTTCATAATGCGATGTAATTTCCAACCTATGAATATATCTAGAACCATTCCGGTATCACCATCGTCATCCTATATTTATGTCCACTGCAGGGCGAAGGCCTCTTCCTGCGATTTCTAATTAATCCTGTCTTGCGCAAGCTGATTCCAACTTGGGCCTGCAAATTTCCTAACTTCATCACCCCACCTAGTCTTCTGCCGTCCTCGACTGCACTTCCCTTCTCTTGGCACCCAGTCTCTAACTCTAATGGTCCACCCGTTGTCTACCCTACACATTATATGGCCTGCCCATCTCATTTCTTTTCCTTAATGTCCACTAGAATATCGGCTATCCCTGTTTGCTCTCCGATTCACACGGCTCTCTTCCTGTCTCTAAACGTTAGGCCTAACATGTTTCGTTCCATCGCTCTATGTGCGGTCCTTAACTTGTTCTCGAGCTTCTTTGTAAACCTCGAGCTTCTGCCCCATATGTCAGCACCTAGAATGCAATGAACTGTACACTTTTCTTTTCAACGACAGTGGTAAGCTCTCAGTCAGGATTTGGCAATGCCTGCCGTATGCACACCAACCCAATTTTATTATTCTGTAAAGTTCCTACTCATAATCAGGGCTGCATGTGAGTAGTTGACCTAGATAAACGTACTCCTTTACAGACTCTAGAGGCTGACTAGCGATCCTGAATTCTTGTTCCCTTGCCAGGCATTCGAACGTTGTCTTTGTCTTCTGCATATTGATCTTCAACCCCACTCTTACGCCTTCTCGGCTAAGGTCCTCAATCATTTGTTGTAGTTTGTCCCCGTTGTTGCTGTAGAGAATTTTGCATAGAAGCTCGTAATAATAAAAAGCTCTATCATTTCTGGCACATTTAATTTTAGACTATGGTGCTGCTTAGGAATGCTCGCAGTTTCGCAATTGGCGATCTTTGCTGGCAATTCCGACGTCGGTAAATCAATCAATCAATCAATCAATCAATCAATCAATCAATCAATCAATCAATCAATCAATCAATCAATTAATAAAGTGAGCACGGGAGTGGTTGTCTCTCAAGCAGCCGCTTCGTAATGATTGATGATGGAAAAGGTAGCTGCTATAGAGGATTGTTGTAAAAGCAGTTTCAAGAAACTTCTCTTTTCGAGCGCGTACAGACTGTGTAAGCCTTGATTCTCGTTGCGAGCGTTTGGCCGTGGCACCGTCGTCTTTAAGACGACTGTGATCCACACCTTCGAAAGCAAATATAGCCAGCGCGCCCATCTCGCAAACGCAAAAGCTTCTCAGTGAAGCTCTGTGCACCATTGCTTACAAATTATTCAGGTCTTGTCTCATTTGTAGCCTTAGTCATGAACCTTAGTACAAACACACTAGCTAGACTATTTAAAGCTTCCGTTTTATACCCAACATGCACTGAAAATGAAATCGCGCAAATTTGCACCGCAGCCCTAAAAATATCAGAAAGCCGGTCTGAAACTAGCTTCATTTCTGTCTGCGCCATTCAGATTCACAAAAAGCAACAGGTGATGAATAAGGAACAAGAAAAGGAAAGAAAAAAAAGAGAGGGCACGCACTCGCAAACCGCTTCAAAGAAAACAGTCAACAACGACAAAGCAATAAGCGGGTGGAGTACGCGGGCAAGTGGCGCTGGAGAGGAGGCAGCATTTCAACGAGTCGCAAGCGCGTCAGTGTGTGCGCGCATTTGTCAAGAGTGTTAGCGGCACAATAAGCGGACTTATGCAGATTTCCCCGGGCACCCTAACGGCGTCTCACGCACAACGCATGCCCGTGCACGCGCCACACTGGATTAGTCGCGCACGAAGAGCGGCCAGCGACGCATGGCGAAGACTGCGCGCGCCAGGTTGGAACGCGACAGATAAGGGAATTCAACCGCGAGCGCTTGTCGTCGTTACACCAGTTACACCGCGCAAGCCGGGCCGGGTACTCTCTTGTTCACATTGTTATCATTCGGGGCTTTTTCCTTTTCGTTCCCGCGTGTATACTTCTTTCCAGAGAAGACGGCGGGACAACGTGTTGGCTAGCCAGAAAAAGTGCAACAAAATGCAGTAATTTTGTTTCTGTACCCCAACTCTTGCGTTTCGCGTGTTCAGCGCACATCGTTTCCTTCTTTCTGTATTCCTTGGGTCTTTGTTTTCTCTCTTTTTATCTTCGAGGCTTAGAATGAAAGGCGTGCGAGGCCGGCAACTAAGCCTCGCCGAGAGCGCGAAACCTCGTTGCTTGTTGGAACGCGGCTCGCAACGCAGAGCTGGCGAGACAGGGACGCGTTTAAAAATTCACGCGCGTGGCTCGCTGGGAATTGAAAGCGCGCAGCAGCGAGGACGAAACGACTGCGGTGGCAGCATGGGCGTTTCCCCGCTTCCGAGCCGCCTCCATGTTTGGATGAAATAAAAAAGAAAGAAAGAAGGAAGGAAGGAAAGAAAGAAAGAAGAAAGATAATTGGCGACGCAACCCACTTGCTGCTTCGCTTTGCGCGTATACCGAGCGTGTAGACATGCGCAGGCTATGTTACCAGGGCGAGTCGCAGTGTACCAAGTGCCTTCGCTAAACAGTGCAAGTCGTCAGGACACTCGATTGGCGTCACTGGACTCTGGCGACAGAGAGATATAGATATAGAGGGAGAGAGCAGATAAAGAGAGGCTGACATGTTCGTTCTAGTTGGCTACACTGCTAGGGGGAGGGAGGGTCAAGGGGATAGAAAGAAGAGAAGGGAGAACTTGTCATTGTGAGCTCCAGGTAGTAACAAATCATTTATCCAATTCATTCATTCATTCATTTACTTTTGTAGCGGTTACATGCATTGGTGTCAGTCTGTCACGGTGCCTTTTCTTTCCAGAAAAGTGAAGGAAAGCGTTCAATCTCTCCAGCTCAATCGTCCAGTGACACCTCTACCTATAAAAATGTTTGGCTATTACAAGAGCACAATTGTTGCCTTCGTGGTGCCTCTCGCATTAACGCGAACTAAGCCACGAAAACACAGCGCGTGGCGGACTCTGTCCTCGTCGCAGATGGCTTTCAAGATACGAAGGCGCGGGCGGGCGCGCGCGGCCTCCCGGAGTGGAACACGCCCCCCCCCCCCCCCTTCACCCTCCCTACCCTCCCCATGGTGCGTGTGCACGACGGAAGACGGCGCGCTTCCTCCCCGCTTTCGTCCCTTGCGTGCGCGAGATTGAGGAGCGATCGCCGGCTCACCCTCGCATATAGAGCTTAGGGCGCGCGAGGCGACGATTTTATCGCCCTTGGACTTTATACGGAACCTCACGGCGACGGCGACGCCGACGGTGATGGCAGAAATGCGTCTGCTATTGCAATAAAACACAACACGTGTTCGATGGTCTCTTCCCTGTTGCGTGAGTCACAGATAGGTGTGCCTGACATTCCAATAAGAAATGAGCAGGCTTTCGTAAAAGCCACCCTTAACCAGAGGTGGCACAGTAAAGTTCGATAATGGCGCGGGAAGTGCGATGGGATTCGCTGATTCAACGAAGGTTCATGTCTGTGTAGACGACAGTCCGAGACAATCTGGGTGTTCCACGATGTTTGAGTCTTGGTTTGAGCAAGTAAACGAAGACCTCTCGCAGCGCCTGCTCTTAACAAACGTATGGGAACTGTTTGCCTTCCTTTATGGGCTGACCGGGCAGCATCACCAGCAAGGTCGTTACCGACGATGCTACAGTGACCCGGCAGCCATTGGAAGAAGACGTCATGTCGACTCGCGTGGGCTCACTAAGGAGCCCACCATTGTAAAAATTGGGTTACGGCCTCCAGTGTTCGCTTAAGCTCACCTGCCGTAAGGAATCGTGCAGTAGCCCCACCTTCATTTTATTCTTCACAGAATGTTCATGTGAAGCTATTACACGAATATAATCATGAGCTTTTATTTAACGCTAATATTATTTTCATTAGTTAAGCGAGTCTTTTCGGCTTCACAAATTGAAGTCCCCCTCCATATACGGCCCACACAAAACGCCGCCACGTACGACTACGCCTAGGCCATGACACGGCGATACTGAATTCGCAGCTTCTTTCACAGAATCGTGTCACTTTTTGTACCCTCGTACTACCGGGATGGCAGCGTAGTGACGCGTTATTTGGCGAGTTTTTCAGCCACAGTGTATAGGCACGTCTTGTTACATTTGTCTGTGTAAGCATTGCAAGATTCATTCTGGTACGCATGAAAAAAATGGAGACTTGTAATGATGAGCAGTATAGTCGAAAAGGACAATCTTTAGCCTAGAACTACCGTGTCAACAAGAGGGCAAGTTCCACTGCTAAAGTGTAAGTTTCAGGCTGAGGATTGTCTTGCTTTTACCACAGCTGATCATATAAGGCATATACGTTTAGACTTACTAGCAGTTACACATTAAAAAAAAAATATATAACGAAAAGATACAACGATTATTTAGCTACGGTACGCCCTGTCCTACCATCAGATTTTCTTCCTCTGATGCCTTGCGGCTAATTGACTTTAATTAAGTAAGTTATGTTTTTGGTACAACGCGAATGTCACTCTTGCAGTGAGCAGAGGCCTTGGCAAACCAGTACAAAATTATAATTCAAACCGAAAGACAGGTGGCGCCGGCCAAACGTTCCCGCAGCAGATCCCTGTAACTGCACGGATTTTGGCAGTGCCTGTTCGGTGCTACAATTAAATGCGAAACCAAAGGCAGTAGCAAGTTTCTAGAACTTTTTCTGCGCAAAAAAAGAGAGAAAAAGTTCATGTGTCCTGAAAGCCCTGCCGACACACTTAGAGCACGAAATTCAAAGTAAGGAAGTTCTGCATTGGTTTTCATCGTTAGAAATACAGGTTTTGCTCGCCATAATAAAGGCAGGTAGGGTTTCAATTGTAGTCTAAGATGATTCAGTGTTGCTCGTTGGCGTCCTATTGTAGCATTACCAAAGCGAAGTTGGGCCGCAGTGCATAGAGTTTCCTACAATTACTATAGAGGGAACTTTTTCGCTGCGATGGCTCGGCCACCATGGGAATGATGGGTAGTACGTGGATTTGTCTCAGCTTCATGCTTGGGGGCTTCATACGTTCTTACGGCTTCGTTTATTACGCTTTATCTGGGCATAACCTGCCCAGCATTTCAAAGCAACTCATACTTGTTTTTTTTTAATGCAGACGGTAATAAGACTCTGCACGCACGCATAATTGCTGATAATTGCAGTGGTTCCGCTTGTCCATGCATACGTAGCGTAATGGTTTCAATATAGGGCTTCTGTGCTAGAGGTCCTGTGTTCGAATACTGCCGTCGGAAAATATTAATAATGTTATTCGATTATTTATAACGCAGTACTTTCTTTAAAATAATCACCTTGGAAAGTCGCGAATCCATTTTAAAGCTAGGAGGACGAAGTTTAGGCACATCCATGTCACTATAGCCATCATGACAGGCATGGTGGCGTAGCTGCCCTGCTTGCAGATATCGCAGACACGAGCGCCACACTTCCCTCTAGTTATAATTGTATTAAACTCTGCAGCTGGGGCAAACAAGTTTCGCATACGTTATGGTTTTGGAAGCGGCAAATTGGCTCGCCAACTTGCCTGCGCTTCCGCCACCAAGTCCTAAAACCGAGTTTTTGCGAAACATTGACGAGTAATGAAGAGCCCAGTCATACCACAAGAAAGCGTGAGTGATCTTTCTTTGTACCTTATTTTGTTATTTGTCTACTCTTCTTCCGAAGGCATCGCTTCGTCTTTCTTTTTGTATACGATTAAACGCGCAAAAAAGGTGGCGCGAAACTCGCGCTCTGTCACTACAGGCGCGCCGCCGGTCCTCCATCGCCGGCCATGATTCATTAACGGCGCTTCGCAGCAGCTTTGCTCCGAGTTGCTGGCGCTAATGGTTATGGGGTATTAATTATAATGGCTTGTACACGGCCGCGAGCGAACGCCTTACACTTTCTCTTTTGTGTGTGTGCGTGCGCGCACGTGTGTGTAGTGTTTGTGCTCGGGCTCCGATGATACGTGCCCTCACTCAGTCAAGCAACGAAAGCAGCTGGAAAAGCAGCTCGTTGTAGTACGCTCCGCTTCTAGGGAGCCGCGATGCCTGTCCGCTGATAAGGGAACCGAGCTCTGGTGCCGGGCGCCAAATTAAGTTCGTTCTGCGGGCGACCGGCAGCAACACGGGCAGAAGCAGCAAAGGGCGACGCTTGCCCCACGGGCTCTACAAATAGAACTAATCACTACTACGGACTTTTATTCTTTTTTTTAAGAAGAGCAATAAAGCGAAATGGCCGCTGATGGCGATGACTATGCGTGTTTTACTGCTTCTTGTCAGGAGAAAAAGAAAATATGCGACAAGAAAAAACAATAATCTGTTCCGTACTCGGGAGCGATTGAGCTAATTAGCGCTGTTGAACTCGAGTGCAGATTCATTTTCTTTTAGGCTTGCCCGACACCAGTAGAAGTGAAAGCCTGCTAGGCAGCATAAATGATGTTCCAGCTACAGGCCGTGCTATGCGAGGAGTGTTTTTTTTTTTCTGCCGCTTTCGGAGCGGGGTAACATGCTCCATTCTGTTAACCAAGAATCAGGGGCACGGATCTGCCAAGACACTCAGAGCCAAAAGAGTTGGGCTAAAGGTATATTTTAATAAAGGAATTGCGCTCTCGACGGCGTATATTTTTTGCAGTTGAGGATCTTTCTTATAACTTGTTTTATCACTGAGTAATTCCGTAGAAACCAGGGCCAGCAGCCAGGACACCTATAAGGGTAGTAAATACACTAGTACTGTCCTGCATGTGCACTATTCGGCACAAGAAAAAGCCGGGAAGGTCCGAAAAGAAAGCTTTACTTTAAACTTCACGACTCGATGCGTATGATATGTCTATCGACATCGATTAGCTTCAGAAATTTCTCCCGAGTTATCTGTGTTTGAGTGGCAGGCAATTTTCTCTCTATGTACCTAAATTTCTAGAGCGCCACATACCGAGTAACAGCCATATATGTTTCAGAAGTGCCGGTAATAAAACCTCAGTCAATTATGCATTTATGCAGCAAAGGGGCAGCAAAAAAAAAAACCGCGCAAATATAGAACACCTTTACATGGTCGTTTCCGAATGGCTAGAAAACCACTGAAAGAACTTCGTATACGAAAGGAACACGCGATAGAGGCATGTTGCGTGCTCGAAGTGATGACCCATTAAAATGATTATGTAGACCTATATCTTATCCGAATAAAGCAGAGGATACGTGCCTTGAGTTCATGACGGCGTACTCTAGGTAGAACTCAAGACATTAAGTTTAGAAACGTATACCTGGACACTTGTAGCACGATTCAGTCTCTCCATGCACTATGTCTTGTACGAATCAGAAGTGTCAGTGTAGGTCGTTCGCATTCTGCTCGCAGAACACTCATCGTAGACGGATGAAATGAACTGCTACAGGCATTGAAAGACTAAAAAGGGAGGGGAAAGTAGCACTGATATCTCAGTGGAGGACCCGTGCTCCTGGAGGCCCGTCTCTCTGGACACACCAGTGAGTCCTGAGGATTAAATAAAAACGTACGAAGATATTGTGCTTGTGTATATTTGAAGCCAAACGTGTACCAGGTGAAGGGTTACTGAAGAAGCCAAAACGCAGATATCACCGAAGTACACATATATGTTGACAGTCTGGGGCAGAGTTTCCACAATTACAGGTGCAGCTTGCGGCTTAATTCCAGAGCACTGCTACAAGCGACTGGAACTCTTAACTTGCCACGATTCTTCCGCGGCGAAAATAACGATGCTTGAGATTATTCAATTGAAGCTTAATTGACGTTCCTGAAGCTATGTATGGATCAGCACTGGGACGCCAAGGAAAGCCTCTGCCCTGATCTCCGGTTTGAGACACTCCCCTGCTCACCACTCTTGACCAATTCCATCTTGCTGTTCCTGATTTATTTAGCTTCAACCTATCTAGTGAAACCCTACTGACATTTTGTATTGTTTAGCGCGACGTGTTACGGTATCAGTGCCAAAAGATTAAGACGGCTGCTTTCGAACATTGTCCTCGTGTTTCAATACAGCAGGTATTTTTCGGAGAACCGTGAGTGTCAGGAGAAAGCAATAAAATTGAGGTTACGGAGAAAGGGGCCCCAACCAATATAATGCGTAGAATAAACAGAATAAATACAGCTTAAAGAACATATTAAAATTCTTGTTGCTTGCAGTTCTGAAGGCCTTGAAATTGCCGGTTCGAAATCACCCAATACAATAATATATATATATATATATATATATATATATATATATATATATAACCTGCATTAAAGGAACAATAAGAGACCCGGCATAAAATAGCGGAAACAGAAAAAAAAAATAATCGGGATATCTGACAGTTTCGTATAAGTCGCTACTACAACCTCAAAAAACAAGTGGCGCGCCGTCCCGCAGGAGAAGGCGATCAATACAGCGTGCGCACAGTGTTCGAGTGTGTATCGCTCAGGAGCCGAGCTATAGCGGCGGGCCAGGCGCGGCACGCTGCAAATACACACTGCGCCGGCGTCGCCGACTGCCCATTGCGTCAAATAAAACGGTTCTCTTCCTTCGTCGGCCACTCCGACTCCAATGAAAATGTCGGGGGTCCGCCGTGCCGGTGACAAATCGCCCGGCCGGCCCTGTGTCACTTAGGCGGAGTTGCCCCCTCG
Organism: Dermacentor silvarum; assembly: GCF_013339745.2. Taxonomy (NCBI): domain Eukaryota; kingdom Metazoa; phylum Arthropoda; class Arachnida; order Ixodida; family Ixodidae; genus Dermacentor; species Dermacentor silvarum. Next base: position 36,694,223 of record NC_051157.2, read on the forward strand.
CGCGCCCAGAAAGCGAAAGCGTCGCCGTCTCATGGACAGATCGCTTTAATTGTGCGCCACTGGCCGCCGCGCAATCGATTGCGCCTGAGCCATTGCTGTTGGCGGATAGGGTCCGAAGCGGACGCGTGAGTCACATGCAGAGCACACATTCCTCCTGCCTGCCTGCCTGCCGGCTTCGTCAACACACGCGCGATTGCTCTCAGTATACAGAACTCCCAAACGAACGTCTTATCATTGTTTCCTTTCTTTTAACTTTTTTCTTTCTTTCCCGTTAAGTACCACATTCCGATATACGAATCAGTCACAAACCATCGTCGCAAACAAAATCCGCGTTCTGTCTCCAACGTGGCGTTAAGAACACGCTTGTCCAGCCTAATCGGCGAAGTGCTGCTGCTGCGCTCATGTTCGCTGGCAAGTATAGATTGCAGCGATATCGGAGGGAAAACACGAAATGCGGGGGTGCTCCGAATGTATAAACAACAGAGGAAGGCGCCCTTGACCACTCTCATCGCCGATATATCTAAGGTCGTTTCACTTGGATCACCGAGCTCTTCAAGTCGTTTCGACCAGCGGGGCAATGCGTCTCGGATGGCAGATGGGGAACACAAGCGCACGCGCTGCCCGTCCCAGACGCCGGATGGACATGGAGCTCCGTCGGTCTCACGCATACTAACACCATATATAAGACGAGGGGGATGTCTCACCATAATAGATAAGATCGTGCTCTTCCCTATCTCTCCCAGCTCGGCCCCGGAGACGAGGACGAAAAACGGGCGAGGGTTAGGCTAAGAATCTGGCGTATACGCGACAAGCGGCGGTGGTCTAGAGAGGGCGCCGGCACGGTGAGTACGTCACCGGAGCGGCGGGAGAGACGGAAAGGGAACGGCGGTCAGGGCGATCGCAGAGTTCGTCCGCAGGATCGCTTCCGGAAGATATAGTGGCCGGGGCGAGCCAGGGCTAAAGGCTCATGCAGCCGCCCTGTTTCTGGTTTTTATGGTCAGGCAGGTCACAGGGCCACGTGACGAGTATCGCGAGCAACAAATGGCCATTAAGGGCTAGGCAGGTCGTTTATTGCCCCGCTCCGCGGGGGTGGGGGCCGTACGCTTTTCATGGAGTGCGGCGGTCAATTTTTTTTTCCACGGCGCTGGTACGCATGCATACCGCCCCAGAAAGTAGAGCAACGATCTTTATTGCCAGGCACGAAAGGGGAGCGATTGGTGGGCAAGAAACTGTCTCGAAGTTGAATTCGGGCACCAAAGGTTGGGAGCGTGCATTTTCTTCCTCCTAATGCCGTCCCTACCAGCGTTGCTGACGTTTTCCCGCGAATAACTCTCGAAAAGGTCGATAGTCGGCGATTCTTCGAACGAAACGCTATATTTCGAACACCACCGCGCTATATTTATTCGGGGCAGTGCATGATGCTATAGGCTCTCTGGGAATGAATACTGACAATGCCTTGAATAAAATTGGGGAAACAAAAAAAAAATGAAAAGAAACCGCCGGCTGACTTAAACGTACGAGTCTCGCTACTTCACATAAAAGCTTTGATGTAAAATGCAAAATATGCGACGGAAACTTTGATACTACATGAGTACTTTTTTGTTCAAACCACTGAATAAATTCTGAAACAAAAATAAACAAAACCGACAGTTCCCAACACGGGACGGTGCTTACAGCAAAACAAACGAGGAAGTTTCTCAAAATACGAAAACCTGTTGTCGCTCATCACATCGCCGCATCCGCTTGACAGGTTTCTATGGTCGGCGGGCGTCCTTGGCACTGCGGTGGCAACGTAGACGGCTGCAACCTTCCCGCTGCTGGCTCGCACCTAACACCTTTACTTTCAGTCGTCATGCATTTTTCCTCGATGGTCAGGTGACATCACTTTGATAGCTTGGTGGAGCTTCCTCGGACTCAGATTCATACGGCCTTGGACATCGCTCGTCTGCTCCCCGCAGCTACCTTGGTCCTTGGAGCCACTGCCTTTTATTACTTTCATTGATCTTAAATGTCGAAAATTTGGAAGATTGGCCTCTTTAGGGCCGGCTATCCCAAAATCTCTAATACACTACTCGAGCAAGAACAATGAAGAAAAAGAAATAAATCAAGAAAAACAAACCTGGACGCGTACTAGACGCACCAACACAAGTCATAAACACACAAATGGTGGTGCCACTATACGGGCGGCAGCACCGGAAGCATAGTACAGTACCTGGGACAGCCATCCATCACACAGGAGGGGGGATTACATACGAGTCCTTTCATACATGCATACATATGTACTATATCAACCAAAAAAGCTTACGGACCACAGGATCTCGGAAAACGCTAAATATCCCAGCAGCCTTTAAACGTAGCCAGTAAAACAGTACACCACAATGTTGTTCGCATATACCAGTAGAGGCTGGAAATGGGAATATATCAGGAGCTGCGTTTTGAGGCTGCGGAGATATTCAGCTTTTTGTCAGATCCCTTCGTCCGTAAACGTTTTTGGTCGATAGTACATATGCAGCTAAGCTAGCCTCACTCGAGAGGGTGCGCGTGTTGAACGTTGCCAGGGTCAGTTTCCAGTGGCGGCCTGTCCGGACGCAGAGGTTCTTAGCACCCTCTGCTGCGTCGCAGGCCTGACCGCCGCCTTGGTCAGGTGCTCCGCAGCCGCTGGAGACTGAGGGCCATGGGTTAATTGTAGAAGTCATGAGGGAGGTAGTGGCCGAATACTGCAAAAGGGAGGTCAATTCCTGTTCTGGTGAGGGAGTGACTTTGTTAGCGAGCGATGAAGTTAGAAAATTTGCAGGCGCAAGTTGGAACCAGCTAGCGCAAGACAGGGGTAATTGGAGATCGCAGGGAGAGGCCTTCGTCCTGCAGTGGACTTAAATATAGGCTGACGATGATGATGATGATGACTTATGCAGCATCCATATTTGCGCATAAAACTGACCGCGTAAAAAACAACAAAGCTTTTGTCTCTTTGTCATAGGCGTTGTTGCTGATCTCGTTGCTATACTGAATTTTCGTGGTGCAGTCGTAGACGTTGTTGCCTACCGTCATTGCTTACACCGACGAGTGGTACTGGATACTAAGGATGGGGGGTGAAAAGTACATCATAGCGAGGACATAGTCGTAGTCACCAGAGTCATCGTTGTTGTTGTCCGATAAATATCCATTAATGATTATGATGATCAGGATGATAATGATGATATCTAAAAATGGCAGAAGCCCCCTGAGCGGTATACACCGAGAATCAGGTGGTATTACGAGAACAAAAGTGAAGCAAAGGAACAGTAGAGTACAGAATACAGTAGTCACGCTGGGGAAAAAAAAATGTGGGCAGCTTGCACTAGTGGTGCAACGCTGGAGTAAACAGTGGATCTGGTGATCGACCTAGCTTCTTCCAGGTTTTACTAGGCATGGCTAACTTTTCCTAGGAAATGCTAAGCGCTGCTAGGCACGGTATTCCGAATCGGCTCGCCGCCGACGCGATGATTCTCGCTTGGCCGCGCGACGCGCTTCAAGATGAGCGGCTTCTTCTTCGGGTGTCCGGATATTCTTAGGTCGTCCCATGTCGAGGCTACATGTACTCGCCACAAAGTCAACGAGAGTTGTGCCGCCGGCGCGGCGGCTGCGAGCTTTTATCTCCCGGTGACGTCACGACTAAGCTTCGCCTCCACACTTGCCGGGCACAGTTATCAAAGCCCACACAGCCCGCGAACGGTGTTGGCGCGCAGTGACGTCACGGTTTTTGGCTCCGCCTACCCGGCGGAGCGAGGAGGTTTTGGCGGGAGCCGGAGCTCTGGTGAGGTCACGTGATCCCTCGGTGGGCGCGCGTTGTTGGTGTGGCTAGGCGAAGCATGTGCGCGGTAGCTGGGAAGGGCGGCTTGAAGAGCTTGGCGAAGCGATGGCATGCGTAGGCGAAGCGGGGGAGCAGCTTTGCCAGGTGGTTGCTAGGCGACGCGAAGTGACGTCATGGCTAGACGGAGCAGGTGCGCGGTCGTAGCAGCTGGCGTGGCTGTGGAGGAGCGTTGCCGAAGCTAGGCGAAGCGAGACGCAGCTGTGCCAAGTGGTTGCGAGGCAACGCACGATGACGTCATCCCCAGGTGCCGTTTCTGGTCTATGCTAAGCGGCGCAACGAAGAGCTTCAACAGCTCCTCTGTTAAAAGGGAAATTAAGGGAAGGCGGAGGGGGGTCTCATCAAGTCGGAAGCAAATTCACTTTCCGCTAGCTAATGTAAATTGTTCCCCGAGTTCGAGCGCCTTTTAAGCCCACAAAGTTCAAACACCATTCTACACGAAGGAAGGTAAAACAACTCCATCACCTTTATTTATGTCAATGGAGGGTACATTTGCACGAAAAAAAAAAAACAAGTAAATGTTGTTAGAGTTGAACTTAAGTAGTAAAGCAATTAGGTAACTAGCGGTTGGTTTGGTGAGCTATCTAAATCTGAAACATCTCTACACTATGTCAGAATAGCTGCTATGTGTTTTGCTCCAAGTCTCCCACGCTTGAATGAGCATTGTGTAAGAGGTATCAACCTCTCAGCGTATGAAATCTTACACGTTGGACGCTGTAGGTTTAAAGCGAAGCTTGCTTTGGATCTTACTCCCAATTCGTAAACTGGGCTGATACAGCTCTTCTCCCCATCTGTAACACTGTAGGCTAACATATCTAGATACCATTAACCTTTATTATACTCGAATCAGCAGCTCGGAAAAACACATAAATCCTCCGCGTGCCTCCCTACAGACTCTGTAAATATTACACCGCCACATCAGTATACTGTGTGAGCACCCGACGACTGGTAATCAGTCGTCATTAACTGGCTGGATGGGTACTCGGAGAGCCCGCATGCTACATTTTGTCATGCAATAAGGCCTACACGCTAACCGAGACAGTTTCCTATAAGTTATCTTCTGTCCGGCCGTCTGATATTACTGTTAATGTCCGATTTGTTGAAGGGTAAGGTAAGTATAAATATGGTTGCAAGCCCAGGAACCAGACGAGAAAGACAGGTAATCCCGATTCCACACGGATTTAAACATTCAGTACAGTCGTCAGAGTGGTCAGATCTGTTGGCAATGCTATCGCATCCGCGACGTCTGCACAAACAAGGTTCAAGAGTCCGCGCGATTTGCACTTATTGGTGAACGCATTACGAAGTAGAAGGACGCGGTGAATGCTACATGAACGCGTATTTTTGTGTATTCGTTTTTAACGTAGGCATAAGGCTCTTGGGGTGGTAGCTCCTTTGAAAGAGATGGGTAATAAACTCACATTTTTGCAATGCTTCATACTGCAGGGAAGTGCTAACTGCTTTTGAGGGCTAGTAAAAATGAAAACCCCAATTTAAAAAGAAATACTATGGAATGCTTAAAAACAAAGCTCTTAAGAGTGCCGTTTCTCCACGTAGACTCCATAACAATCAACGTACTTCTTGCTGCGTTTTCGAAGCGTACGAATTGGATTAAAGTTATATTAGGCCTCCAACGGTATCTACGAAAGCACCGCTTGATGTAGCTTTTATTTATAATCGAAGAAAGACTTTTCTTTCCCAGGAAGTATACCTTCATAAAATATTACCGATACTGGTGGTGCAGTGGCTACAGCGTCCTTTTGCTGAACACCAGGTCATTGTTTTAATTGCCGGCCGTGGTAACCGTAATCTATGAGGCGAAGTGCAAAAAAAAAAGTGCTCTTGCACTTATGGTGCATTCTTCTGGTCGAAATTTAGCAAGGCGCAAGGCGGATCCTCTTAGAACGAATTCTCAGCAGGACACCAGTTTCGAGATATTAATTCCGGAACATTGCGGTGAAATGTATTGGCGTTCCAGTTATTATGCATTGAAGCACAAAAGTAACAGGAACTCTAATGCATTTCTCCGCAAAGTTCGCGAATTAATATATCGAAACTGGTGTCATCCTGCGAATTCGTTCCAAGTGGATCCGCCTTGCGAACTCCACGGCTAGAATTTATAAATTGCAGTATGGGCCATAAGGTAATTAGCTCCAAACTTAACTATTGATTTTTGCTAAAAGGGCGAGACTGCTAACAAGTGTTAAGATTATTTCCGGTGAAACGTCTAGTGAAGGCCGTCGATGACTGGAACGAGGGCCTCTAAACGTTGCCTTGCTGCTGACGCTGCTGGTTTCTGACGACCGGCGATTAGAGATCTGATGATGTTGACAAGGATCTGCAGAAGATTGAAAAGTTACAGATCATCGTTGGCTGCGACCGGTTTTGGTAATGTGTGTTGTAGAGACTTGTTCCGACAATTTGGATGGCAGCAGTGGCTACGATGACTCTGAGAGACAGAAGGTCTGCCCCCTCCCTTTTGGATGCCTTGTGTCTTTGTCATTATTTGAACACGCTGTTTTTTGTTTAGACGAGGTATATCCAGTCGCTGGACCAGCACTACGGCGACGCGAGCTTTCATCCACTGCTGTCTTCTTTTTGGATTTCCTTTTTAGTGCCTTTAGTTCATCCTTCAATAAGGGACATCCTTGGTCCGTTGCCAAATGTTCGCCATTACAGTTAGGGCACCGATGTGTCCGACTTTCACAGGAATCTGCATGGTGATTCCAACCGCATTTGACACAGACCACACTTCTGGTGCAAAAGTCATGCAAAAGCCAATCTTAAGACATTTATGACATTGTAAGGACCTTGGTACGAAAGGCCTAACAGGATAGCTCCCAAGCCCAGCCTTTCTATGACTAGGCAGCTTTCCGCAGGCAAACAGTACCATCATACACTTTGACGAGCTCAGCCTTCGAACGCTAATTAGTTTGCATGCTGGTGTGCAAACCATCATGCTCTTAAAACGTGGTCTTTGAGTTCCAGTCGACATCAGATACGATAACAGCTGCTATATGCGCGCCCTGGGGCATATAAGGCCGCACGTGGACACCACAGATTTGAGATAAGCCAAGCAGAGTTTGCACGATCTTATCATCTGTTGTGCCAACGGTAATGACATTTTTCCAGGGATTCACGCGAACCTCTTGGATTAGTCCAGGGGCAAGTTTGAAGAAGAAATCACTAATTTTCTGTCGGGAGATAGCATTCAGGATTATCATCGTGTCGACGGGCATGAAAGTTACTGCCGTAGTCACGATGCTGCTGCATACGATGCTGGAGCCGTCCGTATTGAACGGCGGTGCTTGGCAGGCATCCGAATTTTCAGATCGTGAGTCAGAAAGCTCAGAATCAGCAGCGTCTGAATTGGGCCGCTTTCGAGCCGTGGGCGGTCTGTGCCGGCCGCCAGATGAGTCCAAGACCATCTCTTCCATGGCACGCTCTGCTGGGAGGCTCTCGCAGCAGAGGAGGAGTCTTCAGGATTCAGCACGAACGTAATTTCCTGTTACTGATGCACGAAAAAGCACACAATTAGAAAAAAAAAACTTCAGCATCAGAAGAAACCACCAACTTATCAAACTTCTTCGATGTCGATCAGACGAATTAATAAAATAATGAGCAATAAATGCACAAATATATAAATGAATGAGTGAATGAACGAATTAGTTTACCGTCCTCTGCAGCATACCACCAGATGGCGTCTCACCCTAGCCCGACGGAAACACACAAATGGCTGCGCACGCACGCATGTTTGCACGCTCAATCACGCGAGCCGTCGGAATAGTGGATTGTGCCTGGGTAGAAACACTGCATTGACTTCTATATACGTAACATGTAAGTCACTACGTCGTTCGCGACTGGGCGTGTAGTGCCTGGTGCACCAGTGCGGTGAGCTGCATCGCGCGAGGCAGATACACGAGCAGGTGCTGGCAGCCTGACCGATGGAATGCCGACCCTTCGACCATCCCGCCATGCAAAAGTTATCGAGCGCAGGTAATATACCGCAGGAGGCGCGGGGGCCGCTGCGTAAATCTCTCATGAGCTGCATTGTGCGCGGGGTTTCCTTCGCCGAAGGGCCATGTGTCGTGGCTAACCGATGCATTACCAAAGCCCGCGAACCGTTGAGACTAACCGCTGATCAACATTGCGCCGATTTCGTGAGCCCTCTCGCGAAGGAAAACCCCGTATACTGCTATACCAGATAGTAATTAAGAGTAGTTGCGTCAGCTAGTTAGTTCGCGAGTGTGTTTATTAGGCGATGATGCATCGCCGAACAATGGACCTTCAGCTGGAATATTATTTTGTATGCAATTGTTTGTCGAAAGTTCCGAATGTTCGTACACCCCATTCTGATTACCAATTCCCACTTATGTGTGCGAACCACCGATATCCATTTTTTTTCGCTCTCGAGGAAAACAGAAAACGAAGCATAATTGTCACAAAACGATATTTTGTCGATAATACGCCAGCTATGCGCAAACAAATAGTCTTATTTCAATATACACTGCCACTCGCAAAGGACCGAGAGTTCACAATGAAAAGACGCTGATTTATTTTCAAAGGACGCTCGCTGAAGTGCCAGAAATATTAGCGGATAGCAACGAGATACAGGACGTTGTGACACATTCGCCTCGCGAATATAATCGAATCGTGTGGAAGAAAAAAAAAAGAAAAGAAAAAAAGGACCGTCTTTAGAAAGTCGACAGTGTTCCACATTCGTCGTTGACGTTGCCTATTTCTTTCTTCTCATTATTTATCCGCCGGTCTTTCAGTCTTACTTAGTCCGTTTCAAAAAAAAAAAAAAAATTACAAGCGCTGCTCTCGCATGATAAACTGACAGCGCCTTAGAGCAGATACGCTGGCAAAAGATCCGACGACAGCATTGAGCCGCGTATACACAATAGACACGACAGGCACAAAGTCAACACCGAGGCGGAAAAGTAGCCGGTGAAAATTAACATCATAATGGAGGATAGGAGCCGGCGTTTCTCTCCGCTTTCATCTCGCGTTGCGAACCCCTTGACGTGGAGGCGACGGCGCTGTTGAGGGGGAAAAAATGCGAGCAGCTCGCCTCGGGGCAACATAATCGAGCCGTTGAGGAGCAGCAGCAGCAGCAGCGAGCTTGCCTTGTTGACAGTGCTGAGAGCACGCGCGCCTCTCAAAGCGCGTTACAATGCAGCGAGCTGGCTGTAACGAAGGAAAGCGGAGAGATAGGAAGGGGACGGGTGGGGGAAGCCGCCTATCCAAGAGCCCGTCGAACGTCAAGGGCCACTGTAACGCCAGTCAGAAGAATTCTCGTACAGCGCCGCCTAAAGAACCTCGCTTTATCAGCGAGTGAAAGGATGAGACAAGACGTAAACGCGCAACACTGGGTAGAAAACGTGTACCTGAAAAGACAGAAACGAAAAGAGAGAGAAAGTAGACATGGGAAACTGGAAGATGGGCTAAGGAAATCTTAAGACTCGACGTGGCATTCAAAATGATAAAGAAACATTGCTAAGGGATCCAGGAGGCAGAAGCGTTGCGCGCCGTTGTACCCCTGATTGGTTACTTTGACGACGTCAGGCCAGCTTCGATTTCAGTGAATGCCGCCGACGTTTGGCTTGAGACGAGGAAACGGATCTTCCCTTTCGTGCGTCGTTGTCCTCGCTCTTTTCGCGTCGTGTCGAGCGCGCGGCAACGGGCCTAACGCGGACGAGCGGGAACACAACGTGGCTGTCACTTGGATTCGTATGGACTTTAAGTGAACTGTCACGGGATTTCGATGGATGCGTTACATTCAGTCGCACAAAAAGGCAAAAAAAAAAAAACAGTACTCTGTTTGTTGCCTTCCCGAATGATGTAGAGGAGAGTGAACTTTTATCGTGTGGACTTCAATGCGGCACGTTGACATCGTTAGAAGCAGCAAGGTTTAAATGTACCCCGTCATGGGGCGAAAGTAAATCCGTAAGGACATTCGTATGTCGGAGCGAGGAAAGGGATGTTGGCGGGATGGCACGCATATTAGCGTCTGCGCTCATGTCGCTCTGTATTTGGGGCTTTCACGTCCCGCTTTCATTAATGGTCAAACGCTCGAAGAACACGAGTAAGACTATATGTTGTAGGAAGGAAACTTACTCAGAAACGTAACTTCCGCTAAACGCATTTAATCACCGTCGCTTTATCATCGCAGGCGTGCGCGTGTCTGCCGGGAATACGACAGGAGAGGACGAGGCTATTCTCTTCGCTAAAGCGATCACCCCGCTATGTTATTACTCAATCTTCCGGTGTTTCTCGACGCGTCCTGCCCATGCAGTACATGAAGGCGAGAGAATTGGATGTCCTACTGTAGATACGTGTCACATTGCTTAGTGTTTGCGTGAATGAGCTAGACTAATCTGTTCTATCTATACATAGTTATCTAACTCGCCCCACGCGTAGGGTAGCAAACTGGACAGTCACGTCCATGTCTTTCCTTTCTTCCATCTCTCCCTCTTGCTCTCCTGCGATACACATCGGCGTCATGACGGTGAGTAGCGCTGGCTAACACTCCCAGGCCTTGATCTAGTACACATACAGAAATATCCAAAAAAGTTGACTGTAGCCGAGTAGGTCAACGGCAGAGCATGACACGCGTAATGCGCAAAATGTGGATTAGGCGTCCACCTGCGGCAAGCAGTCTTTTCGTTTACATCCATTTTTCCTTGTTGTTTTGCTTTTCAATCAACATGAACTATTTCTCGTTTGCTTTGCCATAGCTATTGTTATTGTCTGTTGGCTTCATGCTCCTGCAACGAAAAACAAATTAAGCCCCAGTTTTTCTTAATGTTCTCGCTCTTTACATTGTATCATTTAGCTTGCCCGGCATATCAATAAAGTTGGTGGCAGCGAATCCTAATTAGCACTTACTGTACCACCGCCCTCACTTTATTCGCCGCTATTCTGGCACAAACCGGTTTCGAACCACGCCTGGCCACCACCAATCTGTCTCATCTTCTCCGACACCCGTGAAAAGTTCTACAATCACTTTGAGCTCGGCGCTTTATCTTTCTTTCCGCCAAAGCATTTAGGGGAACGCCATTACTGTCTGGCTGTGCAGCCGGTCAAAGGGCAAGCAAGGCAGGGCGAGCGGAATGAACGATCGCGGCCTCTGTGCTGCCCCGCTGCGATCAGACCGGCGAAACTTCGCTTCCCACCCGCTGAGACCCGGCAGGTGGCATGATAGCCATGAGCTCAAGCCTCACAGCGTGAATAGCGACGTTACCATAGCGATGAGCTACTTTTATTATTCTTTTGTTCCTTAAAAGGACACTGAATAGAAATACTATTTGAGCGGTATTAGTAAATGACCCTTCCACAAAAAAAAAAAAAAAAAAAAAAAAAACAGTCAGTCATACTGTGATAGGAGACGTAAGTCCGAAAAAACAGAGCAATATTAAGAAAAAAGAATTCCGCAATAAGTGGAGACGATTGTCGACGCCGCATAGAAGTTCCTTCCCGGACTCTCTGTGACGTCATGAATTTTGACGGCGTCAGCTTGGCTATATTTATTTTTTATACAGGTAACGATTGACTGCATTGTATTCCAACACAGCGAAAGATTGAACTACGGAAATTTTAAGAACTTTTACAAGGACATGATGCTCCAAATACAAAAAAAAATGAAATTTCTGATGTTATAATGACGGACGATACCCTTTCAAAGGTTACCAGGCCAGGGGAGTGTGTGAACGTGTTGAGTCCGTGCCCTGTAGCGGGGCTTATATTCGCTGTTAAGAGTTCCAAGACTCTGAATAGGCAAAGGGATGCAGTTGCTCACCATCCACAGCTTTTTAGTCTCATATTTACTTCAGGAGCCCGCTACGCGTCCGAAAATTATTTTGTTTGTGCACCGCTATGGCCTGGGAACATTTAACCAAGACTATACCTGTCCTGGAATCTCGGCGCGAAATTCAAAAAATGAAAGCTCGCCTTGAGTTTCGTTTGCATAATTCCTACGCCAAAATAATTAAAATAGTTTTGGAAGAATACTTTATCGTTCTACACTGATTTACTGTGTCTTTTTTGTGGGCAAATCAGGCAGGAGATCTATCCATCCACCCACCCACCCACCCATTCACCCGCCCGCCCCGCCCGCCCGCCCGCGATGGGATGCCGCGATGTTCCTTCAATCGTCGTCATTCTAACTTCCTGATCGGACTCTCGTCATGCTGTCGTCATCCCGGCTTCTACTCCAACTTTGTCACTCGATTTATAGCATTGATTCTTCTTCATCCCGTCATCATGGCATTGGCGCCATAGAGAGAGAGAGAGAAAGGAAAAGGAAAGACAGGGAGGCTAACCAAAGGCGAGGAGGAGATGAGAAAAAAAGAAGAAAAGAAAAAAACAAAGAAAATTACAGCACAGAACTGTTTCTATCTTAAGGCCGTCGTCATGCATCCATGCTCGTGGGCGACATTGGCAAGCGAGTGCCATAGCAAAGGGGGACTATATCGGAGTATAGTATACAGCTGAATGAACGACATTTTCAGAGTAAACTCTAGACGTGGTAAATAAACGTGACTTCAGGAATATGGTCTGTCGCTACATTGCTCGATTGCTACTCACATTTCCGTCTATGGTAGTCGTGAGATGAGTTCTGTCGTAATGTTTTTATTACAGAGATCTGAAACGAGGCGAGACCGGAAATACCTACGTACCTACCGCATTCGCCTGGAACGAGTGCCTGGAACGAGGCAAAGGATGCTTCCCATTAATGGATCAGCAAAAGATTCTAGGAATTTAGGAGCTCAATAAGGAAATTTAAAGCAACGTTATAGTGGCTCTGTTACAAGGAAGCGCCTACAATTCTATGTTAAATAAAATAACATCGAGTTGAACTTTTTAATTCGTCTTGCGAATAGAAATTACGTTATTGATAGATGAGGTTTACCGTCCTGCAGCAGGATCTGGCATATGAGAGACGCCGTACTGGAAAACCACAGATTTTTGGGAGGTTCCTTACCAAAAGCACGGTCAACAAGTGTTATGACAATGAATATCTCAAAACTAGTGTCCTCCAAATGATTCATTCCAAGTGGATACGACTTGCGAACTCACCGGCTAATATCTGTAAATTGAAATATGTGCCGTATGACTAGATACAAACCCAATTAGTGAAACTTTGCTAATTAGTGTAATATTCATTTCGATTTCTCGATCAAGTAATGTAACACAGCTCAATGACTATAATTGTGTTGACCGCCGCAGAGGATCTTTATAAGCTCTGTAGTCTGATAAAGAAAGAAGAACCCCACCCCGTATAAGTTACGTAAGTTATAGTCCGACACCAAGCTTGAAACTGAATTTTGCAACGCCCTTTCTACAAGCAAGAAGCACGAGCGTCTTATCCTCCTGTGGGCATCATTTATTGTACGAATGAAGAAGACTTACTTTTAAAAATATGAAACTAATTTTCATATCCTTTCGCTCATTCAGCCTAATGATTAATCTTCTAGCTCTTCCGTAGCTTACCCTACAATTACTAAGCGGGCACCAAGGCTGAATCCCAGTTCTAGCGCAAGATAGACACTTCATATGTTCTTGGCAACCTTGTTCCAGTTGCGCTCTCAACGACTTCATCGTCGCAAATTATTCAAAATCTCCACGGCTGTCAGACAGACAGGAAACCCAGCACCTTCATCGGTTCTTCGCAAACTTTGGGGTCGATGACCTCGACGATCCTCGAACATCGGTCGCTACAAAACTCGAGGTTCCGGTGAACGCGAGCGAACGCCGTGTCGCCCTTGTGTATAACGAGAGGTTATACAATTCCCCCTTCTCCCCTCTCTCTCTCTTTTCCTAGTTCCTCCCCCCTCCTCCTCGTCACGTTCTTTCTGAGCGCCATTATGTTCAGGCCGCTTCCTCCATCTCGGGTTTTCACCTAATGAACGGCTCCGGGCCAGCCCTATTTGAGAAAACGAAGCCGCCCTGCCAACGTCTGCCACAACAGTTTTTACGCCCCCCCTCCCAACCTTCCGTGTGTGTGCCGGGAGACCCGCATTTTCAGAATACACTTTCGCGAGTGCAGCGTGCGAGGACGGCGAGAACAGGAGCCGGTCGACAACTTCGCCAAACTTCCCTGACGTGCGCCAGTGCAGTTTTGGGGGACCTGCTGCTTTCCGGTGAAGAAAACCCTTGGCTGAAAGGAACGGGGCTATGAGCGCGTACCTTCGGCGGCCGTTATGTTGTAACGTAAGGAGGTTGAGGCCGCGCGCTGAATTGTAAGTTAAATATGCAGGGCTAAATCTTCTTTGAACGAATGATGAGCAGTTTTAGAAGATAGCAACTGTGTTACTAATATTTGTAAATTTTGTCTTATATATATATATATATATATATATAATAAACGAGAAGAAAGGGATGCGAGGGGCCCGATTTTTATTAATCATATCATAAGAAGCCAACAATGACACCAAGGACCACATAGCGGAAATCACTTGTACTTACTAATTCAATTAAAAAATAATAAATTAACAGAAATTAAAGTGGATGAAAAAAAAAGTTGCAGTGGCTTAGCTCGGCTATGCCAGGATATACGTAGCGTTAGCAAAGGTTCAGCTGATTATTCTTAGCTTTCCTGGTTGTCTAGATTGTCAAGGATTAGCTTGATTGTCATGCTTACTGCTGCTCCAATGACACACACGCGGTATACGTATTATGTGGCACATGTATTCATTCCTCCTACGCTCAACCGCTAATTGCCAGGCAACTACTTCGGGATCCGATGAGTCAAGCTTCTCCGTTCTTCTGCGCTGTTGAGCAGCATTTGCGCTCTCCTTCTCCATGGCTATACCACACTGGCAAACGCCAGTCAGAAGCGCAGCGGCTCCAGCGCAGTGTCAGACGGCGACTGCACAGCGAGCGCGCGCCGGCGCCAGTGCGTCTACCACGGCTACGACGTCACTCCTCTGGAATGCGCAGACCGGCGACGGTGAGTCGCGCGCGGCGGTGGCGGAGTGCGCGAGAGGTGCCGGCTCCGGTGGCTCCGGTGCGCAAGCCGTGTGACATCACTGATCCTTGCGCATGCGCAGCACAGCTATTGATGTGCCGCGCAAAACGGGCTTGGCTAGGCCAGTGTAGCTAACGCTACAAGACAACTGTCCGCAGGGGGGGAACGAACCCACGTCTTCGCATTACGCGTGCGATGCTCTCACCATTGAGCTACCGAGGAGCCGTTTTCCCATCCACGTTCTGGGGTATTTATCTTTTTACAACTAGAACTCACCCTGGCAGTGTTAGCCAGCGCCCCCACTCACAAACCAAGGGGTGGATGTGGAACATCCTTCCTGCCGCAGGCGTCACGAGCACGTGATCTTTTTGGGTTATGACAACTGGTCAATAAACCTACATATGCTACCTGAAGGCATCAATGCTGCCGGATTCGAGCGTGCTCGTGACGCCTGCGGCAGAAAGGATGTTCCACATCTGCCCCTTGGTTTGTGAGTGGTGGCGCTGGCTAACACTGCCAGGGTGAGTTCTAGTTGTAAAAACATAAATACCCCAGAAAGTGGATGGGAAAACGGCTCCGCGGTAGCTCAATGGTGAGAGCATCGCACGCGTAATGCGAAGACGTGGGTTCGTTCCCCAGCTGCGGACATTTGTTTTTTCATTCACTTTAATTTCTATTAATTTATGATTTTCTTTAATTGAATTAGTAAGTACAAGTGATTTCCCCTATATATGTTGTCCTTGGTGTCATTGTTAGATGGCTTCTGTGTGTGTGAACAGGTTGTTTCTCTAGGGCTATACTCCACATTACATTCAGACTTATTCACCGGAACAGCTACGTTCTTTCTGCTGTTAAGCTCGTTAGGCGAAAATTTTGTGCTATCATCTTGAGAACGACGCGAGAAACTTCTGCTATTTGAGTTACTTTGGCGATTGAAGAGGAGGAAACAACTTTATTTCGTCAATTTGGTTTAGTGAGCGTGGCTATCCAGGTGATGCCTTACAGCCACCTCCTCGGCTCTTTCGATGGCCCGAAGAAGAAAGCAAACTTTAAATATAACGGTCCTTCCAACAATCCTTCAAGTTACCTAAAGATGAAAGAACGGGCTTTTTAATTGCTCGGCTTACCTTGATCATCTGCGTCTCTCTTCTTGAAGGGTATCTCGTAGTACTCGTCGAAGTCTATCGTTTCATAGACCCTGCTGTCGGTGTCACAAGAACCGGGCATCGTTTCAGTCATTTCTGTCCAGGCCCGTGTGGATGAACCACTGCGAGGAAGCGTGAGGTGATAATACAGATGTATATGGCAGAAGTACTTCAAACCGCGAAGAAATAAAAAGCTTGATGGAGCAAACAATATAAGGATAGAAAATTCTAACAGCAATTTAGTGCGCAATGAAATTCTGTTCGAACGTGTGGTGCGGTTTTATTGGGTCAACGACACTCTTTTGGTTCGCTACAATTTTTTTTAATCTCCTGTTAGCATTATTATTCTATGTGATGGCATGTCTGTATACTGTATATTGTGTGGATTGATGAACTTGTGGCCTTCTCCAGATATCGCAAGGATGGCATTGTGTGCTTTGCGGAATTCATTTGTTTCGTACAGCCTTGTCTCGAAGTACTTACCAGTGGGCATGCGTGTGAACGTTTTCAGCCTCGAAATTGAGTGTTTACTATACACCCGTCTACTATTTCTTCCTCTATCCTTTTGTTCCATATGTCCATCATCATTTATTTCTTCCCGCTTCTTCATACTTCTCTGCGAAACGTAGCAGCCAGCGAGCTACAGCGAGGTGGGTCCTGCTTGTGGTATATTGAGGAAAACGTTATATCACGAGGTCATCTCCTATGTGACTTTATTTGTAACATTGACAGAGCTGCTCAAGTCTGCCGTGCGGAACCTTCTCGTCTAGTCTGTAAGGATTCCTAATGAAAAGACGATGCCCAGACAACAATTCTGAAAATAAAGAAAGAAAAGAGGACGAGACCGACGCAGGAGTTGCTCAGTTACTACCTGATCATTTACTCTGGAAGGCCGTTTTTACTCGTTTCCAGGGGCCCATCTACGGCTGCGCACTTAGCGTTACGATCGGCCGTAAAGACGAAAGAGGGGCGTGATCGGGCCTCGTCGATCGACGTCCGTACAGCAAACATCCCTCTCGAAGACAAAGCGAAGACGAAACACCGCGAAGAGGAATGCCGGACCATCGCTGCCGATCGCCACCCCTCAAAAGAACGCGAGTTCCCTGTGTACACACGAGCAAAGGGCACAAACCCTGCGCCGCGAGCACCTTCCAGAATTAAGCGGTACGACCGACCGTGGGGAACACAGAGCGCGCAGTCACGATAAACTGGAAGTGCTATGCTCGGCCGAATGCGAGGCGGACCTTTAATTGCGCGTGTAAAAGTGCGCGCGTAGTATTAGCCTGCCTCGGCGAGGGGGCGGAATAACGGCCGCTCGGCGTGCGTTAGAAGGGCACAGTCGGTCTCCGCGACGTCGCAGGGGCCAGCGGCTGCGGCGGCGGAGTGTGTTCCCGGCACGCTCATTGCGTTCGTCTTCATCATGGCGCGAATAAAGACCGGATCGGTCGGGAAAGCGAACAGGAAGGAGACGACGCGGGGGCGGAACCCCCGGACGCTCGCCTCGCGCTGTCCGGTGGTTCCTTTTGGACGCGGCACGAATCGCGATGCACGTGCTCGGAGGCAGTTTCGCCCATCCTCCCCCCGCTAGCCTTTCCCTTTCATTCTGAGCGCGACCCCTCCAACCGTGAACCGTTCTCGATAGCTCGAGGGACCCGGCGAAAGTTAGTTAGAGGAATGAGGCCCTCTGCAATCAGCTTTAGCAGCAACACCGCCCATAGTAGGCGCGAGTGCGAGCATGAGGCAGCAGCAGCAGCAGCAGTCGAGGTTGTACTCCATTGTGTGAGGTGGCTCCCTTGATGGAGCGAACGGGCACCGATAAAGTCCGAGGGCGGGGGGGCGCGTGAGTGGCGCTTGTGTCTGTTTTGTGCGTGACCCTCATTACTCTATTGTTCATTCGATTATTTTTTGTCGTCGTTTGGAGGGTCTGTTTGCTTGGCGCACGCGAGCCTCGGACTGCGGCTGGACAATAGGTGCGTGCAGCGTAGATGATGAGGTGGGGTACGAGTCCCTTTGTGCGAATGCCCGGGCTAACAGATTGCGATGCGCCACGACTGCGATGGGAGAGCGGTTGAAAGCGTGAGGCAGAACTCGCTGCCGATGTTTTTCTCATCAAATTCGGGGAAACGTGAAATTGCTGGATGTCCGTCTAACTGGATTCCTAACGAACGCGACGCGAACGAAACAGTATTGTTGCCCGTCAGCGCCTTGAAGCACCATGACGAGATTAGACGGGGCTACGATTCGTAGGCGCAGCAGATTACGGAGCTCTGCAAAAGCACGGATGAACGTTAATGCCGAAGACGCGAAGCACGCGCATTCAAAGAGCCACAAACAACGATGTTACGATATTGTCCCAGAATCGCGGCATTAATGGCATATACTGTGCAGAAAAAAAAAGAATACTTGAGAAATCGGAGAACTTCAGGGGTTTCTCTGGCACCGAGCTCAGTTACTGTGAAAGCAACAGCAGTTCTCAGGCACCGTCTCGTGAAGAACAACTCCTTCTCAATGTACACAACGTTGACCTCATCCGTTACAGCATAGGTGGTGTTCAAAACATGGCCGCCATGATGCATTTCTGGCGCCTGAAATCGCTTCGACGCTTGCATCCCGAACAAGTACGGCCTTTGAGATTGGTGTTTGTTCACTCCGAAGGAGCCGCTGTCGGGGGTTGTGTTATGGACGCTGCCTCTTAACCGTTGTACCCTCGATGCACGAACGCCAGACACGTAACAGTGTATATGGGGCCCAACACCTTTCACAGTTACGAAGCGCCGAAGCTATGGATAACGAGATGGCCTGACGACGACGCGATGAACGACGACGACGACTTGGTGATGACGACTACGCCCACAGTCGTCGTCAGCGTCACGGAAAGCACGGACGGACTGCTGCAAACAAAGTTTCGAGCTTTCAGCTACTGTCACATTAAAACTTGATATTTCGGCCATGTTCTTCTGTTCTGTTCTGTTGTACTATAGAGTCGCTGCGGAGATCTTGAGTTAAATGGTACCCCGGATACTCCATTTGTCTATGCTATACAGCAAAAATAAAAGAATGAATGATAACACTCAAGTAAATAAATAAATTAATGTATCAATTGAGAATAACACTAATAAATATAACAGCGCAGCAATGGAGAGTTCACTTGACGTCTTTTCATGCCACTTACCGAATAATATACACACTTCGTAATGATCATCCATTGGTATACAATAGTCCTTCCGCAAAACACGCACCTCCGTTCAAGCTCCGTCCACAGCCCATAGCATACGCGCATTACTTCATACGTAAGTGTACATGACTACTTATCACAAGCGCTGATCTAATTCGGTTAAATTGTCAGCCTCGTTATTTTATTGTTGATGTAACTCTTTGTACACTAAAGAGTTTTCTAAAATTATGTTCGCCTTTTGCTGCAGAGGACTTGCTGATCACGGTCCATGTAATTTTGGTAATGTAAAAGGTGGGTTGTCGCAACTTCCTAGTTTTCTCGTTGATGTACTTCTTTCCACGGTGTATTTTGAGTACTATAGAGAAGAATGTGGCAGACGTTCTTGCTTTCATGGCTACAGAAGAACTGTAGTGGCATATTCCGTACAGAAATTTATTTTTATATGCCACTTCCAGGTCGAAGCCTGTAAATTAATATATCCACGGTCTGCTCTTGCGTTTAGTTTTTTGGGGGTGGGTCATTTTTGTACAACCACGATTGCTTCGTGTCATCACCGTCGAAGCATTTCTACGCTAAACAGTGGGTTGATCCCGCGACCTCGAGCTCAGCAGCGCAACGCCATAGTAGCAGGGGTTCCGCGGAGGGTCCTATAATATTCCGAATATACAAATTAGACAGAGAAATTGCACAATGATTTCCTTCGTTGAGGACCTTTTTGGAGAGTCTATGTTCCCAACGTGAACAAGGTTCCATGTAGGGGGCGAAATTTAAAGTTTTTAATTATTATTGTTTTTTTTTACTTTGATCGGTATCTGTGCTCTTTCTTCATGATTCTGCCCGATCGTAAGAGATTTCTTCAGACTCCCGACTTCGTGGTGTACTGTCTTCGGACTACATACTATAGACTTCCCTGTCATGAAACTCTGGTCTAGTTTTGAGAATGGCGTATGCTCAAGTTCTTAAAAACTACCTAACTCGACAAGCGTAAGCACAATGTTGCGTGTATATATATATATATATATATATATATATATATATATATATATATATATATATATATATACTCGTACTTAGATCACAATGAACAGTGAGTGCCATAACGACGGGTCAAGGCACCCCGCAACTTGGTTGCTCGAGAACGTGCGCCTCTTGGCATTGGCACTTTTTTATCGAATGTGAAAAGCCGGCGACTCATCATCGACTGCCATGAAAATGGCCGAAAGTGTCAACGAAAACTATTTCCTTTAAAGTTAGAATTGCTGCGAGCCTGAATTAGACCCAAAAGCCGGTGGCCGCAGTTTCCGCTATGGTTTATGCATTAAAAGAAAAACTGCAGTTGGAACAAAACGAATCTACTGTGCATAGGAAGGGAACTCCGCATAGGAAGGGGGTTCGAATGATGCTCGTAAGCGCAAGGAAAGAAATCCTTGTACCCGGCCTCGGTATCGTTTATCGTATGTGTACCGAATGCCTGAAAAAAAAAAAAGAAAAAAAAAAGCGGCGGTTTTTCTGTTCTGGCAAGAGTGGAGACGTTTGGGGGGGGGGGGGGGGGGGGGCAGCTAGGACCTGGATCACCACTGACGGCCGACAGCCATGACGACACATCTGGGAGACTCGGCCGTCGCTCTCCTGCGCCAAGACCACGAGTGCCCGTGACCGAAGACGGACGGGGAGAAATAGGTTGCCAGGGAGGCGGTGTAGCGCGAAGCCAACGCCAATATTAGCGAAGCGCTTTCTTCCCAGCAAGATCGGACTGGAAACGGGCCTTGCCGCCCGTATCGCCTTTCTTGGCCAGCTATAGCGCAGCAGAACCTCGTGCGCGTCTCTGTGTGCCCCCAGAACGCACTCGCTCGCTCGCTCCGCCTGCTGTTTGCCCTAGCCGGTCGCGTTACGTCCGCCGCCCTTTCAGTGGGTTTGCTCCGCGACGTTGCTCGCTAAGCCTAACGAGGATGGCACACAGCACGCGACGACGACTATCTCTGCGCAAACAGGGCGTCGTTTTCGCAAAGAATCGTCGCAGAAACGCACGCGCCGCTTGTGTTGCCGCACGGCTGCACCTGACGACGCTTCTCCGCTCGCCCGCGACAACGTCTTCTTTCAAGCTGCCAGCCGTGGTAACCGTGCGGGCGAGACACGTTCATTCGCGCGAAGTGTTTCGAAACTTCGCTCGAACTTTGCCCGACAAAAAATAAAGGGGGTTAACGAAAAACAAACACTTTCACTTTTCGAGCGCGCCCGTGGTGGCGTCTCCTTCCAGAACGCGTTTCACTTGGTTGGATGGTAAACAAACAGTGACTCTAAGGTTTTTGGAATTTGTAAACACTGCGCGCAGGCGAAGGTTTAAGTCGAACACGTGGAATAACCTTATGAAGTTGGCAGCAAGTGCGTATGCGGGATGACAAGGGAACGAGCGAAGTGGTGTAAGTGCAAATAAAAGTAAAGTTTTCAGAAAGGGGTAAAGAAACAAAGAAACCACTCCTGTTTGTCATTCGCGTCGAGCGGTAACGCGTATGTATCTCTGCCTACCGACATAGCGTCTTTGCAGCAAGCCGCAGAGCATCAGAACATCGCAGCGATATCTTAAAGACCCCCTTAAAGTGCCAGTAAGAATCCTCGATGAGGAACTGCGAAGCGGATATGCCCGCTCTTATCTCCTTCCGCGTTTGTTTGGGGTCTTGATTCCGAGAGGGTTGAAAGCCGATCGGCAGATGCAAAAGATCGGATTTTGATAAATGCCGCTGTTCGGAGGTAGGCGTATGCAAGCATATTAAGAGCTTGGACATCAACAAAAAGAGGGGAATCCGTGTTAAAAAGCAAGAATCGTAAAAAGTTAAGAAAAGAAAGAACGAAAGAAAGAAAGCACGACCATAGTGAAATTTTTGTTGTTGTCGTATAGTGTCGACATTTTGAGCGTGATGACTTCCTATCTCGGTTTATATCCACGAAGCCCATGCTCCTAGCTGTTTGTTAGCTTTGCTGCTAGTTTGTCTGCCAGCACCGCCGCCAGTGAAACGGAGAACAGCGAAAATCCATCAGATACGAGTGGTTTCCCGTGGAGATTGTATCTCGGCTGCTCAGTGGGCTTGCAGACGCCGACGCGTCACAAGGCCCGAACAAAAAGTGTGCGCGCGCGAGAGAGAGAGGCGGACACAGAAGAAAACAAAAATAAGGGCAAGAAAAGGGCCAGCCGTGCAAGCGTCCGGAAAGGCATCCCCACCCTTGCTCGCAATGGACACATAAATGTTCGAGCACCACAACAGACAGACGTGACGCGGAGCGTTTACACTTCAACCTCGTCAGCCGCAACCTTGGATCGGGCCAGTCGAACAGCCAGAGAACCAAACAAAACTAAGCAACGAAAACGAGTTCCTAAAACGGAAAAGAAAGACACAAGAGAACCCGGAGAACGGAAGGGAGAGCGCGCGCGCGCTCTGTGCGTGTAACCACCTCGGACAGGAACACAGCCGGAAATGAAATTTATGGCGCCATTAAAATACTTCCTCTCAGCGCGGCGCTGTATAGGAGTGCTTCGCGACCCCCTCTCTCCCTCTTTTTCCGGCTCCCCGTGGAAGACGCGAGAGTATACAGCTTCGGCCGGGCTCGCGATTGAGCGCCGCGCGAAGGCCCAGCATCGGCCGAGCGCGCGCAGCCACGAAGCACTCGCTCTACGCAAGAGACGAGACGTGAGGAAGAATGCGGAGTGACGGGCCGAGAGGGATGAATAGATTTATTGTCCCACGAGGAAAAAGGTTGTTGACAGGAACTCACTCTTCAAAAAATTATGCGCTTTGCTTCATTTTCATCGTTCGTATAGCAATATTACTGCGACCGTGCACCGTTGCCTGACGCTTATATATGTATATGTAAGTCATACATCAATGCGTCTGAATACGCGAATGGGGTTTCTGTGAAAGGGTTCGACTTGTCATTACTTCTGGTCCTTGGTAGAGAACGGTATTATGAAATAGATGTGGGTGAGTCGCTGTGAATCACGAAGATAGGCTTCGCGAAAGGAACGCGAAATAGTCGTGTTTTGCATATCTCTGCGTTTTTCTACGCCTTCAATTCAGTGTATGACGATAATGCCGAAGGAAACCGGAGTTTATGGGCGTATTCCAATTTTGACCAGCATTGAAGACATTCTACGTTGTTGTCTGCTAAGAAAATAGATTTCTGCCCAAATAAGGTAACGCATCTGGAAGACGTCTCTGCGACCTGATGACAGCTCAAGTAGACAAGAAAAATATTAGGGGCAGCTTCACACTAGTGGTGCGAATACTGGGAAAACAGCGAAGCTGGCAACCCCACCTAGCTTTATCTCGGTTCGGCCATGTTTTCGTGAGGTTATGCTTCGAGACTCGGCCACGTTTTGCGCAAGATCACCCGGGAATCATCGACAGCCCAAGTAGCAACGAACACTCGGTCATTAAAGTATCTGGACGCTCAAACGCTTTTGCTCGGTTTCGCGGGCTCGTAACTCTGGATCTTCTGCGATTCGCGGACGTTTCGCCGCCGCTTCGGCGGCGCGTTACTCGGGATCGGACCGAAGTCGCCTCACTCGCTCTCGACTAGCCACGCTTCCTCTTCTTCGGGAGTGACGCTCTTCTTCAGCCGCCCCATCTTCGCGGCGATGTGCTCGGCGCGGAGACGGCGGGGCTTTTGTGTCGCCGCGGCGGCGGCGCGGAGCTGTATAACCCGTGGGTTGGCACAGTGACGTCACGGCTTAGCTCCGGCTCTGCGCAGCGGCGGCAACCACTCCGCACGTCGCGGTGACGTCATAGCTCGGCAAAGCTAAGGCGATGCACTATGGCGCGCGCGATTACGTCATGGCTCACGCAGCTGTGGTGAGGCTCTGCGTGGTCGGCGCAGCTGGGGCGAAACGTTGCTAGGCGACGCATGGTGACGTCATCGCCAGGCGGAGGTTTTGCGGCGTACACTCGACGGACCATCCTCGAGCTTAAACAGCTTCGCTAGTTCACAGGGGTATGTGCCAATGTGCTTGGACCTTTTCTGCACTGCATCCAGGATCGCCCCACATTTCGGGCTTACACCACCGAACTTCCTCTAGCTTAAACAGCTTCACTGTTTAAAAGCTCACTCACAAAGGCGCCATTTCGAAGAAGATGGCGTGGTCATACTCCGTAACTAGTGAGTAAAAAAGGGCTCATTGACACGGTTTGTGAGCGGCAACTGAATAAAAATTGAGAGTGAATTTGTATGACATTTTATATTAACGTGCATCTTAATATATGCACACCAGCGTTTGTCCATTCCACCCGCCTCGATACACAGCCTCCGTAGCCATGTATTGCACCCACAACCTTGCGTTCGATAGAGGCCGGCAAAGGGAGGACGGCGAGGCTTCCCGACAACTGCCAGAAACTACGAGTCTTTAGTTCAAAGCCTTTTTATGTCAACTATAAGAACATGAGGCTTGAAACGAAGTAAACTAAGACAGATATAGCTGAAGAATCAAACTCCTTGAACGCTGAAATCGCGCCGCAGGTTCTTAACATCTCAGCCGGATAACTTTTACGTGACTTTACGAGGAGCTGAGACTTGAGTCATCTGACTAGACCTGGCTAAGTACGCACATTTTGCCGTCTGGGTTTCCTGCCGAGACACTGAGAGCAATTTGAAACCCAGAGCTACGTGCCGCGTGACGTTTTATAATAAACTGTCCCTCCAGTCGGCGCGCGGTTTTGCGGGCAGCTCGCTTGGCGACCTACCATGCATGGCCCACGGCATATAGGCAGCCCGCAGAACGGAGCTGCCGTCACCCTTGATTGCGATTTATTGCTTTCCAGCACTCTAAAACTCCGCTAGTCGAAAGCGACAAATGAACGAAGAAAAAGAAGGAGCGAGAGATAGGCACAGAAAGAATGATAGAAAACGAGTGTGCTGGAGACGCAACAAAACAAAATAAAATTCAGCTAGGAACGCTAGCCATATGCACTTCGTTTAACTTTTTTTTTGTTACAGGCTCCAGCTAGCTACTACTACTTCAGGCAGCCTAACGAAACAAAAAAGGAAAAGAAGACAGGTTCAGGTAGAGGACCCAGTTCATTTCAGCACATTGCGTAGACAACCCAACGGCTACGGCGTGCACATAGAGCTTTCTGCCGTGACAGCCAAGCTGCCAGATTTTATTCTCTCCGTTTTCCTGCAGAGTGTTCGAAATAAAAGTGAGTTTCTCCGTGGGCTATAAAGAGACGAGAAGACTTCAGAAACTAAACAGGAACAAAGAGAAGTTTCATATACAGGAAGGAGCATAGTTAGGTAGTTATAAGGTAGTATAAAGTGGAACCATGGGCATGTAACGGCGCATCAGTTTCAGATTTACCACTACGAGTGCACCGCCATAGCACCACTCCGGTGGCACTGTGTTACCGTATCATTCTTTCCGTCTGAGAGCAGCCCCAACTTCCATAAGACACACATGGTGAGGCCAACTGTTCATTAGAATAGATAACTGCCTAGATGCATTTCAATATGGGTACCTTGAAAGAGTGACGGCTACGCCTTCTCATAGGGTAGTAAGAAAAAAAGAATAAGAAGAAGAAACGGGTAGTTTTGCGCGAACCGGTACGATACTATTCTATTTCTTTCTTTTTTTTCACTCCGGAACAGCACCCAAGAGAGAGAGAGAGAAAACAAAAGTGAGAAACCTTCGACGATGCTTATCAAGGTAAGAGAATAGCTGAATGCGTCTAGAAAGCTATTCAATGTTTATTTAAAGGAATGATGCGCTTGAAGACGTACATTTATTGCAGTGTCAATTTTTAGGTAGCGTTTGTTGTTTCACTGCGCAATTCCGCCGAGAACCGTGCAACAATTGGCAAGTTGTGACTCGCTCAACGCAGAGCCGCGAATACGACAGGAGGTCCGTGATGCTTAAATCGCTTCGCGCCAGGAAGACCCCTTAGCATGTCCTGCCTAAATAAAAAATTAAGAAAAGAAAAGAAAAAGGAAAAAAAAGAAAAGAGAAAGAAGATAAGTGTACCGCGTTGCCAACGCTATGCAACATACAGGAAGGAAGCCAGACAGGGAGACCCAGGCTGTTCTGAACGACCCACCAAGCACTGGTTTCTTGAGCCCCTTCTTGGACGAGAAGGGCCTCCAAACAAAATGGTGAACTGCCAACATGACAGCTGGATTTGCCAGAATGCACGAGACCGACGTACCCACAGTCATGCACAAGAAATTTCCCGCCGTTACCGACGGTGCTAGCTGTGGTGAGCAGTGAATGTGACGTCATGGCGGTCCACATTTATCAGGATGGCCTAAGGGTAAATTACGACAGGTATGTCAGTGTGTTGGAGGCGGTTGTGAAACCTGGAAGGACGAGGTGGCTGCTGGAAGGGAGTACCTGCTACAGCCGGACAACTGCGGCGCCCAAGGCAAGGAAGACACAATTGTGGCTTTGTGACAACATGCCTTACTCCCCGACTTGTGCTCCCTCTTCCCCCATTCGCAACCCACTCGACCACTACGTCTTGGGTGTCGTTGAGGAAAAACATAACAACATCAAGAAATCCTTGATGGTATTCATAAAGCGTATGGTGATGAATCTAGACAGAGAGAAGCTGAAGCATGCCTGCAGCCGTTTTATGTCTAGGCTTGCGAAAGTCAAGGCAGCTGGCAAAAGGTATATCGAATAGTTTCCGTTTGACAATGTCTTTCTCTAACTCTGCATCAAGTTTTGTATGAATACACAAATTTTTCCTACTATTTTGGATCTTCTTCAATTATCTACTCAATTCTTTTGATTTACCTCGACAGCTGATATTCTACAGTGATAGCTGTCAGGAGTACTCTAAGAAAATTCTGTGCTGTCAGTCGGAGCCATCGTTATATCCAAAATGTTTACGATAATCATATTTCCTTGGCAAAGAACTCTAAAAAAAATTTGGCCACACTCAGGTTTAGACCCTGAGTCCGCGAGGTGTCTGACGGCATGTCATCTTCGAGCCGCCATTGTCGATTCTGCTGTCGTCGTATTGTCACCGTCGTTATAATGTCGTTGGTATCGTGTCGATATATATATAGTCGCTCTCACCGTGAATGTCTTCGATGTCCTCATTGTTCTCGTCGTCTCTGTCACCGTTATGGTCGTCGTGCCGTGTTCATATTCGCTATGTTGCAAGTATATGAAACCAACAGATAATAAAGCCAAGGGAAAAATAAGGGATTTTTCTTAATTCTAATGCACAAATGATAAAAGGAAATAAAGTGAACAAGAGAACAATTGGCCGACGGTACGCGTGCGATGGTCTACCATTGAGCTACGGCGACGGCTGTTCCCATTTCCACGTTCTTCGGTATACATTTGGATGTTTACAATGTCTCGTTTTAGGAGTGTTAGCCAGTCCCACTCATGGCCATTGCGGCGAATGTGCCATATCCTTTTGATCGTTGAAAAGGCATGCCATATCAGTGGGGGAATCCGGATTACCTTTGACTACCTCAGCTTTCTTTAACGTGCACTTAAATATAATTCACGAGCGTTTTAGCATTTCGTCCTCATATATATAAATGCGACCGCCGCGGTCGCGTTCGAACACGTGACCTCGAGCTCAGCGGCGCAACGATATTACTACTAGCTGGGCTAGCACTGCTGGTCTCATCATGGTTCTCAGTCATTAGAAGGCGCTCAGGCCTCGAGATCAGGCCTTCTCGGAGACGAGGAGGAGAGTTGCCGGTGAATCTGATGGCTGAAGCGAGACTAAGCCACCATCTGATGTACGAACGCTTGCCACGCTCTGCTAACGATGTTTGACTGCGGGAGCGAGTATGAATATTTGAAAACAACGCGGCGTAACTGGTTCGTGTTGTCATCTCGTCATCTCGTACGTGCTCTCCAGTTTTTATCCAAGCCTGCTCGTCTGCGCGGGACTGCTCATAAACGCCGACGGGGCAAATCAGCGCGGTAATATGACGCGATGTTGCGGCTCCAACAAAACAGATGCTTTGAAACTGTTGAAAAGAATCCAAAGAAAAGATCTCGAGTTTGTTATGTAAATAATGATGCCGAAGACGACAAGAAGATAACTGTCGCGATTTTCTTCCGCAAACTAACCGGGTTTGTGTCTCCAAGCAGGCGCAAAAGTGGCGCAGAGCACTAGCAGGTCAACACTAAGTTGGTTAATTAAGATTTGCCCGAGGCAATGTATTTGGTGCGAAAACGTCACGTAACGAGCACCTCAAGGAAATGTCGCCATAAATAATTGAAGTAGGTTGTAAGGTGCAGTTGTTGGTATGTCACAGCAGTTGTATACGGCGTAGCGAGCGCTAACCGAGGACACAAGAGATACCTTGAGGTGCATATATATTAGCATCTATAATATCTGTATGTATGTACGCACATAAAATATCCCGATACGCATGCCTGCATAATGTGTATCCATATTGTCCTAGCCCTGTTTGCGTCGCCCTGTAGTAACCTATCACCAAAGCAATCTGAACTAACCGTGATACACGTACTCTCATTATTCGTACGGGCATTGTGTCTGCTACTACGAGCTATCAAACGTGTGCGGCAATCTTTCTACACGCGCCCCACTGACATTTATGCGTACCGCAGTGCTCGAAGCCAATACAACGGCTCGCGAGCGCCTGCAATAGTTCCGTTCATTGTGTCGAGCCCGACGAAGCGCAATACATTGCATTGATGTTTCGTTTCGCAACAGCGCCGATCTAATAATCTGCCAAGCTTCGTTCCACGCTGGTACAGAGGCCTTGGCTGGGCAGAGCCTGTTGGCATGGGCCGAGCACAATTGATCTCTCTCGCTGTCCTTTTCATATCGGCCCGAGACGTATTGACGGCCGACGTCGGTGACAGAGTCTGAGCTTTTCGAGTATCCCGAAAGCCGTCATAGAGAAAAGTTCCGCGCTCTTGGAAGAGGCCAATGACGACAACTGCATCGACTAGCGCCAGGTGGCTGGCAAGAAGGAAGGGGCTCGGTTATTGGACCTGAACTACACTGCTCCCTGATGGGGATTGAAAAAGGCAGAAAGGATAGCAAATGGCTCGGCGAACAGGTAGATAGAGAGACAGAGAAAAGAAAAGTTGTCATTCATCAAACGCCGGAAGAAGATATTGCTGTTATTGGAGAGTTAAGAGTTCTTCGTCACGAACCTCTTCTCCGCTGTGCCGTCGTCCGAGACGTAATAACGCTCTGCCCATCAAGCACTTGACGTTTCCGTCGCCGAGATTACCTTATGAGCGAAGAACCACCGGCTATTACTTTTGCGAGTGGGCATTCATATCGACGTTCTCTCGGTGGCTCGCTCAGTCGGTGCACGGCTGTGGCAGCGACGTTATTTATTGGATCATCGCTCATTAAACGCGCAAGTGGCCTCGACTTGGTGGGTTGGTGGACGTAGCGTGCAGGGAGAGTTCTGTTTGCAGGCATGCGCGTGCAGCCATGGTGCCTTTTTTCGGATACGTGCTGTCAATGGCGACTTACCCAGAGCCGGAGAGTTTCAGGGAATACCTATAACAGGTAAAACGTACGCATGGTGACGCTATAATAGCGCGAACTCAAGATCCATTGGGTCAACCTGTTCAATTAAGTTAAACAATGTCAGACATTGCTTCTCGGGTACACTGTGATGTAAGAATATTAATTGAATTTCATCGCGATGTATAAGCACGTAATTTAGAATCGGTAAGTGTAGGTTCCACTAGAAGCGAAGCGAACATCGCCGTGCACTCGTATACAGTATTGTGGTCATGTGCGTTCGTATAGGCACACTTCTGCGAATATCAAGTACGCCGACATAGTGTTTTGGGGAACTTACAGCATATACTGTGGTCTGCGGTATTTTAGAGAGGCATTCCAAGCTTCTGCTACGGCGCACTGGTCTTTTGTTTTTAAGCGAAGCTTCATAGGCTCACTTGTGTCGGGGTCGGTGTACGCGTACGCGGTATCATCATGAGCATTGGCTCGAGCGTTGTCGTCTTCTTCTGCAGCTGGCTCGTTGGCGCCCCTCGGGTTGCGCTCGTGCTCGTGCTCGGCACGCGCTCGTGCCACTGCTCCCGCGTTCGTCGTCGTCGAGTTCATCCACAGCTGGCTCCGTAGCCAATTTCACTTCTCTTCTGTCGTCGTAATGGGAAGGTCGCGCTTACGGGGGTATGAGCCTTTCCTTGTCTTACCGTGACCGACAGATTTAATTTTGAAGCAATTTAATTTTGGACAATCGCAAGTGGCATTGGTGGGCGAATGCTGCTAACCACGCCGCCGAGCAAACTCGAGACATCGAACGGAAGCGACAACAGCGACGAGCAGAAAATCGTACAATGCAACGAAAGGAAAAGTTACACGAAAGGGAAGGAAAAGTAGAAGGAAAGGGAAGGACAAATAGCACGAAAGGGAAGGGAAAGTAGTAGGTCAGGTACACATACGACAAGCTTCGCTTACCCCCATTTTCTCGTCAGGGGAAGTGCTGGTGATTTTTGTAGCGTTAGCTACACTGGCCTAGCCAAGCCCGTTTCGCGCGTCACATCAAGAGCCGTGCTGCGCATGCGCAAGGATCAGTGATGTCACACGGCTTGCGCACCGGAGCCACCGGAGCCGGCACCTCTCGCGCACTCCGCCGCCGCCGCGCGCGACTCACCGCCGCCGGTCTGCGCATTCCAGAGGAGTGACGTCGTAGCCGTGGTAGACGCACTGGCGCCGGCGCGCGCTCGCAGTGCAGTCGCCGTCTGACACTGCGCTGGAGCCGCTGCGCTTCTGACTGGCGTTTGAAAGTGTGGTATAGCCACGGAGAAAGAGAGCGCAAATGCTGCTCAACAGCGCAGAAGAACGGAGAAGCTTGACTCATCGGATCCCGAAGTAGTTGCCTGGCAATTAGCGGTTGAGCGTAGGAGGAATGAACAGAAGAAGGCTATATACATGTGCCACATAATACGTATACCGCGTGTGTGTCATTGGAGCAGCAATAAGCATGACAATCAAGCTAATCCTTGACAATCTAGACAACCAGGAAAGCTAAGAATAATCAGCTGAACCTTTGCTAACGCTACGTATATCCTGGCATAGCCGAGCTAAGCCACTGCAACTTTTTTAACACAGATATTACTTTGACATTGACATTGACGGCCCTTGTCTTAGGCCGCTTGAGTTTCGCTTTGCACATTAATCGGGAAAGATGAGTCGGTCAACTTTATAGATACTTCGTTTGGAGGCACAGTAGGCAGCTCGTGGTGCATGGTTCATAAATTTGACGAACGGACCAAGAATACGAAGGTATATGACACAAGTAAACAAACGCTGACGCACTGAGTAAAATTCATAGGTTGGGCGAACATCTGTACGTTTCTCTTCTGGCGCGATGGACGTTACTATGAACTTTCCCCGACTAGTCCAGCTTTCAGTTCTACTTCAGCACAATACAGGACTTCAGATCGCATAAGCTCCTTCAACGTCAATACCAGACCTGACTGGCTTTCGTCAGCAAGACTTAACACCGTAGGCACGAATCATGCAAAAACGTACATACTTGAAAACCCAAGAATTATGGACGTGCGCAGGCATTATCATTAATATCTCAGTAAGCTTCTGTACGTGCAGTTCGTGGGCAGAAAAAGAGTTAAGCCTATGCATATAGCTGCATCTGCAGGCGTACAGATCCCCGCAGAGACATTATTTAGCACAGTTAGCTAATGGCACTGCTGTCAAATATTTCCGCAGCAGCAAGAAGAAAGAAAAACAAAACTTACGCATGTCAACAAAGCGTCGACCCGCCATAATGGATATTAGAGATAAGAAAGCGACACCGTTCGACGCCGGGCGTAGCCTCGCAGGCAGTCAGCACTGCACATTGCTCCAGTTCTCCTTTCTCTCTCTCTCTCTCTCTCTTCGTAGCTGCGGGATCAGCAGCTCGTGAAAAGCTTATCCGAGGCCAGAGACAAACGTTTCCTGCTCTTGTCCGGCGAAATGCGCAAACGTGCGTGAGCCACGTTTGGATATGCGTGCCAAGCAGCTCGCAGAACGTGCGGCAAACTTATGAGCATGCCATTGCTCCAGACTGAACCAACAGCCAAGGGACCATGGACACGTTTTGGTCACCAACACACCGTGTGCTTGGTGTTTGCGGTTTGTGTTCGTGTGCGCGCGTGTTATTCCCGACTCGTAACGAAATACGTGACAGTCTATCTATGTGTTTGCAATGGCCTGGTAGCTTTTTGGAGTTCAAGGAGAGGCAGCATTGTTATTCGTACCGAGCTCATGGCGCTTTGAAATGGCGGCTTCTTCGTGGTATTTGTGTGCTGTGTTATTGTTATAATGGGTACATATTAGTTCTGTGGGGCCCACCTAGGGACGGTTAAAATTGCTAAGACTAATATATATATATATACGTTTAAATGTACAAGATTTTCTAATTTGGAGACAACACCGTGTCAATGGACCTATTAAAATCTTGATATTTCAGGGACAAAGAGAGAGAGAGAGAGAGAAATAGAAGAGAGGACAGGCAGGAGATGCATAAGTACAACGCGAAATTTTTACTTGCGTCAGGGACCGTTTTTTCTTGAGTCCGGGGCAGACTAATGTATTTATCATAATGCATAACTTGCTGTAACGTGCATATGCAAGAAAAAAAAAAGAACATCGCTGTTATATCGAAAACGTGAAGAAGTGACAGTGACAGCTTGATCGATCGCTTGAGTAAGAATCGCAGGGCCTTTACTGCGAATTGCATTCTTGACATTTCAAAACAGGGAGGTTAGCCAGACAATATCTGTGGTTGGCTACCCTGCGCCGAGCTATCTAGCTATCCCACCAGAAATGGGGGCCGATATTGAAGGTACTGCAGTCTTATATTGTGGGTCAATCCCGAAAGTTATGCAGTTTAATGCGGGTGTCAAGCGGTGCATTTTTCGATCACGACCAGGCCCTATCAGAATCAAATTTCTCAACAGGGATTCACTCCCTTTCGCAGCTCGTGCTAGAAATCGAATCGCGATCGAGACATTCGATCCCAGTGAGGCTCGATCGGGATCGAAGAATGCACCATGTGGCGCCTGTTTAGAAATGTGGGCCATTCTCGTGGTTATGTGCCGCTGGGAAAGTTCCTTAACAATGAACCTCTTTGAGGCAAGGTTGGGCTCATGACACTGGGTTCGTGGTGTTCTTTAATGAACCTCTTTGACGCCACTGTGTATATGTGGGCCACTGGGC
Organism: Dermacentor silvarum; assembly: GCF_013339745.2. Classification (NCBI taxonomy): domain Eukaryota; kingdom Metazoa; phylum Arthropoda; class Arachnida; order Ixodida; family Ixodidae; genus Dermacentor; species Dermacentor silvarum. Next base: position 36,727,548 of record NC_051157.2, read on the forward strand.
AATGCATGACCTTCACGTTGGCGCCGCCGCTGCGCGCTTCATGTCCAGAGGAAGCGCGATAGACGAGCCCGGTTTCAGCACGTCATACATTGCGCGTTTTGGCTATTCACATACTGGAATAGCCATCATAGATGAGTTCTGCCCGAATGTCTTGCTGGGTCCTAATTACAGCAAATATTCGCAGCGGCCAACGAACCTTACGTGAAATTTCCTTACACAGCCCGTGAAATTTTTCATCTTAACTAGCCGGTTACCTTGGCTGAAACTTTCCATCTAGAGCTAAAAAAAAAAGAACGAAAGAAAATGAACGATGGGAAAATAAGGAGATGTGAACGGACTGCGATTACTGTTCCTGGTTACGTCGCAAGAAAAGGCGGACAATAGAAATAGGTCGGTGCTGTCACTATGAACTCAATTAAGCGAGCGAGCTTAATAACTCAACCTGAAACGCATTACTTTGCACTAAACGTTGAGATGTCGAACAAAACAAAGGACCACTATTCTTGACTGTCAGAGCTCCGAAGCTGCGTTTCTCAGTAACGAGGTTTTATTTGCGACGAAGCGGCATGTGGAACGAAGGGGAGTTCCTCGCGTCCCGCCGGCACAATTAAATTTAGAGCCCGGCAAGCGCGTAATTTTTGAAGCGCGACCACTCGGCAGTTGGCGGCAACGCTGTACAGCATTCGACGCATTCTCGGCATGCCGCAGCCGTCACAGTTCGGGTGCTGCGCAACTTCGCCTAAGGAGAAGCGCAAGCGGAACGCGTAGCCAACGACATTGTGTCAGGCAGGCGCACGGCCAGTCACATTGCAGTACGGCTGCGCAAAGCTTTCTCAGTCAATAAAAGCGGCGGCGAGGTAGCCGGCCGTCAGCGTCCGATTCAATCAAGGTGTCCGGGGAGCCCACCGCGAGACGAGCTGGGACACCTCATCGCCTGCGGCTCGCGCCGCAATCAAGCAGGCCTGCAAAGGCCATTTTCGGCTGACTCACTCCTCCGTCCCCTCCCTTCTTCTCCCCAGCCTTCTTCGCCCACTTTTTCCCGTCCACGCACATCTAATGGCACCGGTAGAGACGCGAGAGGTCGCGGAGGCATATCATGTTCAGCCCCTGCCTTGGGCTTGTGTTCATCGCGTCCAATCATGAAACGGCCGTATATGCGTAAGGTCCTGCCAGAACCCCACTGCTCTCGCAGCAGCCTTGTCGCTTCCTGTGCCATCACTGCTGACAACCACCGTGGAAGCTTGCCTCATGGGTGTTCTGTTATTTCGTGCATCCTTTACTGTGGATAGATTGCTGTAGGGGATACCTGGGCTGTTCCACTCTCTCTGTTGTACAGGAAAAAGCCCTTTTTATCTGCCTGACAATGCTTCGCCTCAAGAGGATCAAACTACAGGATCTCCCGCACCGCGAAGGCAGTTGATGTTCAACAGAACTGGGGCCGGCGCAAGAGTGAGTGGGGAGCGAATGTGGAACCAATCCCTTCGCTCTCAGACGATTGAATCTCTGAACTAGGAAACAACGGCCGGCATCGCACGAATACGCGAGACAGAGAACGAGTCACCAACCTACCGCCGGTTCGTTCGCAACGCGTTTGTTGGGACATTCGCACAATCTTGGCGCAATTTAGAAAAAAAAAGCCTATGAAAAAAAAAATATGATGCAGCTACTTTCTGCACCAACTCTCAGATCTTAAGTACAGGAAGCGCTAGCTGAACATTTCTGAATGCGCGACATTGGCTGAGGGCTTATCACAGCAGTTTTCCTATCTGTACCACTCCTGACTCTTACACGCATCGTTACGCGGGAGCCGAGCACTACGTACTTGTATTCCCCTCAAAAAAGTTAGGTACACTCTGTATCAATGCAAAAATGTGCCGGAATTGCGGGTTCCAATTTTATTTCTGTGCTTTACCTTCAGAAAGCATCGCATGTTGTGAGAACTACCTCGGTGTCACCATTTCCCCCGTCTCCGGCTCTCCCGTTCCTCATTTCACCCCTGGGCTGTTCGCGTTATAATTGATGTCCTCTCGGGCGGCCCATTAATGGAATGCCTCACGCGAGCGTCACGAGAGAAACGCCACAGGAGTGCAGGGGAGTAGCGGGGGGAAAGGGCCTTTCCCTTTTCGTCCCTGCCTTCTCTCTCGTTCGTGGCCGCGGGCGAAGTTCAAACCTGCCGCAACGAGCGACGCTGAAACGGCGTACCATCGATCGTCAAACCGCGCCGATGCGGGAGGGACGACCGACCCACGGAATGAGCATGCACGTGCGCCAATGTGCTAAAAAAAGTGAGGCGCACCGAGTGAAGTTTCCTTCTAATAATCCGCCATATGCCGCATTTCTTCAGTTATAGCCGACTGACTCATAGCTCCTATCGGCAACCGCTACGGAGTTCGCTTTTATACGTTTACTTAGTTCCCTGTGCATGCTTTTTGCTTCGTTTATATATTAGAGTAGTGGTCTCAATAGAAAGGGGATGGCCTAAAGAAGAAATAAAATTGGATAGAAAAGTATAAAGGTTATCGCGAAGGGGAGTGAACGAGAGGCCCGGGAAATATTCCGGAACCGGACCGCCAGCAGAACGTTCGTCCCCCCACTTGGAATAGCACTGCGCTTTGCCCCCACCGCCGCCGCCGCCGTGTCCTCCTCCCTGCGTTATTTATCGCCTCGGCGGAAGTGCGTGTGCCGCCGCGTATATCGGGAGCGCCTAATCTCTCCGGAGTGCCATCTAGACAACAATTTGTTAGCCAAAAACCTTGCCTCAATGCGCGCCTTTCCAACCCCTGCGGGCTAGTGTAGTCGGCCACGCTGCGATGCCCCCCCCCCCCCCCCCTCCCTCCTTTGCACCCGTGTGGCGACCCCTTCGGCAAACATTATTTAGCCCGAGCCGTGGTCACGTGGACACCAAAGAGCAGTACGAATGGCGTCCTCAATCTTTCCCATTGTCGTTTCGTGACGCTGCAGTTCCGCCGACGCCCGCAGTGGACCTCGCGCCTGCTCGCCCCTTTGGCATTCGCAGTGCTTTTGGTCAGGCGGAGGGGGTTGCAGGGGTGGGCGATCGAGGGAGGGGGGGTATATTTTAGGGAGAGAAGAAAGGGCGGTCTCGGCGCCCACCCTTCCGTCCCTCCATGACCCCCTACCCCCGACTCCCTGCGTCAGCACAGCCTAGCAGTCCTTGCAGCTGCTGCTCAGGCTGAATGGAGCGCGCGTTGGTGACCACTTAGTCAGAGTGGGCGGCCCACAAAAAAGGGCCTCGTAAATATGCCGTGCCAAAAAGGGCCTCCGGTACAGGAAGAAAAGGGGCGCGAGCTCGGAAGTGCCCTGCTTCCTCCGTTCACTTTCGAGAGCTTAACGAAGGTCATAGCGGTGTTTTAAAGCTAAGCTTTCTTTTGCTTTTACTATTGCGAGGTTATGAAGAAATAATGCACAGTTCTTATATATTAATAACAACGTTATATATTACTTCGTAAAATCGCAAATTTTCTTGATAACATGTCTCTCACAGGTATGAGAAAATGTATGACGCGGAAAGGAAGCGTTGCGCGAATAGCAACCATTTCTCAGTGACCAATACTGCTGGGAGAAATTCCAAGGAGTGTGAGAAATATCGGTTGGGGCACAAGCTCGTAGTACGGAAATCCAGAATGAGTAGCACCGTGGCGTGAATTACAATCTCTCTCTCTTTTTCTTTCATATTACACCGAGGAAAAAGGAACACAGAACAGTTAAACCATTAACCCCTTTTGACAGTTGTTTGCTGAATATTACAGTACGCTGCCGGGATATCTATTCATATGAGCAAAGTTGGGTCGTTAAGATTTGGCTTTTACACGGTTGGCTGCCCACTGATTCCTTTTCTCGCCATGATTACTGTCGAAGGCCAAATGCATGGCGAAATAGTGTGTACACGTATTTTCCAGCCAAATGTCACCAGCTTACACTTTCAATGTCCCATTCTCTTTTGGTATGAGAAAGCATATTCGGGAGCTATAGCCATACCAAAGTGTTCATTCAAAACAAGCCTGTCTGATTTGTCGACAGTCTCTCTTTCTTCGCTATCGCCTTTCTACGTGTCTTCATACACCAGATGTAACTCTTCCCTCCTTCTCTATTCGACCACACTTTCATCACCTGTAAAGCGTGCTTTACGTTACGCACAGCAGCGACACAAGAAGCCACCTTTAAAAAATGCAAATAAAGATTGCTGAAAAGTTCGACTAAGCAGAATTTCCGAGAATATGACAATTTGTTATAATGAAAAGTTTGGATTACTCATATCATTTCCTAAATAAGTACACTTTTCACATTCGAGAGCAAGGCACTCGTCGTAATTTCCAGACAGGGCAGCGAATGTTGTTATTTTACTATACCTGTCAAACAATGACATGCATCCGTGGTCAGGCATCCTGTCGCGGCGCACTACGCAGCGCACACATACGAATGAACAAGGTCGCCTTTGGCTTCCTTTTTTTTAACATAAGAACTGGCTTTGAGCAACAGTGAACATCGTAGCGTAAATGCGTGATTAAACTCTCGTAGAGCTACTTACTTGTGAGCATGCTTTCTTTCCTACTTGAACAACTCGCTATATACGTATACACACAATAATCAACAGGTTCTCTACCACTTTTTCAAAGAAGGTCCGATGTAAAGCCGTGGAAGCAGTGATCTTCCTCTTTAGCTCGAAGTGTGTGTGAGTGTGTGTGTGTGTGTGTGTGTGTGTGTGTGTGTGTGTGTGTGTGTGTGTGTGTGTGTGTGTGTGTGTGTGTGTGTGTGTGTGTGTGTGTGTGTGTGTGTGTGTGTGTGCGTGTGCGCGCGTGCGTGCGTGCGTGCGTGCGTGCGTGCGTGCGTGCGTTTGTCATGCAGGATCACTGGTACATAGTCCCAATGCGTACTGCTGCCTCTCGACGCTACTGGAAGTTGGAGTGATCATCATCAGCGTATATTAAGGTGCTTTTGATTTTTTTGTGTCCCCCGAGTAGAAAAAGAAACTATGAAGCTCCGTGAAGCCACTGGACACTGACCGCATCGCATCTGTAGAGTACGTGGCTCACGCTCTGCACGAAGGCCAGAGCTTTTTAGTTAATACAAGTACCTGGGGCGGTATTTTGTAAGAGTCTACCTAGTGGACTGTCCATTTCGGCAACCGTTGATTCGCTACTGCTTGACGTGCAGGAAGTTGCCAGTCAGTCTCCTTCCAGCACGTCAAGCAGCAGCGAATCAACGGTCGCCGAAATGGACAGTCCACTAGGTAGACTCTTACAGAATACCACCCCTGATGCTGTGATGGCCCAATAAGTTGGACGCAGGTCTCAAACTCTAGATAGATGGTGTTTCTTTGCAAATCTAACGTGTTTCTTTAGTTACTTTACCTGGAGCTTACTTTACCGCGTCGACGTCCTCTGTATCAGACGGAAGGCATAAAGGCTGAAAGGACACGCAATACAGTGCCGCGTACGAGGTGTTTCACTTACTGTGAACTTTAGAGAAAATGTCGGTGCTTGCTTCTTATCTTATTATATGCAATGCTTGCCACGAAAACAGTGATAAAAAGAAAGCAAGTGAAGTAACTGTACAGCTCAGTGCCGAGGCGGTCGTCAAACGTGGAAAAGTCACCAATCTCTCAAAGCTGCTAAGCGAAGCTTCACCTTCCCGGCAAGTAGTTGAAGGTCAATCCTCATGTCCCAACTGCTATCTATGCTGGCGTGAGCGCGACGCATTAGGTGAGACACGTTCCACAGAAGCTTACTCTACGCTGACAAAAAGAAAAAAAAAGAATGGCTATGAAATAGAGATGAACTAAAGAAACCTAGCTGCCACTAAATTGATCCGGAAGGCCATCGAAGCCCAAAACACAGTCGTACGCGTTTTTGACACCGCTGCTTTCTAGGCGCCACCTAAAAGCATTCTCTCGGTGCGCGTGTGTATCGAAACCACAACGCAGAGAACAATGGCGCTCCATGTTTACGCTGCGGCAAAACGGAAACGACTAATACGCGGAAGCGGCTCACAGAGAACAAGCGGGTGGCCGTGTTGAAAAGAGCCGCGGCGTCCCCGCCGCTGGCGTATAGTCGGCGCGAGGTGGCGTGGCAGCGGCGCCTTTCCATTAAGGGCGTGCTCGTGATTGATTCGCGCACGTCACGTGAGCCGGCGCAGCCCTCCTCTACCACCGAAGTGGCCCGACTATCACTCATGGCCGAGGGTCATGCCATCGTGCAACAAGGCGCCGAAACCGCGGACAGTGGTCCGGCCCTCTTCCATCGCCCTCCGGCGCACCACCAGCATCGAAAGAACGACTAACCCGGAAAAAAAATACGTGGTTGGTGCCAAGGAGGTTATGTACTTAAACGTCGGGAGTGGAGATGGCTCTCCAAAAGCGAAGCGTACCACTGCCACCTTGCTAGAGGCAAACAGCCCGAAGCGCCATAGCCAGCCGTAGCAGAACGCGGAGTGTGTTCGTCGTCCATATTGATTGTGCGCTGTTGTAACAGTGTTCAAGCGATTGTGACATGCTTTACGAGGACATTACAACACCCCAGTAAGCCATGGCTGCACCAACACGTAAAGATGACGCCGGTTATAACGTCCCACCTGCAACATAAGCTCTCGACATTTGCTCACGACCAGTTGCATGTCGTGCGTACGTTTGCTTTACTTGGGAAACATTTGGGAGAGAGAGGGAGACAAGCTTTAATTATAACCCAAGTAGCCTGGCTGATCGCTTTACATGATACTCTAGGTGCTGGGTGGTGATTAGGATATACACAGTGATGAACAATGAAACACGACATACACTCACACACACAGATATAAACACTATGGAGATATTTAGAAAGTTTCGTTAAGGCTTGTGGCCTGCAAGAGCATCAACATCGCTTTCCTGGCGCGTATGACGCTGGTGGGGCTTTGACACGGGCCGAGAATTTGCTGCAGGGACGTGCTCATACGTACATGCATGTCGATATGAAACTTACGCCTTGAATGCTCGTTGGCATGCCATTGCGTGTTGTCTTTAACGTAGTGCAAGCATGAGCTACTTGTAAGAAGGAGTGAATGAGATTTCGCCGCTGGTCTGCAACGGGCTTGGGTTGTACTCAAATACACAGTTGTAAGTCGACCGCTAGTCAGTTCTAGTTCTTCTCTTCTGTGCGGTGCGTATGGATGTTTTGCTAGTTTCCTGTTCACTCACAAGTGTACACCAACTTGCCAGCAAGAAATTTTGTTGTAATATGGCTTGAACAAGCAGGACCTGTGTTCAAACCCTATGACAAGAAGAGTGTAGTGTGATGTCTAAGGTTTCGAATACCCCGCATCACCAAGGGAACTGATCGAGCGAATTGCCAAGAAAGAGCGCGAACACGGCTTTCCAGAAGACTAAAATCTAGCGTACACAGAATCTGAGTTCCAAATTGAGCTTCCAATGAACCAATATATGCAGTTTTGAAGAGTTAAATTGTCACAATTGTCACTTAGAAGCGTTTTCTGCTGTTTTTATGTCTGCGTAGCATTTCTGACGAATGTGTTTCAGTCGTCTGAAAATTTATCGCAGGGCCATTGCAGTGCGTGTGTCACAATAAGATTAGCCGTTATCGACGGCGTGGATGAGTGGCATCAATTTCTTTAGGTGCATATAAAATGTAAGAGGACATTCACGGTGAAGTTTGAAGACGCAACCTCTGACTTCAGTATATGGACATCGAGTCTTCACGATGCTAAGTGCATAATTTGATAGGTTCTTCTTGTGTAAACCTCAGCTCTGCATTGTTTTGTACTTGAATAAGAAGCACTTCATATGACGTTGCGATATAAATGAGGTCTCCAGTGGCATGAGGGCCCTTTTGGAACTACCTGGAGCAGGAACAAGAACATTAAGTGCAGTTTATTCACATGTCCACAACCATGTGCTAGCCCACTCACGAAAGATACAACAAACCAATAAAAGAAGACAGCAGTCGCACCATGCAGTCAAACGTTGCCAGGCGGAAACGCCGAAAATTGTATTTGGTCTTTATACAAGGTGGCTGAACATCTTTCATTCAAACTAGCGCGTAAACAGTGGTGAATCTTTACTACGCAGTCAGACTGCGCAAGCTTAGTTTCTATGGAGAGAGCTTTTGTAATTTAACCGAGCGAGGAAGCGCAATTGGCCAAGCGGCCGGCTGGCATCTTTTGTCGAAGCCTGCGGCAAGAAATGAAAGCAGGAGTTTTTTTCCCACAACAACGACACACAATTGTGAACTGATACACATATTAAAGCGGTTCCTTATGCATTTTAATCATGGAACCACAAACGTAATCAACCACCACCCGTATTCCGCAGCCACCTATGTTTAGGCCATCATCTTCTGCCTCTCCCAATATGGCGGATGCAGCTTCACTAGCTTCCGTAGGCGGCTGCAGGGACTGCCACTCCAGAAATTGTATTTAATTTCCTTGGTTGGTGCAGACCGCGCTGAAAAATGATGATTTATATATGCGCATTGAAATAGTGTCAGCGGCTGCATGCAGCAGCCTATATCGGTAACGCTTCGTTCTTTCTATGGAGCGTTTCGACTATAATTTGACCTACCGCTCAAGAAATTGGTCAATCACGATCTCTTATTCTTACATATGACTACTTTATTACTTATTTACTGCAAAGACACCTTTCGGTACGTTATAAGTCATGACCATCGTCCGTACATCGTCTGCCTATTTAGGTAAGTCACGATCCAAAGGTCCCTCGTAAAGTAACCAGATTAGTCCTTTCCCTACGTTATATTTTTTTACCACAAAGAAAAAGAAAATGGCCAGCGTGGCTAACTAGACTTTGTCCAGCTTGCCAGCGCACACTTCGGGAGGGGGATGGTTGGGTGTGAGAGAGAGAAATGACAAGAGTTCAGATTTTACAAGTGCAGTAGATCAGACACAGCGTTTATTCTGATCTCCTTTCCCCTCCCAATGTTGAATAGCATGTCAGATGCCGTATACACGCTAGCAAAAGTCTCAGCAGTCTATTAAAGAGCCCCTTTCTCTCTCCCTCTCTCTCTCTATAGCCAAGCACTAAAGCCTGTTGCTTTCCTTAATGCTTTATGTTACTACATGTGCCTTGTCCTATATTTCACTTTGCTTAAGCCTTCTAAGATGTTTTTTGTTTCATTCCCCGCGTGAAAGCGCCTTCCGAATTAAAAAAAAAATACCTCCAATTTCTGTACGGAAGGTGAAGCTCTGCTCTGTACTCGTGGTCAACTGGGTTCGTGGAGGGCGCTTGGTTGTTACTGGTTTTCTGTGTTATGCCCTGCTGTACCTCCCAGCATAGTAATGAGAATCTCAACCGGCCCCACTGCCGTGCATTGCTTTGTAAAGATTCTCCCAATGGGGAGTCTTCTTTTCCTTTCAGATTTGTAACCAGACGCCGAAAGCGAAAGAGCGAGGCACGACACACGAAATCCAAACGTACGCTGCAGTAAACCTCGGGCGTTGCTAAGCAAACAGAATGTCACCCCCAACCTCCCGGTGCAGACTTGCTCACAAAAACGCCACGGGTGCAACTCTGCGAAGTTGCCGACGTCGCGCGTGTTACGCGTGCCGCCTGCGCTCTGTCTGCTTCGCGCAAATTATTCATTGGTGGGCTAGCGGGAAGCAAATGCGGGATGTTCTCCACCTTCTCTGCATTTTTTAATTTTTTTTAACGAAGGCCGAAGATACGCGTCGTTTGTTTGACTTTGACACTGAGGGAGTGTTTGCTGTGTGCTCGGGCTCTTTTGGCGTCTGAACACTCAGTAAATTCCAACGGCGGCGACGTTCGCCGTGTTTGGTCTCTTCCTGTGTGCAGCATACTAATTAGCAGCGTGCGAAGCCTGCATGCGGCGTATAGAAGCATAGTTCATATACTAAAGAGAGTCCGTTCGCCCTGCGCGACGCGACACTGTACAAACTAGAAGATGCAGTGGCTTATGCTCGGCAGTTTCGTGTCCGCTTGGCCGACGACCTGCTAGAAGAACTTCGTGGGCTGGGGCCAGGTGTCCTTAGTAATGTTATAACGTCGCGAGAAACTTCCTCGGGCGGCACATGCAGTCTTGTATTATTGTTATTTTTTAACTTCTATAAAATCGAACTCTATACGGTTCCCATTATTAGTGAGTGCAAGATTGTCACTACATGGTGAACGTGCAGAAGCAGAAACATTAGCAGAAAGAATGAATGTAAAAATAGAAAATAACTGTATTGGCTTAAGTGGAGCCCTGAAAACAAATACACTTTTCAAGGCCAATAATAGCGGCTAGCTCGGTTGTAATTATGTCCGGAAACAATAGTCAGGCCCGATCGCAATTTACATATGCATGAGTGAAAATTTCATCAACCATCGGTGGTGATTTCGTTAGTTTGGGAGTGTACTACAGGGCACTTACAGTGCATGTGAACTGACAAACTGGACTTTCTTCGCATTTACCTCCTTGCATTTTATGTGACGTCAATATTCACGGAGATTCCTTTATACCAATCTCGGTCGTACATTTGTTGCGACAGAAAACCACACTAACCATCTATGCAGTAGGTATACTATCTACCTACTATGCTGCACATCCATCACCTGGAGGGGTGCCGGGCCCTTCGACTTCAGCAGGGGCCGCGCCGAGAAAGCGGTCTAGTCACCCGAGTGACACTGACAGTGAGGACACTGTGATCTACTCACCGACCAGTGATGAGACCTCGGATGACAGTGACTTCGTGCCCGTAGCAAAGCGCAAAGCAAAGAGAAGACTCATCAGGACATCTCCTTCCGCAAGTAAGGCTACTGTGATACCGACGCGAAAGTCATCGGAGCACACTATTTTATTTGTGCCTGTGGCTGCTAGCGACAACATAAACCGGCTCAACCGTCAAGCTACATCTGTGGCGCTCGAGGCCCTTGCTCCGGGTCAGATCAAAGATGTCAGAATCAACGCCCGTAAGAACATTCTCGCTATAGATGTCGCAGACCGCAGCGCGCTAGATGTTTTGAGCAACGTCAATGTGCTGGATAACATCAACGTACGCTGCTTCAAACAAGATGAACCTACCTCTACGACCGGTGTTGTGTATGATGTAGACAATTCCATAAGCGATGCCGACCTGCCTATACTCATCAAGCCGGCGACAGAGGGAATTGCCATATTGCAAGCACGTCGCCTAGGGAAATCGAACTGCGTGAAGCTGACTTTCAAAGGAGACAGCCTACCATCACACGTCAAGGTCGGTCACTTTCGACAAGTAGTACGTCCTTTTGTGCCAAAGCCGCTTCAGTGCCGGAAGTGTCAAAGGATAGGACACGTTAGTGCAGTTTGCACAAAGACAGCCGTGTGCTCACGATGCTCTGGGTCACACAGCTCCGACGCCTGTCGTGCAGAAAACCAAAAGTGCGCCAATTGCCAAGGCTCTCACGACGCATCTTCCAAGAATTGTCCACATGTGAAAACGGAGATGAAAGTCTTGAGGCAAATGGTCAGGGATGGTTCGTCGCACAGGGAGGCTGCCGCTAAGGTGCGACGCCGGCGTTCACATCGCCGGAGATCTTCGAGGAAACCCACTGCTATTGCTAAGGATGCACCGCGTCCGCCGACAGTCCACACACTTCCACAGACAACTAGCAATACTAGCAGCGAGGATCCTACGCAGAAAGTCTCGAATGTCATTGCCTCACGCGAAGAGTGGCCTCCGTTGCCGAGGCTAGACCAACCAGCGGAGAAGCTACATGACGCACGCTCGCCGAATCATACTTCACCTTCGGACAGCAGCCACGAAGACGACAAACAAGTTGTCACCATGATAAGGGCCCTTATGAACACGTTCCGTGTTCTCCTGACGTCCATACACACTCCGGCGGCTCGAGGTGCGCTTCAGATACTGGATGCGCTGAATCCGGTACTGGCCAGTCTTGAGAAGCACCATGGCTGCTCCTCTGCACTCGTTCCTTAAACAAGTCAAGGAAGCGTTTATCTTCCAGTGGAATGCCCGTGGCCTTAAGTCCCGCATTTCGGACTTTCGTGCCTTTGTTTTTAAGAACAAATTTCCAATCATCGTTATTTGTGAGCCAAACATTGATAGCGCGATACGTTTATCAGGATATGAAGCTTTCATGTCTGGCACCTGTAGCGACCGCAGCAAAGTCATCGTTTACATCAGATGTGATTTCACTTATGTGTTACACCCAGTGGCACCTGATGACGACAACCAGTACGTATGCTTGACCGTAAAATGCAAGAACGTCACACTCACGCTCGTAGGTGCCTACATTTCACCTTCGAGCCGATTTAACAACGCAAGACTAAGTGCAATTTTAAAATCGACACCTGGACCGTGGATTAATACCGGCGATTTCAATGCGCATCATCCGCTATGGGGAAGTTTAAAGATGGATTGCCGAGGACGACATGTACTAGCCTTCGCGTCGAACCATGCACTCTGCTGCCTAAATGATGGAAGTCCCACTTTTCTGCGGGGATTGACTTACAGCAGCTGCCTGGACTTAACTTTTGTTTCAAGATCCCTCAGTAGCAGTGTGAAATGGTTCCCGGACAACGAAACGCATGGTAGTGACCATGTTCCAACATATGTTAAGGTCGAAGGCATCGGCAAGTCACACTGCACCACAGTTCAACGCATCGACTGGCCGAAGTACACGCTCCTCATGGAGCAGATGTGTGAAAATTCTCAGAACTGTGTGCCTGGAAACATCGAGGAGCTAATTAATGACGCTGCTCAAAAGGCCACAAGCGTTTTTAGGCCTACACCAAAATTTTGTGAATTCGAAGCGGAATTGGAACGCCTCCGAGCAATTCGCCGTCGCGCTGAACGACGCTACCGGCGCACCAAGTCCATCTACGACTTAAGGGAGTCGAGACGCATACAGAAGAAGATCCAGCGTCGCATCAACTTACTGCAGTCTCTAAGGTGGAAGAGTTTCTGTGATTCTCTTGACCCCCATAAACCCCTGTCATATATATGGAGGACGGTGCGCGGTCTTCGAACATCGCCGCAACAGCGCCACCCCTTCAAATGCCTGGCTCTCTACCAAGGTCGCCGAGAGATCGACGTAGCGGAGGACTTCTGTTTGAAGGTTGCCGGCCAACCGTCCTCGTTCACCGCGCATGATTCCTATGACGTTCCCATCTCGAGGGATTCTCGTATGGACAATCTGTTTTCGACCGAGGAGTTGCAAGCAGCATTGGCAGCGTGCAGACGTTCCTCATCGCCTGGACCTGACGGGGTGACGTACGCAGCTCTTGCCAACCTCGGTCAAACAGCTCGGCAAGCTCTTCTGGACGTGTACAATAATTCGTGGCGTGAAGGAGTGGTTCCTGCTGTATGGAAGTCCAGCCGCCTTGTGCCTCTGCTCAAACCAGGCAAATCACCTCTAGACGTGGCGTCGTATCGTCCCATTGCTCTGGCCAGTTGTCTAGGAAAGGTGATGGAGAGGATGGTGCTTACACGTCTGGAGTGGTACTTAGAGCGATACGAGATATACCCTGACGCTATGGCAGGCTTCCGACGCGGACGTTCTTCTATAGACAACGTCATAGATCTTGTCTCGTCGGTTCAGCACGAAAAAACCCTAAAGAGACTGTCAGCGGCGATGTTCCTGGACGTTAAAGGCGCTTATGACAACGTAACTCATCGAGCCATCCTGGACGCTATGGGCGATGTTGGCCTGGGTGGCCTTGTTTTTCGATGGATTATCAGCTATTTGAAGGACAGGTCATTCTTTGTGCAAACAGAGGATGGTATGACATCGCAGCACAACACCTACCGTGGCGTACCGCAAGGTGGAGTCTTGAGCCCCACTCTATTTAATCTAGCGCTCATCGACCTAGTTCATTCCCTTCCGCAATCCGTCCACGTGTCGATCTATGCGGACGATATATGCATTGGTCATCAGGAGTTACGCGTCCCCAGGTGCGCGCCAGACTCCAAAAAGCGGCCACAGTTACATCAGGTTATCTCCGAGCACGAGGTCTGGAGGTGTCATCGGAGAAGTGCTCCATGGTCGCTTTCACGCGCAAAGCAATGAGACCGTATGTTGTCAAAATTAATGGACAGCCAATCATCTACGAGAAGACGCACCGTTTTCTAGGAGTGACAATCGATCGAGACCTCTCCTGGAGTCCTCATATCTCCTACCTAAAAAAGAAGCTGACCATGGTAACCCATGTTCTCAGATTTCTCGCGGGAAAGTCATGGGGTGCATCTGTGAGGGCGATGCTCCAACTCTATAATGCACTCTTCCTGGGTCTCCTACGCTATAGCTTACCTGTACTGAGTGGGACCGGTAAGACCAACCTCCGGGTCCTCCAGTCTGTGCAAGCTCAAGCTCTGAGAATATGTCTTGGCCTTCCCAGGTGTGCATCCACGGCAGCAACAATAGCCATCGCGCATGATCACCCCATCACTACGTACATTCAAGTCGATGCTTTAAGGATGCACATCCGGCACTTCGCCCGACTTCCATCGCATCATCTCGCCTCCCTTCCTGCCAGTCGACCTCGTTCAGCGTTTAGCAGGATTATTGCCGCCAGCCATGGAACTTTACCGTCGAACTTCACGCCTGCAGCACGACCATCTCTACCACTGTGGTGCCTGCATCCAATCCAAGCCCTTCTTGTAATTCCCGGTATCAGAAAGAAAACGGACATGTCGTCATTCGCCCTCAAACAAACCGTGCTTTCATTCATGCATGAAAAGCACAGAGAACGCACCCACGTTTTCACGGACGGTTCTGTCTCCTCCAAAAGTTCAGCTGGAGCAGTGGTAATTCCCGTAAAATCTGTCACCATCCAATTCAAGACGTCTCACATTACATCATCGACGGCTGCAGAACTCGCAGCTATCCGTGCTGCTCTGGAGTTTATTGGCCCCAAATCGTCACAGTCATGGTCCATCTTTTGTGACTCGAAGGCAGCTCTCCAGTGCCTGCTGTCCCCTTTCAACCACGGACCTAACGCACAATTAGTAGCAGACATCCGACTACTTCACCATCACGCAACCGACAAGGGGCACAACATCATCTACCAGTGGATACCAGGTCACTGCGGAATTTCGGGAAATCACAGTGCGGATGACGCTGCCCGATCGGCCCACGATGGTGCCCCTATTGTATCCATACCACTGTCGAGAACAGACGCAGCCACAAAACTTCGTTCCCTCGCACGCGAGCTTACGCAGACTCTGTGGAACACCAGTGACTTCAGCAACGCACGCCTCCACAGATTGGATCCATGTCTGCAACTCCGTCTTCCACCAGGGTTACCACGAGCGGAAGCAACACTTCTGTGCCGCCTGTGGCTCGGCGTCGCATTCACGAACGCCTATTCCTTCCGCATTGGAATGGCTGACAGCCCTGCTTGCGACAACTGTGGCCGCGAGGAGACAATCAAGCACCTACTCTGTGACTGTCCCCGCTACAATGTGGCAAGAAAAGTGCTCGCGACTGCGCTTGAAAAACTGGACAATCGCCCCCTCACAGAAGAAAAAGTTTTAGGACACTGGTGTAGACGGACTTCGGCACTCAAGGCCTTAAGGGCTCTGCTGAAGTTTTTAAAGGCTTGTGAATTGTGCGACCGGCTTTGAACGTTGTAGCGCGTAGGGTCGCGTTATTGCGCAAATTTTCTTACTTCAATGTTTTTTTTTGTTTTTTTATGTTTTTTTTGTTTTTTTTTGTTTTTTTTATGTTTTTTTGTTTTTGTTTTTTTTTCCTTCTATCATCTTTTATTACCTTTGCCCCTTTCCCCAGTACAGGGTAGCAAGCCGGTATTCACACTGGCTAACCTCCTTGTCTTTCTTTCTCTTTCTCTCTCTCTCTCTCTACCTACTATGCTCCGTGAGCGTCTATATGAGGGCTGTGGAGTTCGGGGGCACAAGCGCGCAGTGTTTGTCATTTTGTTCATTTTTTTTCCTTTCATTTCATTATCTGACTTTCCCTGTGTATAGAGGAGGAAATCAGACGCGCGCCTCCTTGACCTTCCTGCATCTCCTACTCTCTCTTTTTCTATCTTCCTTTCATTGCAACGTAGCCTGAGTCACGCGTGGGAGGGGGAAAAGGAAATAGATGTTAATGCTTGCAAGTTTGGGCAGGCAGGGAAAAGGGCAGGGCAAGGGGGATGCTAAAGTCTAGTTGTCAGCCAGGGCCAAAAGGTGCATGTCCCAGTTGACAGCTTTTGAATAGATTTCAGATTCCTTCACCTTCGAAACAGGTACACTCGCAATATCAGAAGCGTCAACACCAACCGCCGTTAAAAGTAAGGAACTACAAAACGTGCCACGCCAGTAGTATTAGGAGGGCGCGTTCCAGCTCTTGGCGCATCGCGCGCCACTTCCACCCCGAAGTGCCGGCCAGTTGGTGGAGAGAAGCGGTCGGACTAATGAGGCATTGATTGAACCATCACGCGGACGGCTGAGTCCGGCCGAATTGAACAACCTGGAGGACAGGTGAACGACAGGACACCGTCTCCGCGTAAATGCCTCCAATTAGCGGGGCTGCCGCCGTAACGAGCTACGTGTGTCCCTGCCGCTCAATCTCGGCCACACAACGCCCGCCCACCTTTTCCCCCCACATCCCTTTCACGTAGTGTAATTTAGGAAAAGCAAAGTCGGCTGTAGTGGTACTTGATGTTATGCAACGTGAAAGGAAAGGGGAGAGAGGGCGCTACGAAGAACAGAGGGTTTAAGGGGGAAAGAGAGGTGAAAATGGCACGAGTGAGTCATGCGCCATAGGAAGACCAAACAATGAGACCAAAATCATATTCTGCGGTGTGAGTAAGCGCACCATGGAGACGTGGGAAAAAAGAAAGAAAGTCTTCATGTTAAGCTCCAGTGGACAACAACCCGCGCAGGAACCCGTATCATCGACTGCTGCCGGAGATGCGCGCGGCATTGCCACGCATCGCTGCTCTGACGATGGTTGCGGTGTGCGAGAGCCGCTGAGACCAATTCGTGGTGGACAGGATACGCTCGAGCTGCGCTAGGAACCTGGCATAAATGTCGGTGCTAAAAATCAATATTCCGGCGACCCGCGTGCAATTATCCTTACGTGCTAGGTCTCCTCGTTAGGATAGTTAAAAGGAAAAACGCGAGGTGTTTCTCGAGAGGCGATGTGGGGGCACCTTGGTGACCCGTGTCAGCACCATAGTCCATTGGTTGAGTAAATGTTCATAGTAGGTGCCCCCTAAGGCATGACGGTGGGAAAGTGCGGAGGAGGGGGCGATAAAGCGAGATCAAGAGATCCGTGAGAGAGAGAGAAACGAAGAGGGAAAGGTATCGAGGTTAACCGAGGACGTGCCCGGTTGGCTGCCCTTCACTTGGGGAGGGAAAAGAGGAAGGAGAGATCCGTGGTTTCAATGCAGATTAGGAGCGAGCAGAAAATTTATTTTGATCTTCACAGTCTATTTCCCTTATAAGCCTCATTCCTTCATCAGTATGTGTTTCACGATTCTAGATGGGGCATTCTAGCGATTGAGCAGGGCTTAGAAATCTCCCAAATTATCCGGAGAGCGAGATTGCCCGGAGATCGAGATTGCAAAATCATTTGCCAGTCAAGGCAAATGTGTGGAGTCCACAGTGGCCAAACTCTGATGCAGGCCAAAATATAAAAGTGCCTTTATCTGCCTCTAGTAGCTAACTAGTACGTAGTACACTGAGGCAAAAATAAAGTTGATGGCATCATCAAAGTTTGCCGAGCTACTATACCCTACTGAGCACTTCACCTGTAGCATGAACTGATGTTTATAGAGTTACAAGTGTTACGGTGCTGTGCGGTGATAGTAGGCGGTGACAGTGACCAACTGTGATTATGTATCTGTGCTCCCTTTTAACAGCGGAGCTGTTGTAAGTCGAGGCTGCGCCGTCCGTCCGCCGGTGTCACGCAGGGGCAGGTTAGGTGCGTTCTATCAGAGGCAACGCCGTCACCGGGCGAATTCTACGTTTCGAGCACGGGAATAGTAGCGAAACGGCAGCGGCGGGAGGCTAATCCGGAGCTGCGTAAGAGGCAAGCTCTCACACACCCCGTGAACGAGGCGTCAACGCCGGGTCAAATTCCAAAGCCGACCTATCAGTTTCCGAAAATAACCTCACGAAAGCAAGGACAATTAATAAGGGGCCCTCTGGTGCACCAGCGAACGATAGTAGGGGTCGAAAGACCGAGTCAGAGCCCAGAGTTGTCAAAACACAACAAAATATATTCTTCAAATAAGGCAGTTTCATGCACACATACCCACTTCAGCTAGGCACATCACTATGCAATTCAGATGGGTGTCCATAAAACATTGAAGAAAAAAAATAGCGTAGCTTGCACTGGAGGCGCAATGATAAAGAGACAGCGGAGCTGATGGGCACCTAGCTAGTCCTGGCTTTTGGGATAGGCTAAGCAGACTCTTCGAAAAGGGTGGTGACTAATCCGTTGGTGTACGCTCGGGCTGTCGCACTCCTCTCTCTCTCTCTCTCTCTGTTCGCCGTGAATCTGGGTCTGAGAGGGTGTTTCGGCGCGCGCCCTCTCTCTCTATCCGCTTAACGTTCGCGTAACTTGTCGAAGCTTGTAGACTCCGTTGATCGCGTCGCCTGTCTGTGGCGCATGCGCTTTGTCCCTCTGTCGAAGCTGCTGCGGGGCCAACGTGCTCTTTCACTGGCTTGCGTGAAACGCGGCGCGCGCTTTGATTTAGCGTGCTTTTGTGACAGAAACGCAAGCCAGACGGGACCGCAGGGAGACCGCTACCAACAAGGATCGTCGGCGTGAAGCGCAAGCGAACCAGCAGCGGCAGGAGGCTAATCCGGAGCTACGCAACAATAAAACGGAAGTCAAGCGTACTTGGAGAAGCGAACCCTGATTCGTCCCAGCAAGAGGCAGAACAAAGACGCAAGTGCCGAGAGATCCCTTTGACCGACGGCCGATGGCCGCTTCAAAAGAGATTTCCTCGACCGGTAGTTAACAGGGAATGTAAAGCGGTAAAAGTCATAACATCAGACATAATCACACGAAAACCACTGGAAACCAAACATAATCACAAAAACTCACACACAATCACAGAAACCCACAGAAACCCACAGGTAATAAAAGAAAATTACGGAAAAACACAAGAGAACCACCGCTCCGCTGTTTCAGCAGATTTCTCATTAGGTGGAACTGGGTTTAGTTTTTTCTTTCTCTCTCTCTACTTTCTTGTCACTTAACCTCCCCCTACCCTCGCTCCCCAGCATAGGATAGCAAACCGGATCTTCCCCTCTGGTTAACCTCCTTGCGTTCCCACTCTTTCCTGTCTCTCTCTCCCTCTCTCTCACCATAGTAAAAAAAAAAATCATCAGCCCTTCCCCTATGGGGGTAAGCGAAGCTTGTTTGTGTATCTGACCGCCGTATTGATTTCCTTTCTTTCTTTCTTTCTTTCTTTCTTTCTTTCTTTCTTTCTTTCTTTCTTTCTTTCTTTCTTTCTTTCTTTCTTTCTTTCTTTCTTTCTCTTTCTTTCTTTCTCTCTCTCCTTCTTTCTTGCTCTCTCTCATTCTCTCTTTTTTGGCCCTGGTATGTGCCATTGAGCTTGGACCCTTTCTGCACTGCAGCCAGGATCGGCCCACTTTTCAGCGTGAAACCACCACCACCACCGCCACCGCCGACACTTGTGAGCCTATAAAGCTTCTTTTAAAAATGGGGCAGCTTCACACTAGTGGTGCGAATCCTGAGCAAACAGCTATGCTGGTGGCCCTTCCCTAGCTTTAACTTGATTCTCTGTTAGCTTTAACTTGGTTCTCTCTTAGCTTCAACTTGGCCTTTCTATTAGCTTGGCTTTTCTAGGCTTTAGGTGGCGGTGCTGGGGAAACTGGATCGGTGCGAAGACTTCGGAGTTGCTCTCGAGTGGCAGCGCGGCACTTTTCGCGCCGCGCCTCCTCTTTTTCGGGCTTGACGATCTTCTTCGGACGACCCATGTGCTCGGCGCAAATTAAGAGGCAAAGTGTGTCTCCACGCTTCGGCGACGCGGAGCTATATACTCTGGAGTGACGTCATTGCCTAGCTTCGCCCCCGCGCGGCTGTGGGGAGAAGCTAGGCAGAGCTACGGCGCAGGATGGAGCGGTGCTGCTGCGGAGGTTAGGGTAAAGGGGCTTTAGGTTAGGCAAGACGCTTGGTTTCAGCTTCCCTAGCCCTCGCTTCAGTCTGTCGGAAGCGACGAGTGTCCAGTTCTCTGGTCAAAACCTGCCGAGCCGCCGCCAGAAGCATCGGCTGCAGTCACGGACACCGGGCGCGTTCGGCGCGAACGCGGGGAAACGCGGTCGGCGTCGGCAGCAGTTCTACGCGTCCCACATACCACCTGCCTCACTCCTTCTCTCCAGCTCACATCCGCTATGCTGCGCGGTAAGTGGTTCTTGAGGGAAAGGGAAAGGTTGGCGCTATCTTCTGCAGCCCTTGAGGGAGCACGGCTCAGCGCCGCATGGCGCTGAGCCGTGCTCCCTCAAGGGCTGCAGAAGATAGCGCCAATCCTTTCCCTTTCCCTCAAGAACCACTTATCATCAGCGCCGCGCGATGCTATTTTTATACTCTGCTTTCACTCTCAGCTCTCTGTCCCCCAGCTCTTACAAGTAGTAGTATGTGAGGAGGTTGCGCTCCGTTGCTAGGCAACGCCCGTGACGTCATCGCCAGGTGGAGGAGTTTCCTGCGTACACCACCGGACTACCTCCAGCTTAAACAGCCTTCGCTGTTAAAACAAATACAACAAACAAACAAACAGTTGTGATCGTGCTCATACTACCGTGTGTCCTAGGTTAGGCATCTTCACCTTTATGAAATGTTCATGTGCAGATTAACTGATCACAATAATGAGCAGCATGCTGGATATCTTTAGAAAATAGGCCCCGTTGCAGGTCAGAGTTTTTTTTCTTCCTTTTTTCGAGACGGTGGTGGACCACCACAAATTCCGCACCTAAGCCGGCACAATCATGTCTCCGTAAGTACGAAATTATTGAAGAATTTATTGATTCAGCTTTAATTCAATGACCGATTAAATGACACGGTTAACATTTGAGAGCACCACTTCGACTATATGAGAGACGCCGCCATGGAGGGGCATGCGCATTGATTTAACGAGGCTCTTATGCAAAAGCATGCCGCTCCTATCAACATTCCTATTCCTTTATGGTAAACGCAACATCATTTTGTTACCATCAGAAGGTGATCCCCCATGGCCGTGAGTCGTACCTGCGACGTGGTTCTCAGCCGCAAAACACCATTATATCCACTGAGAAATGCATGTAGGAGACGAGTAGAATGAATACGGGCTTCTGTACGAAGGCCTGAAAATCGTGTTCATCGTGCGGTCAATTAAGCACATTGCGTAACGTAGCAGAGACCCTGTCGGAAATGGCGCAAGTGACATAGTTCCCACATTTGGTATAAAACGCGCCTATTGCAGCACACAAAGGCACCGCCAAAGAGCGGCGTGCGTTCCGAACGAGACAAAAGGTTGCGGGAAATGGTCCCATTGGGCGAACGCCTCGTTCAGATAGCAACTTGAGGCCCCCGTTCTCTACTTGGCTCCTTGTAACGACCGTCCACCGAAAGTGGTGAGGCGAGTAATTAACCAGGCTGATAATAAATTGCCACCGGAGGTCGTAAGGTTTACACTCGGCTGCGCCAACTACTTGCGAGGTAGTCCACTTGGAAACAAAGGAACGCTATTTATTCGTCGATGCTATAGTTGGGGCTGCGAATAATTGTGAGAGTAGAACGTACAGCATGCTAAGAGAGCTAAATTTGCAGCAGTGCTTTGGCAAACCAAGCTTGCGCTGACTGTACCTTCGTTCGAGTATAACACTTGCATCTGCATTACTGTCTTAAACGGCGGGTAGTCTAAAAAATGCTATTGTTACAGGTGCAGTTCCCATGTTTGGGTACCGAGTTAAGTACCGTCTCGAGCGCGTCTTCTCTTGCTGTTGCCTATTTTAAGGTGAAAGCTGTAACATGGACTTCGTGACCTGTATTTTCGGTGCCAATTGTCGCCAGAGCAGTTTCAGTCTAATCATCATAATTATATTATGAAAACAATGATAAAACGAGATACATAGTCCCGATAGCAGCGCGATGTAAACGACAGAGGAAGAGAAAGACGGAAAATACGAGAAATACTTCCTACTGCTAACTCGTCCGGTTCACCATCTTTGTAAAGTACATATCTATTGCAGTTACTAACTCACATGCAACTGAATCAGCATAATGTCTGCCTGGGAATTTGGCTGCGTAAGGGTGCGATGCGGTCTTTATTACTCGTTTTATCGGCCACGCGGCAGCCCGTATAAAGGCTTCGGTGATTTTTGCACGAGCCCGCTGAGAAACTCGCCTCCTAACAGACCGCTAAATTTTCCGGACATTGTTACGTGTACTGTGGTGAACTCTTTATAAATCCTATATCTTTTGAAATCTTCGTAGAATTGATGGAGAGGAAAGACAATGTTGTGAAATTTCAAGTATGACACACACCATGAGCAGGCAAGGACAAAGGGGATATTAAAGACGGAACGCCGGGCTGTGTCCCGTCTTATTTTCACCGCCACTGTCCTTGTCTGTCCGCGCTTTATGTACTTCCAATGCTCCTCCAAGTAGCCCAAGGAAATAGGCTAAGAAATTATTCGCGCGACTTGCGAAAAAAGGTGCTGGTGACAGTCTTTGGTCTTCTGCGTTGTCAATCAAGTAGCTTGCGGCTTTTCGAATCATTCCTTGTATTGAAATCCTATATGGCCGTTTCAAAAGACACGATCATCCAAAGCCGTTCTAGGTGAAACCTAGTGCGCAAAGCATTTTTGTGCCCTGTACAATATTTATGCTGAAAGAAAGAGACGTCGCTGCTTTGCTTCCGCCGCATTGTTCACCGCGCGTCGAAGCAAGCCTGCTACCATTAGGCACTGGTCAGTTACACAGTTGGCGTTTCCATCGCACCGGTTTTCCTCAGTCTTTGCAATGACGCTTGTACTACACCTGCGCAAGAGAGTGCTTCATTTCCGGCCTTTTCACCGGAGATCGCAAACGTGGTGACATGTACGTGGGAGCAATGAACTCGGCCACTGCTGAAAGCAGTGCACGGAGAGTGGTTATTCGGCCACATTCGAAGGCATAGTGCATTCGGAAGTGTCGACGAGCCGATTGCGAAGACAGTGCTTGTTGGGACTCCCGTAGTGAGCGCAAATTGTGTGGGCGTAGCCAATGAAATAGTGACAATCTATGAGGAAGAAGAGCACCAAACCACGAAATGAAACAATGGCCTATTGTTGATGTTTTGAAACAACAACAACAACAACAACAACAACGACAACGACGACGACAACAATGACGACGACAACAACGATGACGACGACGACGACGACGACAACAACAACAATGACGACGACGATGACGATGACGACGACAACAACAACAATGACGATGACGACGACGATGACGACGGCGGCGGCGAGGACGACAACAACAACAATTACAATAACAACAACTTCAACAACAAGCCATGTAAAAATGAAGGCTCTGAAATAGCGCCCGCCCAAAGTTGCTCATGCTATACGTAGGCCCACAGCTGTAGCCCATTGGCTATGGCGTTCCGCTGCTAAGCTCGAGATCGCAGGTTGGATGCCGGCCGCAGAGACTGCTCTTCAATGGAAGTGAAATGCAGAAACGCCCGTGTATTTAGATTTAGGTGTGCGTTAAAGAAGTCCGTGCGTGTGGTGCAAATTGATCCGGAGGCGCCCACTACGGCGTCTCTGACAATGGTTCTGGCCCTTGAAATCCCCGAATAAAATGAACTTCTTTTGGCGCATCGACTGTCATTGCCTCATAACTTAGGCAAAACTGCGATTCGTGGTAATCTGGCTACTATGCCGGATTCGCTAACACCAATGCAAGGAAACCGAAGTTGCCGTAACCAGAATTTGTTGTCTGTCACAACAACGGCAGCTCTCTAGTCGCTAGGCGGTTTTGGTTAACCGGTAAAAAATAATAATAATTGGCGAGGAACAAGAGCTACAGAGGATATTGAATGAATATTGCAGTAGTGACAGCCCTTATCTCTATTTTGGTGCACTGGAAGAACACAGAGAAGATAAATATAGGTACACTGTCGACTATTTATTGCGGCAGAAAAATCGCGACAAGAATGTACGATGATCTTGCCCGTGGTTCTCGTCCGTCACGCTACCAACACGCCGTGGTGGCTCAATGTGGCTGTGGCATCGTGGTGCTGAGCACCAGGTAGAGAGAGAGAGAGAGAGAGAGAGAAACAACTTTATTTAAATTAAGACCATGCTTGGTCACTGTGGGTGGAGCCCCTCTTCCAGGGCCCCACTGGCTATTGCGGCGCGCCGGGCCTGGTCGAGGGTCGCCAATTGGCTTCCCAAGTCCAGTTCGGAGAGTCGCGCCTCCCACAACCAATTGCTAAGTGTATCGTCAAGTAGCGGCGAGACGGCGTCTGCCGGACGCTGCGTGCATTGATAAGTGATGTGTTCTAGTGTCGGGGTGGAGCACCAGGTAGCGTGTTCGATGCCCGCCCGCCACGGCAGCATGTCGATGAGAACGGAATGCAAAAACGCTTGTGCACCGGGCTGCGGCTGCACGTCCAAGATCCCTAGGTAGATGGAATCATTCCGTCGCCCCCCCCCCCCCCCCCCCCCCCACACACACACACACACTATACGGCATCCCTCATAAACCAGTGCGTAGTTTCGGAACGTTAATCATCACGATTTAAATTTTTGCTCTTGTTGGCGATTTCATCCGCATTAAATTCAATACAGGAAAAAATAACAAGAAAGACTAGCTATAGTAGGTGCTTAGACAGCATCGACTATCAGTCGTTCGCTTGTTCTAATCTTGCCTTCCTATACGTTATAATTAAAGATAATTCCTCACAACGCCGCAAACGACAAGTGACTACAAATAAGCTATTGAAGCCCTATTTAAGAAAATGTGTCACTCGTTGACGAGCTTTGTTTCGTTGACCAGTTTCGTTGACGAAACCACGAAAGGGATACCTACACTCGGCAAGATATTCTATACCGGCTCTCGGCGTTCTCCTCGCAAAGCTGCCACTCCGTTGTGTCACACGCACACGCAGCCATGAGAACGTACTTAGAAACATGCATGCGTTGGCATGCAGAAACGCTCACACGTACTGTGCGCACGAACACTATCATTATAGGCAAGACCCGAGAAAAACGCAGAAAGGACGCATCGAGTAAAGCGGCGAGGAGTGAACACGTAGAGACACGCGAATAGGTGAGCCATATACCGGTATATATGTATAAATATATATTTTTGTAAGAAGCGAGCTTTCAGGAATGCTTTCCTCAGCGCAAAAGCTAGACCGGCAACTGCATGGTCCATGCTCGCGCGGACCCGCGTGCAGAAGTGGTCATTCAGTGAATCAATCTTGAGCAAGCTTGCCCAGCGCGCTTTGCCGCCCCTGCGAAGGGCTGCTCGAGGCAGTCGGGGAGCAATGGCAGAGATAAAGAAAAGTTAGCGAATGGCTGAGCCGGCGGCTGGGCTGGGCTGCCATTGCTGCCTCTCCGCGAAAATACGTGAGGGCCATAAATCACGAGCCCACTACTAGCCTCCCGCGCGGCCGGTATAGAACAACTTGGAGAGAATAACAAGAAAGAAGTAAACAGGGCGGTATAGGAATAAATTGGCATGACTCTAGATTCTCGGGCACTGAGCGAGCTTGAAGAAACGTAAAAAAAAAAAAAAATAGGCGAGACAAGGTCCGAAGGGAGAACGCTATCTTGACAGGAGCGGGCCACTGGTTCGTTGGCCGCGAGCTTGCGGATGGAAACGAATGGCCGCCGTAACAGCAACACGGTAAAGAAGTGTGCTCGCAGTTTTTAGTATACCCCGGCGTTTTACATGTTGCTGGGATACAGTGAGATGTTTGCAAGTTTTAAACGGCGAGATGGGGGTAAGGGAAGGGAGAAGGGACGGGGTGCACACTGTACGTGGGCCATTCTGGCGGCGCCATCTGGAAGGTTATCTCTGCAAAACTTGTTCACTGCGTTTGTGTTTTACGTGTAGCCGCTGAATCTGCAGTGCGTACAGTGCCGTCGACTGCTGTGTAGATCGCGCGAACGGCCGTCCTTGCTTTGCGAGGCGACACGTCGCGGCGGTTGCTGGGTCCGAAATAGTGTGCCCTGGAGCATGCGTGGCCTAATAAACATGCAAACTTGCGCGTGTTGTATTTAACCAGAGGTGATGGTCGTGAGCGCCTTTGTTATCTCGAACAGTCCGTGAGTGCGTTTCATTTGTTGCGAAAGGCTGGCGCGTGTTATGAGCCCATACGCTTCGTTCTATGGCAATTGCGGTGCCGCAAGTGCCCTTAGGCCGAGTGCAGATTTGGGTAAACAAAGGCGCGTTTCAACGTTGCCACTCAAAAGCAGTTCTACATGTCTATTAGGCCGCGCAAGCTTCTGGGAACAATATATCGAACCCAGCAACTGCCGCCAGGTGTCACCGTGCAGAGCAAAGCCAGCCAGTTACAGTAACGTCGGTGATATATAGAATGGCAATGCAAGCCATAAAATTAGAACTGTCGAAGTGGGTGGAGGAAAACGGTGTATTGGGGGAACTACAGAATGGGTTCAGGCCAGGCAGACGCTTAGAAGACAATATGTTTGTACTAACTCAGTGCATAGAGATTTCAGTAGCTCAGAAAAGACCTTTATGGATAGCATTTCTAGATATTAAAGGAGCTTATGACAACGTAGACAGGGAATTGTTGTGGGATATTCTTCAATACGAAGGCATAGATGACGATTTCGTGGAGCTGCTGAGGGAGATATATCGAGACAACCAAGTACAAGTGGCATGGGAAGGCCGAAAAGGAAATGAAATGGTGGGAATTAACCAAGGATTGAAGCAAGGATGCCCTCTGTCACCATTGTTGTTCACGCTTTACGTCAAGGGCATAGAAAGACGACTGGAAAACAGCGAATTAGGTTTTGATTTATCCTACATGCGTAATGGACAAATGGTGCAACAGAAGATCCCTGGACTGATGTACGCAGACGACATTGTGCTACTAGCGGACAATAAAAAAGATTTACAGATACTTGCGAATATCTGTGGGAACGCAGCGACAAATCTAGGCCTTAAGTTTAGCACAGAGAAATCAGGGATTATGATCTTTAATGAGCACACGAGTAACTTCGTGGTGTCAATTCAACAGCAAGTAATACCCATAGTGAAGCAATATAAGTACCTCGGCGTACACATAAACGAAGGAAAGAATTACTCAAGCAACCACCAAGATAATCTGAAAATAAAGGGGAAGCGGAATGCAGCATTAATGAAACACAGAGCACTGTGGGGCCACAATAAGTATGAGGTGGTGCGTGGAATCTGGAAAGGAGTAATGGTGCCAGCGCTAACATTCGCAAATGCCATTATATGCTTAAAATCGGATATATTGGCGGGTTTGGAAGTTAACCAAAGATCAGTAGGCCGGTTGGCTTTGGGAGCACACGGTAATACGACAAATGAGGCAGTGCATGGAGACATGGGTTGGGCCTCTTTTGAAGTCAGAGAAGCACAAAGCAAAATTAGTTTTGAAGAAAGGCTCAGGAACATGGATGAAAATAAATGGGCGGCTGAAGTGCACAAGTATCTCTACATGAAAAGCGTGGACACAGAATGGAGGAAGAGGTCAAGGAAGTTGGCAACCAAATACAGGATAATCGAAACTGTAAATAGACAACCAGGGGTCATCAGAAAGAAAGTGAGAGAAATAGAGACCGTGAATTGGATGCAAAGAATGGAAACGAAAAGGACAATGGAGATTTACAAGAATGAGAAGAAAGAAATTAGAAGGGAAAATCTGTACGATAACACAAAGGGCAGTGCCTTGCTATTTGAGGCTCGAGCCGGTTGCCTAAGGACGAAAACATATCGGAACAAATATTCGGAACTAGATGAGACATGTGTATGCTGCAGTAAAGATCCAGAAACCACTCAGCACATCCTGATGGAATGCGACGGGATCCACCCAGCGAGAACCGTAGGTAACGTGCAACTCCCAGAAGCGCTTGGGTTTAAAGTGGAAGGAAACATAAACAGATCAGCCGTAGAGATCAGCAAGAGACGATTAGAGTACTGGTGGAAAAAAAGTAGGGAAAAGATGGATGCGACCTGATCTCTTAAAATCATAGGCAGCGGTACAAGGAAAATTTTTGAAAAAGAAAAATAATGATAGGTATACAAAAATGCTAGATAAAGAACATGTATAGTATACCTGATTAAATCAAGCAGGCTAGGTGACTATTTGTCGCCGCCCCGTTTCAAAGGGGATGCCAATAAATCATCATCATCATCATCACCAGCCGCTCGCGCGCTCTACACAGCAGGGGGCGGTACTGTACATTAAAGGCGTTAGCCCTTAGAGGCGCAATTCTCTCGTTTTCTTCTGCTACCGAAATTCTCGGAGACAATCAGGTTGCAACGGCACAAACAAAAGAGGGCACAACTGCCAATAGATAGTTATCACGTTACGTCACGGACGCAGCATCTAATCGTGCTAGTACCCAAACATGGCGGCCACGATGACGTCAGTGCACAATATTATCACACGTAGATCGTTTAGCTTTTTCACGGAGACCACTTTTCACCGGAAAATCCCCTGTTATCAATTTGTTGCTGGGTGCAAGACGTGACTTTCGTGCTGTACAAGTTTCGAGTTACGACTATAGCCCAGATTTCCGCGTTAAGTCGTTTCCAGCAACTTTATTTCAGTCTGTTACATTACCGCTTGCGTGTTTGTGGTTCTTATTGTCAATTTCACTCGTATTGCTTTTCTCAAACGGTACAGTCATCGAAGGCGTACCGAAGGCGGTGATAATAACGCTGAAATACATACTTACGCTCCAACGAAACCGATTGCTAGGAGCCTCGTTATGCAGGAGTGACTGCTAGTCCATATTTAAATATCTTTCCGGGAGTCCTTGTGCTCTACTGGGCGATGGTCAAGACGAAAGCTTACGATTTCACGAGTGTGGGGGTGCTGCCAAATTTTTTCTTCTCTTCTGGTTCTTTCTGAAATTCACGGCAAGAAACCTTGTCATTCGGTTGATTATCCTGATATGTAATATCGCTGGTTTCGGTAGTCTGAAACGGCGTATAATAATGGTCATTATTTATGTCTGATCTCACGATGGCGGAACATTAATGCAAAGATCCTGGTGCTAGTTTACCGTAAGTTATACTGGAACTACCATTTGTAAAACAGCTTACTCGTGCCTCTTAAAGTGGGGCTCTTGCTTATGGAATGGAAGGGATGCGATGCGTTTCTAAGTGTTCTCAAAAAAAAGGGGAAGAAAAAGAAAAGAAAATGGAAGAAGCTAACAGCCATATGACACACTATTCACGCCGAAGTGATTTTTAATGTTGGAGTACTTAAGTAATTACTTGCAATATAAATATCTCAGCTAAATCAGAGAAACTGGTACCTAAACGTATAACAGACAAACACACAATTGGAAAAAAAGCAACATCTCCTTTTCTTTGTATGGTGATTGAAAACATTTGCAGCTTTTCAGTGTTCTGCTTGCCTGGGAATTTGCGCAAGTGAGCAGGCCCTCAGTTATGCAGATTCGCCACAGTCGAGAAAGACACCTGCACGTGTGCAGCATAACGTGAAATTCATTTACCTTTCGAAGTATACAGCGCACGACAATAACTTTTTTTTATGGTCTCGCAACAAACCAGCGACAATACTAGCAAAGATTGCAGCTAACGCGGAACTTATTATGGGCGCCCTAAAAAACAGACGAGGAGTAGGGAAAGGAAAGCGTTGTTCTCATTAAAAACAGAGGATAGTCTCAGATTATTTTTAGGTATTTAGTGTCAAGCTACATTTCTTTTTTTTTCCCTTTAGTTCGGCCATCTTGGTTTTTCCCCATTCCACCTCGCTTTAGGTGTCCGAGCCTTGCTCCCTTCGTTGGCGCTCTTAAATTGCTAAATTGAATTCTCGCAGCGCTTTCCCGAGCTTCGGTTAATTAGCGGAACCAGGGAGAGGATACGAGGCCCAGGAGCGGGAAACCGGCCGCCCGAAACATGCGTTCCTACTCATAGCGCGGTTCCTTGTTTGCTGTTGCTGTTGCTATTTTACGGAGGCTGTTAAGACGTGGTAACATGGGCTTTTTATCCGTCTCCCTTTTTTTTTCTTCTTTATCTTTCGTCCCAGCGCAATGCAGCCGTTTTCGCACCTTCCCACTTATTGTTTGTCTCTTTCCCTTCTTCTTTCCCCAATTCCCTGACCCTCACCTTAGTCATCATCGTTTCCAAGGAGGAGTGATTGGGTTTTTAATCAGTCATGTGCCAACGGTGAGTCTCAAGGCTACAGAGCGTGCTCTTGGAGAAGTGGTTCTAAGTGCCGAACGCTTCTCTTGCCTTTACTTTTTTTTAAATATCTTTCTACCGTTTTATCTAGGTTCCGAGCGTGTCGACGTAATTAATTTCCCTTTGCTCGTAAGGCGTATTACGGGTTGGAGCTTCGCTCTACAGGCTGATTAAGGGAACAGCCTCTCTCGTGATTGGAAGCGTATAATACTTTCAATATGGGGAGGCGGATGGTATCGCTACGCGTCAACTTCCCCGATTCACTCTTATATTCGACGTCGGTGTGTGAAAAATGCTGAGTCTCCCGTCTTTCTTTTTTACAGGTGATTACTTGCGTCGTAAGTGCGTGCCTAAATTAGAGACGAAAAAAAGAACAGAAATGAAAGCCCCGCAGGTCATTTCAACCTCCCTATCCGATGAAGATGCGCGATAAATTATTTATGCTCGCTGTGACGTGAAATTGCGCACAGGCCTGTAGAAGGCGTGGAAGCAGAGATCAGCGACCTCTTAAATGCCACTGCTATTAAAAAAAGTACTTTGCTTCTTGCATGTGTATGCACTTTGTTAATTGAACGTAAGTTTAAACGCTCTGACAGTGAAACGTTTCATTACAGTTATAACGATCATATCTCGCTACTATGATTCGAGCGAACAGATGTTCAAGAAGAAAATTGAAAGTTGGACACTTAAGATCTCAATACGTTTAAATTCAAGTTTTGACGGAATCCCGTGTGGTGGGGAACAAGGCTCCCCTCTGTGAGCCGAAAGGTGTTTTCATTTTTCACTAAATGTATTTTTTGCTGTTGGGCTTCCTCCGTTATTTTTTCATTATCACTCAATCTAATTGCCGAAACTGCTAATGCTGTTCTGAAAATAAAAAGAGGGTTCATTTTCAACACTATACATGCACATTACCACTCAGACACAGGCTGAAACGACAGATCTTTGGCTCTGTAATGAACAGTGAAGACGAATGGTGATGAAGTATTCTGTAAACTCCTCAAGTCTTCATCAGGAGGGTGCATGTCGTTCGAGCAGTGCCTGTGCCCCGCAGGCTTGCTTAGTAGGCTCAGTTAGATACAGCGTCCCGTTTAAGAGTTCCGAAGCGAGCAGTTCGATTCAGAGCCGCGAAGGCGGTGGTATTCAACTGGCATCATTATCCAAAGAACACTTTTGCATGAAAAGTTCTTAGAACTTCATAAGGATTAAAGATAATCCCCAGCAATACGATGTTTGCTATCTCAGGCGTAGTTCTCGGATGTCAATCAATCAATCAATTGGTCGGTCGGTCAGTCGATCGACCTCTTATGCTTATTATCATGCAGTCTTCCCGAAGAAGTATACTGATATATTTATTGTGCTCATTTTTGTTTTGTGGTACGAGTAATAAATATACTATCGCTCAGCAAGAATACGAAACTAGGTTTGGTCCAAGCTCGACGTATAAAGCAGTGGTTTCCGCAAAAGGCGTTGACGAACTTATCCTAAAAAGGAAAACAAAATTCACGCTAGCTTTGTGCATATTTTTTTCCTAGCGACAGTAAAAAACTTTTAGCAGTGCTCACACGCCACAGCGTTCAATTTTGTTATCCCCACAGCGTTCCTGCACTTTTACTGAAATGTAAATTGGTGTTGCATATTGCGCTAACTTCTACAGTTGTGAAAACTTCAACCAATACGTAAATCAGCAAAAAGTTACCTGGCTGAGTCAGCATCTTCTCCGTTATATGAGTATGGCCCCTTCACATATCGCTGCGTTAATTATAGGAGCGCTGGCTGATTTGGTGCCGTGGTTTAAAATGAGTGGTTGCATATACGCAGTATCGAACATCTTGAACGCGAACTCGTAATTCTGGTGCTTTTACTCCTTACAGCCAACCTAATTACTTCTGCGTAGCCCTTTTATAGATATGACTAATTAGGTAGCTGTAGGCACCAAAGATTGTAGAGGCTACTCCTTCTCATATTATCACTGCTTCTCATCACAGAGGTAAAAGAAACACATCGTAAGATTGAATAAACGCCCCAAATACTCACAGACCCCCGCAAAATTTCACAGCAAAGAAAGAGACAC
The DNA here is from genome assembly GCF_013339745.2 of Dermacentor silvarum. Taxonomy (NCBI): domain Eukaryota; kingdom Metazoa; phylum Arthropoda; class Arachnida; order Ixodida; family Ixodidae; genus Dermacentor; species Dermacentor silvarum. The sequence goes on from NC_051157.2 coordinate 36,759,965, forward strand.
AGACTGAGCTGTCACAAAAAGGACAGATGCTTAAAACACAAAATGTTAAAAGAAAGTAACTGTAGCACACTAGTGCACCAAAGCAAGAGCGAGAGAGAGAGAGAGAGAGAGAGAGAGAGAGAGATAAAGGTGATGGGAAAGGCAGGGAGGTGAATCGGAAGAGATTCTGGTGAGCTACCCTGCACTAGGGAAAGGGTAAGGGGAAATTAAAGACGGAAAGAATAGCGGAGAGAAAAAGCGAAGGCACCGAATAAAAATGCAGAGGAGTAAAGCAAAAATTGAATACAACATATGACCTCATACCTTCCTAACGAAAACCTTACGTTTACTTAGTATAGGTTCAGCGTAGCTTTATTTATACCGTGATACGCTGTCTAAGATTCTGACATACAGAGAAAGAAAAAAAAAGCAGTTCGGAGATAAAACCTAAACTTGATCAAAGTGGTTTATGTGGAATTTTCTCGTAAATTTTCTCCCAACGGGAATTTTGCTCCCTCGTTTAAGATAAGACGAGACAGACAACAAAGACACAACAGATGAAGTGATATGCGCCGGGCGGAACGGGTTCCAGGCTTGAAAACACGCAATGTGACGCCAGCACGTAAGAGCCACCTGCCCGTACCGCGCCTTAAGTGGCACCGTGTGTGTCGGTGCCGATAGGCGCTGCAAACAGTCGGCCAGCATGGCACAGCCGGCCCCTTCTTCTGATAGTGGTGGCGACGCGGAACACAGCGCATTAGTCCATTGGTCGATGAGGCATCAAATTCACCAGCCAACTTGTGTTTCCGCATAAACAAGCGACGACAGTGCACGAGAGAATCAATCGGTCGCACCTAGCACCACTCAACAACGTAGGTGTCACTTCTGTTCATTGGAGCCGAAAAGCTTTTTTTTAAAGTAATTCACTTAGCTGAGCTGCATTAGCTGAGCCAGCCAGTGTCTGGTAGTAACGTGGCTATCGAGGATGGTAAATTATCTTCGTATTTTTTGCTTTCGTATCAGCCACAAATGTGGTGTGAACCCGCCTGGCAAGAAATTTATGATGCTCGGTCGATCGAGGCTGACTTATTAAGTGGTTTCAACGTGAGGAAGCTACAGTTGTGCTTTGAAGAACTTAATGAAGCTCACAAAACTCTAAATTGCACTTAGGGTGCGTGGTACCTAGACTCAGTAGCTTTAGGATAGTATGAATGACAAGAAAGTACAGGATAACACCGTTTTCTTTCTTTCTTTCTTTCTTTCTTTCTTTCTTTCTTTCTTTCTTTCTTTCTTTCTTTCTTTCTTTCTTTCTTTCTTTCTTTCTTTCTTTCTTTCTCTCTCTTCCTTCTCTCTCTCTCTTTCTTTCTTTTTTTTTCTTTCTCTCTTTTTGGTGCGCAAGTCAGTCGTATGGAACCAACTGTGAGCGTGGCGCTAGTTGCATAACGCTGTTGCAGAACGTTGTTGCATGACGCCATAATGTAACACATAAAAATCGTCGTCACGAGCTGGCTAAGCAAGATGAGACAAGATTCGGCAAATTTTTGCCAAAGAAGGCCGTCGTCGCACCATCGTCGTAATCATGTGGTCATATTATTATTATTATTATTATTATTATTATTATTATTATTATTATTATTATTATTATTATTATTATTATTATTATTATTATTATTATTATTATTATTATTATTATTATTATTTTGTTCGTCACCTTGTTCATCGTCGTCCTGCCGTCCTCGTTACCAACCATCTTCATCACGATTTTCTTCACGGGCTACCCTGCCGTTAGCCGTTTTGCTCAGTTGTCAGAGATATATGTGTGTATCTTTCTTTTTTCCTTCCGCGTGCGTCGTCTTGAGACAGCAGGAGACGGAAATAATGGAACACTTGGAGCCTTCTACTCTGTATTTTATCGCTATGGCCTCTGTGCTGTACTGCGGCGGGTACGAGGTTGTGTATCAGAGTGAATTTCATTATCTTTTCATTGAAGCGGTACGAAAGACATGTTGGTGCGCTAATATGGTGCCGGCTACCCATTGTCTCCTGATTAGGAAATGTTATGCACTTCCTCATCTAAGTAATATAGTGCTCACATTTATAAAAGTAATTTTTTTTCTGGAAGGCTGAGGAATCGAGAGAGTTGTCGGTAAAGAGAGGCACCTTCATTCTACGCGCAGCATGCTCAGACCCATTGTTCCCCGTGCAACCTTTTCAACACTGTATGATAGGATTTTGACGCCGATGCTTTACTGTGGGGAAATGTGGAAGGGTTGTTCATTATAGTTTGTTAATGCCGCATTGGACCACAATGACTGTTCCCATTTGAAGGCTGCAGCGTAAACAGAGGCGAAGAGATGGAACAGAAATAACAAAGATCGCGCTCTTTTCGCTGCGTCAGGCAGATAGAATACAGATATAAAGGAGCGTAGGCGGTGGAGTGAAATATACGCAGTGAATGCGCGCACCACCGCAAAGGTATTATTGTTAGGCATATATTCAAAGACGGTCGTAGATTCCATGAATTTTCGAGAAGCCCCAGAACAGCACTCTTTTCGTGTTTCTGGGCTCAGGCCTTTCTTCGCCAGTGCCCTCAGCATATTTCAATATAGGCAACTTAGAGTTGACGACAAAACAAGAAAGTTATACGCATAAAATGGCCGTTCGGGTGATTCGATCAAAGGACAAAAACATAAACCGAAATTAAACCAGGTAGCCTCTGATGATAACTCGAGTGGCTATGTTCTAAGCGTCACACAATCACGCTTGTTATTCGCTGTCGTGGCTGGGTGGCTATAGTGCTCTGTTTCCGAGCATGAGGTCGCGGTGGCCGCATCCCGACATGAGAGTAATGCAAAAAAAAAAAAAAGCACTCCTGTGTCGCACATTGCGTGTGCCCCAGGGAGTAGTGCTTTATTCAGAGCTATGGCGTTTCCGAAAGTCCTTGTGCTGCTTTGGAATGGTAAACTCCACCAATCAATCAAATTGATTACGCTTGTTGCAAAAGTTGCCTAAGCGTAACCACTGTGTTGGGCTGAAGTAATGGCAATTTCTCGTGCTTGAATTAAGTAACTGTCTCTGCGTAATTGGCATGGCATAAAAAAAAAAGCGGGAAGGCACGGGACTCAGTAAAGCTTCAAGCTCGACAGCGACACTATGACTAGGAATGGTACTTTAAAACCTTGTAAGAGCAGCCCAATGGCACGAAAAACGACATTGTCACGCAGTCTGAAAGTATCGGCCGCGACTTCCTTCACTTTTCCGGGAAAACTTTGCCGCCGCTCCCCCCAAAAAAGACAAGGGCTTTAGCGCGGCGGTAAGCCTCTTAGCGGATTACAAAAGAGTGTCGTTTCAAACACGCGCGGAACACGGCGCCGAAACAACGGAACCGTCTTTATCCGCAGTACAGATGCAAACAGGGACTGCGCGCTCGCGCGCGTGCAAATAGGAGGAAGTGGATTGAAAGTGGGAAAGAGAGGTGGGAGGGGGCGGGGGTGGCCATATTGGTATCGGTCTGCCGATAAATGCCGTACAGCTCCCAGCGAGAGAAGCGCGGCGGGGCAGGAGAACCCATTATGAAATTAGCCGCGGACGAACCGGCATCCCCTGGCAGCGAGCGATTCAGTGCGGTGGTGGTGGTGGTGCTGCTGCGACGGCGCCAGTGCGAGCTGCTCACCGAACCAATGCGACGCCGGAAGCGTGAAATCGCGTACGCGCCAACGACGGGCCGCACGGAGCGCTTGGTCGGGACGGACGCGTGGACAAAGAAGTGAAGAAAGAGAGGCTGCCGTTGGAGGCTTTGCGGAGGGAAGCTTGAAATGGGAGGTGGAAAAAGAGATGAAAAAGAAAAATGTAGTAAAAAATGTTGCGGACGCGGGGCCGGCCGCACATGTCGGCAATGGGGAGGATTCATAAATCAGCAGGGTTATCGCCCCGTGTTAAAGTGCACCGGGAAAATAGAATGAGACGGGATGAAAGGTGCTGGGAAAATAGGCACCGGGCGGCCTGTTGCGAGCTGCGGTGTAGCCTGCGGTCCAGCCGATTTTGGTTTAACGTCGGATTTATAAAACCGCAGGGACGGGGAAGCGTATATTACTGTTTTTCTGCTCTTTCCTGGAGCCTGAAGAGATGTAGTCTCGAAAACATCCTTTACAGATGTACGCCAATTGCCTGACAACTGATACATCAAAGATCGCGAAGCTGCATAAACGAGTTCTCGCACCCTTCACATGTTCTATAGCGTTCCGTTTGCTGGCTCAAGACCTCGCTCGATGTCATGGCTGGCTGTGCTCAGCGATGGCTCCCACGCAGGCTACATTGCAGCAAGAAACCGGCGTCTTTCACCGCAGTAGCCGTAGAAACCCCTAGCTGACCTCCAATGTGGAGCCGGCAAAACGCCACGTTAGAAATAAAAATTACGGATTACTGGTTAAAAAAAACCGCGCATATAAGTTGTTTTATATCTGAATTAGATGTAGGCAAGGCACCTTTCACTCTTCAGTTATTGCTTATTACGTTCCAAAGTACATTAGGTTCTAGAATCATATATCATTACGTTCCAAAGCAAATTTGGCTATCCGACACACGTTGCGTTGCATTTATACATTTGATAACTACCATGCCGCCGCACGAAATTTGTTGCGGAATTCCACTTAACAGCTTTGACGTAAAATCCTAAGTGGACATTTTTAAAGTATCAGCATCGCTTAGACGGAGTGGTGGGAAAACGTTGGGAGACGCACAAGCTTCGCCTTTTCAGAGTAGAACGCGATAACATTAAAAAATCCCTGACTGCTTCTCACACTTCCTGGCAACTGCAGCTTTGTAGACATAATGTTTGCTGGGAAACGCTGGTGGTGAACGATATGTGAGAAGGCGAGCGTTCCGACTTTTTCTTTTTTTTCCCCGGCCGGCTGGCATCGTGGATGCCGCGGCGCCGTCCTATGATTGTTAGAAAGCACGTGGCGCGCGGTGCTCTGTGATTGGCAGAAATGGAGCACGAGCCATGCTTTCACCTTGGCTGAGCTTGAAGGTCAGATTTACGGAACCAGGTGTTTTCTGAATTTGTATCTGGCGTAGGAGAGCTATCGCTCTAATATTGCGACCAACTGCAAACGTTTTTATTGCCGTTCAGGATGCCTGTAGAGGATGCTTTTCTGTAGTAACAGACACAATGCGGAAAAGCCAACTTAACTAAATGCTTGATAACGCGTTTCATATCGCTATGTTACATTCGTACACACGGCCGCCAACAAAAACTGAATACAATATCACGAGACAAAATATTGCGTAATCGTTAAAGGGAAGCTTTCTTTGTCTAAACACAAACATTGCATGAGATAAAACTTCCGACTTGTGCAGGGCATAAACATAAAGAATGAACGAGGTTACATTTTATATAGTATGATTACAATGAATGAATGAATGAATGAATTCATTCAGAAAAAAGAGAATCGGAGGTCACTGGTGGGGGAGGAAGAAGGTACGAAGGAGAGATAGACACTCACTAAATCGCGCGAGCCAGGTCACTAGCAACGCTGAAGTGGGCTAACGTTACTAGGTGATCGGGGTTTTAGAGAATCTCGTTATGTAACGCTTCGATATGACGATGTAGAAAAATAATGTTGTTGTCTCGATAAAGATCGAAAGTGGGACAGTGTAAAATGAGATGCTGTAAGTTGGCTTCGCATACGGAGTGGCAGAAGGTGCATATTCGAGGGGCAGGAATTGAACATAGTCATACGCATTGAATTTAGTTGCATAATATTTATTTAACCCTATTTTTGTTTCACCTTTTACACAGCCAGCATTGGAAGTTGCGTTGATAAGGTAGCACTTTGTTCGTAGCGAAGCCCAACATGAACTTAGCAGACATTGCGCATAACAAATGTAAGGTGCGCATGTACACTCGCCTTGAAGTGCTTAGAATACGATTTACCGCAGTGATACTTTATATTTCAATGACATGCTTGGTGAGCTAACCAATTTATGAAAAGAAAGCACTCCAACATGTCAGTGTCGCGTCATGAGTAAGCATACTGAAAACCTGAGGGCCGAAACTCACGGAATGTTTAGTTTTAAAGACTATGTAGAAGATACTCAAGGAGCTCAGACAACTTTGAAAAGTATTTCGCATGCTTTTTTGTATTGATATAATCAAAGGAGATGTTGGCGCACAAATACGGTGCTGGCTACTACTTGGCTCTTGAAGAGGTGGTACAGTTGAATATTACAGTTTGTGAACGCTTATTTTGAGCCACCTCTAGTCATTTGGACAGAGCCTGCATTTCCCTCAGCAGTTACTATCACACTATCATTTTTTGCCCTGAAGTAATAGTTCTTGCTTTTCACGTGCAATTTTGTGCAAAGAGCACGCATGCAAAAGGAGAGAAATTTGTAACACGTAAGTTTCATCTCAGTGGTTGAGTTTTTATGTGACTTAGAGGTTCGAAACTTGGCGTGTAAATGCGATAACAAAAAACGAAAAAACAAAACAAAACAAATGAGCGTAGCTTGCACTGAAGGCGCACCGGACAGCTAAAACGACGGAGCTGATGGGCACCTAGCTAGTCCTGGCTAAGCACTACCAAGTCAACCCCAGCAATTTTCAGAATTTATTGATTATTGATCGATTATTGATTAGCTATTGATTGGCTATCGATTGGCTATCGCAAGGTATTGGCCACGTATTTGGGCTAGGCTAAGCACTGCCAAGGATCTCCAGCATTTTCCGGAATTTTGCGGATTAGCTATTGATTGGCTATCGATTAGTTATCGATGACTGACTAAGCTTAAGTAGTCCCAACCATGCTTAGCTAGATTTATCCAGGCGCTTGAAATTGAAATTCGCGCTTGAAATTGTGCTTCGCTTCGTGATACGTCATTATACGCCATTAAGAACAATACATAAATACAGAAAAGAAGAGAAACAAGAGCAAGGGAAGCAGGTCCCACTCTCAAAGCACTGTTCTAGATTCTTTAATACCCACTGTTCTCTTCCAGCACATTCCACTTCAAAGGGACAATACAGAGGGCGACAGCTTCACAGAAACAAGACGTAAATAGGCGCTTAGCGAAATGGACTTCCGGCGCTAGATCTGCGCGTAATCGCATCAGTGCCCCGTGGCAATTCTACTAAAACAGCCACCGCCGCGCAACGTAAGTGCGGGAGCCGCAGGTTTCTTTCTTTCTTTCTTATGATATGCGAGGAAATATTTTCTCGTCTAGAGCGGTTCTTATCCCAGCCATTAAAGCTATTCGCGATCTCCCGAGCAGTTACGTCAAGAATGCGCGGCACTACGGTGCCTTGGAGGACCCGCGCCATATCCGGAAATGCATTCACGTTGAGGCCTAGCGCTCTTATTCAGCGCACGAAGGCCTCTAGGGACAGCTGATAAACTTTCATCGTCAAGCCGCCGAGTAGATGTGCCATTGCGCATGCGCGTACTACCAAAAAGAAGTGGCTCGCACTATAGCTGATACTGGCGTTGCTAATAGCTTTCAACTCGACGCGATATGAGCTGGCTATTGTCGCTTATGAGCTCTTCGTTTTGCGCCGTCGCACTATTCAGTAAGCCAGCGAAACGAAGAGAGAGAGAGATACCGAAAAAGAGAAAAGACACGGAGATTAACGAGAAGCAAATCTACGGTTTGGCTATCCTGCACTTTAGCTGGGGGAGGGGTGGGGGGAGGAAAGGGGGGGGGGGTTAGAAAGAAAGGAGGCGAGAAGAGAATCAAGAAATACAACATGCGTTCACTGAGCCCGGCAGATCGCAAGACGTTCAACAATGCTTTAACAGTCTTCGGATAGGATATAGAGTCACATCTATGTTGGAGGATTGTCCCTTCTGACAGAGGTCGGTAGTCGAACTTGTTGAGTACAGCGGTAAGCGATCGTCTCTTTGCGGAATACGGCGGACACTCCCCCAGCGAAAGGAAGAAACAGTGTGAGCCTTACCGAGTACAATATTGCGCCAGCTATAGCGCCACTGATGGGCAGTTTACGGGTGGCCCGACGCGGTTACACAGTGCCTAAGGCATTGCGCTGTGGAGCTCGACGTCGAGGGTTCCATCTCGGTTGCGCCAGCCGCATTTTGATAGCGGCAAAATGGAAGAACGCTGGCGTACTTAGTATCAGGTGCACATTACACAACCCTCCGTGGTTGAAATTAGTCCGGTGTCCACCACTACGGCGTGCCTCATAATCAGATCGTAGTTTGGCCACGTAAAGCCCGAAATGCTTTAGGAATATGTTTGACCAGCCTTGTGTGCGCACGACCATGCCGGTCATCACGCCACAGCCAACGTAGTTTAACATCTGGATGTCTCGAGCGCACTTGTCGCGCGATAAGCGATCGGCACTACCACCGCAAATGTGAACCACGTGTTTCAAATTTTGCTTCGTGCGTTTGTTAGGCTGTGTGTTCTGTCTGAGCTGTCGACTGCGGAAAGTTTCAGCGGAATCTGCCTATTCAATTACCGCTTGCGGAATACTGCAACACCGGTGATGCAGCAGCACTGGTAGCGACGCACTGCGGCGCTTTGTTCAATCACAACGTATTGAAAGTCAACTTTGTTGTGCTGCGTGCTTTATGCGTGCTTTATGCTGCGTGCTTTATGCTTTTCTTGTGCTGCGTGCGTCAACTTTATGCTGCGTGCCGCAATTGCTGTAAAAATTATATCGTGCCTGTGAAGCCGCAAGTCAGAAGCATGTCCTTCACTGACCTCTCCACCTTTCTAACAATAAAACTCTCTCTCACTCTATCGTGCGTATGTACAGACGGCGGACAACCGTGAATGTTCCTTCGCGAATTGGCTTCCGAGATTCGTAGTGCGATCGTATTGTCAGATTGTGTCGCGCGTTGCCACACTCATTCGTGTGGCGAAGCGAGATACTAACATTCCTTAGGCTGTCAAACTACGGCACTGGCATTTAGGCATCCGAACTTTCGTCCACGTGCGCAGAAAGAAACAAAAAGGGGATCAGCGAGTGCAGTTAAAGTAACTGATAGAGAGATATGGAAGTGCTGACAGTGTGCATGTTGTTGATGAATTCAACGCGGGCTGTTAAAGGCCTGTCTCGGAACTTAATAACATAAATATGGGGTTTAAGGTCTCGGAAGTGCACAGTGGGTTACGAGAGAAGCCTTGTTAGGGGATCTAGGTAAATTTTGACCATCTAGGAGTTCGTGAGGTGCGTATAGGAACTCGGCACACAAGCCTTTTTCCCATTCCGCATTCATCGGAATGCGGCTGCCGCGGTGAGAAATCAAACCCTTGACTCCGCGCTCAGCAGAGCAACTCCATCCCGCGCAAGGTATTTCCTCCAATTTTATCTCTCTGTACAAAAGCTACAGGCTCTCATAGAGACTGAGTGCAACGCAGTGTTTATATTTTTTCGCCGCTGCATACTTACTGTACACTGCGGCTTTGACATACGACCGCTATAGCCCATAAACGGGTCATATAACGGCTGCCAGGGCATCTTACCATCTGCACACATAAATAACGAAAGGTGAGAAAGAAAATCTTTGTAAATTTTATTGCAAAGTGATAAATATTCTGTGCAGGAAAGTTAATGCAGCAATCCCCAGTATGCCCACCACACTTTCTATAGCTGCTGTTATTTACTCGGGTGTACTCTGAAATACTGAATTGATTAACATTTTGGTTCTCATCCTTTTACAGCTGGTTATTTTCATTACGCGGGTTAGTTTTCAGACGCTATAAAATTTCCTTCCATCTTTTTTTTTCTTTCTTTCTTCCATTTTATTTTCTTCCATGCTTCCTTCTTTTCCTTACTTCCTTCCCTCATTATTTCGTTCCATCCTTTCTTCTTTTCCATCCTTTCTTTATTCAATCCTCCCTTCTTTCCTTCCTACCGTCCTTGCTTCCTTTCTTTTCTTTCTCCCTCTCTCCTACCCTCCCTCCCTGCTTTGTGGTTGAACACTGCCTCTTTCTCGCTGCCTCCATGCTAAGTCGATCACAAGGGTGCAGGCGAACAGGTGCGAGCTGCCTCAAAACACCGTTGCGAGAGGAAAAAACAAAAATAAAAACAAAAACAAAACAAACTAGAGCAAAGCGGGAGCCTGATCGTGCACTGTAGCAGCATGGCAAGTGCGCGTCTCGTTCTGCCCCAAATTAGCCCAAAAGCATAACGTGGGAGGGCTTTTAGTCTCCCGGTGCTTTGTCGGGGGAGACGTTTTACAGCCTGCCCAAAAGATCAAGCGCTACCTGTTGCGCAGCAGAACGGAAACTGCCGCAAGAGGCCGCTGCACTACCTAATTAATTGCATCCGCTCCTTCCCAGCTACTCCAGTTGCGTCCTGCCCGCAGTTTATACGAAGCAGTTAGGCTTAACCTGTGTCAGCGCACCCACTTAACCGCTCCAGACGGTCTCGCAAATTTATGGGAGAAAGCGCACAGGCTGATCGCATTATGGCTAATGCGCGTCTCCCCACGCTGTCGGGCATGACTCGGATGAAAGCTTGCTGATAGGAAGCGGATCCGAGTTGCTTTTTTTTTTTTTAGGTAATCAGGAAGCCAATAGTGTCTCTTGCCGACGCGAAGGGGTTAATAGCAATACTTTCACAACTCGAGATTATCGTATGGCTAATTTTACACCTACCTAAATTTTGGTGTGCTACGAAAGAGTACTGCACCGCTTACTCACGCAGGGCGTGTCGACGCAGATCTACGTTGTGCGGAGCTATTGGAAGTATAAATGAAAAGCTTTGCAACAAGGACGAAGTGATGTGTACTGCTGAAGTATCCCCTTACTATAGCTAAATGTGCCATCCGGTAAATCCAGATTCATGCTCTACCGTCCAAAACCATAGCTTAGAGGCATATCAATGCTCGATGTGCCTCATTGTATTTACGCTTCTTTTTCTACTCTGCCTATCTGCATTATATTATGATCGCCCTTGTTGTTTTACAAGATGTATATAGGAGACGGCTCACCCAGTAATGTCTTGTAATTAGGCGACCATATACGTTAATTTATTCAGAAATATATGTTCTGCTCTCAATGCATAAGCCTGTCAGTTCATGTTTATTTCTGGCTTCCTGGTTTCTGTAGTTTGGTGTTTGCCATAGAGTGGACATACAATAATTTCCGAAGTGAGCCAACACGTGTGGAAACAAACACTTTGAGACGAACTTTTCAGGCTGTGCGTCAACTGCAGTCTAACCCAGTGGCGTAAGTCTGCATCAAAAAGCACGCATGACTTCCCAAATACGTGAAAAACTCCTAGTCATTGCGTGTAAGAGACAGTTGAGACCGTGCGACAGCTTGTAGGAAACCTCGTTAACGCGGCCTATGATAATTTAATGCTCAAAACTTCAGGTGCAGTCACGCAAGGAAAAGACGCTTAAGTCCGCCGTGCACAAGCGTCAGAAGTAGTGATTTGCAAGAGCATAAACCGTAACTCCCCAAAAACGATGCCACGGTGAGCACGCTGACCAACAGCTATACATCTGGATGAGTTGTGTCGTCCCGGAGCATGGGGGGTTGTCAGGCATTAGTTTAATCAGCGGAAATAGACTCGGGGAACGAGATAACAAAAGTAAAAAAAAAAGTAAAGGTAAAGCAACGCGTGCCCGAGAGAAATGTCGCCGCGTCGATGGATGCGCCGGGCAGAGAGGAGTGAGCCCCGGATAAGGCTAATCATGCCAGCCGGCGACCCCTGTGTCCATCGTGCCTTCGTGCTGCAGCATCTACAAATAAAGGACAGAGCGCCTCTTATACTACGCACTCGCCCGCTTCGGGTTCTTTCCCCACACAGGACACCCGAGAACCGCGCTTGTTGCGCCGTGAGTCATGGGGCAGCGCTCTATCGTTGTCAGCCCAACCTAACAGGCCGACAACACCCTCTACCCCCCCCCCCCCCCCTCCTCTCAATTTCCCCCCTACCGTCCCAGTGTCCTTTTTCGGTACACTCCGCGTATACCGAAGTAGTGGTGTCCCCCTTCCATTTCTTTGTGTTGGGCTTATGAGCCACTCCCCACGCGGATATATTGTCACATGGATTGCATGCGTCCCTACAGCGGCGCCCGAAGCGTCAGAATAGCACCAGCCCCAGCAGCTATAACCCCCCCCCCCCTTTTTTTTTTTGGGGGGGGGGGGGGGGAATCCACGTTTATAGCTGTCGGAGGTCCGGTGTCCTTTCCCCGTTGCCCCGTTCTGTTCGGGATGACGTCGAGCGAGTAACCCCGTGTTTTCGGTGGCCATCCTTCCTGCGGGACGCCCTCCTCCCCCCCCTTCAACGCAGTTTTGTGTGTTCGTCTAGCTCGACTTACACCTCCCGTCTTCACTCCGTCGTTGCCACCCCGTTACTGCCGTTGCTAGAGCATGTCAGGATTCTTAGTCTCTTTCCACGGGTGTTCGCTTGGGCACTCGCGCAGTGCATACGATAAATCATCGTCACCACCAACTTGTTCTGGGCCCATTGCAGGACGAAAGCCTCTCTCAGCGGTCTCCAGTTTCCCCGGTGTTGCGTCAATTGACCCCATCTTATGCCCGCCAATGTGTTCAGTGTACAATTATCTTGGGACCCGCGACATGTTTTATGTGACTGTAGTAGATATTCGTCACACAGGCAATATCCGAAGGCTGCATTGTATTTGCACCACGAATCGATCTTGAAACTGTGGTACATTCCTGGCTCAGTCACGAAGTACTGCTTGTATATGCGTGCAACAAAGATGCTTCTAATACTTTCGAGAACTGCGAGTCTTAATGAAACTTTATGAGTAGGTTGAATGCGTCTCGAGTATAGAGGTATGTGCCACTTGTGTCTGATCACTGTGTACATCATAACTTTCACCTAACACACGGAGTAGCACGCTAGGCCGTAAACCAGAGAAACATCTCCAGATTTCATCAAATACTTTTTGTCTACATCTTATGCCTGCAAATTTCCTAATCTCATCATGCCACCTAATCCACTGCCGTACTCGACTATGTTGATCTTGCTTTGGCGTTCTTTCTGTCGCTCTAGCAGACCACCCGTTATCTGCTTTAGGCATTACATCACCTGCCCAACGTATTCTCCTCCTTAAAATCTTGATATCAATAATACCAGCTACATCAGTGTGCTCTCTAATCCATACCATCGCAACGATCGAGAAGAGATGAATAGAGAAACGAAAATTGGTACTCAATATCCTAAGCGAGCGCATCACTATTACATCATGTCTTGCAAAGCAGCAAACCGCACAAATGGAACTAGCGAACTAGCTAGACTTCAGCGCCAACGTACATCATGACTACTATCCTAATACCCTGAGTACAGACCGTAGCCATCTGTTAAGTATTTATAGCATGGTACTGCACTTGCCTCTCCGTACTGTAACGTGGTCAAAAGCAAAGGATGTGTGCGACTGCTTCATTAAAACCACAGCTCTCACAGTTAGGGCTGTCGAACATTTGAACAAAAAGAAAATGAGTCGCAACATGAAACCACAGACGGCACAGCAGAGTTTCTGTGCCGGATTGTGCACATCCGATTTGCAGGTAAGCATGGTGATCTGCCATTGCGTTGGCAAAAGATTTGCTTTGTATCATTGTAAGAGGGCAAGCCAGATCGTGTGACAGCAGCCGAGTAAGGTGTCTAACATGCGGTCGCAAGGAAAAAAAAAACGAAAAAGAAGCCGATGTATGGTGGAATGGCGCTGAAAATGCGGTACAGACGTACACACAGGAACACTAACACGAAAACCAACGTCCATGTTCGTCTATTTTGTGCTTGTGTTCCTGTGTGTAGCACCTTTGCAGCGTCATTTAACGTACAATCATGCCACACCAATTAGCATGCACGTGGCTAACTGCATGCGAGAAAGCAATAATGCGACAGAGCCGTTAATAGAACACGATATGTAGGGTCTCTCCATCATCTTCCCAACAGATCGGGGACAGCGAGAGGTTAGCGTACTGAGTAGGTGTTTATATGGACGACATTGACTCTAGCTTGAGTTAAATCAAACAAGAGCGACGTTTAATCAGCGCAAATTGTTGAAACGTTTGGAAGTTATGTGAACTTCACAAGGGTATTGTCGTTAATTATATTCAAACCACACTGATAAAATGCTCATATATTGGAATTGGGTAAAAAGAAGCGATCACAAAGCCCTCTATTGTGAACGCATGCTAAAAGCAAGAAACGTATCAAAGAGAAGAATGTTGACATCATTATCGATGAACTTAAACTTTTCCAGTGTAATTATCAATATCATGCACGATCATGACGTCACTGCAAACTGAAACATGCTCGGTAATAGCACAGTCAACATAAATAAAGATGCATCCCACAATTTCAACTCAATTTGTCAAATCAAAGAGCGTGGTTCACTTGTAAAGTGAAGCGTTGCGTTAGCGAGAAGCTTTTTCCATCAGAAGCAAGAACTGACAGCCTCTGATGATGATGACGATGATGATGACGATGATGATGATAACGACGACGACGACGATTGAAAGTGTTATTGGTAGCAATCAAGGTTTCCCGAAACGGAAATATTGAAGCAGCTTAAGACAATATTCAACCACAATTCAAATTTTTTAGAGAACAACAACCCTCACGCACACACACACTGACAATGGGGCGCCGCAATGAAGTTCTTGTCGTTACCACCACTGGATGCACTACTGGATATACCACTGGATGTCACACCACAGGGAAGCGGAAGTGACGCGGCTAGTGAACAATCCTTAGTGCGACTGCTAGTCTCATTTCGTCTTTGAAAGCATGTAGTACAACATTTTCTGTGTGTGCTTGCTGTTTGTGTTGTTTAAAAATGACCCGTGTAAGCTGATATTTCAAGAAATCTGGCAGAAATGACGAACAGGCATCATTACATTTAGACGCTGGACATAAGGCAGCATTGCAAACGAACGGGATTGTACGAGCGAATAACACATTGTGTCCGGCGCTTCGTGAAAGCGCCTGAATTGATTGCGGTGGGCACGCTCAAGATCGTGTCTTATATAAAGGTCCGCCACCATTTCAAGTGAACCGTATGCAATACATGCGCGCTACACTGTTTCTCAAACCATAAGACGGCTCGAACACGTACACAATCGAGCACAGCCGATATTCCAGCGTTAGGAAAGGGGGAGGTCAACGCTCCCCCTGAAGTTGCAACAAAACCTGGATAAGAAGTAACGCCTGGTCGTGACAGGAAATAACAATTCGACTCGGCCAACTCCCGTTTCACTCGAAGCCTCCCGCAGCGAAGCGGCACAATGTTCTTCGAGGAGGCGGAGGCTTCGGTGCGGATCGCAGCTTCCGTGTGTATATACACTGGCGCACGTTGGCGCTGGCCTTTTCTGCTTGGTCGCGAGGCAACCAAGTAACGCCAGGCTGGACGCAGTTTCCCACCCGTCGTTCGCGGCAGACGTCGGGCTTGGAACAAGTTAAGCCCGCAATGAAGGCACACGCCGCGCACAAAGCTGGGAGAAGGCTGCATTTGAAGTTGACGTTCGTAAAAATCCTCGCTATAGAGCTGAAGGAGAAGTCCTCGGGAAGGCGAAGTGAATCCCCCACGATTCCTTTTTTTTTTCTTGTTGCTGCGCAAAGTTGGCCGGCGGTCGTTGCTACGTTTCAGGTGAAGTGTTTTCGAGAGCGAGTGGGACCACCCGCTGCCTGCGCTAACGGGCGAGTTAAATCCGTACTGCCGGCTTCTCCGAAGCGTGCGCAAACCTGCTCTGAACTGTGAGTGTGCGCCACGTCCGTAAACAAAGAGCGTCGATTGCCTCGAAAAAATCGCGACTTCTTATAAGTAAGATGAATATATATTTGCGTGTTACAAACTTAACTTGGTCCTTTCGGGGCAAAGGAAGAAACTTTTACAGGAAGGTGGAATTTATTGCGAAGCCTTGTGCGAAAGTACTATCGCGAGTGGACGTGTTTTTGTGACTTTACAAGTATGAAATGTTGCGGTTCCTGTTTTGTTTTGTCTCAGTTTCATGTAGACCCTGCACGTCCGTGTTCCGAGCTTGGTGGCTAGTGGGAGAGCAAAATAAGGTATATGGCCAACTAAAAAAAAAGTTCCAACGTTTTAATCAATGAAATATGCTGTATCACCCTAAGCTTGGTGTTCATGCATGTAAACGAAGTTCATGTGTTCCTTTTTTTTTATAATCATGCGCGAATTTAATTTTTTGTATCCTTCTAATGCATCCTGAGTCGGCGCACTTTGCTATTACACACGCTACGCTCACCAGGGTCTACCATGACCATGATGGCATGACGATCACGTCATGATGACGATGACGCAATGACGACGATGGCTTGACAATGGCGGAACAATCACGACTGAATGACGCAACATGTTTACGATGAAAAAACGACAAATGGAATGACGTCTATGCAATGACGGAGACGGTGTGATGCCGACCGTATTAACAACTATGGAGTGCTGCTTCTGAAATAATTACAACGCATACGACGACAGCCTGACGAGGACGCCATTGCTAGAGTCGGCTGAGGAAGCTGGGATGAGGACGAATGGAATGACCACGACGGCATCACGACCGCGAGCACATGCCTAGTGACGTAATCGAATAGACAACTTGAGTCCCTGGGCGGGAAAGCAGTTAGAGACTGGCACGGACATAGATACCAGAAAGTGCGTGAAGTCAAGTATCCTAGGAATGCTAATCGCATTAAAAGTCAAATGAGCGGGAATGAACGAATGACAACATTAGTATCGTTGTTCATTCGAATGAGGCATAAAAGTAGAGAGGTTGAAATCACCCCCTCGTGCAAAATCAGCCTTCCTCCGCCTTATTTCTTGCGTGCGTAACCATAAAGACTAAGATAAAGACGGAATCATGCGTGAGCCGAATTAAATGTCTGAATGTGTGGCCTGTGCGCAAACTGTGTTAATCACAACGCAAGTGAAAGCAACCATTGCAGAAGCGTATAGTTGATTTCCTTTGACGCTCGAGATTACCAGACACTCAAGTCGTGCCAATTAGAAAATCATAAGTAGGAAGAAATAGTAATTCGAAATAAGTCACGCACATTCGAGAAAAAGTTATTTAGAAACTATAATACATTTATTGGTATAGCCAATACAGGAGAACTTCAATAGAGAATCATGGTGTGAGTCTGTATCTAACACGAACTGCACTGGCTCCGCGATTGACCCACACCCCGGCATTGCAGTGACTCCGGGATTGGTACATGACTCCATGCACCTAGGAGCAGTGCGCTTGACAGCTGTATAGCTGTGGGTCGCGGTTTCGCGTCGTTGTGTTCAGGAGGCGTAAGGTGTTGGCACTGTACTCTGCTTTGGCGCTTGTTGAGGGCGTATAGGGAAGGTAATGGAAGAAAGTAAAAACGAGGTGCTTGCTTCCCCTCAGCAGGCTTTCAGAGAAAAACGGATTGACTGACAAAGAAGAGGAGAGAGAATAAACATATTAAAGATGTTTATTCTCTCTCCTCTTCTTTGACAGTCAATCTGTTTTTCTCGTGCCTTTTAACACTGTGTCCTGAAATTGTCTTGCTACGTGTTGTCCTTCCATGTCAGGGAAAATATAGCGTTATATAAATTTTCATGAAATCCTTAAAAAGTTTCGTAGCAATCCATTATTATTTTTAGAGCGCAGCTCTTAGGCGCCCGGTTCTGCGACGAGCGTCGGCGTTTTACCTCAACGTAACCGAGCGAACGATCACAGCGAAAGATGAAAGCGAACGCGGAGTGCAGCGTAAGAAGTGCAGTGCCGCGCAAGAGTTGCGACGGCCGCTACGAGATGGCGCCAGAGGAGCGTGCCACCTACGCATCCGCGCCAGCGGCGGCGCCGGCGGAGAGGGGAAAGAAAAAGAACCAGAAAGCTTGCCTTCTCGCAAAGCGTTCGCCGCAAGCGTTTCCCGGTAAATATTACGGTTTCATAAGCTGCAGTGGCCGGGAAGCTGCAACTGTGTGGGCCGTCTATATAGTATAGCGCCGCGCGTCGCCACTCTGCCAGTCGGTGCGGTGATCAATGCGATGCCTCAATATATCGCGAAATGAAATCACGCATAGAAGTGCGGTGAAATTTCCCATTTGGGAGTATCGTAATCGTCGCAAATTTTTTTTTAGTTTGCCCTACGGAATAAAACGTTTGGTGCTTGAAGTTATATATACATGTATAGTTGGTTTTGTTCGATGAGATCTAACAAGGATCTATGGTGCTGACCACAGATCCACAAATGGTAGTCAGGTGGGCAGCTTGGGTGTGGCCCCACTTTTGACAAGTAGTGGTGCCTTGATGAGGGCAGTCGGGAAATTGCACAGGAGTTGCGGAATATCTGCGAGGGCAACTAGACGAGGGCAGAAGGGACACGTCGTGCCCAAGACAGGCCTATGGTCTGGAGCCCATAGATAGGGTGCAGCTGGCGTCTATGCAGGACTCACACGGATCCTTCTTAACGCGACCTACTCGCGGCTGGGGAGACCAGAAGGGAGGTCTGACCCACACGGAGTTATGAATGCCCGTATGGAGCGTCGAATGATTTCCGTTTTAACACAAGAGTGTTAAGGGCCCCATGTCGCAGAAAATCCGGTGTCGGCGTCGGCGGCATTGTCCGCATGAGAAAAATCATCCCGAACCACGCATCGCTCATGTAGGCCCTTCGCGTGGCGCATAGGCGTTACTGATCTAATTGAATTTCTCAGAGTAAAATGCGCAAAAAAATCAGTAATGTACGACTTACACACAATCTACGGACATGATAGCGTCGGATTGTAATTTGAATATACGAGAAAACGTAATTCTGTTACGCGGAAACTCAAACACAATCCCCCTTTTCAGCTGCCGTTTCAGGTCTTTCTTAGTTTTTTGACGCGGTTGTACACTACCTCCTTGATCGGCCCACGTGAGAGGCCGCGTTTATGCCAATCACAGAGCGGCACGCTCCACTCGGTTCCTTGCAACACCATCCAGATGGCGCTTGCCTCCGCGCATCCACGGCAGCGGCGGCGCCGGCCGTGCGGGGGAAAGAAAGCAACGTACCAGAAATACTGCCTTCGTGCATAGTGCTCGCTGCCAGCGTTTCCCGGTAAACAATTACGGTTACATAAACTGCGTTGCCAGGAAGCGTGAGAAGCAGTCAGGGATATTTGAATGCTATCGCGTTCCACTCTTAAAAGCGAAGCTTAAGCGTCTTTCAAGTTTTTGATAGCCATGCGAGCGCGGGGTGTTGCGAGGAGAGCGGCAGTGGATAATATCACTGTACGTTGGTACGGTTATGTATCCAACAGGACACATTCATGCTGCGTCTGCCTGGATGTGCCCTGGTGAAGATCAACGGTTGATATTGCCTTGCCATGGAGAATTGGTGTGTTGCCCCATGTAATGGGTGTAGGGCTTGAACTGCTGGACAAACTGAAAGCTTGAGGCAATGGGAAGAGCGCCACTGATCAACTAATTGATCTAACGTGTCGAGGCCTGCTTCCGCCTGAACAATAAAATACGGGTGAGGCACGGAAGACACGTGATGGTTCGCATTGCATCTCTGTTTTTCCACCTCTAACCAGTCCCAGTTCTCAACCATCATGTGCTGAAATTTGGCTTGATAAACAAGTCTTGGCTATCTTAGTTCTAGCACCGCCAATTTTTCTAGCACCGCGAACAGTTGCAATGTACGCAACTGCACAACATTATTTATATTTGCTTAACGCCCACAGGTTTTGCTAATATATATAGAAGTTCTTTAGGAGTAGTGCAACGAACTAAGTGTTTTTTTTTTTCGTGGTCCTCAGTTTGTGTTCTCTGTGGTGCGTTGGTACGTCAATGCTCATCGCACTAGACCCAGGCTTTGACTAGGGCTGAAACACGTACGATGTAGTTTCGGCATTCAATGAAAGCCTAAATAAATATTCTCACCTGACTGAACCATCCATTTCGGTTATCGTGAAGTAGACGCGCTAAACATGTACTAACTACACATGGATAATAGAATGCACATAATTACGAGACTAACCTCTCAAAGAACGCCACTAGGAGGCCCAGCTATATACGGAGCTCGGTAATACACCTACAGAAGCACTGGTCCTTGCGAATATGCATTGATTCCCTTGAACACTGAGCGTGTGAGCCTCGGAGTCCGACTTTTTTTTTTCACATAACCGGCGCTGTTGATACAGAAAGAGGAAGGAACTTCTGCCTGGAACTCTAATTATCATTTTCGCAGGTCATGCGTGCGTAATTAATGTCTCCGTCACGCAGACGCCCATTACAAACCGCACAGAGCACACGTATTCGCACGCCGAGACGAGCGTAAAAGAGACATCAAACAACTCGTGTCGCAAGTAGAGTTGCTGCTTTTGCGCGTGCGGCCAGTTTCGCTCGTGCCCTAGGTCGAGGTGTACCGAGAGAAGGGCCGACAGCGCCGGGGCTGATCCGGTGTCCTTTTGTGTTCGGGCACCGCGTCTCTTCTTCCGGGTCGCGGTCAGGCGCGCCTGTGGCAGGTCGGTCATTACGTGACCAGCGGACGAAGGCGGACGCGCAACGTCGCTAATGAGCGCTGAATCGGCCGCCCGACCAGCGTCGACAGCGCTAGTGAGCACGAAAGAGCAAAGCCTAACGCAGCCAGACTTCGAAGTAGTCCCCCCCCCCTCCGCTTGTTTCGAATTCAGAGCAGGCGACATTTGATGAGCCCTCGCTAGAACGGCTTTGCGAGAGTTCGAGTTGAACACGTCGGTGGAAAAAAAAATGAAAGAAGAACTAGAATGCGCTATAGAAGGTGTGTAGCTGGCCTGCAAGCTGGTTCCAATTTTGACGAAGGTTTTGCCGGAGCCGTTGCCGGCATCAGTCAGCTGGGGGGCCCGCAAGCAAACAACACACCTATAGTCGCTTGACGAAAGTTTAGGAAGAGCCTATCTTTAACGAGCAGTAAGTTTTCATCCAGCTACCTGTCGCCGGTTTAATTTTAGTAGGCTTTGAGAGATTATGCGTATGGTAGAGCGCGCATTTTTCACGAAGAGTTTGTATCACTCTGAAGACGAGGAGCTCGCAGAACGACATCACTCAACTGTTGCAGCGAGCGATTTAACGACGACAAAGTAATCTTCGTTTGAATCCCGCATGCGTGCCGCTTGGTGCTTTGTGAAGTATACTCAGCCAATGACGAGGTGTGATCATCTGACGTGCACAGCGGTTAATTTCGTCGAAAGTCATAAACATATACTGACTCCACAGCCGGCACTATGTAGCTCTTTGAATAAGTAATGTTGTTTCAAAAAAATCATGAGCCATTCCACCCTGGGAACGTGGATGACCAGCGAAGCTGTTTAGCACGTAGTCACGCTGCTCCTCGGGAGTCCGACCTATACGCGGCCTCCCCATTCCTCCTCATTACGACGACAAAAGAGAAGTGAAATTCTAAATTGGAGACCGGTAACTCGCCTTTCTGGTTATCTGCATATATTCGCGTCGAGACCGACGAGCCCACCACCCCGAGAAGCCGGGGAAAATTAGGCACGCTGACGTTTCGACGGCACCGCCACCACGGGAGAGCGGAAGGAAAGGAAACTAGATACGCAAGCGCTTGGATCAGAGAGGGCAGTGCGAACTCGGACATGGGCCGACGCGTGTCGCACGGCGGCAAATCTTTGAGAAACGTTTATTGTCTACCTGGGAGTCTACTGATCTTGAAAATGGGGTGTGTTCATAACTAATCTACCCAAAATGCATATCAGAGGGACGGCGACGAGCCATCCGTGGAAGAAGACGACGACGAACGCGCGAGCAGTGGCACGAGTGCCTTCGCGTGTCACCTTAGTTTTTGCTTACGCACATGAAAAATCCCCGGAACCCCTATAGCCATAAACAGCTTCGCTGTAAAAATTGAATTCTGAGCTTTTACGTGCCAAAATCACCCTATGATTATGAGGCACGTTGTAGTGGGGGACTCCGGAGTAATGTCGACCACCTGGTGTTCTTTAACGTGCGGACAATGCACGGTACACGGGCATTTTCATATTTTCCGCACGATCAAAATACGGACGCCGCGGCTGGGATTTGATCCTGCGACCTCGGGCTTAGTAGCGCGACGCCATAGCCTCTATGCCACCGCGGCGGGTGTAATGTTGTTTCAATTTCAGTGCAAGGCTTGCCGAGCATTTCGAATTGTACCGACTGCCGTAGGAAGTTCTAGAACTGAAACAGCAACCACCGGTTCATCTGACATGCCCGTTAAAGCGTCGGTCTTTCGATTGGGCTTTGCCAAGCAGCCCAGCGCAAAATATTTTTGCCCGGAGACTTCATAAAGATTGCTGACGGACGTAGAAAGTATGGAGAATGAGTGTGGTTACTGACCTCATGGCCCGTTTATAATGGAGTGATTTCTTGTGATACTTGCGTTACGCCTAATTTGAACTCTGGTGCCGTTTATCAGCAGCGAATTATGTGAAGTTTCACCACTGAAGTTCCGGTCATCCCATATTCTTAGTCGAGAAGAAATAGGTGAAAAAAATTTGAATAAATAATAAAGAACGAACTAACTGAAAGGTAATGCTAGAACATTATCACCATTATCTAGACTAAGAAGAAAAAAATTGCACCAGCCCTTCCCCTGTCGAGAAAATGGGGGTAAGCGAAGCTTGTCGTGTGTGTATCTAGCCTTCGTCAGGGTAACGTAAAGTTCATGACATGTCACGGTAATGAAACATAAGCGTTTATTAAATGTATGCATCGAGGGAAGGAAACGTACAACGCAACGGAAGGAAAAGTTGCACGAAAGGGAACGAAAAGTAGTAGGAAAGGAAGTGACAGTAGTAGCTATAGGTCAAGGACACACTCGACAACCTTTGCTTACCCCCATTTTCTCGACAGGGTAAAGGCTTGTGATCTTTTTCTTTCTCTTCTCTCTCTTTCTTTTTCTCTCTCTCTATCTCTCTTTCTATCTTCCTCTCTATATTTTCCCTTTCTTCCTTTCTATCTCTCTCTCGCTCCTTTTCATCTTTATTCCCTCTCTCTTTCTCTCTTTCTTTCTCCCTTTCTCTTTCTCTCTATTTAGTCCCTGGTATGTGCCGTTGAGCTTGGACCCTGTCTGCACTATCGCCAGGATCGGCCCACTTTCAGCGTGACACCACCACCAAGACCACCACCACCACCACCGCCGAAACGAGTAAGCCTATAAAGCTTCGCTTAAAAGTAGCAGTTTCGCCCGAAAGGCGAAGCATCGATTGCGATAGCAGATTAGTGGACAGCTATACGAAGTAAGGATAGTAGTTTTATGGGCCGCACAAACTTGTAAACATAGGCATACTCACTCAATGAACAAGTATGGTGTAACGCGCGCACAAGCAAACATGAACACATCTCACTCGATGACCGCGAAAACTGGCTGTAGTGAAGAAGCGCTGGAGTGAAGAAGCACGCTGGAGTGAAAAAGCCCGGCAGCGAGCGAATTGACCTTCGTGCTGCGTATCCCATCAAGCTACAAGCTACAGCTGCCCGCGCGGCCACGCAGGCCACTGTATATTGAAAGCCATCTGCGTCAGGGACACAGTCCGCCGTGCGCTGTGTTTTCGCGGACGCCTGGAGTAGAACGTCCCCCGCCCCCCATCCCTACCCACCCCCCGTAGCGTCGCGTGCGACTTAAGACGGCGCACTTCCTTCCCGCTTCCCTCCTTTGCTGGCGCGAGATTGAGCCGCGATGGCCGGCTCACCCTCGCACGCTTTCACTCGCACATACAGTATACGGCGCGCGGCGACGATTTTATCGCCGTTGGACTTCATAGAAACCTCACGGCGACGGCGACAGCAGAAATGCGCCTGCAGTGTCCATATAAAATTGCTTTCGCAATTAGAAGAGATCATTCACATCGGTTACGTATTCAGCGCCATATACACGTCACAGGTTATTACCTGAAAAAAAAAGCAGTGGCTTAGCTCGGCTATGCCAGGATATACGTAGCGTTAGCAAAGGTTCAGCTGATTATTCTTAGCTTATTCTTAAGCTTATTCTTAAGATAAGATTATTCTTATGAGTCAAGCTTCTCCGTTCTTCTGCACTGTTGAGCAGCATTTGCGCTCTCCTTCTCCATGGCTATACCACACTGGCAAACGCCAGTCAGAAGCGCAGCGGCTTCAGCGCAGTGTCAGACGGCGACTGCACAGCGAGCGCGCGCCGGCGCCAGTGCGTCTACCAGGGCTACGACGTCACTCCTCTGGAATCCGCAGACCGGCGGCGGTGAGTCGCGCGCGGCGGCGGCGTAGTGCGCGAGAGGTGCCGGCTCCGGTGGCTTCGGTGCGCAAGCCGTGTGACATCACTGATCCTTGCGCATGCGCAGCACGGCTCTTGATGTGCCGCGCGAAACGGACTTGGCTAGGCCAGTGTAGCTAACGCTACAAAACTAGATACACCCAAACATAGGCACACGTACTGCAGTTTCCTGCGCGCGTACAAGTGTGCACACCTTCCAATGTTCCCCTAAATTGGGCACAAGAACCCAACTACTACACTTTCAATTCCCTGGAAGGTGACAAACATACCACAACACGAAGAAGACGCATCCGCACACACATTTTGTACCGGACTCATTTGCCCTCCAGCTAGCTCTTCCATGCTTCTATATCCCTCTTGGGGAACTTCACCCACTTTGCGAAACCTGTGTATGGACCGGGTACCGCCTTACCTAAGTTTTTTTTCGGGCCTCTCTTCAGTAAAAAAAATATATAATAATAATCGTTCAAAATTATGTGGTTCAAACGTGTGGCGCGGGCGGACTCCAGCCCGCTCCACATGGTTTCCTCAAGCACCGTATATATATCCCGATGCTTCAGCGCTGCGCCATCTATGCACGCGGGCAGTGAGGGGAAGATTCTCAGCGTTCGCACGCCCCGGTGCGCCATGCATCTCGGAGGCGAAGCGCTTACTTCGTGGCGGCGCTGATAGAGGGCGTAGCGTGTCCAGAGCGAAAGGAGCCCAGCTGCAGTACACGCCTTACAAATGAGGTGTTTCAGCGGGGGCAATATGGCGTGTCGCTGCATTGATTCAATTCTTCATCGCATTATCTTCAATATTCATCGAGAGATGGGTTTCACCGGATATTTTTTAAAATATTAATTTTCATCGCATATCGAACGCGCACAAAATACCCACCGCCATACTTTGTTCTCCCAATCCTTTGGTGCCCCTGGTTAGGTTCTCCGTTCCAACATTACTTAATTTATCATTTGAAGTAAATTGAATAGTCGGTGCCTCATAGCCGCACTTCCCACGTACTACTACTCCGTGTACTATTCAAAATGCTCTCTGGTCTGATTGCATTACGCATGATTAATTTATTACCTATTTCTTCTTCTTATGATGATGATTATTATTTTTTGCGATTACTCCAAGACTGCACCTTTGATCTAAAGGAGGAGACAGCCGCGAGTCAACTGAAATAAACGTGAGGCAGTAATATGCGCACAGGAACCCTGGCAGCTGCCGCCCTGTTCTTCGTAAACTGCTGTTCCCGAAGGAGGGAGAAACAAGGAATAAAGGAGGGAGGGGAGGAAGTTGCGCACGAGGCTTGCCAAAAC
This sequence comes from Dermacentor silvarum, assembly GCF_013339745.2. Classification (NCBI taxonomy): domain Eukaryota; kingdom Metazoa; phylum Arthropoda; class Arachnida; order Ixodida; family Ixodidae; genus Dermacentor; species Dermacentor silvarum. Next base: position 36,785,459 of record NC_051157.2, read on the forward strand.
TGCAAGGGCGAAGCTTATATCAGTGGGAAGGGGCGTTGTAGGAAGCACGTGCAGTACCTTTTGTCTACTCTCCTATACTCCTCCTCTAGCCGGCGTGTTTATACAGTCCGACCACCGAGCGCTCCGCTGCTCTGACCGAACACCCGTCGGCGGACGGCGCAATATGGAGTAATTAAGGCGATAGCCGCCGCTCACAAGCGGCCGCTGCAGGACCACATTCATTATCAGCGCGCCGCGACGCGGTCAATCCATTACTGGCTGCCCAGGCGGCTTGCTGGCGGCGGCCATGCACGAGGACAAGGCGAACGGAGGGAAGAGAGCCACAGCTTCCACAGCGGGGAGTACACAGGTGCCTTCCCCCACTCCCCCAGAAGCCGTGTCTCCAGGATGTGTCGCGTCGCGGTAGCGGCGCAGTGAAGTGACACCCGCTGCGACTATGCGCCCCGTTTCGGGACAGCGGCGTAGATTAGAAAAAAAAAAGAAAAAGAAATACACGCAGAGGTGGTACCCGTGAGCACAGCCGGAGTGGTATGTTCCGAGCTGTGGTCACCCGCGGTCGCAGGTTTTGTATACCTAACTATGGTAGCGGTGATGCCAATGTGCACATGCGTGGCCTGCTAAGGATACCGGCATCATTGTGAGCAAGTAAGATACGAATGAGCCCGCTTAAGTTGGAGCAGCAAAATCAGGACGATTTTCCTTCAGGGAACCGCGGCGTATCTGCTATAGCAATCGTACTTCTTGTAGGTTTCAGTAATATGATGTGTGTGAAGCAATATTTTACTGTTGTCGTGTTCGTGTTAGACCTGCTGCCGATTGCAGCCTCATCTATTCACGACGCTGCGTCATCCGACGGAGTTTTCCCTATAGGACACAGCAGACACAGATAGCATAAGAGCGCGCAGGAACGCACCCATCGAGGAAAACACACCGATAGTAACGAAGAAATATGCACATTCTCCATGTCATCTCCAAGAACTTGAATTTGCTCTCGCTATGTCATTCCCCAATCAAGCAACTATATTAAATGTATTATTCTCAGGAGGGAATGATGAGGGCAGAGGGAGTAAGAAGGAAGTACATATATATAGGAAGTACAATAAATTTAATAACTATGACTTAGACCGCATACTCGCGTGCAATGTTATCAGAACGTTCGCGTTAAGAAGATACCGATGAAGGCCCTCTTTCTTTTCTTTTTCTTTCGTTTTTTGAGCCCTCAGGCAGGCTACGCAATTCGTGGGTGTGCCGAGGAAGCGTATAAGTTCGCGTACACAAACGCTCTTATGTATACAGCGGGAGAAAGTGCGTAGTGGCAGGCGTCCCCTCCACCCTCAAGCGTACTTCCTGTTCCGCGATATCCGAAAACAAGGCTTGCGCCATACGCGTGCGGTCGGCGTGCGGCGGCCATTCCCCGCCCAGCAGGCGCGCGATAGACCGGGCGCCACCAGGCGATATACCTGTCGGGAGGGAACGAGCCCGATATCAGCGCGCAACGGCGACCGACACCAACGGTCCACCGCGACCGGCGACCGTGTCCGCGCCTTCCAGTCTCGTTATATATGGAACGGAACGAAGGCAGGGAAAGATAGATGCGCCCAACCAATATGTGTGAGTGAGTCTGCGCCGCCTCGCGCGTGTTTCGGGTCCGAATGGCCCCCGAGATAAGCGCGACATCTGTTCGGATGGTCGAACGCATGGCCGAGCTCGGAGGAGATAGGCCGAACGACGTTCCGCGGCCTCGTGTATACCGCATTTGAGGTGTCTGTTGAGATTTTAGCCGGGGGATGGGGCCCGGGCATGCGTGAGGGCGAATGGAGTGAGCGGCGTGGCTCATGATGCGAAAATAATGCAAAGGTCATCGCCCATTCATTCACATTTATTTATTTATTTATTTATTTATTTATTTATTTATTTATTTATTTATTTATTTTAGTGCTCTTTTTACCTCTACATCCATTACAGTGGTGGTATACATCCAATACGCAATGTAATATAATGAACTCCCAAATAAAGCACACAAAACGTGGCAGAAATTCTGATTCGACATATATGTAATTTTTTTTCAGGCGAAAGAACATTCGAATCTCTTATAGCACGAGGGACAGAAAATAATAATGCAAGATCTGATCTCTCGAAGAAAATTAATAAATTTTCAGACTATCATCTATGTGCGAGATGTATGGCCACGTGTCTAATATACATTTCTCGATCTATTCCTGTTTCGGAATAGTAGATACTGCGAAAGTTATTAATCGTGGCTCATAGGGCGAATTTACCTGGTACAATCTATTCATCTTATTTTTTTTTCTTGCACAGGCTTACCTGCCTGACTAACGAGAGACCGAAGTAAGAGAAAATTTATTTAGTAAGAAAGCACGAGAGTTGCGCAGTGTTGCATCAAACAGCTTTATTAATTGTTTTAAATTATTAGGCTCACACCTTTCCTTAATTATACCCTATAGCATGATTATAATCTCTTGCTCAATTACGTTATTCTGGAACGCGATAAGTAAGGCCCCAATGGCGAAACGTTTTTAGAAAAGCGTGTGCGATAATTTATTTGTATCAGTGTCATGCATTTGGAAAGCAGTAATGATATTTGCATGGACTAATCGCGAGATGCACAGTGTCGGTTTTATTTCGCAAGAAAACGTTCATTTCATCAATGGCTTTATTCGCAAACTTTTAGTCTGAGCTTCGGCGTGCTACCGGATAGCTGTTGCGCGATAATAAACTTACATTTGAACCTGTATCTACTGAAAATAATGACTTTCAGCGTTCAGACTTATATTGCCACGCGCTTGTGCCACTTGCCGATCGTATTGGTGCGAGCGCTGGTGCAGGGCCTTCTCCATGGCGACGGCGTCTGTGAGAAACTCCGCAACCGTTTTGGGCGGACTACGAACGAGTCCACCAAAAAGCTGCTCTTTCACTCCGCGCATCAAGTGACGCAGCTTCTTGTCTTCCGACATGGTAGGGTCAGCTCGCCTGAAGAGACGCACCATGTCTTCCACGTACATAGCCACACTCTCGTTGGGTTTCTGAATGCGGGACTGGAGGGCCCATTCTGCTCGTTCTCGACGATCGGAGCTGGCGTAGGTGTCCAAAAGCCTGCGACAGAACTCACGCCATGATGTCAGGATGCCTTCGCGGTTCTGGAACCACGTGCGAGCACCATCCAAAAGACAGAAATAAACGTTTTTGAGCTTCGCCTCGTCGGCCCATCCGTTGAACTCTGCTACGCGCTCGAAGTCCGCCAACCAGTCTTCCACGTCTTCTAGAAGGTCGCCATGGAAGGGACTTGGCACACGCGGTTTTTGCAGCGTGTAATGAGGAGGTACCGGAGGTACCGGAGTAGCCGTCGCAGGGTTTGTCGAGGTAGTAGCGGATGTAGCATCTATACCTACCGACGTTGTCGTTGTCCTCTCAGGTAGCGGCTCAAACTCGTCGGCCAATCCCTGGATTCTCCGGCTGGCGCGATGTACTGGCGTGAGCACCAGTAGCGATCTAGCGTTCCTGCTGCTAGGAGGGGTCTGTTGCATGGGTCGAGAATACCCCGGCACCTCCACCAGAAAAATGTCACGTTTAATGAAGAGGCGACTTCTAAAAGAGGCCGTTAAGGTAAGTCCGAGTCGCCAAAGGGGCAGCGCAGCACCGACAAAAGACCAAGGTGCTAGCTCGTGCACAAGACTGTCCTCGTCTTCTTCTGGGAGCAAGTGGCACAAGCGCGTGGCAATATTATCATGTTAGAGCTATGTTTTTTTTTCCTGCTTCCCTTTAGTATACCACCGACCGACTGGTCATTTGTAACAAAATTAAGCACTTACGCATTCAAGCTGGAATGAACGCATAGAAATATGAGCTGGGTGTAACGCTTTTCAAAAACAATAACAGAAAAAAAAGCACAGAAGCTACAAGATGCATTCTATCAATGCGCTAAACTATGCAAACATTTTTAAATAATCCTTGGAGGGTTAGATGTATACCATTTCGAAAACCTTGACTACGACAGCTAACGCTTGCTGATTATTTTCTATTGTTTTTGCGTACATCGAAAAAATAAATAAAATTGGCCGTACAGAGAAGCCGCGGGAAAGAGGATGATGAGTATTTCACTCGAAATAGGCAAGTGACACTTCCTGCATAACTATGTAACAGCTATGCATATGCTTCCCATGATTTGCAAGATATCAAAGTATTTCGGGAGATAGGCAAACACTACCAGAAGTTCAGTTAAAGAACCACAAGCGACAAACATTGGACCAACCTAAAGTGTTGGGCTACACTTCACAAAACCTCAAAACGTATTTTTTATTCCAAGAGATGATCAACTTCATTGCCGAAAAACTCCAGTCTTAGGAGACCATACTTTCTCCCACATTTACGATCACCCGCGAAGAGTGGGGTCTCCTTCGTCGATATGCCAAGCTGCGCCAGTGATCTTTGAGGTCATGCTATGTTGGAATTTACTGCCTGCTTTCACTCCAAGGTTCACACACGGAGGGCGCTATACTCCAGAAAATAGTAAGGCGAAAATGGCCGATAAAGTGATGCAAATAGTAAACGCCAGCGAGCTTTTAAGCGAAGCTGTATACCTCGGCCGCACAATGCATTTGTCGTGTCCGTGGGCAAAAACGCAACCAATCAGCGCGCCGCTTGCGCCGCTTGGTTCCTTGCAGCCGCATCAGATGGCGCACGCTGCCGCGTATCCGCGGCAAGAAAGAAATAATGGCTGTGGTTTAGCTCTGATTAAACCTAGTCGAGTAGTGATTCAAGATTCATTTTATTTCTCCAAGAGAAATACACACCCCCGGCTGCGCTTAGGTTTCGCTTGTAGTTAGACATGGCTAAGCGAGCCCGTCTAGCGGCATCGCTTTCACGGCGTTTGGCCAACCGTTCCTCTTGAGTGTCTTCAGCGCGCTGTCTCCTCTTCACTTCATTTCTACGGCGATCCCTGGCCTCCTTCAGGCTGGCCGACTTCTCACCATCGATACTGCGGCCTCAACTATGGCTGCGGCGACGCGAGCTCTCCCATCTATACTACCGGTTATCACAGCTGTGGAGCGCGGGGTGTGACGTCATACAGAGGGCGCAGCGAGCGCCCAACGGCAGGAGCGGTGGCCGCGCGGCGACCGCGATGAGCCGAGTTGCTGGAGAATCGAGGGCCATGGTCTGACGTCACAGTGCGGCCACGGCTCAAAGTGCGGCGAAAACCTGGCGCAATGTAGCTATCACTACAAAAATAACCAGAAAGCCCGCCTTCGCTCATAGCGTTCGCCGCAAGCGTTTCACCGTAAAGATTACGGTTATATAAGCTGCAGTTGCCGGAAAGCGGCAGCTGTAGGAGGAGTTAAAGAGAAGGCAGGGATGTTAACCAGAAATGCGTCTGGTTGGCTACCCTACTCTGGGGGACGGGAAAGAGGGAATAGAAAGATGAGATACAGAGAAGAGGGGGGAGAGGAAGGGCACGGTGAGCTCGCGCACGCACGCGGAGGGCCTGAGCAATTCAAAGGCGTTCACATAGGCCAGGCAGCAGCTGTAGCATACAAAGCAGAGAGTGACGTAGCTACAATTTCGTACTTAAAGAACAACCCGCCTAGCAATTGATTTGTGTTGTGACAGTGCTATGGGAAGGCCACGTATAGTGAGGACTCCTGAAGAGTAGCGTGCACACGAAGGGCGGCGAAAGTGTTAAGTGCACTTTTCTAGTCCCTGATCCACTCTTTCTAGGTGCACGACGTAGTGGCGCAAGCCAAGTCCCAGGCTGTTGAAACATCTAAGGCTAATAATTAGGCAAAGCGCATGTGAATGTAGTCATGGGAATAATTTCAAGCTACGTCGCAATGGGTAATCGTTTTATGTGTCGTTTACAGCTTCGCGGTCCAACCACATTCACAGCGCGGATCGGAGACCATTTTTATCGTCCAATCTAGCAGGAAGTGGCCATACTGTTATTTATTTTATGTTGAAGTGCAGCGCAATAACTTTCTCACAATCAGTCGCTGAATGCGGTTCACCAACAAATAACGGCACTTGTTACGTATAACAGTGGGCACAATATTGCCGGAGCATTATCGTCCATATCGTCCGTTCGTTTAGTTCTCCTGTTTTCGAAAGCTTTGTTCTCGGTAAAAGATATAGTGAAGACACCTTCGAGCACTGCCATATTCCTTCAGTTCTGGCTCACCCCCCCCCCTTTTTTTTTTAACACGAAAGTGTTTTCTGCCGGGGTCCACCAAGACTTCACTGACGTATTTCCGTCACGGAAATACGTCAGCTTACAATGTACACGAACATGATACAAAGAAATAAACCAGAAGAAAAAGTTCTACAAACATGCAAAATTTGGAAATCGAACCCACGACCTCTCAGTCCGCGACGATAGATCGCCGAGCGTTTAACCCATTGCGCCACAAACGCATTTGCAGAGAGCTACACAGACGCGCCTTATATATCTAACACTCCTCCGTGTACCCGCGCTCTTGCTCGGGGCGGTGCCGCCGCCTACGAGCAGAAAAGAGAAGTACTGCATTATGACACTAACGCGCACCGACAGTGAACGCTTCGGTGGTCTCAGCACTACGACGCCTCGATGCCAGCATTCGAAGGGACGCCCCTTTTTTTTTTTTTCTCTAAAACATAAAAAAAAGTGTGACCACAAGCTGCACTTCTGTTGTGCACCGCACTTCCATTACCCCGAGAAATCCTGTTTTGAATAAAGTTTGCTCTCCCACGCCCTCATTTCATGAGGGTTCATTGTTATAGAAGCAGGGAGAAGGCTTGAACCAGTGCCTACCGCGGATACCAGTACGGCGTGACAAATTGAGCGGAAGGGTTCCGAACTATTATCGCACACTTTGCCAGATATAAGAGAAGGCAGATAAGCACCTTGACTGCCAGGCGAAAAAACAAAATAGCGGTGGGAGGCAATCGATTTAGGCGAAGACAGCAAAAAAAAAAAAAAAGAAAAAGAAATAAAAAAGAGAAAGTAGACCCTAGGGTGGTCCGTAATTGAGTTCCACACGTGAACACCAGAGCGCCGCGTGGCGTCTAATGGACGATCTGACCTTCCTCGCTTCGCAAGCTGACCCTATATTCTGTGCGCTTATGTGCACGCCCGGGTTCGTATGTGCAGGTCGCTCGCTGCATTAGATAAGCGCTTCGCAAAATAGGTGTGGCCTGCACACAACTCTCTCCACGCCGGCTGGCCGCCTCTATCGCGCAACGTGCCCCTTAAAACAAGACCAAAGTGAAAACGAGCTTCGAAGTAGGATCGTAGTTCGGTGCAAGATAGGGAAATAAAAGAACAACACACACACACGCGCTCACGGACCAAACTGCGTAAAAAACAAACACAGACAGGACTCAAGTCGCCAGGCGCCCGCTATACGGCTCACGGAAAAAGACGGCTGGGCCAGTGCGGCTCGAATATCACACCGAGCCGCGTTAAAGTATTCCGAGCGTTTCGCTCCGAGGTTTATATCGTTGCTTTGGAGCCGGAACTGAGCGCAGATTAAGGAAGCAAGCGGTTTTTAAAAGAAACACAAAGTCGCGGCCCTAAAAGAGATAAAAGCGACGGCGAGAGAATAATGACTGCCCACTCGGATCCAATCTGCGTCGCCAGGCGCCGCCATTAAAATGCAATAACGGCTTTTGAGCGAGGCTACTTTACCATATTGGTGCGTTCGGGGCGAGCCTGCAGGCGCCATCGTGGCTGTTCGGTGTTTTAAAGAATGTCCTTGTCCGCGCCCTCCTCCACGCTTTATCTCTCGCACTCCCCTTTTCTCTCTCTCTCTCTCTTTCTTCTTTCTTGCGCGGGACTGGCAATCGCGGAGAGGGCGCGACGTGGTTTTCGGACCCGAGAATATGCACGAAATTGCCTCCTAACACCCTTTCAGTACGACGGTGAGTCCCCTTTTACTTCGCTGTATGGCTTTTCTTTTCTTCTTTTTTTTTTCTTTTTTTCCCCTTTTTACTCAATTCAAGTTTATTTCGCGTCGACGGATTCCTCCGTGCACGAAGAAATAGGGCCACGGAATGAAGTGTTTGAACTTGGCAGCTTGAAATGAGAAGTTTTGCGCCATTATCCTTGCGAGATGGCAAACACGAAACAAGGCAGATAACCAGTGTTTGATTAAGGTGGTCGAGATTTGCAGCGCTGAGCGATGATGCCTTTGACCACAAGGCAAGCCGACTGATCTATCTCAAAGCTCCCAGCAGCATCTATTTGGACTAGAAAGTGCGTTTCGAGCACGAGAGGACATTGCACGAGAAGACACACTGTAGACAGGACAGATAAGGGCATGACTGGATACCATCATTTGAATAGGTAGCCCAGCACCCATCCTCGTTGTCTATTTTTGGAGCCGTATTTTAAAGCGAATCTTTCATTAACTATTCCCCGCACTTTGCGGGTGCGGAAAGGGGGGGGGGGGGGGGTAGTCCTTAATTTGAAGCAGAAAGACAATCTATGTTGAACAAATTCATGAAACTAGACGATCGTCCTCTGAGTGAACAGATTTTACGAGAACACCGTCCCCACCGATAATCGGCTCAGAAGACAGTGAAGGCCCTTTTCTGCTTTCTGAGAGCGTCTGGTTTGTACAAGCGCCTTTGACGCTGTAGTTCGGTCCTTACAAGTCTCTATACCCCCCGCCTCATCTCTCTCTTCCTTCTTTCTCTTCCCCTCTTTCCTTCCCCCAGAGTAGGGTAGCCAACCGGACTCTTGACTGGTTAACATCCCTGCCTTCCTTATATCCCTCTCTCTCTCGCGGGTGCGGGCTGCTACTGTCATGATGACAACTTGTGCCAATGGGAATGCGCCAGAATAGGCAACTTGCTGCAAGCGGCTGTATTGCTGAGAAGACATCTTGGGCAACTGCCTGCGTACCTCTGGGTATCTACTCGAATAGACAACTTGGGCCACTGGGTGTGGGCCATTGTGACATAAGGAGTATAGACCCTTTTCCCCGCGATCCCGTGGGCACTGCTATGTTTGATCATGTGGTGACGCATCAAATGGTTGCCTCCGCTGACTCCGTTGCCTCTGTGTTTACAACGGATGCGCGTGACACCCAGTGCGGCCCAGCAAAACTCTGCTTCGGCCGATATCGTAGATGGCGGCTTGGTGGACGACACGAAACTTTGGCCACAGCTTCAGAGGACATACAAGCGCTGTCTGAGCTAATTACGCCTTGTCCAACTGGTGCGAGCAGCGTTTACGGTGCTTGTATTAGAAGCGAGGCTGGAAATGTACTCCAAGCTGTCCTAAGTTTCCGCTTCTGAATTAAATCGAAATTGGCGTCTTTCGCTCTTTGTTCTTTAGTTGACGATTACGTTGAAGCAACGGCTGGTCATGTTTTCTGACTCAGTAACTTTCCTCGGTGCGGTCACTATCTGGTTGTTTATTTTCTGACTAACCACTCGCGTGTATGCTCAGTTGAGGTAGATTTGATTTTCTCACGCACAAGGCTTGGAACATAGATGTTGTGTACTTTATAGTAGCTTGCCTCAAATACGTATTATGGCTAGTCACTCACTTACGCTGTGGACCGTCACAAAACGTTCTGTTCGGAACATTCATGTGATGTTCATATAGTCGTCACCCATGCTTTGGCGCATTGATTCCATTCACTTATTCTTGATACGTGGGTAATAGAGCTGCGTAACCTTGAGTGTGAGTTGAGGCGGATGCATGTAGATAACGTGCGAGAAACGTACTATACCAGTAAGTGGCACTACTCCTTTTGTGACTGTGTAACGAGCGGTACTTGCTCTTGCCGATCGACGTTCCGGGGTTGAAGTCCTTTCGTCAGAGGTTACCAGTAAGTGGCACTACTCCTTTTGTGACTGTGTAACGAGCGGTACTTGCTCTTGCGATCGACGTTCCGGGGTTGAAGTCCTTTCGTCAGAGGTTAGAGATATGACGCTGGAGTCTGACTGAATTTTTTTTTTTCGTGCTCGAGGAAAGCGATGCTGCGCGAAGGGCCGGCAACACAGGCCGTCTTTAGTGCAGCTGCGGTCCGTGAACTTGGCCACACGTACTCATTCAATGCCTTAGTATGCCAGTCGACATTTTTGCAGCCAACGATTGCACACATCTTCCCTCTTCTATTGCACATTTTGCAGCATGAATAGAGTCCAGTGCGTTGGCGATCACCAAGTTGCATTTCCGATAGCTGCTCGCATAGTAGCAGCGTAGAAGTGGTAATGGTTTCACATTCTTGCGCTTTTGCGCACTTTCGCCTGAGGCAGCGAGCGGCGCGCCACCGGAAGCGCCATCTCTTTCCTCTAGAGTAAACTAGTCCACAAAAACGGCCTATAGAAGCTTTTAATGTATTAAAGCGAAACTTTCTTTCCCTACTCTCCCGGGTTTAGCGTGGCTGCTGATGGCTTGGTCGGTATCTCGGCGGATTACGAAATTTACATGTGCGCCGAATGCTGGTACCAGCGAACAGGCTTGTATAACCCTGTGTATGCCGAACGACAAAGTAGTGCAGGTAAGTGTACTTTTGTTTTGCGTAATAAAGTACGCTGACCTCTCAATAAAATAGCACATTATATTCAGCGGATTCTTTGATTTACTTGATTGTCTTATGTTTAGCCATTCGGTGTGTGTCACTGGGTGTGAGGCCATTCGTGGCCAGCCTTCCAGAACGATTGTGTGTTATTGCGTCAGAAGAGGTACAGAATTCATAAAGGTAGATTGATATGTGTCGTGCTTCTTTGTGCATATACTTGTCTACCTCATTTCTCCCTCCACATATGCCGTAAATCCCCTTCATCCGTTTAAGTCGCTACGCAAACGTATAACATTGCGCATGCGCCTGATTTTGGCATTCTCATTTCGGCGTATAGCTTGTGAGCTTTGTGGTAAATGAACCTCAAAACGATATGAAATGGAAGCTCTGACTCTGTGGCGGTTAAACGTAAAAACTGCATGAGATTACGGGTTGAATTGGATGAAAGTACACATCGTGCTATACGCGTCACCGTCAATTGCAAAGCGTTTACGCGCTTCAGTTGAGCTTTGCTTAACAGAAATTCCAACATGTGCATTAAAATTAAATTAGGGGGTTTTACGTACCAAAACCACGATTTGATTATGAGACATGCCGTAGTGGGGGACTCCGGAAAAATTTGGACCACTTGGGGTTCTTTAGCGTGCACCCAAATCTAAGTACACGGGTGTTTTCACATTTAGCCCCCATCAAAATGCGGCCACCGTGACTGGGATTCAATTCCGCGACCTCGTGCTTAGCAGCCCAACACCATAGCCACTAAGCAACCACGGCGGGTCCAACATGTGCATTAGATCGTAGTTAGTGATTGCATACTATTTTATACGTGTGCCGTACACTTTTCTGTGTCCGTGCACCTATCCCCAACATTCCTTCCTAGACAAGCATCTTACGTAGTCGAGGCTGGGGTTGTGTAATCATATACAATTGCTATCTCGCAAACTCAACAAGCTTCGCGCCATTTAAGTTTCACAATTGCGTTGGTTCTCCATGCATTTTATGTGTAATAGCTTCGTGCAAGAATTGGTGGGAGTGTATACAGCAGGCATTACCAAATCCTGACTGGAAGTTTACCACTGTCGTCGAAAAGGAAAGTGTATAATCAATGTATTCTACCGGTGCTAACATATGGGGCAGAAATTTGGAGGCTAACAAAGAAGCTCGAGAACAAGTTAAGGAAAATTCTTAGGCATAACGCTAAGAGACAGTAAGAGAGAGGTGTGGATCAGAGCAAACGGCTATAGCCGATATTCTAGTTGGCATTAAGAGAGGGGGGAAATGGAGCTGGGCAGGCAATATAATGCGTAGGGCATGTAACCACTGAACCATTAGAGTTACAGAATGAATGCCAAGAGAAGAGAATCACAGTCGAGGATGGCAGAAAATTAGGTGGGCTGATGAAATTAGGAAATTTGCAGGTGCAAGTTGGAATCAGCCAACCCATAGACATGGGTAATTGGAGATCGCTGGGAGAGGCCTTCGTCCTGCAAGCGGATATAAAAATAGGCTGATGATGATGATGATGATAGTACAATATGCATCTGGAATTATGGCACGGCACATATAATGTTTTAATATGGCAGCCCAGGATCCGACCATAGGTCGTTTGCACTCTAGATAAGATTCCGATACTACATTTCGCAAAGACCAAACGTATCAAATATTGCGTGCCGTGGATTATCGTAGTTCCATGTGCGGTGCTATTGACAATAGGAGTAAAGTGAGATCCCTGCTGATTCCATTTCAAAGATGGCTCTGTGTTATAAACAGATCTGACCCTACTCATTTCGCAGTCGAAGACGCCACAACGGGAGTCGCCATGACGAAGGCGCAAATCAAAAGACGGCGGAACAGACGGATACCGGAAACCCATTTCCGAGCTTCTAACTGCTGTCGCAGCAAAAATGGCAAGTTTCATTAAAACCTATGGCATTCGTCAGCCCTAATTCGAATGAAGCGGGTGCAATAATTGTGAGATCCTTCATAGTTAATGTCACGCGTCTTAGGAACCACCTTTTTTGCATAAAGTGCCTCTTTGAAAGCAAAGAAAAAGAATAAAAGCGAAAAGTAGTGCAGCGTAGTCCCATAAATCCTGAAGCAGAACGTGTTTAAACGAGGGATATTGAAAGCAGACTTTCAGCGCGCTTGAACGCTTGAATTCGACTTTGCTTATAGAAGAGGATAGCGGTACCGGCAGCTGAGACTCCTGTAAGCCCCTGCAAAAACTCCTGCATGCCTTTTAACATCTGGATGCGGAAACCGATAAACCTCTCCTTTCCATACTGCTCTCTTTCTGCTATTATTTTTCCTAGGCGCGCGGTGCAAATGAAAGTTGTGATTGCAGACATCAATAACATGTTCCACCGCACAGGTCTCAACGCTTTTCTTTTACTCAGCGTTCGTTGTTCGAATTGCACCGTTCCAGTTGTATTTGATTCTATCATCAGCGCGACTCGCATGATTAAGTATTGAGCGAGCGCTAATCTCCATCCAATCTGCGTGCTGTTTGCTTTGCATTTGCGGGACATCGGTGCATTTCCAGCGCAACACAACCATAAGATACACGTGCAGTGAGCATAATGTCGTCGGAAAACTCGGGGAGGATTACGTGCGGTACGCGCTTGATCCGTGGTGTGGTACGCCATCTTGATTAAGGCAGGCAGAAACAGGGAAGAAAATGCCAGCGAGGTCAACCAAGCACACGTCTGGTTTGCTTTACTGTACTGGGATAAGGGATAGGCGGAAGGAAAGGGAAAGATAAGGGGAAGCAAGAACAGCATTGCGGGCGACACGGACCGCCATATCACCATCGTTTTACTCATTCAACCATTTAACGTTGTGGAGGAGCCGGTGACGTCTTTGTTAGCAACATTATCAATCAATCAATCAATCAATCATCAATCAATCAATCAATCAATCAATCAATCAATCAATCAATCAATCAATCAATCAATCAATTTAATATAGGCGATCACCAAGACCGGTCGATATTATGAACTGAAACAGTGCTCGACTTGGCCGCTGTGGAAGTGAAGTGCGCGAACACGATTCTGCAATAGTTAGCGGCCTAACGTGCTTCGGAGGAAAAGGTGCTGGTTGTAGTAACGAGGCAAAACGTTGGGCTATTTCGCTTGTGACCGGCAGTGGCGTTTGCGAATGCTTCCTGATTCTTCAGTAGAACGGAAAACAGCTGAGTCACTTTCTTCAGGAAAAAAAGAACTTTTCGCAGTTGAAGAATGATTCGTCTTGGTCCGGTAATCCAGTCGCTACAAAAGAATCGCATGCGCGTTATCTTCGTAGCTTCAGTGGTACAGTCTGGTGGGTGCGAACTTCTTTCTCTTCACACAACTGTGCAACTATAGACTTGAGTAAGAGCTAGAGCTTCCCATCAAGCTACTCAAACCAATCGCCACACTTCATTTCGCGTCTCCGGTGTGGTACTAAGTGTGTCCATATTTGCGACACTAACGTGCTTGCCCACCACATTATCCTGTTCAGCAACCCCCCCCCCCCCCCCCCCCCCCTACACTTCCCCCTTTATTTTTTCTTTGGCAGCAATGATTTCCATGGCAACCAGAATACCCCTTCCTTTATTTCCGAGAGACGAGAGGGCCACTCGGTCGTCCTTCTCGTCTGCGTTCGCGGTTCGCGCAGTGCATCATCAATCCTGAGCGCGACCGCGCTTGTCTGGGCGCCTACGTGCCCTCGCGTCAACCCGGTAGCCCCTCAGAGCGAGAGCCGTGCTCCACTGCCGACGCCGAGTCCTTCTCATCAGCCTGCCGCCGGTCTTTATAGGTCGAGCGCACGTCCAAACCCGCTGGCAGCGATTCTGGGGCCAAACTCACAGAGCTTTTTGTTCGTAAGTGTTTTTGGCATTGGCCGGACGCCTTCGGCAATGATATGTCCAGCATCAGGATTGGCTGGAATTTTCTCTTGGAACACTTATATCGTAAGAGGTTTTTGTGAATACGGGCCCAGATCTCCGACCGTCCGCTAAAATTGTCCAATATCCCTTCGCCAAGAAAAAGACGCGCAAGGCTTAAGAACAGCGGAGCGACGATGATGTAGTTCTTGTTGTTTTACTAAGTTTCTGCTAGGTTTTGATAAGATCAGCTCGACGATGTCGATTGTATTCTTGTTTGGCCAATCGGCGTCATTCCTGGAAAGCGGCCTCTTCCTCGGGAGTGTGGTTCTTCCTCGGTCTCCCCATGGCTGCTACTACGTATACCGCCCGCACACTAGCAACTCCGCCCTCACGCCTGCTACGCGGAACGTTCATGGCAAGCGGAGCCGACGCGCTGCGCGCAGTGTCTAGGTGCGGAGTCTTGCGAAGCTATCGCACATCTGGTATGGGGTTGCTAGGCAACGCAGTGACGTCATAGCTCGGCGAGGTTTTGCGGCTCGCGGCACAAATTGCGGCCGGCTTAAACAGCTCCGCTGTTAAAAGGCGCCCGCGATTGAACGGCTGTTCAATAGAGGTGACCGCAGCTGCTGGCGCGGCGCGCCGCCAAACAGCATGTTCCAAGTCATGCGGTTTAACGTTTTAACCCCAGGCGGCCGCAATTTCGATCGCCTGGGGTGCTTTAACATGCAGTTATATTGAAGCACACGAGAGTTTCTGCTTTCCGTTCCCAACGGAATGCTGCCGCTGCGATTGGGAATCGTACCCGCGACCTAGTGGTCACGAGCAGAACGCCATAGTAACTGAGCCACAGTGGCTGATCAAACAACGTGTTCCATCGAGTGCGTTACTCATATCGGACGCGCAGCCTTCTGACGCCACCGAAGTTTATGGGAGCATGGCTCCACCCATCTCTGGCGCAGCACAACACGTACGGTTCATTTTATAAGAGCGCAGATGAAGCATGAATATGTAGAGCTGGATTCACAAGACTGGAGAGATCGCTGATTTATACTGACGATCATAACTTTGCTGAGTGCTACCAAATCACGCTGCACACAGGGGCGCCACAGACGAGCTCTTAGCGGCGCGATTCGTCGGGGAACGACATCACGCTCGTCTTTGAATTGAATATGCGATCCATGCAGTCGTGTAAATTCAGCGTAAGGAGATAAGTAATTCATCCATGTTACATTGGAGCTGTTAAAACCAGGACTAATGCTACGGTGGCTAGAAGGGGGAGGTGGGAGCAACGCAGCCGTCGGAGAGCGCGGCGCGTGTTGCAGTGATTCGTGATGCCGAGTGGTGGCGCGCGCGTCGACACTAAGATGCCTCCGCTGTAGTTTGGCTGCTGCCAGATCTAGCGAGTGCGCTCGGTTTACGTGGTTCTGTTCGGTGCTTTTAGCTCCACGGCTCATTTCTGTTTGCATTCACGCTGTACAGTTGTACCTCCTTGTGGCGACAATAGTTTTACACGTTGCCATGCCGTAAGAAGCCATGGACAAGTCGCATGAAACGACAGACGCACTGTTTTGCGCCGGGCTGCACAACGGGCTATGTTTCTGCTAGAAAAGCAGAAGAAAAAACATCCTTTTTCTCGGTGCCTGATGATGATGAGGCACCTAAAGCGTGGCAGCGGCCCGGGCCCCGTGCTTATAAGGCCTTGAACAGGACTTGGAAGATCTGCGAGCTGCAATTGGAACCCCAGTTGAATCATCTACAGCGTGTCCCAACTATCATGCAATAAGATTTAAAGATATCTTAATGCCCCGGCCCGTAGCTGGACAGAACCAAGGCAATGTTGTTTGCCGTCGCTTGTAGATACTCCGATTATTTTTTGCATTCCGCTTAATTACATAATTAGCCTTAATTAATCAACTTCTCGAATATTACAATTAGATGAAAAGTGTCAATGTGAAAATTGTAGAACAACTTGAAAAACTACCGATACAACTTTCTTTTCTCAATACGTGCTACATAAAAGTGTTTTTCCGAGCGTGAAAGAAGCCAGCGAATACACGCAAAGTGCCTCGAGCGGCCAGTCGCGCGGAAATTTTGCGTGTATTCGCGGGCTTCTTTCACGCTTGGAAAAACACTTTTATGTAGCACGTATTGATCTACAGAAAGCTGTATCGGTAGTTTTTCAAGTTGCTCTGCAATTTTCACATTGACACTTTTCATCTAATTATAATATTTGAGAAGTTGATTAATAAATGAAGACTAATTATGTAATTAGGCGGAATGCAAAAATAATCTGAGTATCTACAAGCGACGGCAAACAACATTGCCTTGGTTCTGTACAGCTACGGGGCATTTGCATATTTTTAAATCTTGTTGCATCATAGTTGGGACACCCTGTATAATGGATCATATAATCAAGTGTGTATGTCGTCCTTTTGAGTA
The DNA here is from genome assembly GCF_013339745.2 of Dermacentor silvarum. Classification (NCBI taxonomy): domain Eukaryota; kingdom Metazoa; phylum Arthropoda; class Arachnida; order Ixodida; family Ixodidae; genus Dermacentor; species Dermacentor silvarum. The sequence continues at coordinate 36,802,286 of NC_051157.2, forward strand.
TTCTTCATGTCCCCGCCGTTCTAGTTCATCAGTGACTAAAATACGTTTGTTTACCTAACTCCTATGTGGAATGATTTCTAAAGCATCATATATTGGTATTAACCAATTTGACGAGCAGGATGCAGTGCGTCGCAATAATATGACCTAAGGAGCTCTTCACTGCGAGCCTAGAAATCGGTGCAGCTTTTTTTACCCACACCACTAGCATAATCTTCTTCGCATTAGCTGAAATCATTATTTTTTTTTTCACTTCCGACGATTCGGGAAAGCACGTAGAACGCGTGCGAGCGAGACGAGCGAAAAGTATTTGTGCCGGCCGTGACGTGCCCGAATCTAATGCATTTTACCACTTAACCGCTCATCAGAGGATAGCTGCTATTCATTTTTTGTCTCCTCTACTAACAAGGCACGATATGCATTAGCTTAACGCTAGCTATGTCAAATATGCGACCGCTAATTGCGAACAGAAACGCCCGCTTCGAAACCCGCGGCACCAACCGCCGTGCCGCCGTGCTTCCGCGCCCGGGGAGCGATGCTGTCGACTGCAGCGCCGCCGTTGCTGTCACCTCCCCCTTCTAGACACCGTACTAAGGCGTTGTGCTGCTGAGCACGAGATCGCGGGATCGAATCCCGGCCGCGGCGGCCGCATTTCGATGGAGGCGAAATGCAAAAACACCCGTGTGCTTGCGTTGTAGTGCACGTTAAAGAACCCCAGGTGGTCAAAATTAATCAAAAGCCCTCCACTACGGCGTGCCTCATAATCAGAACTGGTTTTGGCACGTAAAACCCCAAAAAGAAGATGCTGTTAAAACCAGTCATAAATTAGCAACAAGCCCGCCTTGACACTCTAGGACACAGATTAGGCCTGCACGTAGCGAAAAACAAAGAATAAAGGGCCAGTCGACCAAAAGCCATTCCATGCCTCCCAAAGTAGTTATAGCTCGTGCGACAGCATCGACGACATTGACGACGAAAGTTGCCAGACAATGACAAGGATGAAACGACAGCGATGAAACGGCGACAATGACACAACGACCGTCGGACGACTGTACGACAGATCGCACGTCGCCTACCCGATGATCAAATCACGAGTGGGATCAATGAAGTTTTTTTTTCTAGTGACACATTTTCTGCCATGTAAGCAAGTTGACGATAAACATGAACACGAAACTTGCGGAAGAAGCCCCGAAATATGGCCCACGTGGCATAAGCAGTAATTGTTGTAAACAAGAGGCGACGCGCAAGAAGAGCTGCCTCAGCCATCCTGCCGACGTCGCCCATCACTCCCGTTCTTCCTACGTCGTCAATAATTCCGCTGAAATAGGGTTAGACTAAGCCGGAAATGACCAAGGACGCCCTCAATGTCATGCTCTGCCGCTACACACAAAATGTCAACGAAACGATTCTGGCATGATTCAAAAGAAATTAATGAGGTCATTATCGACATGAAAATTGCCCAAGGCTTTCACAGCTTCTCCTTGTTTATAGGGACAGGACCAGGGCCTAGTAATTTCTTTACAAGTAGCATTTCCTCGTCTCAAGCCCACAATTGCATCAGCGTCGTGAAACACTTCGATATTGCCTCGACGTCTTAGATAGGCGTCCTTTAGCGGTGAACTCCTTTCTGAAGGCAACATGACGGAGCAACCGTCTGTGGTTTAGCGCCGAGAATCTTTTACTACGCCGGCGACATCAGCACTGCAGTTTCTTTTAATATTTTTGTTAGCCTTTCTCCTTGCCAAATATAGAGTGGACAACAGGCTCAGTCCTGGTTAACTCTCCCCTTTTCATCTATCCTTCTCTCTCTTTCTCTCGCCCATTGTCCGAGAAAAAAAATACTATGACACTGGCACGTACTGCTGCCAGCAGCTAGGGCTTTTAGTGTGTTATTATGCTTCCAAGGATACGCAGACTGACCGCAGTGCTCCAGGAGATGTTGCGCAATTCATCGCGTTTATGCGTGTCGCTTAGTTTACTTGTTTTAGCAGAGCCTTGCGTGTAACTTGTGGCACAAAGTTTTGTAATTTGAGCGGAGGAAACGTGACACATTTCCTACAAATAACTCAACAACGGCCTCGATCGGTTAAAATCGTGTAAAATCCTTCCACGGCGACCCTTTGCAAGACTCTCCTTGCAACACGGACAAAAAAGCCAATCATAAAAAAGTCAACTAACAAATTTTCGATAGTAAATGAGCAGCCTGCTGCGGCTATTCGCTCATCTGATGTCTGCTGAAGGAAGCGTACGAGTTGCAAAGGAAGCACACTTGTAGAAATTAAGCTCCTAAAAATAACATTTTAGACTACTAACCAAAGTCCCCCGTTATACTATAAGCTCGAAACATGCAAAGAGTATTGTTATGAATATGCAATAAAAAAGACAAGCACATCAGTGCGGATCTGTGTTAGATTGGGTGAAATTTACAGCAGCGGCTGACGCCTCAGGACTCTCACAATACAGCGATATTCATTTACAGTCTTTATTACCTAGTTTTGAACTTACTGCTCAAAATGGCAGCGCGCCGCTACTCGTCCTCAGTGACCCCAAAAAGGGATAGAGACGCATCGGCTGTGATTCAGTGCCGTTGTAGCATGACGAATGTATGCGCATTTCGTACGTGCCCGACACCACGGCCGTCTCGGAACGGGCCCGACCGAAATGACCCTGCACGTACACGCCGCCGCTTTCACAAGAGAGCAGAGGTGTGGTGGAGGGCGCCGAGAGAACGGCAGAATCGTCCCAACAGTCATTTCGCCTGATGGTGGCTGTTACAACTCAATTAAGACCTCGGTAACGTGGCGCGACACCGACGAAAGACAGCGCTTAAGCATCGAGCGAAGGAAAGAAAGAAAGAGAAATGAAAGCGACGAACGTACCGTACACGAAACAAAAAAAACGAGCGCGGTAAAACAAAGAACTTTCGGTGAAAGCGAGACGAACTACTCACAAACAATGCTACAAAACACAACGTCAACGACGACTATCGTCAAGCTCACGCCTGCGCAATGTGGAGAGAGCGAAAGGGAAAAAAAAAAGGAGGCGGTGAAAGAGATAAGTTGGAAAAAGATGGAGGAGAGGAAGGGAGGGGGAGCGGGGAAGACACAGCTCAGGCGCGGGACCATTTCCAAAGTGTGACGTTTTTCACTCGTCACGTCTCGAATCGAAATAGAGTGCACCTTTCGGCTTTTGTTCGTTCCGCGCTTGTCTATCTCGTTTCCCGCGACGCGCTTCCACACAGCTCACGCTTGACCGTTTTCGGCGAGCCTGGCTTTTGCCTTTTGTGCTGCGGTCACGTGCTTCACAGGGTTGCGGCAAAAAAAGGAAAAAAAAAAAATAAAGGTACCGGAGAGTGGATGTGGGAAATGGGAGGGGGGGGGGGGGCGAATAAAACATAGACATATCACAGAAACAACAACAACATCGGGGCAGGCCTCTTCCCACCACATCGCAGGTTTCGGACGAAGAAGGAGGTGCCGAGAAAAAAAAAAAAAAAAAGCTATCGCCAGAGCCACCTATCGATCAGCAGCGGTAGAGGGCGCACTTTTGCATCCCTCCGCGCTGCCGCTACCACCTCTGGTACACTCGACTCCCCTCCCCCTTCTCGTCTCTTTCTCTCGCAACACTTTCCCTCTCCCTTTCGTAGTCGTCGGCTGCCGCTGCAGCAACACAATCGTCGGTCGTTTACGTGACACAGCGCTTTCCGGCAGCGGCTTGTTCCCGCTCGTCCGGGCTTCTCCACCCTTGCATGCTTCCTTGCGTTTTACTCGGTCGCCCTTTTCGTTGTGTTGTTTTGCCACGTTGCGCCCTAACATGGGTCATCGCTCTGCTTCATTTATTATTATTTTTCCTCTTGTACCATACACGTACTGCGTACTCGGTTTCGGTTCGGAGTTTGTCGCCTGTAATACGCGCCGAAGCTGTCCTCCCAGGCAGCCCTCTTCCTCCTCCCTAGAGCACTCGCTTTGGGTTTCCTTCCCCCGCAAGCACCTTTTTGCCGCATGGCCGAGCGGCTAATTTAGACGTGAATGTCTAATGAGCCTCCGGTGGTGACGGCCGGATTCGTTTCTCTGCTTTTGCTTTCTTGAGGTGCGTCGCAATTTTATTTTTGTTTTCTCTCCTCTACACGCTTCCGAGCTCTTGTTCCGCGCACTCCGCTTCACCGGATACTTCGACTGCGTGACGTCGGTGAGGCTGCGCGACAGCTTTGCTAAAACCTGAATAACGCGTTACTGTGAGTATTTCACGCCTTTAGGACACGTAATAGGAATAACGAGGCTAGCTCATTTAGGCACATTTTGCATATAAAGACAGTATTTTAATTTTGAACAAATTGAATAAAATGTAATTTCTTGAACAATTAATTGACGAAATTACGGTACCAAATGCGTAAACGTCCAAGCACGCTGCTTACAGCGGCAGGAAACTTGCATATAAGACGTCACGTGTACGGCGTTTGCCGGCGACTGTGAAGCTGGCTTTTCCGCAGTAAAAGACGTTTGGGGAAGAAGCCCACTTCTGCCAGTTTATTAGTAATACAACGAAAGCACCTATACTAAAAGTGTTTTTTTTTTCTTCTTGTTTTTGGATGTCGATAATAATATTGTATCAGCCGGCGAAGAGTGCCGATATAGGTAAATAAGGAGGAAAAGGCGCAAAGCAGTGAATGCATTAACCTTCATAGATCTGCAGTATATGACCTGCAGTTTATGGCCCTGTATATACTTTGATGTTTCTTTCGAATTTGTTCAGCGTTATTTTGCCAATTGCATTCGCGTCCACTGTCTGACATTAATCATGCAGTTCTGAAGGAGTTAGAGCGAGCTGCAATTAATCAGCTTCCACTAACTAGTGGGAAAGGAATATTTCGGAAATATATAACGAAATAGTGAGATCTCGGACATTTTCATCGTCGGGTCGATAAACATCAGCATGTAGTCGATTCCCAATTGCCATATTGTGCCTTCAGCTAGCAACACGTAGGAAACATCTTTTTAGTGGCTGATATTTCGCCCTGACGTAAACGCGGGCTAAAACGGTACTAAGAAGTGCACCTTTTTATCCTAATGAAAAGAAGGGAGAGAGATAGAGTGAGAGAAAAAAAGGTAAAGGCAGGAAATTAACCAGTAAGAAAAATTAGCTGGCTACTTTGTGCTGGAGAAAAGCACAAAAGTGCACAACACAATCAGCAATCACAATCTATCAGATAAAAGTGATGGCAGCGACTAAAGCGCGAAGCCTCGTTATAGCTGGCTCAGAGGGGCGGCGTGCTGACGTGGACTGGCCAGCTCAGTGCGGCACCTATTGACGCTGCGCGGGGATAAACACGGTAATCACGCGACGCCAAGCCACACACAGGTCCTTGCGCCGTAGCCGCTCGTCTCGAACTCAAGAAAGCGCCAGTGAAGCATCGTGGAATGAAAGATGAGCCAAGCACGGCACAGGGCGCAGCTCGTCCGTGCAAAGGCAAAGTGTGGCCTTGCGTTCAGTGGGGGGTGAAACACGTAGGACGCAGGGCACTCGGCCTCTCTCCTATCGTCGACCAGAGGCCCCGGGGACGCGCTTAGGGAGACATAAAATGAGTGGATAAGGGCAGGCGCCAATTAACCGCACTTCGACAAGCAAAACGGCTCAGCGCTCATGAAACATGCAAACGCCGGTGGTCCATGCGTGCGTGCATGGGTTCACCGCCTCTTGCTCGCCGCCTGTAACTCCCCGGACTCGAACCCCGACGCGCTTGACTCTCGAAGGAGGCAGCGTCCCTTCGGACGAGCGCAGCGGTGTCGTGCCTCGAAGTACGTGTTATGTGAAACCACACGGCGATCATTTAGTTCGCAAGTGGCGCGGTGTTGCAGAGCTTATTCTTACTTCGTTCTCGAATATTTACGGCGATAGCTGCTAATTTGGGCACTTAGTCATCTTTTGAGGATGTTTTTCGCAGGCATTATAATCATGTTTAGTATCGTCACGTTTACTCGGCGGAAGAAAAAAAAGTTTGTATGTTCCTAACGATGCATAAATGGACAGTCCGCAATGTGTGAGCCGTCATGCCGTTTTCGAGGGTGCTGACGATAATAAAGATAGGAAGCATATGATTTTCAAACAGGACCGTGACATAGGCAACCGAGCCTGTGTCCTTTCTGCCTCTCTTAATTACTGTAATGTTTAAGTACATTATATTTAGTAATATGCCCCATTAAAGGGTTCTTAGGAGTTGGCATCACCCCGCCGTTATGGGCTGTCATTGTCGTCATGCAATAATTGTCGCTGTTATTAAAGTCACCAACCGAAGTGACACCATTTTGATGGCAGTTAGGGCTTGTCTTCTCGCGGCCTTCTAAAATTGTGAGGCTTACTTGTGACCAGCTTGTTTCGAGTGAACTTAGACAACCGCCGCTACTTCACCAGATCGAGGAATGAGGAGGAGTATTGCTGGCTGCAGGCGGATCTAGCTTTGCAAGACAATCCGGCAATTGCTCCGACCGAGCGCCTCCTTTCAAGAAAGTTCGCCACGATTCAGAAGCGCAGCGCGTGATATTTCATGCGGCACTCGCAAATTCTAAATACGCGACTTCAGCAGACAGACCACACTATTGACGTGCTCAGCACATTCCCTTTCATGTACGTAGGTTGTATCATTTGGGATACCTTATTCTCAACAGGCGTGATGAATCTCACTGCAATGCTGCTGTATAATTTGATGAACATTTTATTCCAGGTGCCAATGGTGCAGAACTACTACAGCATTCATTCTGTTATCCGTGGGTTATTGTGGAAAAATTCAAGTTATGCGTACCTCGGCTACACCATTTCTACATGTTATTTACTTATACAACGAGAAAATTGAAAAATAAATGATAATACTATTATTTCTTGAATTGAAGCATAGCTGCTCTCTTCCAAAGCTTTCAACGAGCGAGCGCGATTCCTTGTGAACCTTACTGTGCCAATGTTGTCATGGTTAAACTTGTTGTAAAGCATATTTAACCATCCGAGGATCACGCCATTCACGTTACACGTGCGCCCTCGAAAAGGCAAGAACATGCATTAAAATCGCACTACAAGTGACTAAGCAAATTTATATTTTCATAAAGAACAACAAACTCAGGCATCAAGAAAAAGACTAACGGCAAAAAGCGGCCGTCGGCAGCTGAAGGAGCCGGTGCCTTACCAATGGTATAACCAACAGTGAGGAAATCACACTCAACAAATAATAAATAAAAGTGACCTTCACGGGAGATGAAAGCAGCGTTGAAAGGAAGCAGTTCGCTCCAGAGGAGATTAAACTGCCGTTTGGAATTTATGTGATGTGCCCGATATTAGAAGCAAAGGTGGCACACTAGTGTAGGTTTCATAGCAACACCTAGCAAAGTGAAGCCACTTCATCATTAGGTAACGCCCTTTTTGTTGAGCATCACGGTGTTGCTCGCCAGTACCTGCGTTTTATCCTATTTGCCACTTCGGTATTCTCTGTCTCTATGGCGAAGAAGGCAGCACTTTGGGAACAAGACGGATAACAGGGCCGTGACGACGGGAACAAAATGGCCCCCTCATTGAAGAGGCGAGATCAATCTCCACTAGCTCTTCAAGCTTTCTTGAATTATTGACAAGTCCCCAGTTTTGCTATCAGGCGCTTCTCTCTTATTACGTCGAGAACAGTGTCGCAACACCTTTTCGCCAGTTCTCGCTTCAGTGTAGTTCTCGTTCTTGGCCACTTCCCCATTTTTTTTCTTCGTCACTTAGCCTAGAGCACTTTGGGAAATGTACGTCTAAGACTACCCCGCCAAGGCTCCTTGAACAATGCGAGAACTCCCGCGGGCACGAAGAGGACCTCGCACGGTCCTCGAGAAACTCTACGCAAACATGAGCTGACGCTAATGGAGACACGAGTTAATGCAGCACGTTGCTCCTTGGAGGGCTCAGACGGGGTTCTCTTGTCGTACCTCCAGCGAGAAGTCGTGGACTATACAAGGAGGGTCAGTAAATAAGTTCTGGGTGAAACAGCGGAGCTACCGCCAAGCACCGGAGTTGGGGAGGTACTTGTCGAGATTTTTTCTCGTGTTGTTGCTTTCCGCAAGCGCGCTCCTGGGAGTCAACACTTTGGGTGTTGTCGCGAGGTGGGGAAAACACACGGACAACAAGCCTACGCATGACAACCTCAGCGCAGACATATCCTGCCATATCTTTACGATGTCTGCGAGATTCGCCTAAATGCGAGGAAGCCAATAGCTCACGGCAGCGGCACCATATAATACATATTGTTACGGGGAGAAACTATATACATGTAGAATATATCTACAAGCCAGGCAGCATTGCAACGCTGCAGCAAGGGCAGCAAGGGCAAGCTCAAGGACAACCAGACCAAGCACTGACTGCCGACTAGTCAGCATGTCACAAAGCACAACCACACGTGATATAGCATGCCTGTTGTAGCTATAGCTGGGACAATGTTGGTCATGCGATGCTCCACTTTCAGCGCTTTTCAGATGTAACTTCACGATCATTAGTAGGGAAGCGCCCAATGAAGTTTGGCATCACCCGAACTGCGTACCTTAAACTGCGACCAACATGTGGGAAAGTAGCGCTCTATAGTCTATAGTGTTGTCCGAGGAAAAAAAAAAAGAAAAAAAAAACGGCCTTTAGATACGCTCGGAACTGCACCGTACAAAGAAACCTTCAGGCGAGAGTTTTTAGGACATCCTGCTGGAAATAAATACAGTGAAGTATTCGCATTGAATTGTTCTTGTTTGATTTTTCGGATCATGTCTTGCTCACCTACATTGCTTATGTGCTAAGGTGAGGAAAGGGAATGTATACGTCAACGCTGAACGGTAGTTCCATGTCGGTTACTGTAATGCACCGCATGTCGGTTTACTTATCCATAGCATGCGCAGCGGCAATTCCCCTTATTTAAATTGCCAATACCAAAATCCATCTCGTCGGATTTCTGATCAATACACGCGGCGCATGCGATCCAAAAGTAGGTCACATGTGGCAACACTGGTGGACAGGGTAGAGTGGACTCATTTTCACAAGCAGCTCGATAGACACGAATTATGCATCAGCCACTTTGTGCCACAATGGTGCACGTCTCGCTTTGTTAGTTTGGTACTTCGCTTGTATTGACGTCGGATAATGCCCTGACTCATTTCTCTCTTGCTTATCATTCCAGCACGTTACTTTAGTTCGTCCTTCAGTTAATGGATAGTAGTAGACAGTACCTTTCTTACATGCGTCTTGTAAAATGTAGCTGCAACTGCGTTTGTTTAAAGCCGCTATCGCGAAGGTAACTTTTGAAACGTTATAGGTGAAAGGAACAACCTTTGTGCGGTCCCTGCTTGTGTCCAATGGTTCTTTTGGTTGAGAAAGAGAGGTTATTTCATGAAAACTGGAGAGGCTTGTTTGGCGACACAGTCTAAAGAGCCCCGATAAAATCGATCATGAATGAAATGATTCGTGCTGGACATAAATCATACACGCAACTTATTCAAAGGATATTACCAGACACAACATAAGAAATATAACTGATGTATCTCGTGGAGAGGAGTACTATGAACGCTGCACGTAGTTTGCATTTCAAAATTAAGAAAATTCCACATATACCTAATGCATGCCAAACTATTACAATATCGATGAGTTAAAACTAAATGTTAACGCTAATAAATGTTCTTAGTTGTGGCGAGTTGCAGATTATTATTATTGTATCTAATTGTTGCTAATTGCCTCAGGAATCTACAGTGGATTCAAGGGCTCAAGACCAGCGTCTTCAAGTAGCTGGTCATTCAGCAAAAAGCACCACTAGTGATAATATAATATTTCGTTATTCGTTATAGTAGAAGGCAAATGAATTAAAGCATATAGGGCAACAGTCAAAGAAGGCCATTAGGCATCGCTTAAAACATCGATATATGAACTGGCGAGGGCTATAACAACGACAAGGATAAAGACGACGACGACAAGGATACGAGAACGGCAGGGCGACGGAGACGACTGGACGACGAGAATAGTACTACAGTGACGGATGTATCGCTGTGAAAACGCCACGACCATAACGGCAATGATTAAAGCAAGGTAGCGATGACAAAATCAGCAACTAAAGTGACATCAGGGCCGCTCACACGTTGCGAAACTATGATTGAATCCTCGGTGGTGCATAGGGAGTTTTCTGAACTCTTCTTGAGCCAATGAAATATGATGGTAATAAACATAATGATACCTACGACAGACGCGACGAAATGTTTCTGTCTAGAACCCCTTAACTGCTATCGCTGTAAGAATGATAAAGTGAAAAAAAAAAGGAAACAAGGAACTCGAAGCTACGTTTGAAGGCGAGAAACGGCGGAACAATCTCTCTAAACCGTCGAAGCTCGGGGCAACACCCAATTTATTTCGCCCGAGTCATTTGAGCTCCCGCTGGAGCGGTGTCGAACGCGACCGGAATTCCACTCGGGTACAGGGGACGACTAAGAGGGCAGAGCCGACGAAAGTGGCACCCCATGCAGGTTCGCTGGCCAGGCGTCGAAGCCAACTGGGGCGGGGATTGCGTGGGCAAAACGCCGAGGCGTGTCGTCGTTAATTTGCATATTATTCCAAGTTATTTGTGCAGACCCGTGCCGGGGGCCACGTTGGCTGAATTCAAATGACCGCATTCGCTAGCCTCCTCCCTCCGCTTCCTCCTTTCCTCTCGGTGCTTACCATTTCTCTCGGAAATTTTCGTCGTTTTGTTCTCGCTCGAGGAGTTTTCATCTGCTCACGGACTTCGAATGACCTCCTGCATCGATTCGGCGCAAATGGCGTCGCAAACAAGGCGTTAAAAAAAATAAATGCACGGTCGGAGTAAACATTGTATTCTGTAGCGAACAAAAAGATAAATGGTATCAGTGCATAGCGTATGACCAACCTTGTCTTGAATTGGACTCACGTACAAACGTATCTTGGAAACTGGAGAGAAGTAAAGAAAATAAACGAAGGAGCCCTGTTATAATAATGTCTTGCCGTATGTATAATAAACTATGTTTCCTTTTGTTATTTTTTCTGTTCTTGCTTCTCTCTATTTGTGCACGCGAGTGCACGAAAAAAAAACAAGCATTAAGAAAAAAAATACCATAAACCAAGTCATGTTCTCGTACATTAGCGACAACAACAACAACAACAACAACAACAACAACAACAACAACAACAACAACAACAACAACAACAACAACAACAACAACAACAACAACAACAACAACAACAACAACAACAACAACAACAACAACAACAACAACAACAACAACAACAACAACAACAACAACAACAACAACAACAACAACAACAACAACAACAACAACAACAACAACAACAACAACAACAACAACAACAACAACAACAACAACAACAAAAGTAGAGATACGCAGGCCGACGTAATGTCTTTTCATTTTGATTGTTGCGTGAGTAACGAATTTGAGATTTTGGGGCAGCCGGCCCTGACGTAGCCTACCTTCCCGTGTTTCTACACATAAGAAAAAAGTACATAACAGTGATTCATAACGAAGCTTATCTTCCTGTCTTTCTACATTAGACAAAGTAATAGTGATGCAGACGTTTGGACTCTGAAGATCTATTTAACGTTTGGCTGCGCAATAAAAGTTACCGCTTCTAAGACCCTAACTTGTAGAATCTTCAGAGTAGAATATAAATGCTTCTTGTTACTGTATTCCTTTCCATTGTAAACACCACGTTCTTTACAATCAACTAAGCGAACATAACGCAGCCTTCCCTTAAGCGACTAAACTGCTTGATGGTTGTCTTCTCCTTGCGCAAGATATAGCTCGGGAAAGCAAGATTTACAGGCATAAACTTTACAAAACCAGGCGGAGTGTTTCCGCAGGTGGCCGCAGAATGAAGAGACGAGTGATGTAGCCCATTATAACCATGATCCCAACTCCTTCGCTTGCGCTATCTTCATAACTTGTGCTCTTTGTACAGTCATTACTGGTTGCATGGTTGAGAGACTTTGTAGCGACGTCAGAAATTGAATTACTCTAGATAACAGGTTCTGCATGATGAAACTTTGTAGCAACGTCAGAAATTGAATTACTCTTGATAGCAGGCTCTCCATGACGAAACACGCCTCTAAATATATTCTTTACGTTCGTATAGTCGCGTTTTCTTATTGTGATAGCAATCATATGGATACTCCAGGCGCATTTCTGCCATTGCTGTCAGCGTCGGCGTCGGTGTGATGTTCCGTATAAAGTCCAAGGGTGATAACATCGTGGCCGCGCGCCGTATGCAGTATGTGTGAGCGAAAACTTGCGAGAGTGAGCTAATGATGGCGGCTCAATCTCGCAGGAGCAAGAGAGGAAAGCGGGGAGAAAGCGCGCCGTCTTTCGTCGCGAGCAAGGCACCGGGCGGAGAGGAGGGAGGGGGGAAAAAGGACGTTTTACTCCGGGGCTGTTGTGTATGGCGCGGCCGCGAGGGCCCTATCTTGAAAACGATCTGCGATGGGAGCAGAGTGCATGAGCCGACTGCTGATAGCTTCGCGTGCGCTGTCTTTTCGCCCCTTAGTGGGCGTTGAAGCGAGAGGCAGAACGAAGGGGAATTTTTCCGCTGCGGATGCCGTGTTTCCTCGCTCCATCGTTTTGACAGCCGGGCCATCGAGTGAGATGTGTTCATGTTTGCTTGTGCAAACGTGACACTACGCTTGTTAATTTAGTTAGTAAGCGAATGTTTACAAGTTTATGCGGCCGATGAAACTACTACCCTTACTTCGTATAGCTGTCTACTAATTTGCTATTCCAATCGATGCTTCGCCTTTCGGGCGAAACTGTGAATTTAATTTGTTGCTAATGGATGTGTGTAACTGTGGGTACCGGTATTTATTTGAATTTAGGGAGGTCTCGATCATTGGCCGATACCGTAGAGTCAAATGTGATCCTCCGGTTGTAATGGCCTTTGGAGGGCCCATTACGGTTTGTGTCGCGGGACATGCGACCATCTTAAACCGGCAACCAGGCGAGAAAAAAAATCATGAGCCATTCATCATGAGCCTATCAATCATGAGCCAATTCCACCCTGCGAAGGTGGGTGACTAGCGAAGCTGTTTATCACACGGCACAAAGGTGGCACAGAATTTTCAATAAAGGTACGAACACATTTATTGTCTTGATCGCTTGTCATCGTGGCGATACGTACGCACACACATTTTCGTATCCCTTATGTTGTTATTATATTAATTCCATCATATTTGCGTATAGTCCGGACGCCCGAGGAAGCAACGCACCTACGAAGAGCAAGGACAGGAAGAGAGACGAAAATGCAATCGTCGCCGGCGGGCGGCAAACACCACCGATGAAGATCGTGCACAAAACGCCAAGCGAACGACAACTTGTATTTCGGGTTGTATATATACATTAGGTCGACGACGGGACAGCCGCCCCGAAGAACCGGAGCAAACTGGACACGCGTGATGTTTCGACGGCACCGCCACCACGGGAGGGCGGAAGGAAAGATAACTAGATACGCAAGCACTTGGAACGCCGACAAAGAGAGAGTAGACATGAACGACGCGGGCCCAAGGGTAGTTCAAAGGCGCATTACAGGTCCTAGAGCCAACTACATGGAGTACACAGGGGTATGTGCCATTGCGCTTGGACCCTTTCTGCACTTTCTCCCGGAACGGCCCACGAGACCAGAGTTTTTGCTCATGGACATGAAAATTTCACGGGACCCTGGCCATAAAAAGCTCCGCTGTAAAAAAAGTAGATGTGATAATCAGAACCGATTTTGCAGTTCAGTTATCATTGTAGAGTCATTCCGACTTTTGGTCGTGAAAGTATGTGTGCAATAAGAACGACTTAAGTTTGATTTCCACAACCGCATTATGTGCTCGGTCAGGCGATGCGTAGCAGGTTGTTTATTGGAGTTGCAGATTTCGTGTCGAGATAAGGGATATGCAGTCGACGGCGGCAGAGGACGAAGTATAGGCATAGTATGGCATGATGGTATGATAAATCTTTATTACGGTCCCTCGGAACGCGCGTCAGCCCTTAGAGGGCCGCTCCCACGTCGGTACAGAAAGGCCGAGCCTCTCTGCTGCGTCGCTGGCCCGATGGACAGCCCATAGCTGTGCTTCACGATCGGGGCTGCTTAGGGCAGCCTCCCATTTGGACGACGTGCCATCGTTGCCATCACGTAACGCGGGGCACCGCCAGGGCATATGTTCCAAGTCAGCTAGGTCTGAGCATAGCTCGCTTACATTGGTCGATTGTATGTGTGAATAAATTCTGTGTAACAGTACGGGGTTAGGATATGCCCCGACCTGGAGTAATCTGAGTGTTAACGCCTGTGGTCTGCCTAGTTTCCTATGTGGCCGAGAATATCGTCTCCGTCTCATGTAAAAATGTTTGGTAAGTTCGTTATATGAGGAGGGAGGGTCCCGATTGTCCATAACCTCAGCGACGCGCCACCCGGTAGCTACGCGGTCAACGATTCCTCGCGCAGCTCTGTGGTCCGACTCGTTGACGTTGGGCGGGGCGCCCCCGATCTGTCCCATGTGTGCGAGGAACCAGATGATAGTGTGCTACTTGATGTCCTGCAGAATGCGCAGGACCTGCTCCGAAATGGTGCCCTTGGCGAAAGCTCGGACACCATGATATTTAAAAATATAAATTGGCTTTTGTCTGCCAAAACCACAAACGATCATGCTGAAGCAGATGATTACAGATTAATTTTGACGACCTGGGCTTCTTTAACATGCACCAAAGTGTATGTACACGAGCGTTTTTGCATTTCGCCACCATCGAAATGCGGCCCGCTGCGGCCGGGATCTAACCCGCGATCTCAAGCTCAACACCGCAACGCTATAACCACTAAGCTACCGCGACGGGTAGAGTAATAACACCATAGGAACTTATTATGATTAGCAGGATGACGCATTATGGGGAAATCACAGATATGGGAGATAGGTATTTTCCGCGTAGTGAATCTATACATACATACAGTGCTGCCATTGATGCTAATAATCAAGATGACGACGACGAAGACGACGACGACGACGACGACGACGACGACGACGAGGATGATGGTGATTATCGTTAGAGTGTCTTCAGTGCCTTAAGGCACGGCCAAAATATTATTACGATATCATCTAGAGATGCTCAAGAGACGAGCCGCCGCGAGAAAGACGATGAAGTGTGTCTGGGCTTTTGGCGCGAGCAAGGTGTCGGCCTGGCGGTTTGATTACAGTGTAAATATATTGTAAATAGCCTCTTTCGTGTGTGTCTTTCCACACGTAACATTCTGGTGGAGGATTGCGATCCCCGTCCTCGCCACGGAACTCCGAAGTGGTCGGTACATCGAGCTTGTCACCATGCCTCCCGGTGACGAGACCGCGTCTGCAACGGCTTCGGCTCGTCCGCCTGCTCCTATCGTCACGGTTGTCGAACATCGCGACCCTGGTGTGTTCTCTGGCCTGGAGGGACAGGACGTTGACGAATGGCTCACGCTCTATGAGTACGCCAGTGCTAATAACAGGTGGGACCGAACGATTATGCTCGCCAATGTCATCTTTTATCTCGGCGGCACCCCACGCGTGTGGCACCAAACGCACGAAGATGAGTTAACCAGTTGGGACAGTTTCAAAGAGAAGCTATGGGAACTGTTCGGCGACCCCATTGGGTGCAAGGTTGCCGCGAGAAAGGCTCTAGCGTCCCGTGTTCAGACATCTACGGAGCCCTACGTTTCATACATCCTAGATGTTTTGGCTCTATGCCGCAAAGCGGACGACACCATGTCTGAAGCAGATAAAGTGGCACATGTGCTAAAGGGCATCGCCGACCACGCTTTCAATTTGCTTGTTTTCGGCAACGTGTCGACTATCGACGCCATTATAAAAGAATGCCGTCGCCTTGAACAGGCTAAGAGCCGCCGTATCACACACCACATCACGCGGCTACCAAACACTGCTGCTACGTCGACATGTGAGGGTCGACCTCGTCAGACGACCACCTGTGACGACGTAACCCGTATTGTTCGCCGCGAGCTTGAGGCCACCTGTTCACCAGCCTTCTCCGCGACGCCTCCCGATCCGCCTGCAGCCACGATTGCAATGATTCAGGCCGTCGTACGACAGGAATTTGAGAACATGGGTCTGAACTCCGTGTGTTCAACCACTCAACCCAGCGTTCACCAGTTCTCTAGCGGCCCTCCTCGTCCCCGGCCGACCTTTTCTGCTCCATACCGCAACCCGTCCGAATGGCGTACCCCTGATGACAGGCCGATCTGCTTCCACTGCTGTCGCACCGGCCACGTCGCTCGTCACTGCCGCAACCGATGGCCACCACCTGCTCGGACGTACGCCGACGCTTATTCCCGTACCTTTCGACCTACTGCTCCCTATGCTACCCGCCATGAACCCGCTGCCGCTGATGCCCCAGCTCCGAACCTTCGCTACAGCCGCTCGCCCTCCCCTCGACGCCACCAGTCTCGTTCGGAACCACCAATGATTCCCAGCAGGGAGTTTGATTCTGCAGCAAAAGTGTGGCTTGCCATGTAAATTTAATGTGTGCTGCTCCTACCATCTTTCGTCTTAAGGCGCATGCTTTAAGCATATGACTGTGTAGTGACTTTAGCACTTAACCGGCGGATCAATGCTCGGAACACATGGGCGGTTGGTCACCACGCTTCCCGTGACTGCACCTTAGCAGCTCGCCAGATGTACGTTTCTCAAGCCCTCCACCGCGCGGACGCCGGATATACTTCATTAATATTTCTGCTTCAATTGCAGCAACACGCACAAGGATTGAGGAAAAGGCACAGCCCTCGACAAGGATCCCAAGGAATGCTCTTGCATTACAAGAAATAATCTAAAGGAACCAACCGAATTTCTAACTTTCATTGCATTCTGATTATATTCCTTTACTTGGTGCTTGGTAGAAACGCTACCACTGCGCCACGGAGGCTAAGAGCAACGAAGAAAAACGTCCTCTGACAGCAGCGCTTTTGCCCGCAACCGAAGAGAGTCAACAGTAGCATAGAACGAAAAAAAAAAAAAAAAAAGAAGCAAGAGCTTCTATTTCAAGCTCGGGTGGACGATCTGGGCAGAGTTCAAAGTTCTCGCATATGAACCCGCCGCCACGGTTGGCTGGGTTCCTGCGAGAACGGGACGGAGATCGCGCGTGCAGCAAAGCGCGCGCGTAATTTGCCGGTGCAGAGTATACGAGACCTCCAAGCGCGCACCTTCCTCAGCGCGCAGCTGGGGCCCGCTCTAAAATGGACGAAGGAGAAATGGTAGGAGAAGGAAGAGCAGCACAGCCGGGAGCTTTGAGCTCGTTAGCATATTCAAATGAGCAAGAGACTGCCGCGCTCTCTTTACAACTAAGGAAGCGCGGCATACAAAGTTTCCAATTAGCGCCCCCCTCCTTGGTTCACTGTGGACGAGCGATGCCACTGCCGTTCTTTCCTTGGTTCTGCCAGACTCCGCGAGGGCGGCCCGTTTTCTTCTGTCGCCCTCCTTGAACAAACACGGACGGATGAAACACGGCGTTCTGCCGCTCAACGTTGGTTGAAACGAAAAAAAAAAGTGTAGTCTGAGGACGTCTTGCGGACGTTGCTTCGTGGCTCCTCGGCACGCTGGCTTAGGAATTGGCTTAGTGTGCCAGTGCAACTTCTTTGCTGAGTCCGTAATCCATGGAATCTGCAGCCGGACGTTTAGGCCCCGCATTTCGCCATGTATTCAGAGATTGGTTTCTACTTAAATGCGCGAGCATAATAAAGCGTCGCGTGGAATTCGGTCACTAAGTGGCCTACTATTATAATGGTTAATTTCGTGTCGAACGACGGTGAGTCGTATTCAGTGATGTGAAGTTCGGAACTCAACGTAGATTCTGCATGCTCTCGATACTTGCAGAACACAACTCTATTTGTTCGTCTTAATGTGAACTAGAATATCGGCTTCCCCCTGTTTGCTCTCCGCTTAGGACAGCTGTCTCCTTGTCCCTTAACGTACGCCTAGTATTTTTCGTTTCATCGCTGGTTGCGTGGTTCTTAACTTCTTCTCAAACTTCTTTGTTATCCCCTAGGTTTCTGCTCCATGCATATGTTATTAACAGTAGAATGCAATGATTTTACACTTTCTTTACAGCTTAAGCTGTTGTGGGCTCACTATAATAGCCATTTCGGTTGTCAATGGTGTCCGTCAACGCCTGTGTCCATCGCAGTTATCGCCGGGAATGAGAAAATAAAAAGCGTCCCCGCCGTGATCAAACCCGGGCCCGCTGCGCCGGAGTCAGCTACTCTACCACAGAGCCACGCCAGTGCTCTCTTCTTTAACAGCGAAGCTGTTTAAGCAAGCCGTAATTTGTGGTTCGTATCAAGAAATAAAAGCAAATAAACTTTCCTGCCAAGACGGGATTCAAACCAGCGTACCCATGATCCCAAGGCGAGCGTCGTAACCACTAGGCTATACAGCCACTTTTTTAAAAATTTATTGCCGGTCTTTGACTTGACAGAAACAAACTAATGTGCACACATTCAAATATCACATTTGGAAGCAATTATACAGGATGCAAGAAAAAAAGCAAGGGAAAAACATACAAGCCGCCCGTCCGTGTTGGACCGGCGTTTGTCACATTAAAATTCCTTCATGGCTGTCAAAGGTTCTAGCCTTGACAGCCAATCCAGCACACACTCTTGCATTTTCTGTGCTTCAATAAATCTTGCAATACATTCTTTGAAATAAATACGTGCGGGCCTAGCGTCAGGATCACAATGGTACCCCGCCATTCGTTCGCGCCATAAACATTGGAGCGCATTCAACATGATAAAGTCGTAGGGCACCCCGTCGTCATCCTTAATTGCTAGAAATCTTATCTCGTGGGGGTCCAGCGGCAACTCTTTCTTTAGTGTTCGCTATAACACATCCCAGAAGTAAACCCCCTCCCAACAGTGCAAAAAGACATGGTCAATGGTTTCGGGCTGCTTGCAGATCAAGCAGTGCGATCCCCATGGTACAATACAACCCCGTTATTTCATAAAAGTCTTGACGGAGAGCGTTCCGGTGTGAAGCTTAAAGAAAAAGGTTTTTACCCCTGGTGGTACCTTCATGCGTTTCACCCGTTTGAGTACATCCTGTCCTGGCCCTCCACTGTATATGGCTCTGTATAATGGCACTGGGAAAAGTACATCACAAAGATCTCTGTACAGTGTTTTCCTTTTCACTTCACTGAGATAATCATTCGTAAAACGCACAGACAGGAAGCGTACACTATCGACCACTTCCTTGAAATACCCACGCAGTGTTCCGGTCATGCTTTCCGTACTAACTACATGTTCCGGCAATGCATCGCTCAACCTTAGCTGGCACACAGTGCGCAGAAAGGGGTCACGCACATCGCGAAAAAAGAAAAATTGATTTACCAGCTTTTTGTTAGGCTATACAGCCACGCTTGCAGAACATGCATTTATGCGAACCATAAGATTGCGTTCGAGCGTCGTCGTCTTCGTCCACAGCTGACGCATTCGCACGCTCGTGCTCTGCGAGGTGAACAGGTTTTGCGTGCTATTAGAACGCGCGCGCGAGAGAGAGACGCATTCATGGAGCGGGTCTGCTAGAACGCGTTGTCGGCATTGCAACGCGCAGTGACGGCCGTAAGTCCGAGACGGGCGAAAAGAAATTATCATCATCATGAGTAATAAGATGAAAAGTTCGCGCACACTTCCGAAAAATGCTGGGCTACGATCATCCAGCTTCGCTGTCGATCGTCCAGCCGATTGCAAAGTTAAGCGTTTTTTTTTATACGCGTCGCATAGCGTCGATGCGTGCACACTTTGCATAATATTACACTGGGCGGCACGCCATGTAGTTGTTGCACTGTTAGTGGTACAAGGCAGATAGAGAAATGTTGGGGAAGAAAAAAAAAAGGTTTAGGCGATGTATGAATGAATGAATAAAGCCTTTATTTTAAGAAAGGGGACGGCTCTAGGCCGCTGTTGGGGATTAGGTGGGAAAGGAATGTGGGTTCTCGGATTGTTGGCTGAGGCACATCTTCATCTCAGTCTTTGATCTCCAGCTTTATGCAGACTCAGGTGCATGTTCAGTTCCGCCGCTCTCGCACGAGCTGGTCGACCCATTCTACACTACTCGAAACAAGCCACTTTGTCTGCCATATGTCGCAATGGCTTTCTGTGTTTCAGGGTTAGCTTGTATTCCGATTCCTAGTGTTCTAATATCTCCGTGCAGTAAATGTTGAATGTTGTATCTCCCTTGTGAAAAAGCTGCACAGTTCCAAATGACGTGTTGCAAGTGTGCTCTGCATGACTCCTGACAGTGTGTGCATCGAGAGCACACTTTAGGGAGCACACAATGTGTGCATTATAGCTTGGCCGCGCGACGCGCTTCAAGATGAGCGCTTCTTCTTCGAGTGTCCGGATCTTCTTTGGTCGTTCCATGTCAAGGGAAGCATGTACTCGCCACAGAGTCAACGAGAGTTCTGCCACCGTCACGGCGACTCCGAGGTTTAGCTCCCTGGTGATGTAACGACCAAGCTGCGCCGCCACACTAGCCGGGGCGTGGGTGGTCGAAACCTGCCGAGCCGCCGTCAGAGGCGCCAGCTGCAGTCACGGACACCACACACGTTCGGCACGAACGCGGGGAAACGCGGACGGCGTCGGCAGCAGCTCTGCGCGTTGACTCGTTGGTGCTGCTACAATTTCTTTCTCTTTCTTTCTCTCTCTCACTCTCATTTTCTCTTTTTCTCTCCGAGCATAGCGCGTGCCGCGCGCATGCTCTCCTTCCCTATCCTTAAAGTCCCATGTTAAGGCAACATGTGCACGGCATGGAGAGGAGGCGAAGCACACGCCGCTCCGTGAGGTGGTTGCTAGGCAATGCGCGGTGACGTCATCGCCAGATGCAGTTTTTTTGTTCGCACTACACAGCCTAACCAAGAGCTTAAACAGCTCGGCTGTTAAAACATGTGTGGCATAAGCAAATCAGTTCTGTGGAATCCCGCAAGGTGGAGGGAATGTCATGAAAGGGTAAAATTGTCATCCACCCGAATGTAGGCACCTAAAGAACGCTTCGCAGTTGAGGAAAAAATCACCAGCCCTTCCCCTGTAGAGAAAATGGGGGTACGCGAAGCTTGTCGTGTGTGTATCTGACCTTCGTCAGGGTAACGTAAAGTTCACGACATGTCACGGTAATAAAATCCCGGCCACGGCGGCCACATTTCGATGGGGGCGAAATGCGAAACCACCCGTGTACTTAGATTTAGGTGCACGTTAAAGAACCCCAGGTGGTCCAAATTTCCGGAGTCCCCCACTACGGCGTGCCTCATAATCATAACTGGTTTTGGCACGTAAAACCCCATAATTTAATTTTTAATTTTTAATAAAACATAAACGTTTATTACATGTATACATCGAGGGAAGGAAACGTAGAACGCAACGGAAGGAAGCTGCACGAAAGGGAAACAAAAGTAGAAGGAAGGAAAACGAAAAGTACCACGAAAGGGAACGAAAAGTAGTAGGAAAGGGAACAGAAAGTAGTAGGTCAAGTACACACATGACAAGCTTCGCTTACATAGATTGATTTTCTCGACAGGGGAAGGGCTGGCGATTTTCTTTCTCTCTTTCTCTCTATTTGTCTCTCTCTTTCTCCATCTGTGTCTTTCTTTCTCTTCCTCTTTCTTTCTCTCTCTTTTACTTTCTTTCTCTCTTTCTCTATAAAATTCTCTCTCATGATCAGTGTTCTCTGTGACTAATTGGCTTAGATGAATATATTTTGCACAAATTCTATGGCTGAGTGCAAATAACAAATTCTCATTTTCTTCCCAGGCTATTTAAACAGACTTCCATTTCTGCATAATAATATTCAATCCTACTCGTACACTTTGTTGGTTAATTTTTTTAAAATTATTTGGCAAGTTCTCTCCATCATAGCTGAACAGGACAATGTTATCTGCAAATCGAGGTTGTTAAATTGTTCCTCGTTGCACAACACACGTAGGAGCAGTGGAAGGCGTGACTGTCCAGCTCTGACCTGGCCGACCAGCAATCGCTAATCGAGCAGGTTGGACGGCGGCTATGGCAAGTCGGGCTCTCGACTAGGGCTCCTCAGGATCAAACAAAGTTCACTGCCTGTCTGTCTGTTATCATCGAATAAAAGTTTCTTCTCTCTCGCTCTCTCCCCGTTGATCCTCAGTCCCAATCCTTCTCAGTCTAACAACTTCCATTTCTTGTTCTAAGCATGCAGTGAACAGCATTAGACATATTGTAACTCCTTGCCTGGCCCTTTTCTTGATGAGTATTTTTACGCGTTTCCTATGAATAATTAAGGTAGGTGCGCAATGTTTATAGATATCTAACAAGATATTCACGCATGCTCCCTGTACTCCTAGGACAAAAAAATGACATTCTTGTCTGGTGGTATGTTATCGGAACCACGTTCCCTTTCGTAATCTATGAAACCCATACAGAGGGGTTAGTTGTACTCAGCAGATCTCTCAATTACTTCCATTGTAGAATACCCCTTCCTGAAGCCAGCCTTTACTCTGGTTTCACTTAACTCAGATGTTGCCCTGGTTCTATTGAAAATTACCTTCGTGAATATTTTATACAACAGCGAAAGCAAGCTAGTCGGCCTAAACCTCTTCGGTGCTTTTAGCCTGTCTCTTCTTATGCATTTCTATAATGTTGCATTCTTCCAGCACTCTGGTATATTTGATGTCTTGAGGCATTGCGAATAAATGGTGGCCAGCTTTTCGGATGTGATATCCCCTCCTTCTTTGATCAAATTGACTGTTATTTCATCTTCTCCTGACGCTTTTCTCCTGGAACTGCCTTGGAAAGCCCTTCTCATTTCATCACTAGTAACACATGTAACTTCTGTTTCTTATTCGTAATTACTACCAATTGCAGTTCCGTGGCTACTCCGGGTATACTGTACGTACAGTTCCATGCAGAATTTATCGGCAGCCTTCCCTATAACGTCGAAATTGAGCTGCAGTGTGACCCATCATTTCACCTACACTCTGCCATCTGCTATCTTCTTGTCTAGCTGAGATGCGGCAACGACTCCCCTGAAAGGCTGTTGTGCCATGCTTGATTTTCATAGCGAAATTATGTTCCTCCAGCGTTACAACATCAATATTCAATGAGACATTGTTCCTGATTTCATGCTAGTTAGTGTGTGTTCTAAGTGTGCAGGTTTGAATGTGTTGACATTCAACTGCAGCAGACCAGCGTCAAGCATTGTAGGGAGGTTGTCGTCCTCTTCCCGCGTCTGTTTCACCGTTCTTGCTTCATTCGCGGTTGGCCTGCCACGATTTGCATTGTAATAGCGCTTGCAAAGGTTCTGTATGAAATAATCTTTCCTTGCGCCTTTGTTCCCTGGATCCTCATCTGAAGCTCCGCCTTCCACATGGCTTACCACGTCGGGAGGTAACTCTAATTTGTTGCCTATGGATTGGTTTAGCCTGTACTATCCCATCGGACTGACCACAAGTCCAGAATGTGGAGTTTGGGGGTGCAAAGAGACGATACCGCACCTACTGTTTGATTGTCGTCGTTTTAATGCACAAAGAAACGTCGTCATCACCACGCTCGACAAGTTTGACAACCGTCCCCTTACGGAAGCCGAAATTCTTGGACCCTGGTCCCAGCCACGTCAGCCCAAACTGTTGCAAAAGTGCTAGTGTACTTTTTAAAAGCTACGCGGCTCATTGATAAGCTATAGAATGTGCGAACTGATGCGCTCGTTTTTAATTTTTTTAATTTTTTAATCTTCCCTTGTTTTCGTATCTTTTCTGCCCATACCCCATGCCCCTGTGCAGAGTATAGCCAACCGGACACTTAATCTGGTTAAGTGTCCACTTGTTTCCCTCCTCCTCGTAAGTGGCGTTGTGTTTCAACGTGAGTGTTTCGCCGCTGCCACCGCTGTATCACAAGGTACATCACACGGCCTTTGTCAGCAAGTTTACACAGTTTTCCATCTGCTGCATAGAACATAAATGCGTCTTGAAACACTTATTAGCCGTCTGAGAGTGGCTACCGCGTACACAAGATAGTCTCTACATCAGATTGGCCGTGCTGAAAATCCTCACTGACAATGTGGCAGCGCAGATGAAGATGTACAACATCTACTTTTATAATGCCACAAATACTTTGAGCCATGAAATAGACTAGTGTCAAAACTCATCAGGCTTGGGTGAAGGCGAATGAGCTTAAGAAGATGGTGGGACAGTCGCTAGCAACTGTACTCATCAAAAACATGCACTGGCTGCTCTTAAACAGATTTCTTCAGGTCACTGATATTGCGGAGAATGACTAGGATAAGAAATGCATGCGAGTTTTGCCTGGTGAAACTAGGTGCGTGGATTATTATATATGTAAAGTCTATGCACTTTTCTCTTATGGGTTCATTTTGTGTATCTGTAATTGCACTTGTATTGTTTGCAACATTTTTATAGCATCATTTTAACATGCACTTCTCTCTCTTACGAAAGTCTGCGCATCTTTACTGCAACCACTGACAGCGCGAAACGACACGAACTACACAGAGAAGATACACGGACAAGCGCTGTGTATCTTTTCTGTGTACTTTGTGTCGTTTCGCGCTGTCAATGGTTTTAGTATGGATTACCAACGCGCCCAACGTACCGTCCTTTTGAAGCATCTTTACTACATCAGTAGTGCGATACTCATTATGAGTCATGTTATAATACCCCGATTGAAACGATCCATATGCACTTTATTAATTCCACATGTTTTCCACACAATTTTAGTTAGAAATATGCGAAATTTCTACGGATTCTATAAAGATTTCGCAAGAATTATACAGTAGTTATACGCAATTCATGGAATGGCATACGGAACCTTTCAATAGGGATGTATCATTTTATAACGCATTTTTGTCTTTGTGATAATTTGTGATTTATTTCCATGTCACTCATGTGCAAAGGAATAGCCGGCACCATCTGCTGGCACCACCATCTCAACCACGTCATTAAAAAAAATTCATTCAATAACTTCCCGTGACACATAGCATACTCACGCACTATGCCGGGCACGCGCAAATACCTGCATAAGCAGGCTGCAACCCGGAGGACGAACTACCCTAATTGGCGCGTCGCAACAGCAGCGAGCGCATAATGAGAGTAAGTCAGCCTATAATCGAGCCACGCTTAGAACAGCGACGGGTAACACTGTCTTACCTCGCACACTCCTTATTAGGCACTACACGTGCATCAGCGCGTATGGCTCGTGTGCCGTTGCTTTTAGCAGGACGTGGGCGCAGCCAGGAGCCCGATGCTTAGTATCAGGCATATGTAAGTGCAAAGGGAACTCTAAAGGAGAAGGCGGCACGGGCGGGGCAAATGAGCGATCGGAACGAAGTCTGGGCTCACATGCGAAGGTAAGGCAGCTCGGCACACACACACACACACCACCACCACTGCCGACGAGACGTAACAAAGCCGTTGCCCATCGCCTCCGCGCAGGAAACAGGACGGCGCAGGAAAAAAAAAAAAGGGGGGGGGGGGGGGGCGGGAAGGAGGCTGCTAAGCGCCGAAAGTCCGCGTGCGGCGAGCGAGTTAGCGGCGCCGGCACCGAATCAAGATTCATTCTGCCTCGCGGGATTTCTTAATGGAAACAGGCTCCTGGGGTAACATGCATAATAAATCTCGGCGGCACCCCAACCACGCGCGCACCAGAGGTGGTCCCACGCGCGCAGAGGCACCTGCTATTTCTGTAACCGGCTCCTCTCTGCCGACTTAGGCGTCCGCCTTTCCTGCATCGTGCGGAGAGCCTTTTGTTTACGCTTTTATTTGGTAATGTTTTTTCTTTTACAGCTTACTTTGGCTACAGACACACTTTTGTTTCCATTTTATACCCGAGCCATGCAGAAGCGCCGAAGGAAAACTAAATGCCAGCCTCTCATCTTTTTTTTGCCCCCCCCCCCCCCCCCCCCTTTATTCTTAGCTTCCGCTTTAAACTTTTCGAAGTAAACCTGCGTCTCCGTTCTTCACTTTGTTCGCTTGAGGAACTGGAAGCTTTGTAATGCTCTGAAGTTACCGCTCGATGCAGAAGAAAAAGGAGGATGAAAAAAAAAAAATGGAAAGCAAAACAAGAAGACAGGAACCGCCTCCATTCCTGTGTTATTTTTTTTTTGCCTCCGCTAGAGACAGCCACTTCGCACTCAGGGAAAATTACCTCCTCCGGAGATTACATTAATGCGCCCGAGATACATCAGAGCAACATTGTTCTCCTGCTTCCTACGCTTTACCTTTGAAGCAGCGACCAACGTAATCATTCAAAGTTATGTCCGCACAAAAGGTTTTCCTTTCTTTGTTTAAGAACTGCTTTATAGTAGCGAAGTATAAGGTTATTTTCTAATATATTAACGGAGTCACTGAAACGCAAACATTACATCTCGCTAGGCCGCTTGGTGAAATTCTTGCAACTGCAGAGAGGCAACCTTTCGTGAGAACGGGCCAGGAGACGTAAACAAGAAAGGTTAATTTATGTAGAGAAGTGTTCGTGGGCGACATCAGCGAACATTTCCCTGGAAAAATTAAACTTTTGATAATTTAAATACATATTAAACTATTATCTGATGCTGGTTAACGCCGGACTGTTGAAAATAACGGCATTGCATTCAAAAATGAAGAAAAGGAGAGTGTAGCTTTCACCAGAAAAACCACTGGGATTGCCTTTTAATACAATCACCAATTTCTTTTATTTAATAAACGTCTTTCTCTCTCTCTCCCTCTTTCTGTGTACCATTAGAATCTTTTTGAAAAGCACCTGAAAAAAAAAAAAAACGCTTAACCTTGCCCTCGGCCGCGCAACGCTTCAAACAGCGAAGCTGGGCGATCGTAGCCCAGCATTTTTCGGAAGTGCGCGCGAACATTTCATCTTATTACTCACGATGACGATAATTTCTTTTCGCGCGTCTCGGACTTACGGCCGTCACTGCGCGTTGCCTGACCTTCTGTTTCTCTTCAAACTCTTTCACGTTATCCTCACCTGACCCGAATGCTTTAGTTGTGTCATGTTTCGGATGCCACGCAATATCACCAGAGAACATAAACTTTTCCATATCCCTGCGTGTCATCACTAACACTCAACCACCCACAGAAGATTGTCTTTATAACGCTTATTCTCATCATCTCGATATGTTTCATAACTCATTGTCAATGTTGTTTTCCGAACCTTGCGTTGTTGTTTAATTGTGTCACTCAATAAAAAAAGAAAATAAATTATGGAGTTTTACGTGCCAAAAGCACGATCTGATTATGAGGCACGCCGTAGTGGGGGACTCCGGAATAATTTGGACCCCCTGGCATTCTTTAACGTGCACCTAAATCTAGTTACACAGGTGTTTTCGCATTTCGCTCCCATCGAAATGAGGCCGCCGTGGCCGGGATTCGATCCCGCGACCTCGTGCTTAGCAGCCCAACAGGTTCCACGCATTCTTCAACTGCCTTTCCCCTGCCTTTCCTTTTGCTTTTACCTTGCGGTTTGTTGTTTGTACACCCAGATTTTCATAATTCTTCTTTTAATTATTTTGGTTAGTTTTCTCGTATTACGCTTTGTTCTCACTTTTCTGTCTATATTTTTGTTTAACTTTTCTCCTGCTATATCTTTTAATATCTTTTTAATGATTCATGCATGCGCGCGCCAGAACTCAGACCTTAGGGTAAAGGACACGATAAACTATTCCTTTCTTGATTATTCTACAGTTCTTGTTATTTTTTCTTTTTGGTCGGTGACAGGAATGGAAAGTATTTCCCAATCCGCACTTTTACTGAGGAAGGGGAACTTGCAAAAAGAGTGGATGTGTGCTACGCGTCCGTTCGTGGTCACATGACGTGGAACAGTCGTGCCCCCAAATATACTCCAGCTGGGAGCCGGAGGGAAATAGCGGAGCTCCGCAGAGCGATTCTCAGCTGATAAAAGACTGGAAACAGGTGCAGTTCGAGAAATGGGCGCGCAAGGTGTAAGTCTGTGTTATTTTTTCCCCCTTCTCGATGAACGATGCCGCCTCAGAAAAAGAGAGAGAGAGATTGACAATATCTGAAGATGTTGTGCAACGCTTCCCTAGATGATTACGATGAAATATAAGATACAAATAAACAACCAATAAACTAAAAAAAATGAGGTCGCTCGCCATCAGCGAGGAGAAAGAGTCGTCCAACATTGCAAATCATTGGGTGAACTCTATAGAGATCTATCTATCGACGCAATAAATGAGTTCGATGACTAAAAGGAATCGCTGGAGCCTCGTGGTTATTTTTTTTCTCGTAAGATAAATAAGTCATGGCACACCATGGTTGCTGATGAAGCCGTGTCATAAGCCGCGCAATATGGCACTACCAGAGTGCGCCAGAATCTAATTTATTCATGATACTTTTACTGCGACAGCAAACAGCTAGAGAGTATATATTCTTACCTAAACGCAGCTGGCGCAGTTCTGTAGGGCCACCACTCTGGAAAGCTCACAATCCGCTTATCTCCGACGGCACATTGGAAGCAGTCAATTGGGTTGCAATATACGCAAGCTGCGAAGTCGCAGGAATACTTCGGACGCTCAAGAAGGTGGTTATGACCTGATGACCCTGGCTTACCACTTTTAGAACAATCTTGTTGTATGCGCCGTATGGCATACTTAGCAGCGATTTAGGCAGGTCTCAAGCACCCATAATGGCTAACGGGTAACACCTAATGTGGTAATGTGATGACGCTGCCTTGTTCTCGCTTTTACGTCTAAGAGACCTTTACGACCGGAGCTTTACTAGGCCCATATCATTCAGGGCCCGTATATACGGCTAAGAGTAAAATAGAGACGGAGGCGATAGAAAGGAGAAATATATTGAGGTCAAGACAACAGTAAATTCGGTTCGTTACCTTGCACTGGGGACGGGTGAAGGGGAGGTGGAAAGAAAAAAAATAGCGGGGAGGAAGAGTGTGTATAAGCACGCGCAAACCATCGAAATATGTAATCACAAATCAGCATACGAAAGCGATTCGCGCAAGTCTGTTGCCCTTTAGAAGCGTAACAATGCTTTCGTCACCCTCTGCCTCGAATAATGGCGAGGTGGGCGTTTCAAAACGGTCTGTTCCGAAAGTGTTTTTTTTTTTATCAATGTGGTTTTTGCGCAGTCCCGAGCGATCCTCTCTGTGCTAGAGCAAAGTTAGAAAGAAAGTATCTGAGGACACCTAGTAATGTGAGTTGTGAACGCGAAATTGTCCAATTGAACGCCGCTGAGCGGTCCTACGGGTTATGAACTCCTCGCGGGCAAGATAGCGCGTAGATGCCAACGCCTCCCAGTGGTTAATCCCAGTGAGTAAGACACTTGGTTTCTGAGCGTGAGGTTGTAAGTTCAAAACTCACTACCGCCACAGTTTTACAGCGCCGTTTGGTTGACCTCCCTGCCTTTCCTCTCCTTGCTCTCTCTCTCTGTTAGCGTTTAGTTTGTCGGCATTTTTCTCATATCCACGTCCGTTAGCAAAAATGTGGGCCGATCCCGGAGGTAGTGCAATACCCGCGGCGGAGGTGAAGCAGGCTTTAAGCACTCGGCAAAGTGAATCGAAAACTGGATACATTCTTTGGAATAACGCATACAACATACAGAACATCATTGTTTTCAATAAAACACAAGCTCAAATCAAGCACCCGAACCACATATACAATGAATAGCCCACGAGAAATTCATAAGGGCGTTCTATGCCGCTTCACGATGCATGCGAATTTCCGCGTAGATGCAAGGTCTGCGAGACAACGCCTAATTGAAAGTCTCACGTACACGCGTGATGTCCTAAAGCACATGACTGAACCGCTAGAGTGGTTTCAGGAGCTTGACTCTTTCGTGTGTATGGTGGCCTCTTTGAAGGCCTTTTATATCAGTACAGTCTAGCCAAACGATGTAATAATATTGTGTAACACCAAATGACCTGCTTTGTATTTGTACGTGTGTACGTATTGTTGCTAAAAGGCAATAAAGAAAGAAAATGCGTCCATGGCATAAATGGTTTCAATATCGTGCTTCTGAATTAGAGGTACTATATCCGAATTCTGCTCTCTAACATTTTCATTCATGTTTATTTATTTATAACACAGTACTTTGTTTAAAATGACAAGTTTACAAAGTCACGAATCCGGTTGAAGCCAGAAGGACGAAGTTTAGGCAAATCCATGCACACTTCCCATAATTCCTGTGCTGACTGAACCACCCCGATTGCAGCTCCCGCAGATAATCCCGTTGTAGCGCTGCTGTGGGTAGACCACGCAGTATTAGGGCTCCCCAGGAACCACAGCGACCACAAAGCGATTATCGCTATAGCATTACTCTAAAGTAACAAAACATTTCACGCAGCCATCAGCAGATGTAGTGGCTTTCCAATTGCTTCCCTGGACAACCACTTTGCCAAGACCGGGATGGCGAGTAAATGTTTTTCTTTCGAGTTTATTCTGTTCTCGTATACATTAATTTCCTCATAGCGATTACCGAGGCGAAGTTAGAATGCAAGCGAGAGCTTGCGCAGACGAGGAACGCGTGGATAACACAGGCTTCCGAGAGCGAGAGTTCGGGTCACGTGGCGTCGCGGCGATGCGCTCTCCCTTCACACGATGCCTGGTGAGCCAGAGCTGCAGCACGTGTTCCCTTTCGCCCGCTCTACTCCGTCGAGGCTCGAACGTGACGTGGCATCGCAGCCAATGTGAATTTAGGTGGCGTTTTCCTGCCACAGACGCCGGCTTTTTCGCTCAATGGGCCATTTGATGCTTTCGCGTCAATATTGCACAAGAATATGCTCGCCACGACTGTCGCCAGATGCAGCATCCCAGTACGGAAACCAAAAGACGTGAAGAATATAAGCATACACGTCAGTGTCCCTAATCCTGGCACTAAAGAGCGTCGTGCTAGACCAGCGTGGCACACCGCCGGCGCTAGATCAAAAGCACCGACACGCTTTTTGCAAAAATTCCGTTACACTGCTTTCATCGAGCGGTCAGCTGCCTCATCATCCACTCCTTATCCCCTCCTCGTCCCTTTCAGAGGCAGCTGAAACTTCGTGCATCTAAAAGAAGCCCCGGCATTTCAGTGAAGCGACACGCCGGTGAGGCTTAATTACTACGCACGTACAACACACGTGACACACGTCACTGCCATCGCAGGACCTCTCTCTGTTTCGTCGGCGGCACTGACTGTTCTGGGGAATCACGGCAAGCCCCAACCTTATCCTGTTTCCTCTCCCACGCTTTTTTCCTGTTCAGTTTTCTTCTCCGAAGTCTGACGCGCGAGGCGCGCCGCTCCTGTCCCTGGAAGACAAACTGCTGCTGATGCCTGCGGAGCGACCGCGCCGCCGCTCGTTACTGGCGGTATTGACTTTTGCGGCCCCCTCGCTGATGGCGGCAGTTTTGCAAACACCTCGCATCCAAGAACAAACAAAGCCGATGAACTTCAATCTCGTGCGTAGGCAGCAAAGTAAAAAAAAAAAGTAAAAAAAATGGGAACAACTGGGGAGGGTGACACCAGGGAAGCGCCATGTTCGTATATAGTCGAGAGGAGCGCCCCGAGTTGCACCATCAGTCTCTGTTGGCTATCTATTCGCAGTTTGCGTCGTCGCAAAGATTGGGCGCAGATATGAAACAGGAAACCTGACAAATGACGGGCCTAGCAGTGCTGTCGGGGGTCTCTGCCAGACGACAGGGTGTGTCCACGTCATCTGACACAATGAAGTTCCCGCCCAACGTAAGAGTGCGACGAGAATTTCAGCTTACTTAAAACATAAAAAAATACTAAGCCTATACTGACTGCAATTTTCAAAACATTAAAGCTTTCTTCCCCTGAAAAGTTTCCGTGCCGTGTTCTCGACATGCGTATTACTTCGAATATTCAAATGAGTCAAGAAGACAGGGTAAGTGCTCGAAGACGGGAAGAAATGTGGCTAAATCAAATGACTTCTGCTAGTAACGTTTCAGGAAGTGTGGAGGAGACGTTCTGGTCAGATACTGCGAAAAATACATGGCAAATGAGACCTGCGCTCGCCATCACATATTCGCTCCTAACATACCGCGTTTCGTGCCTCAGCCACAGTCGTTCTTGCATAGGCCGTTCTTAAATATATAGAGCGGTGCCTCGTGCTACTTCTTATTCAGGCTTCTTGCCTTTCTTATTTGTCTGTTTTTTCTTTGCTTAGTAAATCAGAAGTAATATCAGAACTCCAATAACCAAAACTAAGACAAGTCAGGGTACTAGAACTGACGAGGTGCCGCCAGAGCAGCAATATTGCTCTGTCCTAAGGACTCACTTTGCTCTGTCCTAAGGTTTTTAGGCTCGTGCCCATCTACGGGTGGGCGAGCACCAACACTGTCAGCCTGCTGCTTCTGTTGCTTGCTCAGGTATGAGCGCCGAGAAAGTAATTTCTCTCCAAATCCACATTTTTGTTTTCTTTTTCTCTCCCTCGTCTCCTCCGGCGCCGTAGACGAGGCAAAGAAAGGAAATGGCAACGTCCCGGGTCCTCTGGCAAATCCATTTATTTTCAAGAAGGCAAGCAAAGCTTCGCCGAAGAAAAGCTACCCAGCGCGCAGATAGCGTAGAACTCCGCATCAAAATCGCCTCACGGACACGAGGCAAAAGCCATTAGCCGGCGGCACTCCTGATGCCAGACGCCCGGCACGACATCGTTACGGCGCCGGTGGATTGAAGTATTTGGCGGCTTCCGCGCGCCATATACGCCCTCGGTGCTCGTCGGGCTTTTATTTGCGAAGCCCTCCAGTCGGGCTCACGCTATGGCTTCGTGGAAGTCGCATTAATGATTCTGAAAGGCAAGAGTGCAGCGCCCCCGAACACTTTTGTTATACTCTACCATACGTTCTCTATCGAAGGCTCACCCTTGCACAGGAAATGTAAGTAAAGCGATGTGTGGGCTACATTACTTCGACGTACAAAGAAAGCACAGCTCTGCCACGCTGCCAAGGCCGCTTCGGGCGAAAATGTTCTATGACGCGGCTGAACTGCCAAAGTGCTCATTGTCGTCACGTAGATGCCACGAGTATACTGGGGCAAACGCCATCTAGTTCCCGACTAAGCAAACCATTTCTAAACCATTTCGTACGCTGGAGTTCTTCGTATGAACAGACTCCAGCCAATAGCGATATAAGCGTACTCTTGGAGATGGCAACCGACCAATAAAAGGCAGTTCTTACAAACGGAACGCTTTACAAATTCGGCCTCTGATTGTTAGTACTTTGCAGTGCATGTCCGTGGATGCGTCGGAGTAGCATGGCAGACATGCGACGAAGAATACTTGGCAGTATGTTCGCTCTCTCTGATTATATTTATTTGAGTTTATTTGTCCCATTCTTCACAATAGCAAAGCTAATAAAGGAATCCATGACGGGTA
Source organism: Dermacentor silvarum (assembly GCF_013339745.2). Lineage (NCBI taxonomy): Eukaryota > Metazoa > Arthropoda > Arachnida > Ixodida > Ixodidae > Dermacentor > Dermacentor silvarum. The sequence continues at coordinate 36,835,667 of NC_051157.2, forward strand.
CACATCTTAAAATATGTTTATCATGGTTCATCGATCAGCAAATGCTTTCTCTGTGGCTGCTAAAGCAATCTGAACCAAGCCTGAACCGCTCGATCCAAATTGCTTCCCAGCTTGAAAGTAGCCATGCGAGCTATACTGATAAGGAGAAGGGGATAATCAAGTGAGCTATAGCAGTTTCACTACATACGCGATAAGAGTAGAAAGTAACAAGCTTCTTGGGGAGTCCAGATTTAACAGCCAAAACTGCAGCCTTATACGGCGAAGTTTGCAGGTAATGACATTGCGCATCAATGAGTATCATGAAACGTACACTTGCATGTATAGGTAAAGTTACCGGGATCGAAAACACCACCAGCGGGGATCAGTGCTGCCGATCCCCGGCAAAGCGAGATTTCTCTCCCAAATCATAGAAATTTTCTGTCTTTCGTCGCTAGGCGTATTACTGAAAGAAACATTGGACGTCATCTATGAATAAGTTTTGATTCCTGTAAAAATATTTTCATATCTTACAGCCACGTCGACTTCTTGGTTTATCCTGTGATGTATGTGCGGATTTAAAGTTGCAGCTTCATCTCTCTTTCTAGTTCAGCGTAGCATACGGGATAGAACCACTCTGAAACTTCGCGATACATTGCCAATATCTCTGAAAAAATACGCGTGGGTGGCTGTTGTGATTTGGAAGTAAGCGAGGGCACAGCGCGATCCGCTATAGGTACCATTTCGTCACCTCATCCGATGCTTTCGAATGCGCCAAGGAATCGAGTACATTTACTCGCCGTTGCTCGCGTAAACGGCAAAGAAATCTGTAATCAAATATTTGCCTCTTTCCTGGAAAGTGATACACAGACGAATATGGAAGCCCACGCACCCCATTTCACAATTTCAGTAATTTTTTTCTTTCTCAGCATGACCCAAGGATTTCGCAGAATACTGGAACATATGGAGTTTTTTGCCCTTGTACGCATCCACAAAGGACTTAAAAGACACACAAATGGCTTGAAAGAAATAATCATCGAGTGGGAGGCATTAGTTGCTTGACTTGGCATGAGTCCGCCCTTTAAAAAAAATTACGACAGAAACTCTACTGGAGCTGTCTAAGTATGCGTAACTATTCTTCCGCTTGCTCATCTCCACGTAGCCCGGTGTCATTATCAATCTTATCAAATTTGATCCGACCAGTATAAGCAATTATCAACAATTATCGGTCGTTATCAACCTTATCGCACTAGATCCGACCCTTATCAACCCTTATCGGTGCTTATTAACCTTATCAGAATTGATCCGACTATTATAAGCCCTTATCACTCTTTAGCAACTTATCCATCCGCGTCGAACTATTATCAACCGCGATGAGACCCATATTACCCCTTATCACTTCTTATTACCCTTTTCTACTCATTGACTGCTTATCTCTCTATGTTGCGCGACGCAAAACGCATGAACCCTCATAGATTCTGTGACATTTCGGTCGGTGAAGGAACGCCCCAACGGCAGGAGCATCCCGCGACCACCGGAACGCATCGGGGATGTGGCGTGTGTTGTACAATTTTTTTGTACCACCGGTACAACACATTGGTATGGTTCAGATACATTAACCTCCTTCAGGCGTGGATGTTTACCCGATATAAAAAAATAAAAATAATAAAAAATTATCTAAAAAGAATCATATATATTGAAAAAAAGGGTGTTTAGCCTAGTGCGTAAGGTACTCGGCTCCTGAGCGTGGGGTCGTAGGTTCGAAACTCGCCACCACCAACGTTTCTCCTTTGGAATTTATTCTGTCTTTTTATACATTAATTTCTTTATAGCGATTCATCTTGCGTGACAGACAGACGGACAACCCATCCGTCTGTCTGTGTGTCTGTCACGTAAGGTGTTGGGAGGCATAGAAATGCTTACGCATTTAAAATCAGTAGTCTTCAGCAATTTATCCGGCTTCGAACTCATTTACTGCGACTGCAGCAGGTTCTCGCCGCAGACACCTACATTTTCTCAAGAACAGCTTATCCAACGCGATGCCGTCTTATGGCTGCAAATTTACCTGCCGTGGCCACAGAAATACATATATACAGACAGCTGAACATTTGGAGTCTGCGTGGCCCTACAAACTCCGCAGAGAGCGCCATACGCGGATGTTTCGCAGTAGCTCTGTGGTTATCGCGTGTGGCTCCCAACTGCACATCGCCGCTAGGGAATGATGTTGATACACAGCCGGAAAAGTTTAGTTTTTCTCCGCCACACGGTGAGGTTGAAGCTGAAGATGAATAAAAGGAGTACTTCTTGTTGGTGCTATCTGGTGAAACGTAGATAGTAGAAGAGGGGCACAAATTAATACATACGCAGACGAAGTCAGCAGTCTATCCTGTTGACTTTGCTTGTGAGTGTGTGTAACAGTTTGCGCCCCTCACTAATAGCTGAGGATGTAGGGGTGGCCTGATGACGACGACAGTGCAATGCAGCACCATTCCCTTTTTAGCAGAGCCCAGCTCCAACAGCTCTTGCAGCTCGTACGGAGGATGCACAGCCTTACGATAAGCTATTGTTTGAAAACAGGTAAGAGAGAGAGAGATAGAAACAGAGGGAAATCTGAGACGTGTTAACGAGAAAGAATGTTAGACAGAACACATCCCTATTGTCTTTCCATGTAAGCGAAGCTTTCTTAGCTTTGGAGAAAGGCGCATGCAATCACAACACATGGCATCCACAATGTCCGGGACTATTTATTTACAGACTATGACGTGTCCATAATTTTGGATCAGTCGTTTCTTTTCTTCTTGCGCAGCTGCCTGGATCTTCCGAGGGGGTGCCATTCGTAATCGAGATAGTCTTCTGCTGCGTCATCTATATATGTCTGATGACATCAACTGCATATTTCTGATTGGCTAGTAGTCCCGAGCACCTTGTAGAGCGCAGCTCTTAGGCGCCCGTTCCTGCTTGAGTGTCGGTGTCAGCGTACCTCGGCGTGACCGAGCGAACGGGCACAGCGAAGGATAAAAGAGCGAACGTGGAGGGTAGCGGGGATGAAAGACGGCGAGAGCGGAGAGAGCGCGAGAAGAAGGGTGCAGTGGAAGCCTGAGGAGGATAGAGGAGGAGGAGGAGGAGAGTATTCCGAAAGGGTGAAGAGAAAAGCGGAGTGCCGCATGAGACGTCTCCATGGCGGCGACCAGACATGTGGCGAGTGCGTTCACCGATACCATATATGCAAACAAAGCACTCGCGTGGACTTTGGACCCACTGCATGCTGCTTCGCCTGCGCCGCCGCCGCTAGAGAATGCGCTCCGTGCGAGCCACTCGTTTCCGTGTTAACGCTTTCTTTCTGAAGAATGAGCGATTCAACCGGTGGAAACGCTTCGTCTGCCGTTGCTGCTAAACGAGCTGCCCGAGCAGAGGCTAAGCGTCGTCGCCTGGAGGACCCTGTCATTCCGAATGAAATTCTTTGCCACAGTATATCGCGAATTCAAAACACCGAAACAACTGCACTCTAAATTCGCATTAGGGAGTATCGTAATCGTTGGTGAATTTTTTTCAGTCATTCGTCATGTGCAATTGCTCTTGATGCAGCCGAAAGACCCCATGTTGATGATGATGTCAACCTCTCGCACACTCCGCCGCCGCCGCGCGCGACTCACCGCCGTCGGTCTGCGCATTCCAGAGGAGTGACGTCGTAGCCGTGGTAGACGCACTGACGCCGGCGCGCGCTCGCTGTGCAGTCGCCGTCTGCGCTGGAGCCGCTGCGCTTCTGACTGGCGTTTGCCAGTGTGGTATAGCCATGGAGAAGGAGAGCGCAAATGCTGCTCAACAGCGCAGAAGAACGGAGAAGCTTGACTCATCGGATCCCGAAATCAGCTGAACCTTTGAATAGCCGAGCTAAGCCACTGCAACTTTTTTTGGAGGGGCCACATCATCGTCGCAGCGGCTATGCCAGGATATACGTAGCGTTAGCAAAGGTTCAGCTGATTATTCTTAGCTTTCCTGGTTGTCCAGCGCATGTGTGCTCCAATGAGACGAAGCGCAGCGGCTCCAGCGCAGTGTCAGACGGCGACTGCACAGCGAGCGCGCGCCGGCGCCAGTGCGTCTACCACGGCTACGACGTCACTCCTCTGGAATGCGCAGACCGGCGGCGGTGAGTCGCGCGCAGCGGCGACGGAGTGCGCGAGAGGTGCCGGCTCCGGTGGCTCCGGTGCGCAAGCCGTGTGACATCACTGATCCTTGCGCATGCGCAGCACGGCTCTTGATGTGCCGCGCGAAACGGGCTTGGCTAGGCCAGTGTAGCTAACGCTACAAAAACAGCTCTGAACTGGCAGTACATTTATTAGATGTCTCGGTTTTCGTACTGTGACCGGACACGGCGCTTGAGCGCGTGTATGATTAAGGAACACGTACTGTTTCTTTTATCTGTTTCTTCAGTCGCTTCAGTCACACCCTGAGGAAGGTACCGAACCGGTGTCGAAACGCGGTGTCGAACTTTTTTACGTTTGGGTGGAGCAGTTTTCGACTATAATATTTCCCAGCCAGCCAGACAAATCTCTGTCGAAGATGTTTACTTTAAGTAATATGTACCGTGAGGGTGGCCCCTTTCCACTTTTGATATGCTTCCCCGCAATACGCTTTGTATTTTCCCCTGCATAACATGTTTGCTGTGCGGCGAAGTTATTAAGGAAAATCGGTCATTATGCAACGCATACTAGACCTTTGCCCCGCGCAAGTTCCGCAACGCATTTCTCGATCTGCAGCGCCCTCAGTTAGGCCTACACCGCTTACACACAAATGGCTTGAATTGAAATGTGACTTCGGCCAGCTACCTAGAGCATAATGGCAAGTACGATGCGGTTGCGCTGCATGACGTGTTTTTTTTTTTTTTGTGCGAAATCTTCAAATGGCCCATTGAGCGAAAATACCGGCGGCGTCTATAGCACCGACACTTCCCAATGGCTGCGACGCCACGTCACGAATGCGCCTCGCACGCTCGTGACGCGGGCTCGTGCTTACTGGCTCGGTCCTCGACGGAGCCGAGCGGGCGAAATGGAATACCTTGCTGCCACACTATTGCGTGAGGGGAAAGGGCTTAGCCACGACGCCACGTCACTTTTTGCTCTCGGAAGCCTGTGTTATCCGCGCGTTCCTTGTCCGCGCAAGCTCTAGCCTGCGTTCTAACTGCGTCTCGGTAAGGCCGAATCAAAACGCGCCAAGCATCTCAACGCACTTGCTTCCCCGTGACAACTCAATTGTACATTAATGCTTTCGCATTCACAACTCATAAAAAGCGCTTAGGTGTCTTTTATTTTTTTTCTTTATTTTTTTGTCGCGTTGAAGCTGCGCCAGTATTTCGGCATATTTATGGACGCGCCCGTACAATCGGGAGGGTCGGTCGGAATTCAGATGCCGCCCAGGACAGATGCGGAGAGTTGGCAGGTGTGCTATGAGTGCCTGCACAATAAGTACATGTACTATAATTACAGGAAGTTCCAACATTAGATGCTAGGCACAGATAAATGTTCTGGAAAGAGAGAGCTTACAAATGGTTTTGGGTGCCTCCTTCTCGAAAGCTAATCACACTAACAAGCTTTACTTTCATTTTATTTTTTTTCTTTGCTTCGGACATTCTAAATTTATTTCTAACAAACGATAAAGAAGGGGGGGGGGGGGCGGGAGAGAGAGAGCGGTAAGACTCAAGGCAAGTTCTAACTTCTTCGAACGTGACACACGGATAAATGGACGAGATCGAAAAATAATTCGATGCTGATGCCTCTTTAATTGGACTTTCTTGGCATCGTTCCAAGCCAGTGATCCGAGACGAGATTGTTCCTTTCGGTGCGCTGCACGTTCGTCTCACTGCCACGAATCGAGTCGTAGCGTGGTACAAAAGGACAGCGCGAATTCAAGTTGCCTCGGATGCATTCACTCTCTAAAACTATTTCAATACCTGCTACTGTCGCTGAAGCAGAGGTAGATTCTTTTGTACTCCAATTCGGGAACACAATTCCTTGCTGCAGGATTTTAGATCTTTGTTTTGCACTTTACGAAGAACAGAAGCAGCTGATTGTCTGTTCACACTTAACCTTTAAAGCACAAGCTGAACAGAGTAATATATATACATAGCGTCCCTTCCGCTATCTCGTGTGGCTGGGAGTAATCAGGAAGTTGAAATGTGAGGCACGGGCTCGAAAAACAAAACTAGAAGATCTTAGTAATATTAACCTATTACTTTGTTTCCTGTACGTGCAATGCAATTCATGGTTTATTGTCCGATGTCCACACAGAAATGTGCCTCACCTTCGCACATTGACGACTGGTGGACTTAATAGATCCTCATTTTTCATAATGATGAGTAATGATGACCAACGCCGTTAGCTTTCGACGGAACGCTTGCCTGCGTCTGCGGTGTATAATTCGTGGGCGAGAATCCACTGTGGATTCACGTCCGCCGCATCGTCCACGATGAGGTGGCCACCGCCGGGCGGCCAGTGAGTCACGCTACGAACGAGCGAGTGAACGAACCAGCGAGCGACAGCCTCCTCTCCAGACTGCAGGATCTTCCTCGCTACTCGCTTGCCCGAGAGCAGCCTTACCTAGACTAACCTAACGAGCTCTCCACTAAGTCATCTGAAAGTTGCTTCGGGACGTTAAACCCGGTCACCCCACCAGCTGCGCTGACGACAGTACCCGAAATATGAAAGCCAACCCTATGTAACTTCGCTCGTGTTCTTTTCCACCGGCCTGTAACAGGAGAAAACGCCTTTACAGCTGACGCATAAATCACGTTGGAACCGCGCAATTCAATATTCATTTCGAGATTTTCAACCTTGTCGAGATAGAATGACTTCACTGCGAAGAAATGTTAATGAAAACGGTTAGCCAACAGCGCATCTCATTAGCATGAGTGACTAGAACAAATGACGACCAGTAAAACTTCGCGGTCATTTCATACGACACCGTCGATATCCAACACCGGCCGCTGCTGACAAGTCCGGTTGGTTATGCAGGTTTGTTAAAGTTTTCCCCTCACAATAACCCTGCGTTTACGATCGTCGCGTTCTGCTCTCCTTCTCCCACTTGCTCCTCGCAAGGACTCCCACCGTTCCGCCCGTCGATACAATAGCTCCCAGGTTCTAGCACGGCTTAGAGAAACTCCGCGCACTGCGACCTCGGCTTCTCCAAACAGTCCAGAGCGCGAACTTCAATGCCGTACCTCGTTAAAACTTGACTGAAGCCCTGCACTGTTTACGCGCCGGTGTCCCGTTTCTGAGAAACTCACGCCGCGAGGAAGCCCATGCTACTTCCTCCTCTCCCGAACCGCCAGCTGTTCTCTCCCTGACCGGTGTCCGATAATCGCCTTTCCGGAGATTATTAGTTCGGGAAAAGGACGCCATACCACCACGCGCACTGTGGGTAACGCATGCATTGCGACGTGGGGAAGGAACGCGCGCGAGCAACCCGCACAAATTGGAAGTTGGACGCCTTTCCCAGTCTTGGGTTGCAAGCACAGTATTTGCAAGGTATACGAGGGGATGGGAGGAAGACGGTGATACGAGATGGTGAGCTAGAATGTCGGGTAACGCTGTCGGCCGGCGGGGACAGCAGTCTCGCAGCATCCGAAACCCTGCCTGCCCGTCAGGCGGTTTGAGAAGCGGGTTTCCTTACTAATTGGCGATGCTAAACTCGAACGCAGTAATACGTCGCCGACTGCTGCGGCTTTAATGAAGTTGTCCGATGTACGCAGTGAGTCGCGCGGCGCGCTTAAACCGCATTTTGATGCTGCCTCGAGTCCGGTCGAGTTGAGCCCGGAGGCACAGAGGTTTCGGAGTACCATCGACGAGAGTGTGTTTGGAAGTTTCTTGGCATTTTATTTACTGCAGAATAAATCGAAAGCGCTAAAGGCCCTAAAGCTTGGCGGAGGCTCCTCCAGCATAATTGTGATGTTAAATATACCAACAAGAACGTGGAAATAGCTCTTCACCGAGCCCTGCTACAGCATTTTTATTGCGATAGCAAGTATATGGACACCCCAAGCCGATTTCTGCCGTCGGCGTCGCCGTCGCCGTGAGGTTTTGTATGGAGTCCAACGGCGATGAAATAGTCGCCGCGCGCCGCATGCTGCATGCTGTGAGTGAAAGCGCGCGAGGGACGCGCGCTTTCACGGGGAGCGACCGCATGGCGGAGAGCAAACACGACAACTTCCGTCGCGCGGAAGGCCGGGGGGGGGGGGGTGGAGAGAGAGAGGAGGCAACGTTTAGCTGCGGCACCAGATGCGTATTTATATATAAAGGTTGCGAGGTGAGAAGGTGGTAAAGACTCCCGACGCTGCTCGACGAGTGTCCCGTTCTGATCTCGTCGAAAACCTCCGAGCCGCCCCCAGAGGCACCGCCAACAGTCACCAACGCCGTGCGCGTTCGGTGCGAACGCGGGCAAAACGCCGACGGCGTCGACACAGTTCTGCGCGTTGCTGGTTCTGCTACATGTCCAAGTTTATACAGCTGATAAAACTACTATTCTTACTCCGTATAACTCTCTACTAATTTACTATCGCAATCGATGCTTCGCCTTTCGGGTGACATTGCAACATTTTAATTCACTTGATTTGATAAGTACAATATATAATTATCACATACTGTTTAATGTACAATAGGAAATACTGAAGCAAGAAAAAAATAAAGCTGTGGGAATGAAAAAAAAGATAACACAATCAAGCAAGGGTAAGTACCAATTCAGCGATTAGTATGTGCATAATCAACATTTCAAAAAAGAAGAAAAAATAAGAAAACGTTAAATCATAACAACCACCGCATAGCTACCAAGATACCCGCAGGAACGAGACAAGCGAAATGATGGTACAATCTTCCGAAAGCATAACGAAATTGGGCACGACTTCGAAAAACCGGGCTCCGCATCGCGCACGCATGTACATACGGGTCACAGAACTGGCGCTACGCACCCAAGGGTGTCGTTATAGGCTCGTTTACCTAAGGGCGGACAGTGAAGTACGCAAGCGAAAGGTAAGCAGTCAGGGCACGAACGCAAGAGCGGTCGCAGAAGCGAGCAATCGAAATCGGAGGACCCACCATTATCTTGACGTTATTCTAGATCTGCGATCTCTAAAGTGGCTCGCTCACTTTTGATGTCGACATTTCGCGATTGCGCACTCGGATACAAGGTCAACCATGTCCTGGAGTTTCTGTGTTGTCGAAGAAAAATATCGAGGTGCAGGTTGGCTTCTTTGGAGTCGGTTATCCTGAAGTCTCAAACAGTGCAAAAACTATAACACAACTCACAAATACACAAGTAGCGCCATCATGGCCATCAGTACGGGAGCACCGTGCAGCTATTTGGTACAGTCTCTACATCACAATAGGAGAATCGCACACAGCTCTCATCAAATATAGCTGACTCCCAAACTATTACATACAATTAACTGCGGTGTGATGTGCAGCAACAGGACGGACCCATTCGAGTTATAGGCCCAAAATGTGATTTTCAGATGCCCAGTGGCCTTTCAAGAAGTGTCCGCAAATGTCTGCCCCACATTCGTTCAAACGTCGTTATTTTTGACGCGAACTGCAGTCGATGCGAACGCCTCTGGGTAGTTCGTACAATGTGTGCGAAGCCTTACACTGTGTACGAAGATTGTCCAATGTACGTCAGCGCGTGCTTTACGGCCGCAAGAGCAGTCTTAAAATCTGCTTTAAAATTACGTGGCAGCTCTTTGGAGCTGCAACATACTCTCACAGCTTGGAACCGCGCTGCCACTGCTCTGCGCGCAACGCAGGCGCTTTTAGCCTTCCTCCGGGACACTCGCTTAAACCAGGTGTTCCAGATGCCTGGTACTTGTGCATGTTACATGTGAATGTACGACTAGGTACTTTCATACATCATAATAGCTCATGTGTGGTACTATGCCAGGCGTATGGCCAGGCGAGCATTTCCAGCACACATTTAAAAAAATTCTCTCTCTCTCTCTTTCTTGCTATGAACTGGTGCTCAAAGAACACGGAACTGTCACTTAGATGCTGTCCATCAGACCACTCTACACTATATATGCTGCCACGGGCAATGACGACAGACGCCATGCTTATCAGGGCACGACCACGATCCAAGCACTTTGCTCACTTACAGGAGGGCGTTCGTCAAGAAGGGTCAAACGGTCACGATAGACAGTTGGCTCACGGTTCAGTTGACTGATCGGTTGATTTTGGAGATTAACGTTCCAAACCTACACTAAGACTATGAGAAATGCCGCAGTTATGAGTTCAACGTGCACCTGAGTGTAATTAAGATACTTAACTGGGTTTTGAGTCAGCACTTGTGTGTAACCTTTGCCTTGTGTCTTCGTTTGTTGTGTGCGCGCTGCAGTATCCTAATCAATGTACATAAGATAGTTATATACCAACATTACTAGATGGATATATGGCAGTTAAATTAATGAACCGTCATATAAATCATGGAAAGTGCATGGGCTTGTCTATGATTTCGTATGTATCCTGTGATAGAACGCATTGCAGCTTCTTATGTTGTTCATTGTTGTTCAGTTAGAGCACGTAACTGTTTTACGTTTAGAGGTAATTCACTTCACAGGTAATTTTCGGCGCTTAATTAAGACACAGCAATTTCAACCCCATGTTTCGCTAAATCTCACTGATATTGCGTAAAACCGGTCATGCATACGTGTGTTTTCTTTTTGTTTTCTAAATAATTGCTTGTGCTGGTAATGTCTTGAAAACCAACGAATGATAGAAATGGCAGGCTAAACAACACTAACATTTGTCATACAACAATGTTGCGATGTAAAATAGGCTCCAGGAACGCTGAAAAAAAAAAAAACACCCGCCGCGACAACCCAGTGGCTGTGGCTTTGCGCTGCAGAGCTCGAGGTCGATGGCTCGATTCCTGCCGTGGCGGAATGCAATAACGCTCGTACCATGCATTGGGTGCACGCGATAGAACCCCAAGTGGTCGAAATTAACGTGAACCCCTCACCCCTCCTCCCCCTTCTATGGCGTGCCTCATAATAAAATCGTGGTTTTTACCCGTAAAACCTCAGCTGTTAATTAAATTCTTTTGAAATGTTCAAGCAAGGCTGCACATTTCGTGCCAGGAGGAATAAAATTAGGCAAATCCGTGCGCCTTTAAATCATTCCCATGGCAAGTGAAGCGCACCTTCGCAAAATCCCGCATAGGTACCGGCACCAGGCTTTACAAAAGGGTGATGCATTTTGAAACTTTACGTGGGTCTTTCAATACAATCGGTTCTTGTGACATGTGCGCGCATTTCAACTGGCAAAAGGCGAATGCCAGAACCGAATGTGCTCAAAGCGAGGATACACTTTCTGTTGAACAACGCTTTTAGGTAAGCGAGAACTCTGCGGCACGCTCTCCTATAACCGTTATTTAGGGGGAAAATAAACAAGCGGCCACATTGCGCAAGCCGCCAGAGAGCAGGGGTATAAAATAGCATAATTTAATAGACGCCACCTCGGAAGGCTTCCAGTCGCATTAATTCTGACTGCCCGATGCGTGTTCGAACTTATTCCAAGCCTAAGTATGCAGCCATATTTGCATCCCGACATCATTGGTATGCGGCTGAGGCGGCGGTGAACCACCGCAGCGATCCTTCGCATAACAACCGAACACTAAGGGCGCTAAGCCACCACGTTCAATATGGTGATATTTAGTTTATTCTAATTTGGACTTGAGGCATAGTCGTATGAATTAACACACAGTAGTATAATTCGGTGCAACCCTGCATCATGCAGGAACTTCGGTAAAATTCTGCCTCTTATGATTAGGTGTGGTTCTCTTTTTTTTTTTTTTTTTTTTTCGGGACTGGTGAAACGAAGTAGCTGTTTCCACCATGTGGCGACGAGGTATGTCATGTTCAAATTTAAGAAACAGCGGAGAGAATAACATTGCCATCAAGATTATGGTTAGAAAGTGGGAGGAGCCCCATTATATGAAAGCAGATGGCTTGCGCATTGATACCACAGGTTGGCAGAATGGACAAGTACGCACCGGTGCAGCTTCAAGTGAGCTCCCTCTCAAAAGTAGATGAAGCGAGGAACAAAACTTCAGTTCTTCTACACACACCCGAACATTTCGTTTTATTCATGTTTCAGTCACCATGCTATAAGAAATCCAGCACTACAAAGATAAAGGGTTGTTTTAATAGAGACCGGTGGCCCAATCGGTGTCGCTAAGAAGAGGAAGAAAAGCCGAATCTTTCCACTTAATTCACCACTGGGAGGCGCAACTTCAACAAACGAATACTACTCACGCTTATTATACATCTAGAAATGATGCTCGCTCGCTCCTGCGAATGTTCCCGCCAAGGAATACCGCACTAAAAGCGTCAAAGGCTTACGGCGCACTATATTAGATTTGTTCTTGGTAACTATCGCCGGGAGCTTAGCATGACAGAAAGCAAACATAAGCTTAAATGGCAAGAGCTGAAGGATCGCCCAAGGCATATCAAATTAAAAATTTTCCACGATATTTATTATTCTAAAACAGGCATAAACCGCGAACAATATATCCAGGCACCACACTGCATATATCTAAGCGACTGGACCACAGTTTGAAGGTCAGGGAGTTTTCTTGTAGGGGTGACGTTTTTCGTTATTCTTTTTTTTTTTTTTGTTATAACTGTTCGAGATTGGAACACTTTGTCATCGCGCATTGTATACATCACAGAAAATGATGGTTTCTTCCACGCATTGTAATAATTTGTTCATGAATTAGTAAAGTCTGTAACCTCTCTGCTGTAATGCCCTACGGGGCGATGCAGGTAACTAATAAATAAATAAATAAATAAATAAATAAATAAATAAATAAATAAATAAATAAATAAATAAATAAATAAATAAATAAATAAATAAATAAATAAATAAACATTTAGCCAGCTATCGCGTCACAACCACCCGTCAGGGGCGAAGCTAATTTTTTTCTTTATCCTTATCTCGCATCCTTCTTCACTTGGGTCAATGAGCCATCTTGTTCAAATATATATAATTCATTCATTCATTCATTCAGCTTTAATCGCTCAGTTTATTAGGTTTAATTCGCGTGCCCGAGTGCATAGACGCAGGAGTAGAACTAGTTAGCTAGATGCCTGTGAACGTGGAGACGGCTCTACGCGTTGCTTCTTATTTTTTCTACGACAAAGCGCTGCTCATTCATCATGGCCTCGAGAAACTAAAGGATTGCGCCTCCATTGTTAGCCCGCCCACTTGCTTTAGCATTAGCTTACCACCTCGTCGTTGCACATTGCTCACTCGTGTGTTGACGCAACAGCCCTAGAGCATAAGAACAAGAAAGTATTTGCAAGACTTTCTAAAAGCACACAGACACACGCATACACCAAACAAAACAAGCAAGCGGATGAGGACGCGAGAGTTAGAAGGGAGCAATGAAGCTGCTGACTGCGCAAACTTCAGCACAACAAAAGTTCGCTGTTTGCCTGTTAGTGGCTCGCGCGCAGTTGTTACTTTGTCGTTTTCTGTTTCCTATTTTTGTACTCGAGCGATTCGTCGCTCTACTTGTGGCGCATTCGAGTCATTACAGAATCGTACGGGTGCGCTCGGTTGTCTAGAATAATGCGATTGGTCTTGCTGCCTTGGCTAATGTAATGGAAGCTCTGGCTAGCATGAGAAACGCTATGTGTGGGTTCTCTTTTGCAGAACATTATGAGCTTCGCCTCGTTGATTGGGACGAACAACCATTACGGTCGCGTTTCCTAACTGTATACGAAAGGCGAAAGTTGCGCGCAGAAAAAAAAATTTATAAAGGGTCGGGCGGCTCCAGAATATCCAACCCCGCGAAAAGTACCTAACCTAACGTTGCAATAGTGCGCGTCAAACTTTCTAAAGCCCACTTTAATGGATCCCGGTGCTCTGCACAGGGATGGTGATGTAAATGTAAAGATTTGAGAACAAGACGCAATCTTACAAAACGAATCTAAGCCTAGGCTAAATCGTCCGGTCTAAAGAAAAAGACCAGCTCTCGATAGCAAAACAACTCCTCGCAATCTGTATCAGCCGTTACGGGATAGGGCACGCCACGCCACTTTATCACATAGTGACGTCTATAGCTTCGCGCTCTTCGTTATATACGAGTAAACTGGGGGTCAAAAAGCACAACTGAATGCGAAAACGGCCATGGAAGCGTGGAGTTGAAGCAGGAAACTCGCGCATGCGCGCATCCGTGGGCTTCATTTATCTCCGGCCTCTTACTTGCTCGAAACGCATCGATCTTAGTTATATCTGAAGCGCTGTCGCGGATTCGAGAACGCTGGCCCAGCCGGCGTAATATCTCGCCAGAAGTGCTCGGCGCGAGACGCTGAGAAACGCCACATGTTTTCTTTCGTGAGAGTAGGAGGGGGGACCCGGACTACCGGGCTTGAACGTCTCCTTTAAATAAATGTGCGCAGTCTGCATATACAACACCACTTTGCAAGGCTGGCACTGATACTGTCATCTGACTCCCGCAAAGAATCATGGAACAAACATGTTCCGAGAGCACTCATCCTGTTAGGTATAGCTTATTGTGGTGCCTCAACTGCCTCAACTATGGGTAGCAAAAAAAAAAAAAAAATCAAAGCCCTTTTCTTAAAGAAGGATGGTTGAACGCGAAGCTCTCTCCCATGCAAATTGAAATGTTTTTTGAACGTTTGAAGTTTAATGAAGATACATTTCGTTAAGTTGCATAGCCTTTATTTTAGATCTTGTAGCCGTTGATTACACGCACACACTCGACACTTTCACGGACGACTCTGCACTTGCACAGTATTGCCTTGTGATCGCTGTGGTAGTCGGTCAGAGTCTCTGCCGTTGCCGATACACAGGATAGGCCTTACGGGCACGATCGCGCTCGCGCTTACGTTCGCATACGGCAGCCTCTTCTGCTGGGCGCAGCACCCACGGCCTACCCATGGTGACTGCCGGGAATGCATTGCGTGACGCGCGTAATGCAATGCAGATATATAGAGTTCGTCTAGGTAGCGTGGAGTTGCAGTATTGTAATATCCACTGTGTATATAGTTTGATATAAAGAAGTTTATCACCACGGCCATTGCATATAGGTTAGCCGTGATGATAGTACCCCTGTGGTCATCGTTGGAGACTTCAATGTGAACATTTCAAAACCAGACAAGAAATGGTTCAGTCACCTTGTGCTACAAACCGTAGCCTACACAAAACGTTTGCGTCTCTTCTGGCCGTTCATTTTTGTTTTATCCTTTCTGAATTGACTTTATAGTGTCTGCAGCACTTCGTGAATAAAAAATAAATTGAAATAAAAAAGCAATATTGGGCATTAATGCAACAATCAAGTCCAATATGTTTTAAATTCTTTTTACTTCAAGGTGAACTTCCTCAGGTGCGCCTAGGCCGTGATCTGCGCTGAAGTGATAATCGCCAAAGATCAACAGAGAGAGAAAGAGAGAGAGAAAGGGTGCATAGAAAGGCAGAAAGGTTAACCAGAGGTCATTCCGGTTTGACTACCCTGTACGGGGGTAAGGCGCAGGGGGATAAAAAGAGAGAGATAGCTGAAAGAAGAGAAAGAGAAACGAGCACCAACAAAGTAACCAGGTACACGGTAGTGGGCAGCGCTCCTAAAGTCTACCATGAAGGCCCGTAGACTGCAGGAACCTGAGTAGCGGTAATAAAGCTTTCTGCGCGGAGTTTCTTTAGGAGCACTGGCCTAGAACTTTTAATGAGAAAGCATTATACGCTCCATGAAGCGGAAAATCCAGTGTCCGGCGTCAACATCCGATGGTACCAAAACCCACGTGACCAAGTGATAACGTCACGTTTCAATGCCAATTGAAACTTACCTGGCCCACAACCGAAAAATTCACTTTGTCCAATTCGAAAATTCAGCTGACGCACGTTCAAAACCGACCTGGCCCACTCCCACCATTGACTTCGCCCACATCAAACATTTCGGTGGCCCACCATTGAAATTGACTTTGCCCAATTTCAGCCCATTACCAAGGGATCACGTCATGTGACATAGCCACGTGACCAAGATCCCTAATTTATGAGGTCACATGACCAAGTTAGGAAGTCATGTGACAATTTCACTTGACATGAACATCGAAATAGTATATGTACGTCAATGTAGTCGACACGCCCAGAATGTTTTGCATTCAGTGCACGTAAGGAGACTTACGTGCCTGTGTGTCTATTTTTTTTTCTGATAGTGCACTTTTGTCCATTTGGTCCATGGGGCACTGTACATATGACATGCACACTATAGTGCGGGCAGGCACTCATAATGTGTGTTAGCGTCTCATACCATCTGCATGAGTCACACGTGGGGCTGTTGGAAACTCCAATAATGAAGGCATAGGAGTTGGTCAATGCGAGGCCGAACCACACGCGGTACAGCATGGTATGTTACCGTCGGGGTAACCCAGGCCGTAAATATCTCTGCATATCCGCAGACAACGAACGTAAACGACACATGTTAAAAGCGTTTGAGTACCCGCCAGAGAAATGTATATATTCACGGGACACCGAGCTCAGCCCAGGCGCACCATCGGTTTGCGAAAGCACATCAAAACATATCGACCGATTTCCTGTGCAGATCGCGTGGCTATATCGGCGCGTTCATTCCTGCTGATACTGCAGCGTTCCGGAAGCCATTGAAAAATTATATCAGCTCCCTTGTCATGGCTGCGATGATAGGCCTATCGAATTTCTGAGACCACTTGTCCATTTGGGTCCGTGGCGCATTGCGTTTTGTATGCTTTGGAGGACTGCTTTGGAATAGCAGAAAGAACTGCCCATTGATGCGGTGGCTCCTCACTAATAAAATCAAGTGCCGCACGGAGTGCGGCAAGCTCCACACCTGCGCGTGTGGTCATATATGATGTTTCGAAATATCAAAAAGGTATAAGTAAGGAACCAAAGACTGGATTAGGTGCGCCGAAGTGATCATCACAACAGATTAAAAAAAAACAAGCAAGGAAGGAGTGAAAAGACTTGAAAACGAGGGGACGAATCAGTTACCAACCACTGAATTCGTGGCTATCGTCCACAAGATAGCAAATTTTTCGTTTTCACCTACGAAGAAGAAATATCCACAAGGTGTAAAAAGTAACCTCGAAAACTGGATATACATGATACTTCGCGATAAGGTTCAAAAAAAGAAAAGTGAGGAAAGAGAAAGAAGGACGAGAGCAGAAAAAGTTATTGCAAGAACAAGCGCATGCAGCCCCCGTTGTAAGCTGCATCCTATTATGGCCGTTGATGGCAGGTTCATTTCATGGCGGAAACTGCCGCCGTCAATATGCAAACGAGAACCGCGCGTTCCTTATTACACTTGGGCCACCATCGTACAGTGGCATTACTCTGCGGCCGACACAGCCGTTGGGGCAACTACTGCGAGCTCTGGCACGAGAAGATTCGTTCAAGCGAGCGGGGTTTTTTTTTTTTTTACCGGGATGGGATAATTTTGTCGGCTGGGGCATCTGTTTGCGCAAAATCGCAATGCGTACGTGCGGCCGATTCCAGGCAGCCGGTGCTTGTCTCGTGGGCGCCGGCGGATGGACCATGAACGAGAGAAGACGCTCGTGAGAAGCGCTTCCGAAGCGAATGACGAAGAATGAAAGAAGAGTAAGAGCAGGAGAAAAAGAAAAAAAAACTAAAACAAAAACACGAAACCTTGGCGCAACTGTGTGTTTCAAGCGGCGCGGACTGGCGATTTAAGATAAAGGAATGTGCCGCGCTTTAGTCTGATTTGCATGCGCCTAATTACCGGCGCGAATATTTGATTGTCCGAGGGGAAACGATTCGCTTGAAGAGACCCGCGTTCGCTGCGAAGTGGGTATCGCTCGAGCGCGAATTCGTGGTACGGCGGAGTGAAATTGCTGTTTTTTGTGTGTTTTGTTATGGCGTGCGAGGCTGTTGCATCCGCAGTTATGTGAGCCGTAATAAACCGCCAGTCAGTGTTGGTTAACAGAACAGGCAAATAGTTAAAAAATGCTCCCAGCTTCATCGTCAGCGTATTTTGGTAGAGTTAACAGAGACTGCAAACTGCATAGCCCGAGCTCAGGTTATTGTTGACATGCGTAACTCGATTAGCACAAAAAAAAGAAAGACATAAGATAAGTTTATCCGGTTCCGCAAGCAATTATTGCTTACAGAATAGCGGATTACCGAAAACGCCGAGTGCTGGTGCCATACACCATCTTCTGACACCGAATTCAACTACAGCTAATAAAACTAGTGCCGTGCGTGTCTTTCTTTCAATGTTCCCGTCTTCCGCACGCTGCTCGTTGTTGCAGTAAAACCAAAATTTCAGTTACCATGCTCTACCTATTTGCTAGCGAAAGGGCGTCGGCGGCCAGAATAATTAACATATAGTTGCTTTTAAAGTGAAGCTTTTGCCTCTACTCTCGGGTTTGGGGTGGCTGCGGCTCTTGGCTGCTCTCTGCTGTCTACTATCTACTGCTGGGTTGGTATCATTCCGGTGCTTTCATCGTTGTATCGCTTTCATTCCGTTGAAATATATTCTTCCTTCATTGTCGTGTCCTCGTTATCGTTCATCCGTCTTCACTCTGTCGTCGCTACTCTGTTCTCATTTTGTCTTCGTCACGCTGTCACCATCATTCATCGTCATCACGCCGTCGTCGTCATGACGACGAGGGCGTCATCATGGTGTCATAATCCTGTAGTCGTCACCCTTCCGCCGTCGCGATACCACCGTAATCATGCTGTCGTAATCAAGCCGAACCACATACAGCACTGCGAGCCATGTCATTGAGCAATGCTTTGCCCCCTCTCCCCAGCGTAGGTTAGCAAACCGGATCTTCCCCTCTCGTTGACATCCCTGCCTTTCCCCTTTGTTCTGTCTCTCTCTTGTTGAAGGCAGCTTTTAGCCGCAGCCGACAGAGAAGGGATGTCTCTTCTTCTTCTTTCTGGGGTTTTGCGTGCCAAAACCAGTTCTGATTATGAGGCACGCCGTAGTGCAGGGCTCCGGATTAATTTTGACCCCCTGGGGTTCTTTAACGTGCACTACAACGCAAGCGCACGGGCATTTTTGCATTTCGCCTCCATCGAAATGCGGCGGCCGTGGCCGGGATTCGATCCCGCGACCTCGTGCTCAGCAGCGCAACGCCTTAGCTGACTGAGCCACCCCGGCGGGTGAGAATGGATGTCTCAAATCATAGATAAAGAAAAGGAAAGACAGGGAGGTTAACCAAGTTACACATGGTTTGCTACCTTTAAATGGGGGAGGAGGTAACGGGTAGAACCTTTACTGTGTCGCTTGCGGTTGAGCGTCACTTTTACCAACGTATATTGTTTCCGTATCGGCGTGATAGACAGTGCCTCGACCATAGGTAGGCAAAATGATCGGAACTGACTGAGAATCACTAACGAAATATATTTCTTGCTCAAGGCTCACTAGGACTCAGATTCACAAAAATTCTACTCAGCCGGGCTCCCACCGGAATCACGCTCACCAAAATTCTACTTAACCTGGCTCACTCAGACTCAGATTGACCAAAGTTCTAATCAACCGGGCTCACTCAGTCACATTCCCCAAAATTCTACTCAGCCGGGCTCACACCGGAATCACACTCACCGAAATTCTACTCAACCTGGCTCACTCGGACTCAGATTGACCAAAGTTCTAATCAACCGGGCTCACTCAGTCACACTCCCAAAACTTCTACTCAGCCGGGCTCACTATGACTGAGATTCACCAAAATTCTAATCAGCTGGGCTCACTCAATGCCACACTCACCAAACTTCTCCTCAGTTAGGCTCACTCGGAATCACACTCACCAAAATTCTACTCTGTCGGGTTGACTAGACCCAGAATTGCGGAGTCGGTCTGAGTCAGAGTAAGTCTGGGGCAGCTGATGATTAGCGAATTTGCCGGCCGATGGCCTCAACCGTGCAACATATGCTGACCTACAGCCCTTCATTTACCAATAAAAACAGACATAGCGTGTAGTTTTAAACCGACTGGACGGTGGACCGTTCACAGAAGAAAAAAAAAATACTGAGATAATGGACTCGGCTGCATCGGCGCAGCGTGCCGCAAGAGGCACAGCTGCACATTTTGAGGACGTCTGACCTATGCAGACGCGTATAAATTACGCGTTGAACGCTGTTACGTGTGCGTGCGTATCACTTTCTCTTTCTTTCCTGCAGCACACAAAGGATGCAATCGGCGATCACTTTCGGACGCTCTACAATACTCCCCATCAACCCTACAGTGCGTGGTCAATAGCCCTTGCGGTGTATAGAGCGGAGTTGCAGGTCCGGCTTCAGTGTGTGCATACAGTCCGCCATAAGTTCGGGATATTCTACTCGGTTGACCAAACCCCATCACGTGTGTACTTGATACAGAAGGGGAAAGCTGTGGTCTTCTTGCAGCAGCTTCTTTGTGCAATTATTGTCAGTCATGCCCCATTTGCCAGGTAACATATAGTAATTTAGCTGTTTTTCTGTCACACAACCGTGAAGTTTCACGATTTCAAGTGTGAGCTGTTTTGTGATTGTAGAATAATCAACTAACAACAGTAAGTCCGACAAAAAAGGCGCATTTTGCTCTAAGCTCCCCGCTTGATAACGTAGGATGGACCACGCAGACATGCGAGTTCCACAGCTTTCGATGCCGTGACGTGTGAAGTCTTCGACTGTATAGTGTTACATATAGTGCTCTTGTCTGCGTGAATACAACGCCGCCGAGGCTGGTTGCTGTAGCTGAGACATCAGTGTATTTGTGTGTGCTGTCACTGTGGTTTTTCCACAAGAACGACGACCAAGGTTGCACAAGTTTCTCTGGACGGCAACGGTAAAGCGCTTTCCATGAATGACATACAATACTAACCTTTAGCAAACAAGTCGCATGTGGTTGCGTTTTTGGTTAAAATTGCGGGATTAGCTGCGCCATCGATAGAAGAAAGTCATAGGTTGCGCAAATATAAAATATTAGGGCCTGCACAGTTGGCGAATGTCGACATACATGCGCCATGCACGGAACAAACAAATTATGCAAATACTCAGGTACGCATTCGTGACCGACGGCTCTTGATCATCGCTGCAGTATTGAGAAACGCAGCTTGCGAAATAGCTGGCAAGATATGCAGCAGAGGACGCCAGCGGCGAGCCAGACGTGACGAACGCGGCCAGGCGTAGTGGTCGTGCGCCATCGAAACGAGTCCGTATCTAAATATGACGCCTTTTGACCAGCGGCCCAGTGAAAGAGCGAAGGGGTGAAAAGCCAGGAAAGACATCGCTTGTCCCGCACGGCAAGCAGTTCGTCCAAAAGTGGCCCCTTGTCTGCTTATGCCGTACGTGTCATTTTTACGTGGCGCCTAGCGGCATCGATTGGACCGCAGCAGCTGTTTTTCTTGGCATGTCCGCGGGGCCATTCCCCAAGCAGCACGATATGGTTATCCGACTCAACGTGACCGCACGGCAGCCGAATGCCCTTGCGGCGTGATGTATTGCCCTGCCGCGGCAGTGCAGCCATTTGCGCAAAGCAGGAAGCCGGCAATATATGATGACGTGTGGTGTTTTAGGGCGCAAGGACCGCGGCAATATATACCACGTGCTTTATGTGTAATGGGCTAAATTTTGCCGCTGACAAGAGTTTTGTTGATAACTTGGTCAAATCAAAGATTACCAGACGCGGAGTTTCACAGAAAGGTTACTCTAGAAATGATCAATTTGTTAAGCCACTGTAGAAGCCATGAAAAGGCTCACAGGTTTTCTTGTAGTTGGCTATTGGGTTTGGTGTAGGTGCCTTCTTGTTTAGCCCCCAATTTACACTTGTATGATTGCTTCAAAACTGTACTCAGCGGCATTTTAACATTTATTACCTAAAAGTTCTTTAATATTGGACTTTAAGGAAATTAGGCTAATGAAGATGATGCGATTCGTTTATTTCTTAGGGATGTGCATTGACGGAAACAGAAGCGCTCAATTATAACATCTGGGCAAAGGATACGCGGCTAGCTAGTCGAATAGATAGGCGGTCGGGTAGCCGGATTGAATGGACGAATTATATCCACGTGGTGTTGTAGGACGGATGCATAGACAGATGCTTACCACTTATAAGTGGGCGCCACGTTGCCGCGAAGTTGTCCCGTTGTCACGAGCGGGAACGCAGGCATGGGGTATTTCCTTCTCGCCCGAGCGAGCCCATTCTGTCGCGTGGTGTAGGGTTGCACGAAGCACATGGGAACACAGGAAAAGTAGGCGCGAACGACACGAGCGCAACTTTCAAATGGCATGCTGACTGAAGTGCCTAAAAAATAGAAGATGAATAGATAAATACCATAAGCATTCCCTCTAAAGCGGGGTGGTCGCTTTGTGCCACCATGCCCGTTACGCTTAGCTTTCTGCTGATTTTACTCTCCGCCCTTAGTATATGTTGTTTGTGTTAGCAAATCCTGGCGTCTTACATAAATGTAAAGCCTTAAATGTGAATGTGACCTCATTTTGTGTGCACGCTACCTTTACACCAGTCCCCCTTCACTAAATGTATAATGAAGGAAATAAGTGAAACGCAATAAGAAACAGAACTGAAGCGATAAAATATTTAGACAGCTTCTTATATCAGTTAGTCCGGTCACATGCCTTGCATAGATTGCAAATAGTCGTCTTTTTTTTTCCACGAAATATCGTCTGGCGCTAGTCCACAAATCATCCCGTCCCTTCTTACTTATCTCTACATTTTACGTGCAATCTCCGTTTGACTAACCCAACATTGCTATGGTAGCGTCACCACGGTCGATCCACTACAGCCCTTGTCACTTCGGCAGCTGGCTTTCTAACTACTGCTAAAGGCTGCGAATGCACGCAGAAATGCACAAACGGCTACAACTTCTGATGATATTAAGAGTCGACGCCCGCTCCGGGTACTATACGCATCCGTCGCGATCCTATACAGCAACATCCCAGCTGTGGCGTGAGCGGATTCGAAATAGCGGCCGCAACCGCGTGTCCGGCTACCATACGCATATCCAGATACTAGCAGGTGTGATAAGCGCTGACTTCGTCGACGTGCGTCGGTGCAACGCTTAGCGAAAAACGTGAGCTGATGCTTGCTATGCGCTTTGAGCACATCATGCCTGTGCCAGTCCAATGCCGAAACGCGGCGTTATACCGCCCAATGCAGCCTCCGACCACACGAATTACTCAGATTCGCAGTGCTTAATTTATTTCAGTATTGAAGACGAGTATTTTAAGGGCTGGAACTGCTTGGAAAACGGGGAAACCCAAAAGGAAGCTAAAGGCACCACGCAACGACTGTAGTTCCGATTACTTTTCCAAAAGTTCACTTTCTTTAGTTTAAAAGATAAAAATACCGCAGAATGACTTAGATGGCTATCGCCGTTAGATTATATTCTAGTTGAAATTAAGAACAAGTGGAATGGGAAAGATCCTTGAACTAGTAGATAACTACTAATAGATTATAGATAATAGATTAGTAGAAGAAGAGAGAACCTCTCGTCGATTTCAATAGAAAATGTGTGCCAAAAGAAGAATACTCGATGCACTTCGACTCAAGAGAAAAATAGAAAAAAGAGTAAAGGCAGGGACGTTAACCAGATAAGAGTTTCTGGTTTACTACCCTGCACTGGTGTGGCTGAAAGGGAGATCTGAAAGTGGATAGACATAGATTTATTTTAAAAATGGAGGATAAGAGAAGAAAGGCATTCTCGTGATTGGCGTTCGCACAGGCCGGTGTATCCCTTTGCTGCGCTCCTTGCGATTTGACTCAAAGTATTTTTGCACGTTCTAATATTAATAATCAATGCTTGTATATCGTTCGCACTGACTAGCCCTTACTACGCACATTTTTTTTTTCATACGGGAGGTAATCTACACGAAATTCACATTTACACACCCATCTTTCAATGCAGTCGTGTTAAAAGACAAAATTTGGCTCTAGAGAGACAAAAGGGAATAAAAGGTGATAGAAGAAACAAATAAAAAATAAAGTGAGAAAAATTAGCGCAATAACGCGATGCTACGCGCTACAACTTTCGAAGTCGGTCGCATCATTCACCTACCCTTAAGAACTTGAGCAGAGCCCTTATGGTTGGCTCTAACTGAAGACGACGAAGGGACTACTTAGGTTTTTGAAAGAAACGAACTTGGACAAGCGGCTGTGGACAGTGATGTCACGTACCACGCAAGAGTGACGGACTGTGACCGACGATGTGTGTGCTATGCTATGTGCTCTCTCTCTCTTCCCCATCTTTCGTCCTCCCCCATCTCCCGCTCCCATGTGTAGGGTAGCAAACCGGTTGTGCTAAACTGGTTAACCTCTCTGCCTTTCCTTCTACACTTTTTCCTTCCTGCCTTAACCGTACCTCCAGAGAATGCATCACTCAAAGCGCCCCGAATAGGAGAATGCGTTTCTCCGGCCAAAATCGAGTATGAATGAAAAATTCATAAGGGCAGATGGTTGTGCGCCGGTCCGACCATGGCAACCCGATAGAAGAGGCCAGCATAGACAGTGACGTCTCTTCATGAGATGACGTCAAGATATGTCTTTGTTTTGCTCTTTCCACGGGCCACCGAGATAAAGCCAGTGCATGGCGACATGTTTCTCTAGCTGGCCAATGGTAATAAGAAAAAAAAAACATTAAACGAGTAATGATGGCCCAATGAAATTGTGCGTGGATCAGGGAAGGAGTTGTAGGAAAGTAGCAGCAGAAAAAGAAGTAAGGGAAGGCACGTAAATTTTAACAACTTTGATATAATTAGGTTAAACTTAAATGGACTTGTTTAATTATTACTATATGAATTGTATACATAAAAACAATTATAGAAAGGAGAAAAAATGAGAGTTAACTGGTAACTGCCACCAGGATGGGCACAACACCTGCTGGCTCTGGAAGAAAAAAAAAACAGATACATAGAAAAAGGATAGTGATTGAAGAACCGGAGGTATTTTTGGAGAGAGTGGGCACGGCCAGTTAAGGAGGCAAAAAAAAAAGGGGGGGGGGGGCAGAAAAGTACACGAAATAAGACATGTATTTGCCTCACACACTCACCGGGTGGCTTCGGCAAATTAAAATTACGAAGAAGCATATAGTTGTTCAATGTAATAAACTCGAGCAAAAGGGATAAAAAAACTCAAATTAGGCAAATATAATTAAAAAAACAAGAGACATATTAAAATCATTATTTGCGAAAAAGCAATGAGCGAGACAAGTTGTCATGCTAAAACGTAGTCACTGTATGTTCTGTTACAATCTCTTCCTTGAGTGAATTCTTCAGCTACGGATGGAACTGCGCAGAGTTGTCGACTTTCTTACTGCTTGTAATTAAATGCATGTAACGAGATGTCGCCGCCTCTTAAAGGCACCGGGTACCTTCTGCCATGAACGCGTGATAAAAAGAAAAGAAAGCCTCGGCGAACAATAAAGCTAGAGCCACATACGTGCGAGGGTCAGTTAAGGAGCTGTTCAGGCGTACTGATCACATACTCTCACGTTACCATAGCAAGTTTGGCCCCAGCTGCCACACCACAACACGGAAGTTTATTTCAGCCATTCTAGGAAGAAAAAAAAAGAGACAGTGAGAAAGAAATGCAAGCAGAACGTGGAGACAGCTTGACTCGACAAACAGCAGCGCCTACGTGCCCTGCATCGAACTGAACAAACCGCACATGCAGAATGGCACGACTTTCTTGTTCCTTTGTTTCACGCTCTGTATTAACTCGAGTTATGCGTAGCGAAACAGCGCGCGATGACAATGGAAAGACGCTACCAGAAAAGTGCAAACGCGGAATGCCACTCAGTGCTTTACTGCGCAAGCCTCTGCAGCAGCTTCCTGCCCTGCTGTGATGCCCGTCACGATTTTGCCTTGCCCAGGCTTGGGTCATAGTTGCATACGAAGACTAATGCCAAAACCACACAAGTTATTTACGGAGTATCAATAAGGCCTGTGCTCGGCAGGAACGCTACCTTGTCATAAGGTGCAGCTCAAGCCGCCTGTAGTGTAGCATGTTTAGATAATTCCTCAGTACGGCCCTTCAGGTTGTATAGATCATCCGCAAATACAAAATAAATGGTCTGGTCCTCCTCGTTATCGCCGCATTGGGGGCACGTTTGTGATGTGGTAGTGCATTTCGCGTGCCTGCGTATATTCGTGTCTGTGTGCTTTCTTTCTTTCCTTTTGCTATCAGTCCTTCATGCCTCATTACATCACCTGAAGTAACAAGCAATGACTCTCTCTAACGCCTCGAGACATCATTAACTTTCACTCTCTCTAGCGCCAAGACGCCGACGTAAGACAGCTTCCAACGAAGAGGGCCATGTTTATATGGCCATTGACTATATAAAGCTTAAACAAGTCTATATCCAAGGCGGCCGTCGTACTAACTCTAACGTATTCGTGGCAAGCAATTTCTTACGGAGCCACTTTCACGGGTTACTATAAATACAGACAAGGCCCATCACTCACTTCTAATCCTGCGTGAAATTCAAGTTACAAGCACTGTACGTGAAAAGAACGACGCCGGCGTTATGTGAAGGCAAGAAAGCGATCGAATGTTAGGGGCATGCACATTTTCTGAACAGTGTCATTCGTGGCTAAAGGTTGTCTAACCTTTCATTATGTGCAAAATATGAGCACTACTTTGATGAAGCCCGTTATAGTACAACAATCCATCACATAACGCACACACACGAGTGGAATAACATAGGTAAAAAGAAAACATATTTTTCATCATTTTCTGTGAGACATAAGTAGGTCAGTAAAAAAATTCAACAGCTGATAAGAAAAAAGTAATCTATCCTAACATATCGATCACATTTTATTGCTTCAATTTCTTTAAAAAAAAGGTAATCCGTTCTTTTATAAACGATGACACTTGAATCCGCTTGCAAAGAGAAGACAGAGCTTTCACC
Source organism: Dermacentor silvarum (assembly GCF_013339745.2). NCBI lineage: Eukaryota > Metazoa > Arthropoda > Arachnida > Ixodida > Ixodidae > Dermacentor > Dermacentor silvarum. Next base: position 36,862,545 of record NC_051157.2, read on the forward strand.
GCCAGTGAAGTCTTTTTCCAAGGTTCTTGCCTTTTCTATAAGGAACAGAGGTCTCCATAGACGTAGAAAATTTTGTCATTCACAGACGCCGCTTTCAGAGGCGAAGGAAATCAATATTTATGAGAAAGCTTTTGTAACACGGATGAAGACTTGATTGATGATGACTAATGGGACCCCGTAGACTGCTGAGACAAAATATTTCGTGTGCCGTGGAATAACGTGCCACGAAGATATAGCGTGCCCTCTTCGCCGTCATGATGAAAATGAAATTATTAATGGCGCGCTCCTGACTCGCTAACGAAGCCGAGATTTCTCTCCTGCGGGCAGCTTCCTTTGCGTCGTGGAGGAATAAACGAAAAGCAAAGAAAAAAACGACCGAGATGGTATTAACAAGCACCGCGGCACTTTATTTCACCAGACGCGCTCAAGGTTAAGAAAAACTTTACCCGTAGCCCGTGAGAGGTAACATCAGGGAAATATTTCGAAGAGGAACATGATAATAAAGCAGCCAGCCACTAAACAACTGTCCTGAGTATTCCTGTCTGCGTACTGTCTTGCGGCCACGCTTACTGGAGAATCGCACAAGGCAAGAAAAGTAATTAATATGCGCTGCTTTTTTTAAGCAGGGCAGGTAAATTATGATGAATTAAGTTAGCAACGTTGTTCGTGCCTATGCTACTTTTTACGTGCATGCGTGCATGCGTTATGCACACACGTGCAGGCGTGTGTGCATGCCTGTCAGAGTACGTGTTGGGTCAAATCAGTTCTGCGGAAGCCAGCAAGGTGGAGAGAGGTTCGTGGGGATATTTAGTGTCCTTGTGCGTTGAGGTTGCCGATTACTTCGGCCTCTCTCAGTGATCGGCTAGCCTACTGGTTAGCTCAGATGGTAGAGTTACCACCCCGCAAATGATTTATTCCCGGGTTCGATCCTGCGAGCCAGAACGAATTTTGCATCATATGCGAAGCTTTCTGTTTGAGAAGTTCGCGTGGGTCTCTTTTGTAGTTTCGTGCTACAGTCGGGTGGATAAAAATGTCCCCCCCCCCCCCCCCCCCCGCGGTGGTTGCTTTGTGGCTTTGGCATTGCGCCGTAAGCACGAGGTCGCGGGGTCAAATCCCGGCCGCGGCGGTCGCACTTCGGTGGCGGCGAATGTCATGCACAGACATGCTTGTGCTCCTAGCTTCTACGCTGATTCCGATGCGCGAATCAACTTTCTCAATTGCGGCACTAACGCTCTCAACCTCCGGGGCCAGAACCCCGTGGCTGCCAACATGCTCTTGTACGGGAGAAACGAATTTCGCAAATTCGAAGTGCATGTCAAACACCACAAGCTCGCGAATCAATTTTGCGCAACTCGACCCAGACGGTGTCGAAAATCAGAGAGGGATGAAGAGCAGCGGCACTATTCTGTCCTGCTGACAATTCCCGGCAGAACAGCAACAACCTGAGAAGCCGAGTCATTCTTTAGCGCGCCTTCCGAAAACACCAGCGGGTCAGAAACCAGCAACGTCTGCAAACATCGATCGCCATGGATATGCTACCAACCCCGCCAACAGTAAACCCCCCGAACCTTTCTTTCTTTTCTCACCCTCTTCGCGCGCCTGATACCAACTTTTGCTGGGCGCTCCTGGACGTGAAAGAAACACCGGAAAGCAGGAGAAACCGGAAGAAGGGAGCTCAAGCCCCGAGTCCAGACCGCGAGATTTTTCTTGCGAAAGTACGTCGTCCCCCTCCTGTGACTCATGGCATCCCGTTGAGCTTCTCAGTGCCTGTTCTGCATTACGGGGGCCAAGCCCACCGTAGTTCCTGGCACTATGGTCGCGCTGCCCTACCCCACTGGGCCGCTTGAACCCCGAGGAGACAGCATATTGGCCTGGGTCGCCGAATTTTTAAAGGCACTTCCGGTTGCGTTGTATCGTTTTCACTCGTTCTTTGTGCCGCCTCCACAGGAACGGTTATAACTCGACGCGGCAGCTCCAGACGTCTACTGCCGAGAGAGCTTTTCATCGTTTTTGCTTTCTCGTATGTAGGCATTGTTTTTCGCCGACATGGCGTCGTTGGGGACAGCTTAAGTAAGGATGCCTCGTGCATTTGCCGCTAAAACCTCTTTGGCATAACTTTGGAAATGCACGTCTGGGCACAAAATCTATAGTCGAAGTTGATACACCCTAATCGTGACATCCTAAATACACGTACGTCGCATAAGAAGGTAAGGTATGTATAACTTCTTTCTTACTTGAAACTATTGCGCGAAATTACACAATGAACAAGAAACGACAGGGTGGACACAGCGTTGATGTCCGTCCTGTCTTTCTTTTCGGATTATGTAATTTCGCGCTGTAATTTTAAGTGTCGATTATCAACAGGCCCAGCATATGGTTCTTTTGTAAGTTCTTCCTTGCCCATCCTTTCAAGGAGTAATGCCGAACGTTGCACTTTAGAGCTGTGTCTGAATCATAAGTTTTGCAGGAACTGTAGGATACGAATAAAGTGATCTATGACACAGGCGCGACCACACGCACGCATAATAAAGGATGCCAAAAAAGTAGTTCGATTTCTTTCTATGCCCCCCCCCCCCCTTTTTTTTTTTAGTCTCTACGTGGATTTGTTTGTGTTGGCCATGATGCACAGAACAGACCAGCTCAACCCCACGCGGTACAATATCTTTATAGCTCCTTTCCTCTCTAATACGTTCTCATTTGAAAATCTTTGCCCAGTTAGAACGATGGCTGCCCGTTGATAATGTACTTGTTTTTTGTCGTCTTTTTTTTTTTTTTTTTTTTTTTTTTTTACAGCGAAGCTGTCAAGGGCTCAGTCTCCGATGGTCGTGTCCGCGTGCAGAAAAAACTCTCATTGGCCGTATGCTGTATGTGCGAGTGAAAGCGTGCGAGGGAGGCGTGCTTTCACGGGGAGCGAACGCATGGCGGAGAGCAGACGCGACTTCTTCCATCGCGCGAAAGGCCGTACGGAGGGGGGGCGACGTTTAGCTGCGGCACCAAATGCGTATCTTACGACCGGGCGCGAGGGGAACTGGCGACTCAATAAACCACGCGAAAGGAGGAAAGCGGGAAAGCAGTGCGGGAGGGAGAGAGTGGGGCTTTTACTCTGCGAGCAATTAACTGCGTACTTGTACTTTGCGCGGCGACGCGCGGTCGCGTGCACCGTATATTAGATGGCATGTGTCCTGCCAAAGAAGAGATCTTCGGGCTACAAGGATGAAGCGGAGGTCGAAGGGATGGCAAATAGCTGGGCTGCCAAGTGCAAAAAAATGTGGTTGATCCCTCTTATATAGGAATCGGTATAGAACACGAAAGTGAAACGTGTCTTCACAGAAGTAGTGTAATGTTTATTGCACATTGATATATAATGTCTATTGGTGTTTTGTGGCTAAAGCGCCCTTAGGCGTTGATGCACCCACGCTGACGCCTGGTGGCACGTCTCCTCCATCACGACTACCAACGTCGATGACCATGAGCAACCGTCGTGCATATGGAAGCTGCACTACGCTGCACACGCTAGCACAACGCGAAAGACGAAGCACGTAACTGACACACTAATACAACGCGCAAGACAAAGCACGTAACTGAATCGTCACCGAGTCAAATCAGCGCGTACAGCGCGTCGTAATTGCAGCCTCCGCGATCAACTTCAGAAACATTTTCAGAGCTAATTGCGGAGGCCACGCTCCGCTGTGCTGAGTACGGTGAACGCCACCTAGGTGGCGTTGGTAGTGCTTCTTGATGCCAGCGTCCCTTCGAATGCTGGCATCGAGGCGTCGTAGTACTGAGACCACCGAAGCGTTCACTGTCGGTGCGCGTTAAGGCCGGAATACATGGAGCGAATAACCGGCGTCCGAGCGTTTCCTGGCGTTTCGTCATCCGGCGCCGCTCAGCGTCGACGCTGAGGGAGGCGCCAAGCCGAAACGTCGTACTGAAGGCACACCAGAAATCTCGGCTATCTCGGCGCCGGCGCCGCCGCCGGAAGCGGCTCGATGAGCGCCGACGTGGCGCCGACCAATCAGCGCGTGGCCGCGGCCGCGCTGCTGGCAACTTTTGCAAGCGACTTCCGCAGCAACCATTTCGCGTGCGTGCCACCATGTGGCGCCAGTGTCTCGTCGGCGAGGCGGCGCCGTCTGAGAAAGCAGCCGCTCGTACCTTCGAGCGCGTTGCCGTGAATGTATTTGTGTGTGTGTGCCGCAGAACTATAAACAGGGCTTAAAAGCCTTAATCGGGAACATTACTCATAGTTCACTTGAATGACATTGCACACTGCTTCTGGTTAAATCTGTCTGGTCACATTGTGCGACGCTGGACTGGCGCTGTTTGCGTGCGTCTCATGTGGCTGGGTGACCTCTCCGGCGCCGTTGATGCAACGACGCCGAGAGACGCAACGGCAGGAAACGCTGGTGAAAACGCTGAATGTGGGCCGGGCTTTAGTGTCATAATGCAGTACTTCTCTTTTCTGCTCGTAGGCGGCGGCACCGCCCCGAGCAAGAGCGCGGGTACACGGAGGAGTGTTAGATATATAAGGCGCGTCTGTGTAGCTCTCTGCAAATGCGTTTGTGGCGCAATGGGTTAACGCTCGGCGATCTATCGTCGCGGACCGAGAGGTCGTGGGTTCGATTTCCAAATTTTGCATGTTTGTGGAACTTTTTCTTCTGGTTTCTTTCTTTGCATATAGTTCTATGACGTATTTCCGTGACGGAAATACGTCAGTGAAGTCTTGGTGGACCCCGGCATAAAACACTTTCGTGTTAAAAAGAGAGAGGAATGGGATAAGAAAGGCAGGCAGGTAAACCGGAAGAGCTTCTGGTTTGCTACCTTGCACTAGGGGAGGGGTAAGGGGAAATGAAAGACGGCAAGATTGCCACTTTTCGGTGTCGAAACTAAAGTTTCGAAGCACTCAGAGGGGCAAAGGAAACACCCCACCAAATAATCGAGTAATCATCGTTGGAGATACAAAAACAGAGCTAACAAGACAAGTTGCAGATGAAAGGGTGAAGGACGAATGACTGGAGCTGCAAATGCAGCCGTAGGACTGACGAACGTGGAACTGTCTGCCACAGGCAAGATGAAGTGGAGGGGAAGACGGGGGTCCGCGGCCGAGAGCTAAACGTGCGGAACTAAAGGATTGCCTGGCTGCGAGCCGCACGACGCGGCGTCATCGCGGGGAACGACGCAGGGGAGAACGCCGAGCAACGGAGTCTCCCAAGGAAAGTCGCCCCAGCAACCCGCGTCACGTTTGAGTTTCCGAGCAATTTGTCACGCGTTGCGCGCCGCCGCCACTGCTGCGACTCTCCCCGAAAAGCGAAAGCGCTACTACTATACCACCCGCCACGCTTTGCGGCATTGCAAAGAAGCCAACAGCCACTTTGCTTTCGCTCGTTTTCCTTTCCCGCTGGTTGCCCCTCGCTGTTCGGCGCGAGGAAGAAGAACCGATACTGCGCGCAGCGCGGCGCAGCCACGGAGGATCCAGGTAAGAAAAATGCGAAGAAAACTGTAGGCTTCCAGGTTCGTTTAGCCACTCGAAATGCCCGGGTTTCCAATAAAGCGCGGCCCTGCAGTGCCTTAGAAGCGCGAGCAAATACGCGGGGGCCGTTAAGGGAGAGAAAGAGAGACTGCCGCGCCGAGGTAGCGGGACCGACGGCGTCTCGTGCTCATGGCTGCTGGCTCGAATGCGGCCTGCTCGGAACAATTAGGCGACTTTAATTACCGTGCAGCCGGCTGGTTCCGCAAATGGGCATCGTTGTTCTGGATTAGGTGGGCGGGTATAGAAATGAGCTTGTTCCTAGACCGGCAAAGTAAGGAGGTGGCTGTACATCATTGTTCTTTTTTATTTTATTGGCAGTCGGTTGCTGCAGACCCGATTTTTCTCGTGCGTGTTCATAAGAGACGCCCATATACACTTGATTCACTTCTCGAGCTCATTCCGGATTTTCTTACTTCCTACAGGAGCGACGTACACGCCGGTTCAGGTATGGTATAACAGGCTTTTTTTAGACTCCACCAACTCGTGGCTTAATGACTCGTACCCGCTGCAACCAGTCGTCTGTTGGTAGAGGTAGGCGTCTGCAGAGATATGTATATGTCTTTATTGAATAATTAATGAGGTTTAACGTCCCATAGCAACACAGCAGCTAGGAGAGACGTCATAGCGGAGGTCTCCGGCTTATCTTTATTACCTGGATTTCGCTAACGTGCCCCCGAAGCTAGACTAACGAACGTTTAGCATGGCACCGACGTGGGAATGTGGCCTCCGCGTCTGGAATTCGAACCCACGACCTCGTTGTCAGCAGGGGAACGTCATTGCCACTGAACCAATCTGGCGGGTTGTGAGATGTATGCATGAAACATCGATAACCTATTCTTAGCACTGTGGTGGCTATATAAAGTCAAGATGAATGCAGCGTCGCATCTATATCCTTCTTATCGATGATAGAAATTTCTGAAATCCGATAGCATTTGGTGCTGTGGTAACACTGATCTTGAGTCTCTCGTCTTCACTAGAGACGTAGCGTCTGTCTGGGCTGTTGTGGCAGAAACCTACAAAAAATGTGATGGTAATGTAGCAGTGGGTTTGGAATGAACGGGTGAACCACAGAGACGCACGACATACTAAAAAATAGATTTTGGAGTTTTACGTGCTAAAATCACGATCTCATAATGAGGCACACTGTAGTGGGGGACTTCGCAATAATTTCGGCCACCTAGGGTTCTTTAACGTGCACCTAATTTACGGCACGTGTTTTGCATTTCGCCCCATCGAAATGTGACCGCTTTGTCGTCCACCACTATTGGAGAAACCGATGATTTTTGCACTTTGTGAATGGAGCTGGGACTACTCGACTTGTATTTGAACCGTGGTCAAACTATGTCAAAAGTGCGATATCGCTATGTGAAAGCTGTTTTTCTAAAAAGCAAATTGCATGCATGGTGACCGGTGCCAACTCATTTAGCAGTTGTTACAGAAGACGAGGAAGAACCAAATAGCGGCGCTATATGTGACAGGAGCGAAAAATGTTAGGTCTAACTTTAAGAGACAGGAAGAGAGCGGTGTGGATCAGAGCTAACGGTTATAGCCGATATTCTAGCTGACATTAGGAGGGAAAAATTGGAGCTGGGCCGGCCATGTAATGCGTAGGATGGATAACCAGTGGACGATTAGAGTTACAGAATAGATACCAAGAGATGTGAAGCGCAGTCGAGGACGGCAGAAAACAAGGTGGGGTGATGAAGTTAGGAAATTTGCAGGCGCAACTTGAAATCAGCTAGCGCAAGAGAGGGGTAATTGGAAATCGCAGGGAGAGGTCTTCATCCTGCAGTGGACATAAATGTAGGCTGATGATGATGTGACATTGAAAAAAAAAAAAAGAAACACACAGTTACGCCCGGACTTCTTTACTGCTTCACTAATTTTGCATGCTTCCCAAATATGGTATCGCGTAAGCACGCTTTTGGTCTTGAGGAACCTAGACGACTGCAGAGCAGCATGGAAGCCAGTCAGTACTATAGTAGCCTCGCAAGGACACATAGCGACGCGCGAAGCTCTTGAAGACGTAACCATCAGCTGGCAAAAAGAAGAGGACCAAACCAGTATGGACACAATAAAGTAAGAAAAAAAAATTACGTCAGCATCTGAACTGCACAGTTCGTCGAACAAATGCATATCGCGCATGTAAAAAAAAAAGTGCTCATCTTATTAAAGCTACATTTAACGATAGTCAATCAAGCGATAGTCAATGCAGATACCACGATAAATCTTCGCGAATTCTTCTGGAGGAAAGAAACACCACAAGTACCGAAATCAACACAATTACTTTTTTCCTGTTTGCGAGCAGTGCAAGGGCAAAATATCGCGGACGATCATTCGTTTACACATACTCATTCGTCTCATTAGCTCTCATTAGCTCTTGCACATTGCACAATGGATTTTGGCTCTAAAATTCTCTGCGTTAGAGATTGTGATATTGTTGGTGTCGGTGGTCAGCGAGACGTCTTGCGTTACACCAACTTGTCGCAAAATTCCATCCACAGTGTGAGCTTTCCCATCGATCCGTAGCGTATATGTACACCGTTCCTCCCCGCTCCCTCTTTCGTCTCGAGGTACAACGCTAACAAATAAACGATCAGCCCTCCTTATATCCCTTTTGCTGGGAGCCAAGCTGCTGTCCTCGGACTTGGGACAAGAAAAGTTGCGAGGTTTAATAAAATCAATGCCCACGCCTTTTCACCGGCGCAAAGAAAAGACGAAGCATGGTAGCCTCGGAGAGCCAGCGAACGACCGGGACCTGTTTCCTGACAAGACCGCAACGGAAGATCCCGGGCGCGCGCACCAGGGCTTTTCTTTGGGCTGGGCGTGCCCGCGTCCACGCCGGCAGGGCTCTCGGCGAGCCGGCAGCGGAGATGATGGAGCGTTCGCAATTCCTAATGCGGACTAATCGATCTTGCGAGCGGCCGGAGGCCTCGCCATCGCGGGCCGGCCTTCCGAAGTGACGTCTTTCTCGGCGGTCGCCGCGCTTCGCGGCAAAAGATGTGGGGGAGGTGGGAGGGAGGGGGGGGGGGAGGAGGGGTGTATCTTTTGCCCCGGGGCTCACACACTTCAAGCAACGCGTGCGCCGTATCCATCATAACGCGCGCGCGCGCGCTCTTGGGTCCTGCGCAAACAAAGTCCGCCGTCACTTTTTTTTTTTTTTTTTTTTTTTGGGGGGGGGGGGGGGGGGCGACCTCGAGTCGGCTTTGACCCAGAAACGGTGAGTCGCCGTTACTGGACACGTAAGCTGGTTGACGACATGAGCACTGCAAGAGTGACGAAAAGCAGACGAAAAGCAGAAGGATGAATAATAGAGAAGTGCAGACGGAAGAGACGCAACATTGCCTGTGCAACACAGTCTCACTACGCGTGCGGCAGACTTTTTTTTTTGTTTGTTTGTTTTTCCCTTCCGCACTTACATAGGTTCTAGAGAAAGCAGAACTGGTGTAGGTCACCGTCGGGTACCACGTTGAGTGTCTACGTGAGCGCAACTTTTGGGGGTGCCCTTGGCAAAGCACGAAATATATGCTGTATTTTATGCTCCACACAGAACTTCTCTGCAGTATATATACGGTCCCATCTTTTTGAATTGCGCAGATGCGCTCCGTGAAGCATAAACGAGCACTTAGCGTGAGTTTTTTATTACCCGAAAGCACAGAGACATGAGCGTATTTAGGCCTCACGTGGGGGCTGCATTGAGCCCACTTTCTTTTCTATGCTTGGGTCAATTGTTGGTGCTTTCATAACTGACGTTTCTGTATGGACTTTAGCCCATGCTGCACTCCATATTTATTACAAGGTTTAATGCAATGCTTGAGCTAAGTGCCATCGTCTATTCTCACGTCATTACTGCATCATTAATAGTAAATTATCCTTCTTGTCAGGGAGGAGATGTCCGTAGCTGATATCCGGCAGCTTTATGAAGGTTGCTTATTCCACCATAATTTCTTCGCAATAAATAAATAAATAAATAAATAAATAAATAAATAAATAAATAAATAAATAAATAAATAAATAAATAAATAAATAAATAAATAAAGCAAGCAGTCAATCAAGCAATCAATTATTCGCTTTTAGTGTAACTTGATAGCGTATGTGCCATTTCAACGCAACTTGCTAAAGGAAGTTTACAGCTCCAACTGCAAGTAAAAAATGTCAAGAACATCATTTTCCGAAATTTACAGGATAAAATCTGATGGTGTCAACATATCTTCTCGTAACTTTAATAAAGTTGTTTGGTTCGACAAAAGGCACCTGAGGCACTCGTTTATGAGGTTCTCTAGAACTCTTAGGCAAATACTTTTTAAGTATTCTTCAGAATGGCATCAAAAAGTGACACCTTAAAAGCTGATGCCGTGAACAGCGTTAGGACTCAAGTTTCGCCACACAACTGCGATCCTTCCAGCTGCATACAAATGAGGACGCATCCTAAAGTGGCACATATTTATGCGGGTGCCGCTCTCGAGGAAACAATATATTCCTCAGTGCATCAGCTCACCGAGAAGGCGCCCCGAGTCCGGATTTCGGCGCCAAAGAAAATATGTTTTCGCCTAGCCAACAGAGCACGGCGCCGCCGGCGCGTCCACATTGTAGCGTCTTGTTTACATTCTACAAACTTCCGGCCGCAGGAGCGAAAAACTCTATTCCAGCAGCGCATCCACCGACGGTAACTCAATGAAATGGGAATCCAGACGCATTCGAGGCGATAAATTGTCTCCTCCTTGAATTCGGCAGCCGCAGCACCATTCATTACAAGAGCAAGCGGCGCGAACCGTGCTCCGTATAACCCGAGCGCGAAGCTGCCGCAAACGAGAAAACAAGGTTTGCTTCTCTTTTTTCCGCAGCGCGCACTCTTTCCCCATTCCTGTCAATTGAATCTTCCCGCGGCGCGGTCGGGAGGCAGGGAGACGCCCTCCCCGACGTCGCAGTTGTAAAAAGGCGCGGCGCTGGAAATGCCAGTTTACGCCGCTTCATGGTGGAAATCTACGAGCCGAGATAAAACACCAGCGGCGACATGAACAGGATACGAACAGGGGCGCCACGCCGCGGCAAAGGCGGGATGAACAACCTTGCTTCCCGAATACGCCGCGCAGTAAAAGGGACGTCGTCGCGCGTGTGGGGGACGCGTCGTTCTCTTCTTTCGCGCTCGCAACTTTCGAGTTGGTTGGAACGCGACTGGCGGGGAAACCCGCTCGTAAAACAGGACTCGCACGAAAACAAAGTTCAGCACACGCCTTGTCCTCCTGCCAGAGCTGTCTTCTGCCCCGATGACGGGTCAAATCTGTTCGCGTGCCGCGCCGTAGACGACGAGTAAGGGGTGATGGGAGCTTATGGCTCCAGAGGTGGTTGTCTCCGCGAACGACATCGCTGCAAACCCAAGCGCCCACCGCGGATAGAGGGCGGAATAAGACCATTTGCAGCTATACAACCTGGAGCCTTCCTTTCACTTACTTCACTCCCCTTGGCTGGGAAATGGGCGGAGGACGTTTTCGAAAGCTCGTAAATCAAACGGCGGAGCTGCCAATAGCGTTGAAATGCTCCTCCTTTTTGCAAACGTATTACGATGCAGTTCCATATAGGTGAAGCCATTGAACCTTTAAACATCCTCACCTGCAAAATAACTGCAGATATTCTCCTTTTGACATAGCTATCAAGAGTGTTTTGTGCAATAATGGTTTGCATAGCCCGTGGAACGATACAGTATTCTAGACTATATTATGTTTTTCAAGACTATCTATCAATTTAGTTTTGAATGCTCGCATAACTCGTTATGCTGATGATGAAGTTAGGAAATTTGCAGGCGCAAGTTGGAATACGCTAGGGCAAGACAGGGGTAATTGGAGATAGCCGCCTTCGTGCTGCAGTGGACATAAAATATAGGCTGCTGATGATGATGATGATAACTCGTTATGCTCCCTTTGAAAGTATTCTTCATGTCGGGAGCAAACAAGAACAGCTTAACTGTTCCCTCTATACGTGGCATGTTTATGTGAGCTTGTACCTTCGACTAAAGCTTATACTTGACATGCAGCGTCGTAGAGAATGAAGTCTCATTGTGGCGTATTCAATTTCTCTAAATTCGGTCAAGCCAACATATGTGTGAAGATAGTAGTCCATCAATGTGTAGAGCGCCATCTTGGGCATGTTAATGGAGAACCTTTTCTGCCATTTTCAGGAAGTGCACAAGAGCCTGGTTTTGTCTGTTTATATAATAAATTCACAGAAGTGTCAATTTAGTTCTCTTTTCAGCGGCTTCCTAAAGAATTATCTCGTGAAGTCGCGGAAAATTTTGCGAATGCTGATACTTTCGTTCTTCGAATCACTTAATCACTGTTATGTTTTCATGCTTTACTTAATATATTCAGCAAAGTGTATACCGAAACTCGCATAGCGAACGCCTGTATCATTTTCTTTATTTGTGATCTTGTACACATAAGATCTCCCGACGTTAATTGTACGATTCTTTTTCTGCGTTTGGACGTCATCTTACGACTCTGCTTGGTCCTGCGCATTCCCATTACAAGAGGTAGGAAGCAATGAGATTCAGTTAGGATGAGATTCATTTATGAACACCGCAAGGTTGCACGACAGAATGGCTGCAATTCATTTTTTCTTGTTTGTCTGTACCTCCGCTGCGAATTACTATGTACAACTGGCATGTGTGTCGCGAAGAATTAGAAACTCTCTCGAACCAAAATTCGGATCTTGAAGCAGACGAAACAGCAGCGACACAAGCGGCGAGAAGTTTCAAATCCAGCTACTTTTTCAAGCCGAGTGTGACGCCGTTCCTTGCGATCACCGCCCCGTGCAACCAATATTCGCGCACCGAATGCCGAGAACCATTCAGCGGAAAGACAGAGCGCTGAAGCGCATTCCCTGGGCGCGGAATGCGAGGCACCGGTGGAGATCGTTAGATCCCCTCGCGAGCCAATTCTTCGCTGTTACAGCTCTTCGGGATTCAGCGCGCATCGCACTGCGGGCCGCCACGCGCACTTGCGAAAGGCCTTGCTTTTCAGCTTCACAGCTACGAGCGTCACTTTACATCGCTGCTGTTCGACCCAACGATCGAAGTTTTTCTGTTCTCTATTCTCCCTTCTTCTTGTTCTCGCCATCAGTCCGTCGACATTTATCTTTTCTTCTCGCGCAAATCTGCAGAATGTCCCTTGACGCGCCAACCTCCCGACCAATCTCCCCCTCGCGCACCGCCGCAAGCGAGCGCAAATACAAAACGCTTCAAGTCAGAAAAAAGGAACAGCGACCGCGCATCACCGCCAGGGCTGGCAGCATCCGCAAGCACGCGAGTCTTGCGCGGAATGCCTCTGTACGGCCCTCCCACACAAGCACGCTCGCTCGGCCTGTCCTCGGACAAAAGCGGGTAGAACCGAAAGCTGGCCCCGGAGAGCCAATACTCTGTAACGCTCTCGACGTCTGGATGCGCTATGGCGCCCTCCACTGCTGCGAACATCACCGCTGTGCCACTTCATCTTGACTCGCCCTCGTCGCTGCTCCAACTTCCTTAGATTTCCAATAAAGCTCGCGATATATTTGGGACCGCGATTGAGAGCAACCGACTGTCCAAGCTCGTCGCGGATGTCTCTGTCACGACGCTAATATCGCCATGCTGCCGGCTCTTTTTTTAACTTTCTTTTTTTTCCCTTTTTTTTCTGAGCTCTTCTCGTGAGAAGAGAGCATCGTGTGCCGACGTTATAGCGAGCGACAACACGGCGTGTTAGTCCGTATAGCGAAACGAAATTGTGAGGATGCCCGAATTCCACGCAGTTCGATCGTCCCACTCCGTCGCAGTAGCGATCTCCGAAAAACTATGCCGAGCCGAGAAGCCGTCAGCTTGCGCCTTGCTAGTAACGGGGTGACGATCGGTCGTTCAGCACGCCGACTTATGTCGCTCAGCAAGCTGCTGTCGCGATCCATACGCAGGAGTGGTCCTCAGTTAACACGAATGGTGCGCTGGGCTCCGCTCTCTCGAAAAACCTGTCCCGTGCACGTCCGTCACAACAGCTCTTCTCCGAGTGACAGGAGAAAACGTGTCAGCACGTAATCATCGTAAACGCAAAAAGCCTGTATTCTGGCAGTACTTATAACTGGATTTTAGTAAAGAGTCTCGCATCAACGCCACAATTGCGACACGCGAATTGTCACAATTCTTGAAGAAATACTTCCGACAAAAGCAGCAGATGGAGTTCAAGGGACAAGGAACGTGCTATAACGTGACATGGCATGCATCAAATTAAGCAATAAAATATGCTTGGATTGCAAGAAGGTCGCAGTCGAAGTGGGTGTTTGGGCTCCGAAACAGGTAAGCTCCCTCAAGCAAGATTTGGTGTAGGTAGTGCACGAAAAACAAAGCAAAAGGGAAGAGACGGGCACACATGCAATCACGCAGTACCAAGTCGCCCAAACTGCCATGCCAGTGTTCCTTAAACACCAGAGGACCCAATAAAGAAACGACAGGTCATGGAAAGTCTCCAAGCCCAGAGATCAGTGAGAATTCATGGCCCATAATGTGGCTCATGGTGTGCGCGAGAGACGCTTGGCACCATCTCTTGGCGAGCATCCGTTCCCGCTGCGGAACAGAATGGACATAAGAATAAGAAAAAAAAATCAAATTTCTCCAGGAGACAGCGCAGGTGCACCCGCGGATCGCGATCGCCCCACCAGCTACAACGACCTTACGAAATCATTCTATCTCGAAAGAAGAACCTTCCCCATCCCTCATCAGAAGCTAAACAGAGCACAGGCAACCACCCTTCGCCTGTTACAGACAAACACGTACCTCTCATTAACACGTTACCACAGGATCTACCCAGACACCTACCCTAGTGACACTTGCAAGATCTGTAAGACTCAGGCAGCATCGCTTCCCCACATGCTATGGGAATCTAAAGACCAATATCTGGCAATTAATACTGTGACCCTTTCGTCGAGATGGGCCGCCGCCCTGCGCAGCTCCCACCTCGACGACCAACTCTGGGCTACCCAGCAAGCCTGCGAGGCGGCGAAGAGGTCAAACCTCGACGTCCCCACGTGGGAGGCCGAGGCCCAGCCGACTAAACTGCTGGTTTCAATAAAAGTTTGTTTCTCCTCCTCCTCCTCTAGAAAACGTAGTTATCAATAAGGATTTGATTCATATACGAAAGCCACGCATTTTGGGAAATTTCAACGATTTGGTCATAATGCATGACCATCACTTATGCATACATCGACGGTGGAATTGCTTCACTTTCTCATATTTTGTTTTGATACTTATTACTTGTTTATTGATGCAGTAAGATCGATTAAGCTGTGTAGCTGGAATTTGTGCTTATATGTTCTTATCGCATCCCTTTACCCCTCCCCAGGTACAGGGTAGCCAACCGGACTCTGACTATTATCTCTGGCTAACGTCCCTCTATTTCCATTGCCTTTTTCTCTCTCTCTTATCCTTCTAATGTTTGCTTATTACCTATCCCGGTATTGTACGGGGTGATTAGCGGGAGCTGATGTATGTGCATAAAATATAATGGAACTGTGTTTGTGTACATCTGCAAAGGGGGTCAGGGCCTTGTCAGGCAATTTAACTTCTAGCCTCGAGCTCTTCTTGGACATGGTTTAAGGAGCCAGATAAAGGAAACGAAAGGAAACGAAAACTAAAGGTTCCTGGGAAGTTTGTTAATGGGCGACCCATACAAGGTAATAAAACTGCCTAGTGACCTAGTGTTTCATTACAGGATCGTTGAAATTTTCCGCAGATGTTCCCAAATTGGCGGCTTTTATGTACCAATCAATTCCAAATTGATAACTGTTTTTTTTACGTTTTGTTTGTAAAGTTCGACGCCGATTCAGTTACTCCGTGCCCATCAGGCGAACACCAAGAGACGGCATCATGTGAAAAATAATTCACGTTCGAAATTATCACATTCAAAAGATTAAGCAAGAAGTAAAGAATATAGGGAGCATAAAATCAGCAAGCAGTAGACTTGGCATTGGTAGGAAGAACATGAATGCATACAAAGATAAGTAAGACCGTGTCATCAGCAATTTAAATGGTATAATAAAGGCAGCAGAGTAATGCAGTACTAAACTATAGAGTACCCAGAACAGCCACGTAACCACGAAGAGAAAATTTAAGTTCCGTGTGAACGAAGCATGATGTTCGAAGAGCGTTACGAGATGCGCTCGGGGGAAAAGTGGCTGAAGAAGATGGGATAACAGTCGATAGGATAAAAGATGACAGGAATGTTGTACTTTAAGAGATTGCGAGCGGTTATGCACATTGCCCCCACATTTTTTGGTAATTCTAAAACATTTCCTTATTATTCCACTCACTGTTCCGAAGGTTATAAACCGGTGGGCTTGCGTGCTCTCAAGCACTCTGTGATGTGACTTCCAGGTGCTTGATAGCACGACCTGCTATAACGCAACAATACCATATAACTTTGTACAGTCGGAGCATTGAACACATCGATGCTCCCCATCTTCTTTCAGCGATGGCACTGAACAGGGGATTGATCGAGATGAGTATCTTCCTCAGGTAAGCCGCATGGGGGTTCCAGGAGAGATTGCGGTCGACATTGACAGAAAATTTGCGTATTTTTTTATTGTACAAAATGGGGTAGCCATTAGCAGATATCCGGTATCCAGTCTTCGATGTTCGTACAAAGTGAAGGCGATTGACGTGCATTTGTCTGCTGAGTTGCTGAGGCCTTGTCTCTGAAGACAGACAAGTCCTCTAGTCTAATGGTTATGGGCGAGCATATTTTTGTTGATAAACAAAATAAATAAAAATACATAGTTAAGCAAGCTAACGGCATAGCATTCCTGTCCCATGTAACATGCTGAAAAGCCCGCGTTCGTTCGAGAAAATGCCATTTTCCTCCCTGCATACCGGTCTTGTCTATACAACATCAAGTACGCGGATTCCAGCGCCCCGGAACCTACGCATACATTACCAACCACGAAAACAATATAGATGAAAGTTACCCACTTTCATCCAATGACACCTGTCAAAACGTTCTATTTTGCTTTGCCTGGAAGCCTGTAGTCCTCCCAGTTAATTCCATACTCGTCTATCAGACTGGCAGCTTTCGATGAGGATTAATCGGAACGGCGGTAATTAATTGCAGCGACTTCATCAATCTAAATTATGACTAACAACAACAGCTGCCTTCGCGGGCGTTGAATCATTAGCTGCGAAGGACCTTCATGTGTTCCCTCTGGGACGGCGTCGCCGAAATGCACTCTTTTCCCTCTATTTTTGGTGGGTGAGCGCTGACTAAGGCGTACGGTTACAGATTAACTAAGCTAAGATTAATCACGTGTCGCGTAAGTAGCAGAACTTTGCATTTCTCGGAATTACCACGTCTGCTAAGCTTGCACTATCTCAAACACAAGATAAAGACCTTCATGCAAATTTGCGGGAATTGTTTTCACTTAAGTTGATCTCTAAGTCTCCATGACTGGGCGCAAAGTTTCCGAATGATTTTTGTAACAATATAAAAAAAATAGTGAAGGGAAATCCTGTGTGCATTGTCGTTGCATCTGCTTACTGCTGAAGCCCCATTAAGTTGCTAACTAGCAGCCCGTGTTGTGTTGTTTGCTACGCCCGTAATTTTAGCATTCAAAGCAGCAAATTGCAAATCAGTGCTTTAATCTCCAGGCAATGGCCACAGTCGACTCCCAACTCTGGCATTTTGGTTTCTCTGCGCTCCTCTATACGCATTCCAATCACTGATGCAGTTATTGTTTGGAACCAATATAACCGCGGTGCCCGATGAAGCCTTAGTTAAAACTTCTTTTCTTTATTAACGCGATAGCGTTAAGGGCCTCGTGTCGCACAAAAACCGACGTTGGCATCGGCGTCCGTGTCGGCATAAGAATCGGCGTCTGGCGGAAATAATCATGCCGAACCACATCATCTGGAACCACCCCGAACAGGTGGGCCCTTCGCGTGGCGCAAGGCGTTAGTTAATAAAAACTGAATATATCAATGTAAAATCCGTCAGAAAAATTGCAAAGTACGACTTAACCACAACCTACAGATGTGATAGCGTCGGACTGTAATTTGAATATACGCGAAAAAAGCCTGACAAGCAACCAGGGATCTTTGAATGCTATCGCGTTCCACTCTTAAAGGCGAAGCTTAAGCGTCCTCCAGTTCTGATGGTGTCTCACTGTACTTCGGTTTTCTTACTTCATTTCTAGGTAAAAAATATAAACGAAAGCAACAAATGAAACTTCATCGAGTGCAGTAAACTGCTACGCCGACCAAAACTGGACACCCCAGGCGGATGAGCACGAGGATGATCGTCGTGGACGGGGGATGTCCGTAAATAAATAAAACGAGAGCGAGCCCTCCCCGGCAAGCAAGGAAATATACTGCCCGCACATACCAACGGGTAAGCGCCCCTGTGACAGCCTAAATCCTCTCAGAGTCTACCATGACTAGCTTCACCCCACGGACATGCACAGGCCTGCGACAAAACCTCCTGTTAGGTTTCGTACTCGGTTGCTGCCGCTTCATCTATTTGGTCTCTTCTAAACTTTCTTTTCTTTTTTGTTCCTTTGTTTTCTTTTTTTGTCTTCATTACATTTTTTTTTCTCTTCTCGCGCATTTTCATCTTCGTCGTCCCTTAGCAGGTACGGCTAACAGGCACAGAAAAAAAGAAAAAAAAAACCACGGTTGGCCTCCCGGCAGAGCCCCCGTCAGCCTGTCAGTTCTGGACGAAGGAACCACCACACACACACACACACACACACACACACACACACACACACACACACACACACACACACACACACACACACACACACACACACACACACACACACACACACACACACACACACACACACACACACACACACACACACACACGCACACGCACACACACACACACGAAAACTAATAATAATAAAAAAAGTACGGAAGGAAGGTAAAGAGAAACAGCCGGTGTTCCTTCCTGAAGGATGCCGTTCCCTTTTCACGCCTCGTCAGGCCGCATTGTTCGTGGCTCAGGCCTTCGGCGAGACTCGTCGAGCGCACGCCGTGTTTGTCCCCCGCACCCCCGGCTTCGGCAGCACCATCGCCATCGCCTCTATGCGCTATAGTGACAGCCCGCCGAAAATCGCGCTTCGTCACGGACCCGGCGGAGTTCGCGTCCTCCATCAACGGTCATTGCGTTGCTTTTTCCCGCACACCAGATGACCGAAGCCGCATTTCCCACAGCAGCCGGACCATCTGCCCACGTCTGGGCTTGTCTTTCGGGCTATGACATTGCCGTATACAGTATAGCATAGCCTGCCTCTACCTGCTCCTGCGCTCTGAGGGACAATGTAGCACCGAGGTGGTTAGCCGGCACATACCTGACGGTGGCGATATCGGCCTATTGTGTATACAGTTCACGTGATGCATAGCAGTTAACGATATGGAGCGTACGCAGATATCGCTGTAAAGCATACAATATCATTCCAGGTGTTTTGCTAAGAAGAAGCTTAGATCTGCAGCGTCTTCTACTTAGTAACTTCTTCGTATATGACGACTCTTATTTTGAGTTCATAGCTTTAGCATAGCATAATTGTACTAGGGTTGACAGACACCTGACACTGCCAGACGAAGAGGCGGTGGTTGTTGCTTGGGGCGACATATTTCTGTAATTTATTTACCTAAGCCCATAGAACGTTTAAAGTAATGAAGACCTGTATTTCACTTAACTGCTTTGATGCAGGCTGGTGGTAGCTCGTTTACGCTATCCGGAAGCTTCGCTGTTTTAGTGTTTTATCATAGCGTAGATGCAATATCCTAGACGAATACCGCAATACCGGGAGATGTATCAGGGAAGAAAGAGGCCGGTGGCGGCATCTTTCGGTAACGCAATGACCAACCATAATGAGCTTAGAACACTCTTGTGTTACGTTATTCATCGCTTCTATAAAAATGGACAAAAGTACGGCTTGTAATCGGCATGTCGGTGCCGACGCTCTTAGGCCAGCAGATAACTAGAATGCAGTCATTCAGTACAATAAGACTTCTCAGCAGTTTTAGGGGCGAAGCTCCTTATGGTTTGGGTCGTTCCCTCCTCTGTTGTAGTAGTAGTAGTAGTATGTAGCCACCTGTAGTTTTATGAAGTGTTCACTAGATGGCGTTCCGCTTCCACTTCCGGTTCCGGTTCCACTTCCGGT
The DNA here is from genome assembly GCF_013339745.2 of Dermacentor silvarum. Taxonomy (NCBI): domain Eukaryota; kingdom Metazoa; phylum Arthropoda; class Arachnida; order Ixodida; family Ixodidae; genus Dermacentor; species Dermacentor silvarum. Next base: position 36,882,247 of record NC_051157.2, read on the forward strand.
TCCGGTTCCACTTTGCGCGCGTTCGGTGCGAACGCGGGCAAAACGCCGACGGCGTCGACAACAGTTCTGCGCGTTGCTGGTGCTGCTGCATGTCCAAGTTTATACAGCTGATAAAACTACCTTAAGTCTCTCGTTCCCGACGCGCGCTCTCTTTATCTCTCGTCCGTAGCTGTGGTTTACCGAATGATCTCCCGGTGCTTCGCCCACTCATCATCATTCACTTCGTGGATATGCTGTGATTTTTTCATTACCAGATCCGCTTGAAAGCGTTTCCACTAACACTTCTATCCAGCTCAACGCTTTTCGACGTCACCGTACACGGCTAGTCTTGTACGTTTATGGTGAGCAACACGTAAACTACGCTAAGAACATAGTTCACGTATTGTTTGACTGTAGTCGTTATGCAAAAGAAAGTGGTGGCTGCAATGTACAAATTGAGAGCGCTGGATAGCCACTTATTGTGAATCGGAACAGTACTAGAAACTTAGCTTGTTACAGGCCCTGGAAGCCGAGCCTTTATTACTGCAAAATACTTTATCAGTATTAGGGACAAGTGTTCAAAGTTAAGGGATGAACGTACGTATACAATGACTCACGCGTTTGTTGTCGTGTTGTTTCCACAACTACTCGTTTATTAGTTCTTCCACTTTCAAGCATATGTGTTCAGTGTTTAGTGGCCGCTTTCTGAAGTGTCATTTCATCTTCATGCCGCATTTTTTCGCAGGTTCCTATATTAAAACTAAAATTAAATTCTATGATTCTACTTGCCAAAACAACGACCTAATAATGAGGCACGCCGTAGAGGGGGACGGGGTTTATTAACGCGCACTTATACCTAAATATACAGGAGCGGTTTCTCATTTCGCCCAATTGAAATACGGCCGCCGCGGCTGGTTCACACCCACGACGTCGAGCTCAGCGGTGCAATTCGATAGCCACTGGGCTACCCTGACGGGTCACTTTCCTACATTCTCCATAAGAAAACTGGAGTAGCTGGAACTATGCTGCTTCCACTCTCTTCACACCTCAATTCCTATGATCCCTACCCTCCCTATAGGGTATACCAACTACGCGCAGTCACTCTAATATTAAATGCACTGTACATTCCCAATGGAGTGCCTGCCCTCTCGTGTCCTCTTACGAGAGCCGAGCGTGAAAGAGAAAGAGGAAATGAAGACGAAGGAACAGGAAAGAGAGGGAAAACGGTGTAAGGACGACGTGGCGTTGGCAGTCGCGCACAGCAAGGTCATTTCGTTGTCCCACTTTCCCGTCATTCTCTTTCCCTCCTCCTTAATATGTGTTTTTCTATCTCCTTACACCCTTCCACTCCAGCGTATACGGGGGAGCAAGACCAGATGTGCGTCTGGGCGACCTCCCCGTCTCTCCCTTTTTTTTCCTGCTTCTCTCAACACGATGAAGGAATCAGACAGCAACAGGCAAAATACGCGCCAACAGTGACGAGACGACAAAATAAACACAATGTACCGCATATGAACAAAAGAGCGCGGCTCTCGGCGAAGCCGAGCGAAGTGACGAAGCAAGAAGACACGTCATAAGAGAGGGAAATGACGAAGCAAAAAACAGACGTCGTAAGAGAGCGGCTCCTTAGGGCCGCGACGCTGAATGGCACGTTATTTTCCCGTTTTCCGTGAGAGCTATAGGGGAGAGAAAACGACGAAGTAAGGGCAACTCGGCCGTCCTCTTTCGGGATGGCACGCGAAGCAAAAGGGGTTCGCGAGAACAAAAAAAAACATAAATAACAAAGAGAGACGAAGAAAGAACACACGAGAAGACAGCGCCAATTACAACGCGGAAATAGGGCCAGTCTCGACGGCGCGGCCGCCCCAATAAATCTGAAGGAGAAGATGGAAGGAAGGCTCCTTTTCTCCGGCACGTCTCTCACGCGAGGCGCGATATCAAACGAGAAAGACGGACCCGGGAGCAAAGAAAAACAGCGTAGACACGAGAAGCAACCGAGCGTTGCAGAGAAGACAATGCCATCTGCTTTTTTTTTTTTTTTTCGCCGCTTCTGCAAGCTGTGCTATGCTTAGCTTGCGGAAGACTCAAAAGGTACGACGCGCTCCTCGAACACAAAGAAAGTGAAGGAAGCAGCCTCTGTGTCCATTTGGTAATAGCTTTCACATCTGAAGTCAGAAGGGGAAATGTTGTAGTTCTAGTAAAGGTGTGTACTTAGCAGGCAACGAGCACTCGAGCGAAACACAGTAAACAGCTTGGAGCCCGAGCGTCTGACGCTCGCGTCAAGGACTGATAATCAGGCCGGCTTAGTTGCTACACGGCAGGCGTTGGCGATGAGACTGCCGTTGTCTGTGCGCTTCTCTTCTTTAATGGTAAATAACTTTGCTCGTCTCATACCAGCGAAGCAACGTCAAGATTTCCTCATTGTCTATGATCATTCTGCAAAAAGAAAAGTGTCAGAAATATTTTTTTTTGGCCCAACGATATAACGGCACTAATGACACAAAGCTAATTTTTCTGAATCAAACCTAGGAAAGCAGTTTCAGGGTAACTGGTGGGTTTCTCACTTTCCAAACTCCACTTGCGGGCGGCACGGAAACATGTCCCTTTCGCTTGCCAGGACTGCTGGGCAACTTTCGTCGCGCGTGATATATGTCAAGGCAGAAAACGGCGGGACACGCGAAATATAACTTCTGAGTATGGAAGCGCGCCTAAGGCACAAAAGATGGAAAAGCGAAAGATCGCGAGGCAACGTCACATTTGAAATCCCGCACTCGCTTGACGTGACGTCATCCATTTTTAACAGCCGAGCTGTTTAAGCGCCGGCCGTTAGTCCGTGGGTCGTGGACAGAAAATGTGGGCCGATCCTGGTGGTAGTGCAGAAAGGGTCCAAGCGCAATGGCACGTATACCCCTGTGAACTAGCGAAGCTGAGCTTGGCTAAATCTATTTAAGCATGGTTGTGACTACTTAAGCTTAGTCAGTCATCGATAGCCAATCAACAGCTAATCGATAATCGACGAATAATCAATAAATTCCGGGAAAGGCTGGGGATGAGTTGGTAGTGCTTAGCCTAGCCCAAATACGTGGCCAATAACTTGCGATAGCCAATCGATAGCCAATCAATAGCTAATCGATAATCGACAAATAATCAAGAAATTTTGGAAAATGCTGGGGATGACTTTGTAGTGCTCAGCCTAACCCTAAAGCCAGGACTGGCTAGGTGCCCATCAGCTCCGCTGTCTCTGTAGCATTGCGCCTCCAGTGCAAGCTACGCAAATTTTTCAGATTGTGGTCGCGAGTATACTTAACTGCTTGTCGCGGAAGAGGAGTTACACGGCGTTCTCAAAGAGAAATACACGCAACCTAGCGGGTTCTGAAAAGTTATTCTATCCACAAACTGCCCAAATGCTCCGAAAATACAGTTTTATTTTGTGTGTGTGTGTGACGTCATCCCGATGTCGCGGCGCTCCCGTTAGAACGCGAAATGCATGAAAGGAAGATTCGGCCTTCATTTTCTCTCCGAGCAATTTGCTCCTTTTCGACGATCGAGTGCGTATATTGTCTCAAGTAATCACTTCATTTCTATAATGACTTGGCCTCGCTGCTTCGCGTCCCTTTAACGTGGTATAACTGGCACTGACAAGAACAAATTAAGATTCCGTCGAAACACAGAGTATTTTTTCTCTGTTAACAGGAGTCCAAGTCTTAGCGTGCCTCGGATTGTTCACTTAAAGCGTTGATGATATCTACGGCGCCCCGACACCTCCAAAGAAAGGATTTGACGTACCGCTCAAGAGCCTTCGCGAACTGAACGTAAAATTAAGCGCGGTGCCTAAGCACGAGGCGTCTAAATGGGGACGACGCTTTAAGGTTCAGAAGAAAGCGGAACCTTGTCCCTCTCTAAAGCTTTTATGCGCGAAGATAAAAAGAAAACAGTTCTAAAAAAAAAAAAAAGTTAACTATCGACTGCAAAGCCCATGCTTCTAAACAAACGAAGCATAGCTCGGCAACTTTCTGAAGCGTGTCGTTTAGGGGATTGCTAAGAGGATTACGCCATCACCTTTTGTTCCCTCCTCTTGCATATATATATATTTTTCGTCTATCTTTTCGGGCAAGAATGAGGAGCTCGATGAGTGGATTAAAAGGATTAACGCCAGCGGTTCGCCCCCGTAAGGTGCACGCGTATGCAGAGAGGCTTGAATTGCGAAAATTATCGCCGGGGGCAGTTTAATTGAGGTGCCCCTGAAGTTCACGAAGTCGAGGATCATTATCGAACTCGAGAGAAAGTTTTAATTACTCGCGTCATTCACACTGAGTGGTGGTCTAAGGCGATTAAAGACCGTATTGCCGCTTTAATCTTTAGCGAGAAGAATAAAAGAGTTGCCTAAAATGGTTCGGTCTTTGTCAAATAAAGAGTTATCCTGTATCCTGTTCTGACATTTAAATCACGCTTTACTCAGAAAGTCTCTTGTAACGGTGGTCGTTAATCCTGATCGCTACTAATGTGTGCTCACCCAAAATTTTTAACTATTCCCCAGGAGTGACTCGTAATATGCGCTCACTCGCGAAACGCGAAAATTTCATGCCAAAAAGATTATTTATTAGTTTTTTTCACGACGAAGAAAGCGCCACGAGTAATATTGCTTGAACGAGAGAGATTAGCTGTCCTGAAGAGCAAATTGATCCCCAAAATAAGTTTGCGAATACGTAATTTTTGTAAGCCGCGGGGGCGTAGGATGGACATCCGATGTATAACCGCGGTGTCTTTATACTCATGCACTCTTTCGTGTCTTGGTAGAGGAAGCAGCATAACCCCAGCAGCCCCTCGACCTTCTTACTCCTTCTCTGCCGCTGTAAATGCACACAGACGGCAGAATATGTTCTTAGTATATAGACTTGATTGGACAAGGTTGTGTCAGTCTCGTTTGCAGGCGTTTATCCTGGCTTCTGTTCTTTATTTTATTTTTTATTTTATTTCTTTAACGGGGGAAGCTACCACTTAGTGGGTATCTATGTATATATGTTTATATGAAGAGAGGAAGTGACGTAGATTATCCATTGTGCAGTTCTCCCTTTTCTGTACGCTGTCAGAAGCCGTATTATGTCTTGCCACTTATTCGCCTGTATGGGTGATCTTCGTCGTCGTGGGCTGCGTTCTGTGTTCGCAGTCTCTCTCGGTCTGAATAAAAGACTGTTTACACCGCTGGGCCACTATATATATATATATATATATATATATATATATATATATTGCGGTATAAATGGGTATATGGGTTTAATTAACGTTAAAGCTAGTTGGTCATTCATTTTATGGCGGGAACAGCGCTACGGCACATATGAAGGCGCACGAAACAATATACGTACATTTGGCTGTCTATCCACTGATTTATTATTGAGACACACAAACATTCGCGTGTCGTTCGTCTTCAAGGGTGTGCGGGCACTGTGATTAGGAGAAATAGCCCTCACGGTCTACGAAGGCGGCGCCTAAGCTGGCTGCAGTTCAGTGGTCCTGTCTATATGTACAGGCTCCCGACTAGCGATAATGCATATCATATCTATACGTATAGGCTTTGCGAAGCCACTGCGGGTTATGTATTGTTGTGCAGTAAAAACAAGTTAAAAGTTTGGCGTTAGTCCTGTGTATCTCACTCTTGTCCTGCTTAATTTCCGCCGTGAGATCGTATTTCATAAGACTTGTAACCAACTCGCCCATCATACTTGCTTGACTGATATTGTCACGCCTATAGCCTGACAGTACTTGAGCAGTGACAACTAGTCGACGCTTGCCCAAGTCAAATTTTATTAGCCGAATGCACCAGTTAAGAAAACTGCAGTGGCAGTGCGGCGGCAAAGTCGCGCTTGACGGTTGGCGCAGGAATGTCGTGCTGATTCGGAAGCGAGAATTTATACATGGTCGCGCACATTCGAGTGAAATCCTAGGAGTTTCAATCATTCGATAGCGGCGAATGTACCACGGTGAACGGCAAAGCGGTTGAAGTTGATAATGAAGCGCGCGAGCTCAACGTGGTAACAAACAGCAGTAACACATCTCAGTGGGTCCCTAAGCAGCGAGCGTGAATCTTCTAGAGTTGTTTGTGAGTCGCTAAGAATTCTCTAGAAGGCAATATTAGGATTATTATTGTGGAGCATAGGTGTTTCAGGTTTTATCAACGCCTATTTAGGCTCATGTTTTATCAAGTGTAGGTGTCACTTACAGAGCTATGCTATTTGTGTAACGTCGCTCCAACCGTACGTGTCTTGTCACTGTGCTATTGACTCTAAACGAACATATAGTCGAACGCCTTTATGACGAAGTACTTTGGGCCCCCGAAATCATTCATTATACAGATCACTTCGTTGTAAAGGTGACGCATTGCATAGCTCACAATAGCAACGGGACAGAATTATTCCTTTGTCATAATACAGGTCATTTCTTTATAGAGGCATTCGTTATAGAGACGCTCGACTGCATAAGTTATCTATAGTTAACGTGTAGAATATTTACCGAGCCTGTGATACGCATAACGTGGCAGTATGATGAAACAGTGACCTCAAAGACCGAGCAGCGCGGATGCAACAGAGAAAACGTCTCTACCCCGGTAAATGCATTACTGTTTGCGCAACAAATCACAGAGGAGAGCTCCTTGCGAAAGCTCTTGTATTTATCGGCTTATGACTAAGAGGGTTCAACAATGACTCCCTTCTGACGACACTGTTTGTCCGCTTTCATCTCGGTATTACTGTCTCATCGCTCTCAAGACAGACTGGATCAGTACACTGTGCAGTACATGCGAGGACTGCAACGCTCGTGCAGTCATGCAGAACAGTGCCGAGCTTTTTTCATGTGAACGGAGTTCCACGCGAGAGGCCGAGGCAAGCCTGACAACAGTTGATTTTATCATGAATGAGGGGATAGTGCACAACGTGGTGCAATAGCAAAACTTCTCGTTGCATGGTCTGGTGCTTTAATGCTGTAGCAGAATCGGGAGCGGGATCATACACACAGAAGTGGCACGATGGAGATCAAAACTCGGCTGACCAAAGCTAAGCAGTAGGCATGTGTCTTCTATAGAGCTGTTTAGTGTAAGTCAGTAAGAACGCTCTAGAAAGCAGTAGTATGGAGCATTACTGTACAGCTTAGGTGTTTTGAATTTGAGCATCGCTTGCGCAGGCCAATTTCTTTTATCAGATGTTGGTATAACTGAAAGAGCCGTTCTATTTGCATAACGTCGCTCCAACAGTGGCGGTCTTGTAAGTGTGCTATTGACTCTACGAGCACATACGCGTATAAGTTATTTCTAGTGGCCGTGTTTAATATTTAACCAGTCTATAAAACACATAACACAAAGAGTAAAAGCCGAATATATTAAAAATGTGTAACCGTGCATTTAGAGTCGAGGTTGTACGTGTTTTCCCGTTGCCTGCATTGCCTTTTGCAGGACGGCGAATGAAAAGGCACAAGCAGAAGTTAAGGGTCGTATCGTTATATGGCAGGTTATATTCACCTCTTCTCGAAGAAGATCCAGCAGCAAACCATCAGTGCAATAAACGGGGCGAATAAACAGCACGAGTTATTGTATAGAAAGCAATACGTGCGTAAAGAGCTGCTCGCTCATCCGGAAGGAGAGAAAGGAAAAAAGACGTTTTCGCAAATGCAAATTTCGCTCCGCCACCCGCTTTTCGTAGAGAATATGCTAACGGACTAATAGGAGAATATGCAAATTTCTGTCTGGCGTCTCTTGTTTCAACCAGGACCATTGTGTTCGTCCATGAGAATAGAAACACCGCATGTGAAATAGTCGGGGTCATTCTTGCACTACTTCATTAGTTCTTGTTTTCTTCTTTTTTTGTTCTTCCTATTCGCAGAGGTATATTCCTGGGCAATGGACATTAGTTTAGTTTTTTCAACCTGTCTGTAGGCATGGAGCCACGAAACCGACTGTATAATGTTGTCATTTTATGTTTTCGATCATGTCAACCAAATATATGCAAAGCTGGGAGTAGAAACGCATCACATCATCGAAAGACACCGCAGTCATTTTCATTGGAAGAGTATTCCCTGTTGGTATATACGCTTTTAAACTTTCTCGAACCATTATTTTGACGTACTCGTTGAGCTTTTGCTCTTGAGACACGGCTGAATTGCTTACTATCATTCGGTAAAAGGGCAGCACTTGTCGATGAATGCAGAGCAAACGACAAGAATTAAAAGAACTAAATTATTCATGAGCCACGTAAAAAACTTGCTTTCTGATTAAAGACAATGAAAGTAATGACCATTTTAGGACGAATGCTTGTTAGCGTCACGACGGCAATCCCCTTTGGCCCTGGGCACGTGTGAATTTATAGGAAAAGAATCAGATAAATCTTCCTTATTTCTTTGTGCCAAATAGAACTGCGAAGTGAGCACATATTTATAAATGAAATGGTAGAGCGATAATGAGTCACTGGCAATTATAGTAACTGCCTATCGTCTCCCAATCTGTTCTCCTTCGACAAAAATTGAAGTTCTTCACCCAGTAGAGATAGTTAAAAGCAGACAGGTATCTTACTTGAAGATCCGCGCATCGAAGTGCAACCGGCACGTGCAAGATGTCCTCTATAGTCTGTACTTTACTATGGTTCTCTATTATATCAGAACTGGTTTTGGCACGTAAAACCCCCGAAAGAAGAAGAAGAAGGATTATATGGACACGCCAAGCGCATTCCTGACGTCGTCATCGTCGTCGCCGTGAGGTTCCGTATAAAGTCCAACGGCGATAAACTCGTCGCCGCGCGCCGTATGCTGCATGTGCGAGTGAAAAGCGCGCATCCCTCGCGCGCTTTCACGGAGAGCGAACGCACGGCGGAGAGCAAACACGACGTCTCCGGTCGTGCGAAAGGCTGTGAGGGGATGGAGAGAGGGAGGGAGGGGAGGCGACGTTTAGCTGGGGCACTAAATGCGTATCTTGCGACCGGGTGCAAGGAGAACTGGCGACTCAATCTCCCGCGCGAAAGGAGGAAAGCGGAAAGGCAGCGCGGGAGGGAGAGTGCGCGGCTTCTACTCTGCCAGCAACTGCCTACTTTGCGCGGCTGAGGGCCGTCGCGCGCACCGTATCTTGACAGCGATATCCACGCGGCTCTGACCTTTGTATGCGCTGTGCTTTCGCCACTCAGTTTCCGTTGAAGCGACAGACCACACGAACCTTCGGTCACTGCTCCTGCCGCGCTTGCCCGCCTCAGCGTTTTCACAGTGCTTGTCTGCGGTCATTGAGTGTGATCTATTCATGTTTGCTTGAGCACGCTGACACCATGCTTGTTAATTCAGTTAGTAAGCGAATGTGTCCAAGTTTATGCTGCCCATAAAACTACTATCCTTACTTCGTATACTCTACTAGTAGATTTGCTATCGCAATTGATGGTTCGCGAAACTGCGATTTCTTCTTTTTTATAGCGCTTACAAGTCAAGTTCTACAAAAGTTGGTCTGTAAGTAACGTAAGTAAGCGAAAGTCACGTTCAATTCGCAAGCTTTGAGTATTTGCCATAGAAACACGGTAAAAAAATGCAGATAAAGTTTATAACGACGAGAGTCAGATACCGGGAGATACGAACTGAAACATTTGATGGACGCGTATAAAAACGAGTATAAAAACTTGCTTGAGCCGCACAGCATCAGAATTGGAGAACGCTTAAGCTTTGCGTTTTAAAGAAACGCGATGGTTAGAGCCTTTATGTACATGCTCAGCGAAGTGGAGTAGTCTCGACTGTCGATCAAAACGAAATATTCTGCTCTAGTTGTGGTCGGAATGCTCGCGAGAGCAATGCATGAACATGGCCTTCGAGTGAGAACATTGACAACTTTTTGAAGGGGAAAGCTTCTTTCAGCAGGGAGCAGTGCGCTGTGGAAAGCATGGTAGCGCGTTGCAATCATGGCTTCCACTACGTGATAGCGCTAAAAACCAATCAATAAGATGCGTGCCTCATCAGATATTCTGGTTGAAGCAAACATAGAGCATCCTGGTGAGAGTTATAGCCGCATGTGAGTTGGAGGGGACGAACATGTTCTGGCTGCAGTAGTGATCTGGCTGAAAAATCTGGGATGAACTATTCTCGCCTTCTGAAAACTCAGCATTGGGCAAGTGGACGAAGTACAGCCTTTCATAGAAGAAGAAATGACAGAAGGACTCCACTTTCAAGGTAAATTTTACTTCATGCGCATCTTCAGTTTTGAAAGCGTCTGCTGCTGCGTAGGTTTGCAATGGAGTAAGAAACATGGGGAGTTTCTCACTCCATTCCAAGATTTTCCAAATTCATCCTGCACTGCAAGGCATCTGTTGCATCTGCAAAGCATAAAGCCATTCAAAATTTACAAAATTGCAGTTGAGAATAACAATGTTTTCAAGTAGAGTCAAGGTCTTGTGTGAGGCTCCCACATAATCACGAAATATTCTGCCCGACTCTTATAGAAAATGTCTCCGGTACGGGGCTCAGCTAACACCAGTAACGTCATGAATAAATCGGAAAAGGAATGCTTCGGCTCAGTTTAATAATAATGGTGTCCCAATCCACGTCTCAGTGGCAGCTCTTACTAGAATTCATTACGCAGATCTTGAGATCAGTGTTGTGCCGGTTGCATGCGGCGGAAGTAATTTTGGAGCCGGAAATACGCGTTGAGACCATCTATAAGAGACTGCAGAACGTCATCAAACGTGTTAGCTTTGTTTTTGGCTACTTTTCGCTCACGAAAAAAATTGGGTCTGGCTATTTTTGGGCTACATTTTGAGATCATTTGGCTATTTTTTGTTGGGACAATCCGGCAACCTTGCCGATGCTTACGGCGAAGCCGACGCCGGATTTTCTGCGACACGGGGCCCTTAAAGCTATTGCTTTAAAATAATTCAAGAGAGAGAGAGAGAGAAAGGTAAAGGAAAGACAGGGAGGTTATCCAGAGGTTATCTCCGGTTGGCTACCCTGTACCGGGGGAGGGATAAAGGGATGCGAAAGGAGAGAGAGAGAAAAATAAGTAAAAATAAAGAATAAAGTAAAATTAACTCAAGGCTGGCTGAAGACAAAGATTAAGCAGCTGTGAAATTATCGGAGCGGGACCACGAGTGAGAACATTCTGCAAATGCCAGAGTGAAGAAGGATAAGCAGCATCAGAAACGGAGCGAGCGATAACAACTTGATTGAGTTAACTGTTTATTGCAATAAAGGGCATCAAGGCTTGCAAAGAGTCAGCCAAACGTGTTTGTTCTGATGTTTTACGCAGCGGGAAACTATTGAAATTAGGTGCGCTAGCTTAGTTATCTGCAGCACGCCTTTTATTCAAAACATAATGAACCGCAGTGCATTTCATATATATATATATATATATATATATATATATATATATATATCCCTCTTTTTTCAACAACGTGGAGTGTTTGTCACTTGACTGTAAAATACTTTCTCCCATTTGGTCCCACATGAAGTTTCGTTCTGATATAGTATGCTAGTAGCGTTTTACACGTAAAGTAAATGTGCGTGAAATGGCGCGTTCAAAGACGCAAGAGAAACGAGCAGCCCACGCTGAAGAAAACAAAAGATTAACTTTCGGCAAACTCCCGATCAATACGGCGTGCTCGTCCCCACGAAAGAAAGGTGACGTTGAGAAAATAAGAAACAAAATAAAGAGAGAAAGAAGGAAAGAAATACCGAAAGAACCGCTTTGGCGAGCGAACACTGTCGAAAGAGCTGGAGAGACAAAGTACGCCTAACGGGAGGAGAATCGGCGGCAGCGTTCAAAAGCGTCGCGCCGGGCTCTACCGCGCCGAGGTCATCCCGCTTTGTCCGGCCTGATGCAAGCTGACATCAAATTTGGCGTATAAGCGAAGGCTGCCAGAACGGATAACGCAGTTCAATCCAACCGGAAGAGGAAGAGCGCCTTCGCGTTGCAGGGGGGGACAGACGGGCCGCAGTGGCGCTCGAAGCCCCGCTAAATCCAGGAAGGAGAAAGCGGGAAGGAAGAGAGCCGGTAACGGAGGAGGTTCCAAGGAGGAGAGAGAGACGGCGAATAAAAGGCCTAGCGGCAGACGGCTACAAGACAAAGATGGGCGGAAGCGAAGCAGAGGCGATAGCGGCGGCGGTGTATGGAAGAAGAGGCGCGGGAGGAGATGAAGCCCCTCGCGTGCCACACGCGCCGTCCGGAAGCGTGGGGCGATGCGACGACGCCACCGAGGAGGGGGGGGGGGGGGGGGGGTGAGGGGACACAGAGATTGTTCCCGCGAAGGAAGCCGGCACGGCTGAAGCATTCACTCGGCAGCGCTCCTTGCGCATCGTGGGCTTCGGCCAGAGAGCCTTCGCTCCTACGAACCGTATATACACTGCGAGGCAGCGGACCCACGCGCTGCCTCAATGGCTGTGATGTCACGCTGGGCAGCGCGAGGTCGCGAATTCGATTCCCAGCCGTGGTGGCCGCATTCAGAGGGGGAGGCCGGTGCAAAAACGCTAGTGCACGCAGGTTTAATTAACTGACTGCTGAAGAGTCTTTCTTGACCAGAAACTAGTACGAGGTACTCCACTACGCATCGTGTCTGTAGCGCCATCGCTGCTTTCTAACGTTGAACCAAATATGTATGTCACAATAGTCCTAAC